>NC_073696.1:97645230-98324397 GCF_029784165.1 Wyeomyia smithii
TTTATGGGGAATCTAAAGTGAACTAAGAAGAATCCATTCCATGGATAAGCAGATTGGTTTAAGAAAAAAATATGCGTTTTTTCCTGTATTCAATTGTGTTTACATGTTCAACGAGTTGAATATACGGACTGAGATGAATAATGGAGCAGTTCCCCTATGTTCCTTAGATGAGCATCTGTTAATGATGTAACGCAAAAAATGGCGTTCTAAACTCATTTTTAGGAAAGGCTACAGCGGTGTTGGTTACACTTTTCGTATGAAACTTCAAACTATTTTTTGGAAAATGTACACTTTTATCTATCAATCGAATTTTATTGTTTATTGTTTATTATTTCTTCGTCTTCGATGTAAAATCGTACAGACTAAATCTTAAACTATGTGTCTAACCCTAGTTTTAAAAGACGTTTTCGACATACCATACTCGTGGAAACTGCTTACATCATTGTATGCTGCTAAATGGACTAAATGGACTGAAATGGCCGTAATTAGTTCTATGTACGGGGAGATTGATGGCTGAGAAGCTTCGAAGATTAAGTCGAGGGATGTTAAAGTTGATTTGCTGCAACAGTTCCAGACAGTCGATGTTCCCTTCGATGATGTCGAATATGAACATCCGCTGGAGCTTGATCCGATGAGTTGATAAAGTGTCTAAGCTGATAAGCATACAGCATGCTGAGTAATCTGGTAGAGCCATAGGACCCCTCCATGAAAGTCTGCGTAATGTTTAAAACCCAGTTTAAAACCAACTTGTCGTTAATAACGTGAAAAAATACTGATTTCAGATTTTATGTCAGATTTGATATGTCAATATTTCTTGTAGCTCTTCAGGGTCCCGAGATATCCGCAAATCAAAACAGGTGTTTTGCTTAATTCGCAAAAAGTGGAGGCAGTCTACGTGGTCAATTGTTGTTAAGGTTGAGAAACGACCGGATTGAAAAAAATGATATGCGCTTAGGTCCAAAAAACGGTATTCTGACCATAACTTCCAATTTCGAGGTAATTTGGAAAATTTCTAGTATGAGCGAATGTTACACTCAACAAGACCTACAACCTACACTAGGTCACTTCAGAAGTTCTAAATAGCCGTAGCACAGTGTTAACGAACAACGATATAAATGATGAATTTCTGAGAAACGGAGATGTGATCACTGTGGATAATTTAAGCTAAGAAGAGCTCTTATAAACCTTCCTAAATAGTGGCCATTTTTTTTTCCTTCCTGTAGGGGTGGCATCGGCATTAGAAGAGTAGCTGTTCCGAGGTTTCGTTCTCAATTCTGCAGAAGCAGCACCTCTCGTCATCGAGTTTGTCTAGCTTTTTTAAGATGGTACTTGTTCGGACAGAAACCAGTGACCAGTTGGTAGTATGCCGATCCGCTCCTGGTGACTTCATAGGCTCAAAAGAGTTTAAGGCCCAGTTGATAGAAGTCTGCGTGAACAGTTGACGAGCAAGCACAGCGGAGTCACGTGACGTCGTGCGTCTGGATCCGAGGTTCGGTTCTTTACCTCTTCCGCGTTTGGTCCGGAGATCACTATCAAGCCAGGAGAGTGAATGTTCATAAGGATCTCGAGTGTTTCCTTGGTGGTGAAAGTCAGACTACCATCTCTCTTTTCCAATTGTCCAAGACAATTCATATGATTTTTGTACATCGCTTTTTGCAACCGCGTTGTATCAGCCAGAGACTACATGTCCTCAGAAACGAACTCCAGATATCCATTTAGCTTTACGTAGCTCAGCGATATATTTAGTAAGGGATGCTCTATAGGCTTCTCAGTTGGCCATGATTTTAGTGCTGTTGAATAGGCATCTAGCTTCCCGACGGAGGTCGCTGAGAGTTCCGTTCCACCTGGTCACATCACAACAGTTCTAGTTAACAGTCCGTGTAGTTAACAGTCCGTATAGTAAACAGTCCGTGTAGTTATCAGTCCGTGTAGTTAACAGACAATTTGTAGTAATAGCTTCCGTGATCCTGTAATGTAAGCGTTGCCAGAGGTCCAAGAGGCCATGGCTCTAGCCAAACTTCACTTTTCATGACTCATGACTATACACAAAAAATTCAAAATCAAAAAAAAAACTTTAAAATGACATTTTGATAAAACTTACACCTTCCTTGAACTAATATTTTTGTAGAACATATTCCTATATTGAAGTTATGACAACCTAAAAGTGGCCCCCGGGCCCCAACAATGCTAAATGCAGCCCTGACTGAAGGTCGCTTGCTGCGATGTCCAGTTCAACTGGTGTTCGAATATTTTTGTGACAGTATTTTCCCGAGTTGACCGAATGTTCCTCAAAAGAGTTCCAGTTGGTTTTTTTGAATTCTCGTAGTGTTCTCAAAGGAGTAGCCTCGACGTCAAATTTTATGTGTCCATGATTCCAATTCCAATGATGTCCAATCTGATGAACTGGGCTCATCAGAGACATGCCAGTTATTGACTTTCTTCGCTATCGAGACGCTACATAGAGTGAGATCTAAAACTTCTTTCCTAAGAGCATTACCAAAGTTGGCTCATTTCCTACATTGCATACATTATCGTTGTTTGAAGTAAGGTATTCAAGCAGGTACTCGCCTCGTGTGTTGATATCCAAACTGCCCCAAACTGTGGGGACTGCATAAGCGCTGCGCTTCGGATGGCGATATGTCGTCCACATCTCCCGGGAAGTAAGCTGAGCCAATACAACAATAGTCCTTATTAATGGACGCAGTTGTGTTTCGGCCCTACAGGGAAAAAAGAAAAAAAAAGCTGAGCCAACGACCAACTCTTGTGTGCCGTTACTCGTTTGGGCGTCCACCGCAATGGCAACCAAATCCCGTTGGAGTAATTCTGTAATGGGAACAAATTTGATATTTCTGTTCAACAGAATTGTAGTCCTAGGATTTGACTGTTGGTTGCAATAGATCAACTTACCGTTTCTGTTGACTATGACAAATATCCTGTCGTGGACCCATGGTTCTGGAATCGGAATACAACGGAAAGCTGGTCTTTGAAGAACCTCCGGCAAAGGACACTAGAAGTGCCTTTCGCATGACAGAGTTACACCTGGACGCAGCTTATGCCGATTAGGTTGTAGACGACGAGTTCCGATTGGCGGACGGTTGTCATTAGCAGTGACGCTGGGTTGGGCTGTCTACGTATTCTCCGCAACAGGCATCCGTTGCAGCAGGCGGTAGGCGACAAAAGTGCGATTCTCACGTTTAGGTGGTGGAATGCGGCTTTGAGGGTTGTGACTGATCAGATGCTCACGCCTACTCCTCCTACGGTTTTTCGGCGGAACCTTCTTAACTATCGCTGGAGTGCACCGTGCAGGTGGTAGCGGTACACTTCCTGAGGAAGTTTCCGAACGAACCTTTCCTGGCCTCTGTATTTATAGTTCAGCAGGAAGGTCTGTGCCGCTAAGGGGTTAGCACACTGTTGCTCCAGCTGCACCAGGTTTTCCAGTAACGTTGCGATGGCATATTTGCCATGCACGCGTGGAAAAAACGTCGCTCTGGTTTTTTAGTTGACGGATAATTCTCTCATTCGTGGTGTCCACACTCCACACTAGCCTAGAAGTACCCTCTACATTTTGGGACCTTTGGCAGGTCCTTCGATGCAACATACGAAGGTGTGCTTCCTCCCATGGTTTGAGAGAAGATCTCGTAGTCTCCAGCCATCTACCGCGCATTTTATTTCTGTGTGGACTCATCACTGCGACCAGAGATTAGATCTATTGTGATTTTGCCCAGGTGTTTTTTGTACTCCATATTATTGGTAGTATCACTATTGAGTTGATACGCTTATCATTCATATGTCCGTGCTTGTGTGTAGTTTAACCTTTCCGTTTCCCTGATTCTACTAAGGTTCGAACCCACGACCACCCGCTTACCAAAGCGGACTCTGTAACCATGCAGATACGGAGCTCCCCTACCGCGCATACCATCCGACGCTTTTCGCTGATCGGACCCTTGGCGCCTGTGTTTGGCGAAGCCGTCTCTCTCGACCGTTGTCGCTTTTTTTGCGACCTGAGCTGAGCCTGGTCGACTGGTTGAAAAACTAAGCCTGAAGCCTCTTCGCTTAAGGGATCCAAGCTTAGCAATCTTTTCAAACGCTGCCGTTGCAATTGGAAGAGCCGTTTGACAGCAGCCAAGGTGACTTAGGTTTCTCTTTGTCAATCAGCTGAGTCTCCGGATTGGGAAGACTATGCGTCGGGCTCTTCTCTTTCCCGCTAGCCTAACCAGTTATTAGTGATAAGGTCGAATTCCTCCTCCACTCCCATCTCCTCGGTCTCTCCACTTGCGTGCGGCCTCGTGGGGCTGTATGCCATGGAGTGTGTTGATTCCATTTTTTCCGGCAGAGAAAAGTTGCCGAGTTGGTGCGGTTTGTTTTTTTTTTTTTTCAGAGTCCAGTCTTGATCTCACGGGTTTCTCGCGAAAGAAGGGGGTCCTCTACGTATCACAGTAGCCTAACCGAAAAGACTATAATGTGGAAGTGTTTCTGATATTCCACAGGCTCCATTAGCGGCTGGGAATTTGAACCACCATTCATCTCTCGGCACGAGTTGTATTACACTCTAGCTAAAGGGTTTAACCATTAGATTTTTACCTACAAGCCATGGTTAAGAGCTATTACAACCATTCCTTTTGCAAGGGCTTTGAACTCTCTGCTCCAGTTCTCAATATTTCAAATCTATCCGTACAGACTAAACTAAAACTAAAGAATACCGTCACAGACGGATATAGCATTCTGGATATAATTTACATTAAAAACTCAACCATTGAGAAAGTAGTGAATTGGTTAAGACGCTGATAGTTCTTGAATAAATAATCGTAATGTTATGTTATACATAAATTTCAATCATTTCTCTTCAAAATAATATACTATTTAGTGGCAGAAAAAAACGACAAAAAATTAAACAGACAAAAAAATCAGTGCAAAAATATTGAAAAACGAATTTAACGTAACTGAATGATTTTATACATTACTTTGCTTTCTTTTTTTTATTTTACAGCATTCAGAGAAACACAGAGCATTCAGACCCCAATATTCAAAAATTGTGATACAAATTCGAAATACGAAACGAAATTTTGAAACCCATCTTCAATATATTTCAGTACTATCAATCGTAACAAAATTCAACGATAACTTAAAAACATTATTTTCTGTACTGAAAATTACTGCATCGATCGTCATTTCAATAAAACCATCCACACTTGATTTTTCTATTTTGGAGTTTTTTTCTAACAGAGAGATGAGGCACGTATTTCTGCGTAAAAAACGACGTACTGTAGCACACTCTATGAAGATATTTCAATATTTTTCCTTTCTCCTACACAGTACCAAAAAATTAAATTTACAACTAATACAAATGAAAGCACATAACGGTTTATAGCACATAAAGTGAAAAACATATACAATTTCACACCGTCAATAATGCACAATACAGAATCGTTTAAAACCATGTAAATTTTTACGTTAATTGATATAAACTTAAAGCTTCGAATATAAATATGTATGCAAATTCACAATATATTCATTTACTTCGCATGTGAATATAATACCACACGGAATATTACATGGTTTCCAATGCTCCATTTATGTGTATTTAAAGTAATGTAAATTTTTTTTACTGTGTAGAAAGGTATAGCAATCACTGCCAAAACTAAAGGTATGAAAGTGCTCCAAAGGGCCGAATGTTGTATACTACTCGACTCAGTTCGACGAGCTGAGAATTTTATGTATGTATGTATGTATGTGTGTATGTGTGTGTGTATGTGTATGTGCAACTTTTTTTCTCACTCACTTTTCTCAAAGATGGCTGGACCGATTTCCATGAAATTAATTGCAAATAAAAGGTCTAGTTGCCCCATAGATTGCTATTGAATTTCATTGTAATCGGATTTTTAGTTTAGAGGTTATGTATCAAAATGTGAAAATCATGAAACACCAATATTTCAAAAACCACAGAACCGATTTTAACAAAAATAATGTCAAATGAACGGGCTATCTCCCTAATCCTTAACTTATGAATTTCAAAATGATTAAACATATGGTTCAAAAGTTATATAAAGAAATGTTTTCCGGAGGCTGTTAAAACTCACTCATTTTTCTCAGAGATGGCTGGACAGATTTTCACAAAATTAGTCTCCAACGAAAGGTCTAGTTATCATATAGGTTGCTATTGAATTTCATTGTAAACTTCATCCGTTATTTATAAAAATCGGAAATCACGTTATAAAAGCAAAGCTGCATAAACTCACTCACTTTTCTCAGAGATAGTTAGACCGATTTTCACAAAATCAGTTGCAAATGAAAGGTCTAGTGGCCTTATAACACCCTATTGAATTTCAATGTAATCGGATTTTTAGTTTAGGCACCGTGTTTCAAACTGTGAGTATCACGAAACTTCATTATCTCAGAAACTACACAACCAATTTAAACAAAACTGGTGTCAAATGAACGAGCTGTCTTGAAAATTCTTGATTAATGATTAAACATGTGGTTCAAAATTTTTTAAAAGAAATGTGTTCCGGAGGCTTTGAAACTCACTCATTTTTCTTAGATTTAGCTGAACCATTTTTGCCTTTCTCCTAGAAAGGTATAACAATCACTTGCAAAACCGAAAGTATAAAAGTGCTCCAAAGGGCCGAATGGCATATATCACTCAACTCAGCTCGACGAGCTGAACATTTTCTGTATGTATGTGTGTGTGTGTATGGGTGTGTGTATGTGCAGATTATTATTCTCACTCATTTTTCTCAGAGATGGCTGGACCGATTTTCATGAAATTAATTGCAAATAAAAGGTCTTGTTGTCCCATAGGACCCTATTGAATTTTATTGTAATCGGATTTTTAGCTTAGAGGTTATGTATCAAAATGTAAAAATCATGAAACATCATTATCTCAAAAACTACACAACCGATTTGAACAAAATTGATTTCAAATAAACTGGCTACCTTAAAAACCCTTAACTTTTGAATTTTATAAAGATTGAACTTCGGGTTCAGAAGTTATGAAAAGAAACGTGTTCTGAAGACTGTTTAATCTCACTCATGTTTATCAGAGATGGCTGGACCGATTTTCATAAAATCAGTGTCAAATGGAAGGTCTAGTTGTCCCATAAGACCCTATTGATTTGTTTTGCAATCGGACTCTTAGTTTACCTGTTATGTTTAAAAATGTAAAATCCAGATATGAAAAGTAACATATTCCGAAGACTACATGGACTCACTCACTTTTCTCAAAGATGGCTGACCCGATTTCCACAAAATTAGTGTCAATTAATAAGTCTAGCTACCTCATAACACCCTATTGAATTTTACTGTAATCGAACTGTGACTTCGTCTGTAATGTACCGAAATGTGAAAATCACGAAACTTCATTATCTCAGAAACTACACAACCAATTTGATTATTATTATCAGATGAGTGGGATAGTTAAGGGTTAACTGAAGAATTATGATTGAACACGTGGTTTCAAAGTTTGGCTGCCCTATACGTTCCCATTTCATTTGATTATAATCGAACTTAAGCAACCGTTATGTATTAAATTGTTAATAAAACAACGAAAGTCTATTATCTCAAAGATTACATGACTTATTCGAACATAACTAGTGTCATACGAACGAGTCATCTCTCAAACTTACAAATAACAAACTTCATAACAATTTGATATGTGGCTCAAAAGTTATGGAAAGAAAAGAAATTCAAAGACTATTTAAAACTATACTTGCTTTGATCGATATATGTGGCCTTAACATAATTTAAATGTGGTATCGTACTATTTGAACGTTCCAAATTCATTGATTCCTTGCGATGTTTTTAAAGTCTGCAAATGCACGACGAATCGGCCATAGGATATGATCAAAGTCAAACAACAAATCGTTCAAAATGATTGGTTTTATCGAAATGACAACATCCTCGACTTTTGGCTTCTGTACATCGCCTTAATTCTGAATATATTTATATTGGTTGGTATTCGGCCATTTTCAGCAGATTTTCTGGCATCAATCTCGGAAATACCCATATTGGGAGTTATTTAGTTATTTTGCTTGTTTTCCAGATACTAAAAGTGGTCGTCTTTAAATTCAAAATGGTGTCCAGGGTCAATGTTTGGTTTCTATGCATCATCTCGATTACGGAAATATCCATATTGAGTATTATTCGGTCATTTTCGACTGTTTCCTAGAAGTTGCCATTTGGCAATTCAAAATGGTGCCTGAGGTAAATTGTTAGCTCATTGCATCATTCTGGTTCCAGTGATACACAGATTGAATGGTATTTGGCTATTTTTGGCTGTTTTTCACAAACCGGAAGTCGCCATCTTGGATTTCAAAATGGTATGTAAGATAATTTCTAGCCTCTGAGCGTCATTCTGGTTGAAGGAACACCCATATTGGATGTTATTCAATCATTTTCGGCTGTTTCCCAGGAACCGGAAGTCGCCAAATCAAATTCCAAAATTGGGTCTGTGGTCGATTACAGCTGCTGTGTGTTATTCTAGATCCGGAGATACTCATGTTAGACGGAAATCGGCAATTTTTGGTTGTTTTTTAGAAACCGGAAGTCGCCATTTTGGATTTCATAATGGCATTTGGAGACAATTTCTGGATTTTAAACGTCATACTGGTAAAAGAAAAACTCATATTGGGTGGTATTTGGTCATTTTCAGCTGTTTTCAGAAACCGGAAGTCGCCATCTTAGAATTCAAAATGCTATCTGTGGTCGAGTTTAGCTCCTGTGTATCATTCTAGATCCGGGTATTATTATATTGGGTGGAAATCGGCCATTTTTGGCTGTTTTCCAGAAACCGGAAGTTGCCATCTTACAATCCAAAATGTTGCCTGAGGTCGATTATGGAACATATTTGTTACCACTAAAAACAATCACCTGCCAAATATGGTTCCATTTAGTTGATTAGTTCGCAAGATTTGTGTTTCATTTGTATGGGACCCCTCCCTTTCAAAAGAGAGAGGGGTGTTAAAACATTATGGACATATTTTTTACCACTATAAACATTCCCCTGCCAAATTTGGTTCCATTTGTATGGAACCCCTCCCTTTCAGAAAAGGGAGGGGCGTCCAACTATTAGGGACATATTAGTTACCCCTTAAAACATCCACATGCCAAATTCGGTTTCATTTGCTTGGCTTGTTCTTTAGTTGTGCAAAAATTTATGTTTCATTTGTATGGGACCCCTCCCTTCCAGAAGAGGGAACACCAGAAACCCCTACATTCAAATTTTCACGTCGATCGGTTCGGTAGTTTTCGAGCCTATATGGATCAGACAGACAGACAGACCGGACTGCATTTTTATATGTATAGATTTCAACATCAATGTTTTAGAACCTAAAGAGTGAATATACATTTATTGGATCGAAGCATTCATGTAAATCTATTTTTACAAATAAAAGAGTGAATGAGAAAGGCTGGGTCTGACCGCTAGGTGGATTAATTTAGGTTTTTTATTTTTTCAAAATTAGTGTCGTATTGAAGGTCTAGTTACCCCACAAGACCCTATTGAATTTTATTGTAATTGGACTATAACTTTGTCCGTTGTGTATGAAAGAAGGAAATCACCTTTTGAAAAGAAACATATTCCAAAGACTGCCTAAGTTCACCAATTTTTTTCAGAATAATTGAACCGATTTTCACAAAATTAGTCTCGAACATACTTAAATTACAACTTTATATATATTACATCAATATTCTTGAACCCAAAGTGGAGATATACCTTCATTGGATTGTATTGGACAATTTTAAGATGTTTTCCAGGAACCGGAAGCTGCAAAACTGTGTTTCAAAGTAAAGTAAAGAGTTCACCCCGGATTCCGAGCATTATTCCGGGTTTCTGAAAAACATTGGGTAATATTTGTCTTTTTTATGTTGTTTTCCATTAATCGGAAGCTACTATCTAGAAATTTAAAGTGACGTCTCAATTTGATTTCTGGCCTCTGGGTATAAAGCTTCCGCAATACTCATAAGGAATGATATTTGGTCACTTTAAGCTGTATTCCAGAAACTGAAAGTCGCCATTTTCGCTATCGAAATACCCAGATTAGACAGAGTTTGGCCATTTTAGGATGTATTCCGGTAACCAGGAGTAGTCACCTGGAATTTTTGCGTGATGTATTTGAAACATACTTATTTTTTAGTGTTTGCATGTGTATGTGTTAATGTATACTCATATGTGTGTAAATGTTATGCTTTAAATATTCGGTATAGTTGTGCTGTTAGCTACCAGAAATTCGTTACTTAAAGCGGAAAATAAATCAAGCAGAAATTTTCAAGGTGTATTTTTTTCTGAAAATTGAAGTGTTCGTGTAAATCTACTTTAACAAATAATAAGTTCGAATGATAAAGGCTGGGTCTCACCGCTAGGTGCATTAATTTGGGTTTTGTCTGTAATTATTAATAATATTTTCCTGTTTTATAATTTACATTCAAACTAATTTGTAATACTTATAGTTATAATTCAATAAATGTCTAAGCTGTTATACCGAAGTATCAGCAGGTGAAATTAGAGTATTTTTCAATGGTTTTTACTTCAACAGTTTAAACTTAAGCTTCTGTCAGAGTTTGGACTTTGAACAAGAGCCAAACTCAAACAGATTTTCGACTAGTTTAAAGCTAATAACATCTTGATGTAGTATTTAAATTCTAAATAAATGCTATGTCGAATTTTCCCGCACAATGACCCAATCGCGTGTAAGCACATTAAACATTGACGTCACGAAAAAACACCAACCGCCCGAAACACATTGACAGTACACCAAGGTCTTTGTTTTACGGGAAATGTGTTCCAAATATGTGACCGCGTGAAAAAGACTTTTTTGTGTTGGAAATATAACGAAGAAAACCGTTTTGAAATGTTTGAACCTCGTTTGAATATGATAGTGGTCAATCTAAAGACCAAAAATTAAATTTTCGTATTTAAACCGAAGATTATGATTTTTTTTTAAACGGATATATGATTACCTATGGCCTAAAACGGAAAACGTGATTGAAATGACATCGACCTTGTACCGTTTTTGAGTAATCAAGAAAAGCAACCCGCGTAAAAAACGTGTACAAAAAGGCCTTACTAAATCTCCTCGTTCTAGATTAACTAACTTGCTCCCGTCAGTCTAGAGTTATTTAGTATCTTGTAGATAAAGCATGTTTGAAAAACTGCTTCGAACTCTATGTAAGAATACTAATTGTACACTTCTGTGTAAATTATATTATTTTGATATCCTGCTTTTATCAAAATATGACAAAGTAAATATCAATTTTAAATTTTCAACATTCATGTTCCATGTATATATTTACTAATTATAAACAACTTGTGGACTTCGAAGTTTACCCGCATTAGCTTAATGTATTTACGGTATTACCCGTTAGACGAGTAAACATTCCAGTTAGTTCAACTATACCTTGTTTAGACAAAACACCATTACATAGCCGGAAACGTTTTTCGATGTCCCAAAGGCATATGTTTCATTTAATCCTAATCGGTAAAAAAATCCAATAAAAACCCGATTTCCCATTATCCGCATAAAACTTGAACTATTATTATTATTGCACACAACCCTGTGTATCATGAAACTTCGAGCCCGAGCCTCGAAAAAGATAGTAAAAATTTTATTGCACTTCAAGACAATGATACTGACACTGGAAACACTGGCACAGCCATCGAAAAAGACTGCAGGACCCAACCAACAATCGAAGGCGAATCTGAAAGTACACCCCATATGTGGCAACCGTTTTACGACTCTTATTTGCAGCTCCCGTGAATGGTTTGGTCCCTCGCGCGCGGAATAAAAGCCCCCCATTCGCGCAAAGTGCCGGTTTCTCGGAGCTGAACTGTGAATTGGCAAGAAAAGCGAAAAAAAACAAAAAGAAATAGAACGAGCATTAAGAGTACATTACAGAGAGAGAGAAAAAGAGAAAGAAACGAATGGGTGAAAAGTTATTTTAAAAGGCACGAGTCAAACCACTTCTGCGATTCCCCCGATACGGCAAGATCTGGCAGAGAAGTTTCAAGTGAACCCAGAAGCGTTCGACCACAATGGGGGAAACGGGGGGAAAAAACAAGACACCAGAAACGACAGCCGAGGATTGATACGATCATCTAAAGAGGAAACGAAATAAAAGCTCCGAAGAGTGCTGCTGCTGTTGTAACGATCCAGTAGGGTAGAAACTTTCCGAAGGTTTGCTTCGTTCGTGTCGTTTCGTGCCATCATGATACGAAACCCGGACGAGCGCACCACACCTGCATGGTGCAGCCAAGATGGCCGCCGTTCAATCGGAGCTTTTAGAATTAAACCACCGTCATCAAACCGGTTCCTTGATTCCACGGTTGCCAAGTTTTTTACCTGCTGATCAAGTACAGCGTCTACGGCGCTGCGGAGCCTGTTTTCAGTGGGTTTTGCGATCGTGTACACGTTGACCTGTACTTCGTCTGTAGGCGTATGCAGCGCACTCATACGAGATGAAGTTGTGTATTTCTACGACATAAAAATTCTAATTGGATGTAAACAAGCGATCCACTTGGACGAGATAGATACTCTACGCATATGTGTAGGATGCTGGCCATGTCCCATAAGCCAATTTGTGACTGCTTCCACACTGAGATGGATCAAAATGTGTAGGTCAGTTAGATCCGATCTTAGAGTATACGTAATTTTTTATTGAACAGCTTTTTGCTCTGGTTACATGTATTAAATCATTTCACCTTTGTTTCAAAAATGTTTGTGCACTTACAAATGAAATCTTTAGCCTACTCTAGCACGAAACTAACAACAGATTCCTTCTGCTGGTTTGCCTAACGTCTTTCCTATTCCGATATCCATCGATAGCAGTACAGGCACGGCGAAGTGGATGGCAGCTGCGAAAAACACCGAAAGGCATACTTACCTGGCACAGGGGTTACCGTGATCAGCAAGGCGGTTCCCCCAGGGCGAGGCCTTTCCATTGCACTTCGGTTAGGTTGACCCCTGCGATTATCCCTCATGTGGATAACTCGTGTGTGAAATTTTTGGTAGCCGGGAGGTGCGTACGCGCACTTCCCGACCCATTACTTTATTAAAGTTGAGGACAGATAATCCGGACTTGAAAAGAGTTAACTGTGGCAGAGGTTGACGCCAGTGTAGCTACATATATTTATCTGCACTGGGAGCTGCAAAAAAAAATTGGTACTTATTGCAAAACTTTAACTAATTGACTCTGAGAATATCAGTTTTGAACTACCACTTCGCTGCTCAGACGAAATTATGAATTGCAAAATAAGTTTTATTAGATCGGGTCGGGATTTCACAAAAAATTGCTAAGAATCCGATAACTTATTTATCAAGAAGATTACACTGGTCGAAAAATCATTTGAGTTCTCTTGAAAAGTTATCTTTGACAGGAGCCTTAAAATTCACAGGAATATTTTTTTAATTTTAATTTTTTAATTTTTTTCCAGTTTGAGCTCTAGGACAAAACGTGTGTGCCATGCAAATCGTTGGATGAGCTTATTTATAAATAAAGTTCTATTCATCAAAGCCCAGAAAAAATACTAAAACTGGGATATTTTCTGTGGAGTTGCTCTAAAGCATTATTAGTTCCATAAAAGTAATAGGTCATTTGGCATGGAAACGCTTAATAATGATTTAAAATAAACCACTGATGTTTCTCGAAATCTTTTGAATTTATGTTCAAAAATGCATTGGTTCCATCTAGTCGAAAGAAGATCTCCCGTTAGAAAACAGTTCGCTTTTATGATATATATTTTGAACAAATTAAACCAACAGAGACTTGTTACAAGAGATACTGTTATCTTAATGAAATATTTTGTTTTGTTTTGTATATTGGTGGGCGGTCGTTTGACGTTTCAACTTGATTTTATTTTCGGCCTGTAAAAGTCGAGAAAAGCATCTACAGTTGGAGATCTCCCAGTTAAAAATTCATTCACAGTTGCTGGTTGGAGCTGAAGTCCCCTACTATTCAGAATATACATTCGTGGCAAGTGGCAATAAAAGCAAACACAGCCACCAGTAGTCAGTTTCGCAAGAACCCAAGTCAAGCTGCTGGAAATAAACCGTTATCGAAATAAAAGCAATAATATAACTAATTCCGTTTGCAGGAGGCAAACAACAACAAAAAACCAGTCGTACAGTGGAAACTGCATCAGGGCGCGTTTTGCGTTGCAACCACTTTTTCGATCAGCTGCATCCTGGAATTAAATTTTTGTTGAAACATTTCCTGGAAATTAATGTATAAATATTTGAATCGTTCATTAAAAAATACAGAACCAGCGTCGAATTGATTATTCGGATTTTTCAACCGATAAAATAAACAAATATGCGTACTGCGTACACATTTTTTCAAGGTAATGCTAATATACAAAATAACAATATCGAAAGATACACATGGACCGGAGCATAACACTCTCCAAGTACTTGCTTCCTTGCGTCGAAGTGAGCTCACAAAGCTGGATGTCAAAAATTGGAGTTCACCGAGGCATGGTGCCATTATCAGACTCAAACAAATCGCTGAAAACCGTGACAAGCTGCCGGACTGTCCAGGCAGCAGTTTGGTGACCGGTCAGCTTGCCGGTGCGCTTTCTGTCATATGTGACTGAACTTGTCCACTCCGTGTGCTGCGACTGCTGGCTCATGTCCATTAAAGTGGTCATCTTGGCTCAATTATGTGGTATTCTTCTTACTTTCCTGGGTTTTTATTTTCATCTTTGGAACCAGAGAACCATCTGGCAAAATGGGTACTTGTTTCTTGAGGAAAGCATTGCAAAAAGTGAGCAATACACATTACCATCGCTGAGGTGGGTCAGCTCTTACCTGGACAATGGACGATCTTCGTATCAACCTTTTGAAAGCAATTGCATGAGGAGTAGTATTCGTTCTTTTCAATACGAGCGCTTTAATTCATCGGTATAATAACTGCTTCGTTTTACTTGAATATTTGCTTGATAACATGATATAGTTTAATTTTCCATCATTCCACAGTCTGCTATTAAAATGAAATATTTCAACAAAGGCCCCTCGCGAAACAAAATATATCAACAAAATCAAAACCATTACATTTGAATTTCCTGCTATTACAAACAGCGGCTTCGGCTTGCGTCTTGAGCAGAAACTTCTCGGTCAATTAATTTCTGTATAGCTTTTGCTTTCCCTCCAAGACAGTTTTGGTTTTCACCTTGCTTTGGTTTGGTGTCACCTCACCGTCTCTGTACGACGATGATGATGATGAGTCAGAAGATCCTATTGCGGTACATAGGCGATGTGGCCACGCACTGCTTTCTGAAGCGTAAAGTGTAACTAAAGTTGTTTCTGGCAAACAAATGTGCGCTTGTAAAAGCTACCGGAAGTAGATTCGGTGTGTACCAACGTAATAGATGATTGAAGTAAGCAAGCAACATGTAGACGAATCACCTTCCGGAACGGTAGCCGTTGTCGCTTATAGCCATTATACTTCCAGCTTAGTATTCGTCATACCATCCGATTCCAAATGTGGTCAACTTTTCGTTTACATTTGAGTTATGTGCTGGAAGGTGAAAGATTTGGTATGCTAGAAGTTAATCCAGCAAGCTTATTCCCGTCTTCCGGAGGGAGAAACTTCTCCAGATTCAGTCTAACTTCGAGTTCATGGCCATCAATTTGCTTCAGAGAGTGTGGCTTTGATCTCGACAAAGCACAGCAACTCATGAGCAGGCATTCGTAAGCCCATGCAAACAGAAATAATAATCGATAATTACGCGTTTCCAACCTGCATAGAATTGGTAAATTGTTTTACTCTATTCTTTTTCTGCACCTCAGTTACTTGCTTTTATTCGGTTCTTGTAATCAGACTGAAATTTTCGAGAGCGTGCGAGCACACTCGAAAAATCTCAGACATTGAATCCAATTGGTAATTTGAACGATTTCTCGAATTTTGACGAATGAAAGAAAAATCCTTTGTTTTGCTCACTCTACGCTTAACCGTTATGTACTCGGCAGGGTACCCGGGTACCTTTTCAGACTTTATTGCTTTAAAGAACAAGGATAACCTCAACCCAGCCAGCTGAAACTTATGGAATGCTCCTAACTAGTGGAAAAAAACCATTTCCCATCATCAGACTGTTTATAGCACCAGGGGGGGTCGATGGGGGAGGCTTCAAATTTTTATACCCCATAAGTACTCGGCAGGGTACCCGGGTACCCATAAAATGAAATGCTTCTCGCTTTTTCAGTTCTTGGCCGATTTTCGATCTTGGCCTGTCAAAAGATTGGAAAACTACATTTAGAATCAGAGACCGACATGAGCCAGTAACCGCATATGGTTCCTGTAAATCCGGATCTTCGGTAGCATGTTCCGGTAAGACAAATTAGTACAACTGTACAAAACCGACCAAAATTGGTATCAACATTCATGAAACCACTCCATGAGTTGATTTTCATTTATTTTGAGTCCATTTGATGAGTTGTTCGAAATGGCCATTTCGGAGCAGATTCCCGACCTTGAGCACGGTCCCGAAGATCCGGATTTACGGGAACCATATTAGGACCAATGGCTCTTTCGGCCCCATATACTAAAAATAGACAAATTTTCCAATCTTTTGACGGGCCGAGATCGAAAATCGGTCAATAATCGAAGAAGGAAGAAGCATTTCATTTTGGTGGGTACCCGGGTACTCTGCCGAGTACTTACGTGTGTTAAAATTGTCGAGTACATAACGGTTAAGTTGAGTGTATGAAATTATTGTCAGCAAATATTTCCAACTTGAGTTCTAATACCTAGTTGTTGAATACAGCCTAAACGTCATTTAGTTTTTGGGATCTGATTTCTTCAACAATTAATTGATTTACTTTTGGGAGCGCCCATTTGAAAATATACTTTTGAGAAAAAACATGATAAGTAAAAAGTGCAATTCCAATGAGAGGAAGTTCTGTTTAATCGATTTGCAAATTTTGAAATGCTCAGTAGAATTTTTTTTATTTTGACCGGTTCTGGCCAAAAATGCGATCCTCTCCCCGCAAAAGGAGGAAGATCAGATACCTACCAATCGATTTCTGAGACTGTTTTCCTCAATTCAAGACATATTTTGACTTCCACATTCAGATACTAGCGGATACAATGATGCTCTACATACTTAATATTATTTTGCTCTGTGAAATATATTAAAACCATACCAAAATTGCTTTCGTAGAATCACCGTTTTGCAGTCAATTTTTGTCCGATTTAAGATCTGTTTTTTTTTTAAAGATGGATAAAAGCAAGCTCTTTTTTTAAAGCCAAATTTCAAAACTGTAAAAATTTGTCCACTTGAACAAATTCTTAGAATTCAAATTACAAGAAAAAATGATAAATAGAAGCCAAAGGAAAAAATATTGCACTGTGAATCGGACGGCGCAATATTTATGGAATATTTATGGCGGCTGAGGCAGGACTTCCCATTTCTATTAAGTTTCAACGACTTTAAGGACAATCGTTGATATACAGTAGAATCACCTTTTCGTGCCTCTGCACGTATTATTAACGTTGGGTAAATTGGCCGACCTGGGTACCGCATCGATTTTCAGCCGCTTCATCTCCTCCAACAATTGCTTCGAGTAGTGGGCCGACACTAGATCCCGCTGATTGTCAGCCACAGCACCTTCTTTGGAAACTTGATGTGTGAAATGAATTTCACCTCAGAGGTCACTTCCTTGGTGGGGAATGTATTATACGGATTGCCCTGCCAGTCGTTGTCATTCAGGGTGAGATAGGTCTCGGCGTCGACCAACATCACGTCGTGTTTCGATGGAAAAATCGACTCGACCATTTTATTCAGCCGCTGACACTGCGTCATTGCCTGTAGCTCCGAGACCAATGGACCAGACTGCCGCTCTCTGATGTTCATGTTCGCCAGGTACTTTACCGTACGATGTCTGTTTTCGACGCGGCGGGGTAACGTTCTTTGATTACGCACATTTCTGAACGGAGTAGCTTCACTGTTTTCACCATAACGATTAAAGTTCGAGTCAATTTTTTACTGCTGACTCATGGGTTGCTATGATTGATGCTGCATGGGTAGCTTCGTCAGTGCGTGTAACAGTAAACTCATGAAAAATCGGCATTTTTTGGGCATTTATTTTTAATGCAAACGTTATTGCTTAACAATTTTGTATGCTCGAAATAAAGTCTCCTTGTAAAATTTGAGCTATGAAATGTCGAGACCTGATGTTGGTTCATAAAAATTTGTCTTAAAAACAAAAATTAAATTTCAGAGACATTGGAATTTTTGCGTTGGCAGACTCGAGCTACACCCGAACACACAAGAGACACTCCCAGCTCGAAAATTTCATTCATAGATAAAAAAACTGTAACTTTGACCGCTTCGAGGCTCTACTTCCCGAAGTCCGATTGAGCTCAAATTTAGCATCTATCGTAAATGAAATTTAGAACTCTATCGTAAATGAAACTCTCTATCGTAAATGAAACAAGAAAAAAAATAATCCTTTTTCCTGAGAAACGTTACAACTGTACATAAATCTGTAGATTTATAACCTCCCGCTCAACGATATCCATCAAAAAATCTGTCACTCGCAACATTACATTTTTTCTTTTGGTTTTGCCCGATAGTTCCGTGTGGGTAAGTACCCACATGGATATTCTCCGAGTGGGTACTACTACCCATACTACCCACATGAAACGCCGGCCCTGCCCATGACTTTCTTTTCTTTGGATTACTACAAAGAATCCATTTTACATCACCCGTCAGGATGCGCTGAAGAAAACCCTTCCTTTTTGCCTCTGGAACAGTTGTTCACATATAAAAAACGACGCCCAACATCCCCAAGGAACCCAAGATCCTTGTTTTTGAATCATTTCCAAAGCCTGGAATCGCTCGGAAATGGCTTGTCAAGTAACTCCTAATACCTAAGTAAGCTGTACCTGTGTTTGACATGGTTCTTCATCCAGCAATTCTTCCAATGCAGCGTCTTCGAAGCTATTGGTCTTCCTTCATGCGGACTGTCGTCATTAAAAATACTTCAAGGCGACGGAACTAATCACGGCACGTTGTTTGAATGAGAGCAGCATTTCACTTTTTTTTACTCTCGATGCGCTTCAGCCACCGTTTGTTTCACGCGAATGAAATATACAGTCATCCCAGTATTATGGACCAGTCTGCCCGTTGTATTGCTTTTTAACGTATGTCAATAACTTTACATAGTCAAATTAAAGTTTAATGGAAGTGAACAACATTTCTATATATGCATTTTGAGCGAAACCACTGCACTAATAAGCCAAACTCTTAAGTTTTCGAATAAATGTCGGTAGCCTCCCGACAGCTGATAATTTGTTGTTGTTTTCACCACAGTCGCAAAAAGTCGGTCGTGGAAAATAAGGCAAGAATTTGTGAATGAATGAAACTGTAAATAATTGGTATTTATTTATCGAATTATGAAATATCCGTTCTGAATTTCATATTTTTACTATTTTTATACGCTGCTAAAAATTGGCCCATAATACTGGTCATGAAATTCGGTTTTCCGGTTATGGGCCACCCAGTGATATCGGCTAGGCTTTATTTTATATTGGTTTTTAACGCATGTTAATGACTTTTGATGGTCAAATTGAAGTTTGGTGAAGATGCACAACATTTCTCTGCATGACTCTGCCAGTTCTCTGCACTTATGACCATAACTCTTGAATATATTTATGTATCGGCATTTTAGGTAGTATTGAAACTGGCACTAATGCTTGTTCATCCTCAATTTTCATGATCTTGCTTTGAAGTCAATGGGGCTTGTTACGGATGTCACCTCACGGTGAGAACGAGGTGAAAAAATCTCACGGTGAATAAAGACGCGTGCAAATCAAATGGCAATCACTTTCACCGTGCTTATTACGGTTGTCATCTCACCGTGCAGTGACTCCCGTAATAAGCCCCAATATTAACCATGTAAAACAATGATTTCTAATCATTGATTACTGTTCCCAATTTGAAAAATTTAGGCTTCTTCTTGTCTTAATAAGCGCTCGCCGATCGTTTATCCTGCATTTCCACAGTTTCCATCTGCGCTTAACTGCCGTGATATGACATTGTGACGTAGATCCAAGTGATCAGTTTTTCAGTACGGCCCAAAAACTAATGAATTTCTCGCCACTTTTGTATTGAAATGAATGCCTACGTCACTTTGTTTTTTTTTATTTTATACAACGCACGAATAAGTGACAACGAAACGGAAGATGCCAAAAAAAAGGTCTTCGAATAATGAACAAATTGGCATGAAAAACTCATATTCGAGAAAATGGTCTTTACGTCACTTTGTCATCTCACGGCAGTTACGCTCTAAGGCAGCCGACTGAATTTCCAACCTCGAAATGACAAATGTCTGTATCGAGAATCGAACTCTAGCCTTCCAGCTTGAACCGCTGTGCTTTTTCCGACGGAGTTATAAGGACCCTACTGTTTAAACATATGAATATTCAAAGCATGAGAAAAACAATCACTTTGATAAAAGCCTAAGCAAAATATTACAATAATGTATTATCGAAATCGATTCAATCTCTATATGATATTCTAACCTTCCTCTCGATGTTAACTTCACCGTCGTAATTACTCTTTAAAATAATGTCTTTGTTTTTTAAACAAAAAATATTCGTCTGGCTCTTAATACTGGGAGCATTGGCCCATAATACTGGGAGAGTCAAAAAGTGGCCCATAATAGTGGTAATTGGAAGAGCATATAATTTTGTGAATTTTTGAATGAACAAGTTTTGTAAGAACGGAAATGTATTTTCAACATCAAAATTCAATGTATTTACCACAAGTTAGTGAAAAAACGAAGGTGTAATTTTATTTTTTTCGACTTTTAATCGTTAATTCAAAATCACAATTATCCTTAGCTGGCCCATAATACTGGTAGGACTGTATGACACCACAAGAAAATCACTAACATGTCAAAGCTACGTTTACCATATGTCACTGCTAGCGCTATTTATTGACAAGTAGCGAGAACGTAGTTGAGCACCTAAAAAACGAACGTTAAGGTGAATCCAAATATTATTTTACTATTGTTAACAGTACATGGTTGCCGAATTTTTAGTTTTTTTGATGCCCTAAAATTCAACAGAATCACAACAATTTGAACATTTTTATTTACTAACGCAGCCTGCTGCTGACAGTGCTGACAATGCGGGCGCAAAACTCGACACACGCAGTTGACTTGAGCCTAGAAAAAAGCAAAAACCGGAATTTTGCGATGCGCTAATTTTTCGCGGCAGTCCTTACGCTTCTTCCTCCCACAGCCGTCACACGACATCCATCATAGGCAAAAAAAAAGAGGAAAAATGTCTTTGGTGGGTTCGGGCTGTTACCGGAACACGCTGTTTGTGTATTGCGAACACAAACGTCTGTATAAAAAACAGCTCCTTCTCTTTTCTACATTCGCAATCCCGAAGACATCCTCCAAATAATGGCGTATCGACACACGGAGTACATTTTTCGTTTCCTTTTGTGATGCTCTGTTGCCAATATGTCCGAATGTGACTACCGACTACCAGCGCGGATAGGTATCACGAACAAAGCAACAACTAAAATTCCCCAGACATTAAAAAAGACTGTTCAATTGGGATGCTTGCCTGCAAAACATCTCATCCTATTTTGAAGACTTTGAAGTCTGTCATAACGCACAAGTGGTTGTCGATACCAGATGACTGCGTTCGAAAGGCATATTCTACTTCGGCGTTGCTTTAAGGATGTCAATGATTAAAAAAAAAATTGTGTGAAAGAACCTCATGAAAATAACTAAGTCAAAAACTTAGTATTTTTGACGTCAGTTCGGCCGGGTTAGTAATTTTCAACTAATAACACTTTCAATAATATTACACCGATTTAATTACTGCTGTTCATGATAAGTAAAAATTTCGAATACGCATGGATTTTTTTAGACCTATTCGAGCCCAAAATGGACTTTTTGAGTTCTGAACTGTAAATACTCATTTGCGAAAAAAACGGCGGTCTTTAGTAACTTCCTTGTGGCACATTATACAGGATGCTAAACTATTTTTTTAACCTTAGTTTATTTTGATTCGATTTTGTTCAAAACTAATTACAAAACAATCAATTATGCGTTAATTTGCAAATTAAAACTTAACTCTTTCACGTCTACTACATCGGCACAATTAATGACAAACGGACCCTTTCCGTCGATAAGAATTTGCTAGGGATAAAAAAGATGATGACTCTACTCTTACTTTATTTACGCTGGCATACACAAATCTTTTCCAGATTACTCGGGATATATTTGATTCATACTATACCTTGGTATACCATACCTAAGATTGTTGATAGTAGTTTAATGCATGAAAACAACAGTATATAAGAGTTGCAAAAACAACATCTAACATTAATTTGTTTAATTACTAAACACGCAAAAACTATCCTCCGTACAGGGAACCAAACTATGTAAAAAATATCGTAGAGAAGCTTAATCACAAATTACGTTACACTCAAGGAGGAGCGAGGGAGTGAAGAAATAAACAATGTGAATGCAGTGAAAAGGGATCAAAGATACGATTTTTTGCTTTACGTAATTTGTGAACAGACCCAAAGTCACACAGGCATTGGGCCATCCACATTCCACGTTAAAAACTTAAGCGTCAGGATTGCCGGTGAGATGTCGGACTCGTTCGTGACGTTAGATGGTTTGAAGCAGGGTGACGGGCTGTCGAACTTATTGTTCAACATCGCATTGGAAGGTGCTATATGGAGGGCTGGTGTGCAGAGAAGCGGCACCATCATTACGAAGTCGCACATGCTTCTCGGTTTTGCGGACGATATCGACATCATTGGTATCAACCGTAGAGCTGTGGAAGAGGCCTTCGGACCTCTCAGGAGAGAAGCTGCGAGATTAGGGCTTGTCATAAACTCTGCCAAAACGAAATACATGGTGGCTGGCAGAGTGCGTGGTAGTTCGTCGGAGGTTGGTGCTGCGGTGGTGCTAGATGGGGAAACATTTGAAGTAGTCGACGAATTTATTTACCTGGGAACATTAGTGACATGTGACAACGAGGTTAGCCGTGAGATAAAGAGGCGGATAGCAGCCGCAAATAGGGCCTTTTACGGATTACGTAACCAGCTAAGGTCCCGCAGTCTGCAAATCCGAACTTAACTTGCACTCTATAAAACACTGACTACGGCCATGAATCATGGACGCTGAAAGAGGCTGATCGGCGAGCTCTTGGTGTTTTTGAGCGTAGGATTTTGCGTTCAATCCTTGGCGGCAAACTAGAAAATGGTGTTTGGCGCAGACGCATGAACCATGAAGTGTACCAGGCATACAAATCGGCGGATATAGTCAAGCGGATAAAACACGGCAGGCTTCAGTGGGCTGGGCATGTAGCGAGAATGCCGGATGAGCGTCAAGCGAAGGCTATATTTAGCAGGAACCCCGATAGAGGTCGTCGACTTCGAGGTAGACCCCGCACTCGTTGGATGTGTGCTGTCGACGAGGATGCACGCGAAATAGGTGTTAGGGGCGATTGGAGGATAGCAGCCCAAGACCGAGGGACATGGCGACGTAATCTGGATTCGGCACTGGATCGATAATGGGTCTGTCGCCTTTAAAGTAAAGTAAAGTAAGTAATATATTTTGTTGATTTATTGGGAATCACATTGAAGGCTCTTATAGCATCCCCAAAAATCAAGTTATTCGTATTTTTTAAAGTTAATCAATAAATAATTCTTCCCGGAGGTCTTTTGTTTATTTCACATGCAATAGTTTTCACATCTTGTTTACGCTTTTCTCAGGTATTTTTCATGATATATTCAAATTTACACACTTATTTCAATGTTTCTGCTTAGGATACAAGAAAGTTTTCATCTGAATCTAGGAATTTATTGAAAGAAATCGGAGGGAATTGTTTAAAATTCAAAGTATTGTTCATGGATAACAACGACATTCCTCCATTTGTTAGACAATATTTGAATTGCACTTTGAAAGAAATCTCCTTTTGGTCTGTTTTAAAAACAGATGCAAACGAACTTTCAACTTTCTTTGAATGATGCAACGAAATAATCGTGTTCGATTTTAGGTGTAAAATAAATTCTCACCATTATAAAATTCCCGCTAGAGTGATGTTTGCCCATTTCTTCGCAACAACGGGAGTTGAATGCAAAATCCACTTTCAATATTCTGACCGCTACCTGACTAAAACCACAATCAGAATACGGTAGCACTTCATGGAATAATATCGCAAGTTAATTTCTTTCGTGTGAACGAATCACGTATTGTCAAGTGCGAATTAGTACAGCGCCATTTGGATCGGTGCGTTCGAAGCATACCAAGTGCGGGAGGAGCTGAGAAATATCCACAACGAAAACCGCTCCAAACTATGGCGCGCACACCGTCCATTTCGACGCATACCGTACCAACTATCTACCAAGCGACACTAGGATCGATTAACCGAGTATAAATCTGTATCTTCCATTCCAACATACGAACACACATCCGAGCTCCCGTTCGCATTCAACTCCGAATCAACATAAAAGTTCAGATTGCCTCCTTAACCAGCTCTTTAGTTAGCCGTTGCTGTCGTTGTCATTGCACGGCGGTTGCAGGTGGGACACAACCTAAAAAAATCTACTCCATGATGCTGATGTTTCTTAGGAGTTTGAACAGTTTCCGATCTATTCTAGCATAATTTACATATTGTCAAATTTTGTCCCTTTTTCATCCCAAGCACCACCACCGTGTGCTTCGAGCTACTGCTGAGTCTGCTGGTAATTAAAATTCCTAGCATGAACTCGTTTATTTTTCGTATGCTTTCTTAAGCCACAGAAGCTTTCTATCGGGAGCACACGTCAACAGAGAACTCCAGTAGCCGGAGAAAAAAAATTAACTCGCAGTCATCCATCTTAATGGTCCTAATAGTTGCGGTAATAGCAGGTTTCGCGTGATCGTCATTCCGAATGTGCATTTACGTAGCGGCAGGCAGCGCCTCCCGTAGGCTATGGAGCAGAAGCTTAATCAGAATGGCCACGTCTTGCAGCCTTCCGGGATCGAAACGAGGGGGTAAAACGGTATTCTAATGCCCTCTATTCATTCGATTTTAGACAGCGCTTCGATTTGAGATAGCAAAAAACGACTACCGAGAGCATATTTTACCTTACATCGCCTTACACAGATAGTTCCAGCTGGTCGTATGTGGAAAATGCACCAAAAGAAAAGACACGATAACAATAAGCCGACTCATGCTCCTACGGGATTACTAATACTGCTAATTCCAACAATTTAAACCATTATCATAATTACTTATGATGTATTAAGCTTAAAGGGCCCCTTTGTGTGTCACTGTCTGGAAGCTTTTGAGTTGAATGGCCACAGGACACTCTTGCAAAAAGAAACTCTATTTTAGTTTGGCACTGAAGCTTAGCGCATAATGTTGACATATTGCAGGGGTAGAATTTAAATTATTTGTTGGTACGATAAATCATAACTTAGTGTTTGCCTTTGTGATAATGTGTCATAGGCTTTCCTCCAACAGCTACGAGGCAATTATTCTTTGTCACAGGCGGTAGTGTTTTTGCATTATCTTTTAGCCGTAGACAAAGATGGGAATCTAATTTGTGTAGAATAGTGAATATTTTGTTTTTTGTACACTGAAATCTGAGATATGAGATATGAAATAATATATAAATGGAAAGTTGTACAAAATGCAGCGGGGTGTAAAAATGTCCCATGCCGCAAATTGATTAAAATCTTCCATAATCTAAAATGATAGACAAACGTTGTTCGAATCGCGAGGAATTCAGGCTGTAGATTGTGTTGTTTTATTTTTTACAAATATAACCCATTTCAATATTCAGAAAAATAATGTAACGAGTCGATTATCTATATGAAAACGATCCGAGTTGTTTTCTAATAGTACGATGTAATATTGTTAAGTTTTGAAGTTGAGTATGCCTGTGGTGGGCACGATTCTACTATATCGCTAACCCGTCAATTACCGACGTAATTTTCAATTAGCGAATTCGCAAAAGTTTTAATTGGATAGCGAAATTGTGAGCGTCACTGAAAGTTCAACCTTCGAAATGCCAAACGGCAAGAATTTAACGTGAAGCACAAACGGCAATATTTGCAAAAATATTGAAAACAATTTTAGACGGTTTCTCTCTTCGCTAGGTGTATTCATGCCCCACTTTTTCAGGCTCAAAACAATTGTTTCCGATTTTTGGTCACTTTTTTAATTAATGAGTTCGGTGATTTTTACCGTATATATTACTTTATGATGCTTTGAACACTTTTCGTGTGATTGCATTGGGTAACACTGAATTAAAATAAAATTTATGTTGTGAGAGATTTACACGCGAAAAAGCATTAATAAAGTAAAAGGGTATGTAGTAGCTTCATTGTATGTAGTAGGCAGTCCCAAAAAATAGTCGATGTTGAAAAAGTCAAGGTGCTCAGCCCTAAATTGGACGATAATGTTATTTATGTAGAATTTTTGTAGAACATTTCGACTTTCTAAAAAATTGTTTCCAGGTTGCCTACACGTGATTTATGAAAAAAATACTTTTTCAAGCTACAAAATCACTCTCTTGCACTTTTTACAAATCTGTTCGATTCCTACATTTTTCCATATTTTTTTGTTTTGTATTTTTGTGGGATTGTTTTTGAATATTTTGCATGGTTTAGTTCAGCATCGCATTCAAATATTGATTCACAGAGCCCATTGAACATCACGAAAGAGTACATTTTTCTCATAATTTTCATATAAAACCCTTCAAAACACATATAAAAACATTTTTTTGATTAGAACTGCAAATTTTTACTGCAAAGCGGGATTCAAGACGAAAATTTACATGAAAAAAGATCCTTGATATTCTTTTGCGGGCTAAGATATTGGCGTTTTTATATGTGATGGAAAACTACTATTGAAAAATGCTAAATAACATTATCTTTCAATTTAGGGCTGAGCACCTTGACTTTTTCAACATCGATTTTTTTTGGACACCCTAGTATGTAGTAGAGATGGTCGGGTACGGGTATTTTTACCCGAAACCCGTACCCGACCCGTACCCGACGGGTTCGGGTCGGGTTTCGGGTAACGCCAGAAAATATTTTACGGGTTCGGGTCGGGTACGGGTAATTTAAAAACCAAGGCTTCGGGTTCGGGTCGGGTACGGGTTTGAAAAATTCTCAATTGGTCGGGTACGGGTCGGGTACGGGTAATTCGAATTTCGTGAATTATGAGAATTTAACTTTTATCATTTCAAACCTAGGTGTTTTCTTAGTGTCGATAATCGGAAAAATCGGAGAAGAAATTGCCCATTCTCACTCAACGAGAGATCGGCCAATACCTATTCTAACACTTGTCGGCAGTCTTTGCAACCAAGAGAATGACATCGTGCTATCTTTTTCTAATGTGAAAATGAATAGTTCTTCCTGCAACCGTTTTGAGTTACTTGGAATTTTTGCCGGGCTTTTTTCATATCTGGTAATACACACTGACTACAAATCAACTTTTTCTTTGACGCCAAAAAAATCCAAGCTATCATTGAAGCTGCGGAGCGTTTTAAGTGATGATTTTTTTTTTAAACATATATCAAAAAACGTTAGTATACCAAACTTCGAAAAGTCTTAAAAAATCAGATCTCATGATATTGCACCCAAATTTTGGATTAAAGCCCTTGAATGTTATAGCAACAATGGAAAATATTATGAAACAGCTGACGTAAAAAAAAATTTCAGGAGGGTGGCCACCGATTCCCCACTGTGCATTGAGATGTTTGGTACGAAGCAAATATGTATATGAGATATGACAGCGATAGCATAGTCTTGGTTTGCACTGTGAACAGGGGTTTTTAGATCAAATCGATGACATCGAATCTGTACTCAAAAATTAAAGGTTTTCGGCAAATGCAAATGCAAATTTTTCAAGTTATAAACAATGTTAACTTTGACCTTATTATAATATTTAGATTTCAGTTTGCTGCGATGTTCACATAAAACTCGTCGTTTTTTTTAACTCTACCAGACATGCACTTTTAATAGTGGACCCCTTCCGTATAGTGGACCATCCGCCTGTAACTCTGGGTTCATTAACATTCGTTCACATTCACACTCGGTTCTTGTCTAACTTCGGCCAACATCTCGAGAAACCACATATGACAATCAGTGCGTATAACGTGCGAGGTACCCAGGTATTTTTCCAGGACGGGTCGGGTACGGGTCGGGTTCAAGCAATGTCGGTTTTTTTTTCATTCGGATACGGGTCGGGTACGGGTAGTTTGAATAGATATTTTTCGGGTTCGGGTCAGGTACGGGTATTTTGAACAAACCAGACATCGGGTTCGGGTCGGGTACGGGTTTGAAAATTTTCGATTAGACGGGTACGGGTCGGGTACGGGTAACAAATTTCTCATACCCGACCATCTCTAGTATGTAGCTAACTGCAACTAAATGTTTTGGGAAATCAGAAATTTAATCAGCTTGTATCAGCTTGTTCCGAAAACTGTATTTTTCGTTCACAAAACAAACGTAATAAATAAATTTGCTGATTCACGACGCTCAACATCTCTTGCCTTCAAATGATAAGAAACTCTAGTTTCATGTTTTCGAATTACTCTCAAAGCATGCAATCGCTTGGAAATGGCTTGGGGGGGGGGGGGGGGGGTTAACACTGTCATTACCAAGGAAACGTTGGAGGTTCTCATTAACACCCACTTTCCCGGATCGACAGAGACTGAAGAACTGAATAAAGAAGGGTCGCGGCGGGACAACTCGAGACATATGGCGTCTCGGGAGTCCATCCTGCTGGCCCGCCGACTGTTCACGGAAGCTTCAATAGGTTGGGCTCTAAGCTCACTCGACCCTATGAAGTCTCCAGGTCTAGACGGCATACTACCCATCTTTCTACAAAAATCGGCCGCAGCTATTATGTCCGAACTCATGAACCTCTTCAGAGCCAGCTTTATCCTGGGCCATATTCCGGATAACTGGTTGAAGGTTGAAGGTAGTTTTTATCCTCAAAGTTGGAAAAAAGGATAAAACCCTACCTAAGACTTTCAGACCCATAAGTCTGACTTCATCACTCCTCAAGTTGATGGAGAAAATAATGGATTAATATATCCGTGATGAGTTTCTTAAAGACTCCCCGCTGAATAGGAACCAACATGCCTATCAAAGCGGCAAGTAAACAGAAACTGCTCTTCACAGCTTAGTGTCGTTGATTGAAAAGTACCTGAGTTATCAGGAGACGGCGCTATGTGCCTTTCTTGATATTGAAGGGGCCTTCGATAACACGTCCTTTGCATCAATTAATACGGCTCTCTCCAATAAGGGAATCGACCACACTTTAAGGAGCTGAATACACGCAATGCTAACAGAGTGATCACAGCAACCTTGGGAGATCTGTAACAATGTCAGTGATCAAGGGATGCCCGAAAGGAGGAGTTCTCTCGCCCTTGTTATGGTCACTAGTTGTCGACGCACTTCTCAACAAGCTTTCACAGCTTGGATACGAGGTCATTGAATACGCTGATGGCATCGTCTTCATCGTCAGAGGTACAGATGACGCAACTCTGTCGAGCCGAATGCAAGCGGCTCTGAATGCCACCATGCTATGGTGTCTACTGGAAAGTCTAAACATAAACCCCTTAAAAACAGTCCTAATTCCATTCAGTAGACGAAGGAAGATCTCCATCACTCCTCCAACACTGAGTGGAGTCAGACTGGGCTTCAGCAATGAAGTAAAATACCTCGGAATTATTCTGGATAAGAAACTGAACTGGTCTGCACAACTGGATTATGCCGCTAAGAAAGCGCGCGAAAAGCGATCTGGGCTGACTACCTAGCAAGAGAGGGATCAGATCAGCGGTTTTTTGGCCCCGAACCGTTTTTGGATACGTCCAATTCCGCTATCAAAAGCGAACTACTAACTTGGGAGAGGCTAGAAATAGCATCCCAATGGCAACAGGTACAGGGTTGTAGACAAGCTAAAAAGTTAGTCTATCCGAACCCCGGAACCGCAAGAAAGTTACTTAGTCTAAATCATAATGAACTACGGATAATCACGGGACTCCTTACTGGACACCATCCCGCTTTTTATCATTTAAAGAAAATCGGTGTAGTGCTGAACGACACCTGCCGATTCTGCAAATCAGAGTTCAGAGCAACTTCTTAGGAAGTTACCTTTTAAATCCATACCAAGTAAGGAGCTTTAATCCCAAGCAGGTCATTAGTTTCGTCAACTATGTTGTACCTAATTGGGGTGCAGGTTTACAACAAAACAGTCCTACTCCATCAATGAGTACGTGCAGTCCGTAACTTGTGCACAGCAATCGGGGCCAGCCACAAAAGACATTCAGCAAGACTGTCGCAGTGGCATTTCAGTACCCAGTGCCCTTCAGGCATACAGTATATAACATCGAAATTACCGTCTTAAAAGCGACTAAACTAATAACGGTACGCTGTTTCACTTAGAGCAGCATTTCCTAATAACTTTTCTAACTCTGGGTTGAAGAAAATCAAAAGTTGCCAAGTCAGTTTCTGTTAATACATAATACATAAATAATACTGAAAATGTTGAATTATTCCGACATAATTGACATAAATCTACAGCACTGTAGTGGTTACCTAGGTTACCAGTTTTGCACGTAAACAACTGCAGCAGATATCTAGGTAACCTACTACGACGGGCTGCGGCTACGTTCATGCGTGATTCATTTATGATTAACAGTGATATGAATATGGGGCGTCGTGAGATGAATAATTGAGCAGTGATCCGAGTTTGGAGATGGATATGGAAGCGTTGTGAAAAATGGTTTGTTTTATAAAATTCAGGATAAATCTAGCTAATTTTACTTAATATACAATGCTGAACGATTCTATAATAGCACGTAAGCATATTTAGTTTATTTGTTCAATGATTTCGTGAAAATTTGGCGTTTAATCCGTGCATTCTTCGTGAATACCGGCTTAATGAGATGAATAATGGAGCAGTTCCCCTATATAAATCTCGTTTTGAACAAGATTTTTGGGATAAAGAATTGAACACAATAATAAAAATTACATGGCAATCCGATATTTATCAACTTGAAGTGACAAGTAGTATTTTGTAGCGCTTCGTATTGACGTAGAATTACGTCTTACGGCAACATATATAGGGGTACAAATTAAAAATCGAAACCATCAATAGATTCACGAAACTTGTCAACTTTCGAATGTTCAAAACTCAGTCAGTTTCAACAGATTTCCTTCATTTCTGCAGCAATTGATTAAAAACCATGCGTCCACCAAATTAATGAATGGAAAATGCGGATTTTGCAATGCTGACTATTGAACTATTGAAAAATGTAGAGCCTTGTTGAACGCATGTTTCGAACAATCCGAGCTCAAACAAAGCCTTCATTCCACGGAACGGTGAACGCTGAAGTATACAAACGATTCGCCTTTCTAACCGACTTGTTGTTGTTATTGTTTTACTCGCTCTAGTCTACAAAGACACGCCTACCGGAAGTTTAACTCTTAGTAGTCACGTATAAAAGCATGCTAATGCAGAAATCAGTCTTCATTGTATAAACGATAACTGCGGCAAGAGAACGGTTGAATTGCTGGAAACTAGCTCGACCCGCAACCGGTAGAGCAGCAACTGATCTTAGCGCAGGAAAGCGGCGCAGGCGACTCATTCGAACGCGATGTTTTTACGTCGTTTTCTCAAATTATGCGGTTTTTTTAAACGGTTCATTTTTTGCACGATTTTTCGTCTTCGCGTAAAATGGTTACAGTAAGTAACAGTAACGATAACAGCCTATAATAAGCTGTTTTTTACACGATTTTTTACGACGTTTTTCCAAATAACGCGATTTTTCACACGTTTTTTTTTGTACGGTACGTAGAATCGTGTAAAAAAAACTTTACTGTATATATATATATATATATATATATATATATATACATATATATATATATATTTTTTTTTTTTTTTTTTCAAGAAAAACAGAATTTTTGGCATAATTATTTTTAGACTGTGAAGAACTTCTGATGTGACTTAGTGCAGATTATAGCTCCCTTCGCGCTTTAGTCAAACGCAGCAGATCGTGTAAGCATTGAGCAAAGCATGGCAAATATTTTTATTACTGTTATTTTTCTTTAAATCTTACTACCTATAAATATATTTGTCATAATTATTTTTCATCTATTGATTTCATTGTATATAATTGCAAAAATAATTATAAACGTTATCGGACAGTCCAAATATGTTAGTTCAATAAAAGCCAAAAAATCTGTTCTCTTCAAAAATATCACAACTCATCTAATTTTTATATAACCACGGTATTCAAATCTGATGTTTTTTCAAGATTTTAGAATAACTGTAGCATATTTGTTTCGAAATATTTCCTAATTGAAAAATCAGAAAAAAAACTATAAAACTGTTTATCTGGAAACAACTCATTACACATAGATGAAGACAATGTATATCCATCTATCCATTCATCCATGTATATGTTCGAGTGCCCAGTCTCTTTTCTTTCCAAAATGGTAAAAATATGAAAAATCAGATGTAAAATAATCGAGTTAATAGTCCAACAATAATTGTGCCATATAAGACAAAAAATCTGTTTTTTTTTTGAAAAAATATATAACGCAGCCAAATATCACCGGTTTTTCATAAAACAGTTTGCTGTTTAAAATTGGATACAATGCTGATCGCAAGGTTTTTGCTGCCACGACAGTGGGAAAAGGGCACTCTGAAAACAAACACTGAAAAAAATCGCGCTGCTGCTGTGACAAGTGACCAACTGGGCGAGTAATTTGTTTAAGTCGAAGGCAAATTCGGAATGCCAGCTGATACTGGCACAACCTGTTGCTGCTACTGCCGTAATTCGCTACGCTACGGCTAACTAGATACTGTCAATCTTTTTAGAGAAAGCCAGCAAGCGACCAATCAGAGAACGTAATTTTCGTTTCAACTAGGCTTGACAATTTTCAATAGTACAATAGTTCGCATAATAAAACAACTTTTTTCTGCATTTGGACGGATGCGTGTATAATTTTCCAATTGATTGCTGCAAGAATGAAGAAATTCGGTTGAAAACAAACCGAACCGGTTGAAAAAAAACATTTAAAAAGAGATTAATTTCGTCCCCTTCCCGTTGATAGATTTCTTATTTACAATAGAAAGGTTCTTGTTAATTGTGTTGTTTTTGTATCTTTGAGTATCACTTACACTCACAGTATTACATTCAGTGTTTTAGGGGATTCGGGGTGTAATTGACATTTTGCTAACATTTTACGTGGATCAGATTTTTTTTTCCTGTAGGAGACTGAACCACTGCGACCATTGGTAGTAGATCTATTGTGGTATGCTCCGCCTTAATCTAGGTGCATTCAATTTCGGCGCATAACTATTATTGAGTTGATGTCCAATTTTGATTTGCACATGTATCCCAGTCAGGTATCACAATTCGAATGAAGTGTAATATCTGAGAAGATCTTTCGTTCCAGATTTCGGAAGGACTTAGGAATCCTTTACCGAGGATACGCAGTCTGCGTTGTATTAATACTCTGCATTCGCAAGTAGGTGTTCAGAGGTTTCATTTTCAAGTCCGCAGAAGCGGCATTTCTCGTCATTAAGTTTGCCCATCTTCTTCAGATGGTAGTTACTCGGACAGTGACCAGTGAAAAGTCCTGTTATCGTACTTAGATCTTTTTTGTTGAGCCTAAGTAGCGTCATGGTTTTTGCGTAGTTTGGTTTTATAATTTTTTTTTTTTGATTGCCGTGAACCAGATACAGCATTCCAATTCTTACTTATGACCATCCTCTCCCACTCATCTAGTTCTATTTTTAAAGCTCTAGATGAGACGCCACAGATGGGTCCTGGTCCTATAAAATTTTCAGAAGAACCTTGTCTTGCTAGTGAGTCGGCTTTTTCATTGCCTTCAATTCCGCAGTGTCCTGGTACCCAGCATAGTAAAACCTGCTTTTTTTGTGCTAGCTGCCGAAGTGAAAGAATGCATTCCCACACTAGTTTTGATTTGCAAATGGGTGCTTTAAGCGCTTTGAGTGCTGCCTGACTGTCGGGGAAGATACAGATTAGGGTGGGGAATCGTTATATGGGAAAAACGAAACTTGATAGCAGAAGGCCAGAAACAAGTTTTTTTTTGTTCTTTTTGGGGCCCCCAACAATCCTAAATTTGGTCGATTGGTTTTATCTCCGCTTGGCGCATTGCATTTCAAATTTATATGAAGATTTGTATGGAAAAACCAACTTTTTTGCATTTTACATTCTAAAGAGCTCAAAATGGCTCAAACCAAAGGTTTCATGACTTCAAATGGTAGGTTTTTTGATGCCTAACAACTTGGCGGAAGACACTAAAGAGCTAGGGTGTCCCAAAAAAATACTAGAGCTGTTCAAAGTTGAATATGTCGAAATTTATGCTGCAAATCATTTTTTTCTGCCAACACTGCCAGTGTACCGGCGTTAGTCAGGTTTTCATCAGAAGTAACCTCTGAAACACGTTGTAGATTCTACATACGCCTAGAATATTAACCTGAATTTGTTTGTTTGATACAGCTGAGTGTATAAACTCGTTACGACAGGTTATTTCTGATGGAAATGCTACTGGCGCCGGTACATTGGTAATGTTGGCAGAAAACAAGATTTTCTGCATTTAAATCGACATACTCAACTTTGAACAGCTATAGCTCTTCTTATCGACACCGTAGCTCTTTAGGGTCCTCGGCAAAGTTGTTAGGCATCTAAAATACTATACTTCAACATAATGTAGTGCATTATTGAGTATTATTGAAATCTCTAGAAAAGTAAATGCAAAAAGTAGGTTTTCCCATATAAATTTTCATACAAATTTGAAATGCAATGCGCCAAGCGGAGACAAAACCAATCGACTTCCGGTAAGTTTGGGGTTGTTTGGGGCCCCAAAAGGAACCAAAAAAACTTGGTTCTGAAAAATCGATCATTTTTCCCCACCCTGATACAGATATTTGCGTGTCGGTAATTTCTCTTTAGACAGATGTATGCACATGGATCAGATACCTACCAATCGATATCTGTGTCTGTTTTCCTTAATATAAGACATAATTTGACTACCACATTCAGATATTAGAAGATTTATCAATGCTCCACATAATTGATATTATTTTGCTCTTTGAAATATATTAAAACCATGTCAAACTGTTTTCGTAGAATCGCCGTTTTGAAGTCAGTTTTTTGTCCAATGAGGTCTGTTTTTTTTAAAGTGGGTAAGAAAATGCTATTATGTGGACAAACTCTTAGAATTTTGATATTTGGCCTTATAAAAAAAATGGCGTCGAAAAAACATCGAAAATTTTCGATTTCTCAACAATTAAAAATTGCGCCATTGTTGCCCCTCAAAGTGAAATAGGTTCAAGGTGGGGAAATTTGTTTGCATCAAGATACATGAAAAATCATATATAGAAGCCAAGGCAAAAAAATTGTTGTACTGTGTAATCTTTCATTTTTACGGTTTGAGCTTTTGAAGTGCACCTGTGTTGACACAAGCAACATAAAATTATTGACAAACCCGAATCGAAAAAACAGTAGACCTCATTGAAGTCTACGCGCTGAGAGAGAGGGTCCAAACGATTATCACTGAATAAAGGACGACTGAAACGGTATATAATAATCATACATTTTCAGTACACTAGCTATGATAATTCGATTTTCATTCTTAGGTTTTCGTGGTTTAATATCAAACCGTAGTTTGAATCAAAACAGTATACATATGTCAACCTCAAAAATTTATTCCGTTGTGTGGTTACTTTGAAGCTTGTATTTTGATAGCCTACACAAAGGCGCAACGCTGCACGGAAGCGTTAGCAATTTTATCAGCTCTCCACTTGGATCGGTGAACACTAATTATATCCGTTAGCAGCAGAATTTGGTGTATCAACTTTGAGTAAAAGAATATATTATGGATAGATTGTAAAGATTTTTGAATAAAAAACCATCATAACTTGAGTAACACATTTTTGATTAGAAGATTTTAATTATCATCAATTGGCATTATTTTTCTTCCTAATTGCTGCTCAGATAATTTATCAGGATCCTATTTTGAGATCAGTAAGGGTGCGAATCTCATTAGCTAATCTGCATATGTTTACCATCCCAAAGTGCAACTTTAGGATACATGAAATGACTTCATGCCTAACATGTGCAATGATTTCACTCGATATCATTCGCAAACAGCGCTGCATAGGTACCTACATGAGGTATTTCGATCCAGATTCATCAAATCGATGTTTACCGCTTAAATTGTTTCGTCAATCACGGTTACACTGTAGCTCGTTAACATTCGTCACCAGGCGGCAAAAAGTTTGATGGGGCGAACGTTGAATGTAGAACAAAAAAAAACAGCAACAGCAACATACCAAACGGTAAAACACATAAAAAAGCAATTGCAATTAAATCGGTATCGAGTCGATTCGATCGTAAATTTTGTTTAATTTTGCCTGCCCAGCTAGTATTCCTTTGGCGTTGTGGAGCAACTTTTCGCGTTGCGAGCAGCCCAGGCTCTGAGCTTTGGTATCACGAAACATAGATACCGTGCCGAGTTGTATTTTTATTCATTCTTCTAATCATTCACCAGATATCTGCTAATCGAAATAGACCTACAGTCAGTGTAAGTTTTCGAACATAAATATATTGTACACTTTTTCTATTACTACACTCTCTGAAATTGTGAATCATTATAAGTTTATTCGTCTACTTACAGTGTCTAAAACAAAGATAACTTAATGCATTTTCAAGGTACTCAAGGTACTCAAGGTACAAATTAGCACTTCTTTAGGGTTACTAGTCTGGCAGAACAGTTTTGTTGCTCGGCTCTCGCGAAGCTGACGGATCGATAATTTTATTCATTAAATTCGATTTGTTTGTTTGTTTATCGTTTTACAACTACGATGACTGTTCGATAGTTTTGAGCCCCATATCCTACCACCCATCGGGACTGGAAATGGATAAAATAAAAAGGTACATACCTGTAAATGATTGCTGCTACTACTCCGATACTCGAGCCACTTCGAAGTAATGCCAAATGTTGCTTTCTATCGTTTCACAGTACGTTGCACAGAATGAGATGTTTGTGACTTTCAGGGACGTTGGTTTTGCTAACTCTAGCTTGATAGGAAACATAGTGATTTGATTAGAAGGTTCCAAACAACGAAAATACAATTTACTTTGAAGTTACTAATCGACAATTGGTTCTAAGAATAAAGTAAAACATTAGGTTGGAATATTTTAAACTTGTAGATAAATATCATTCAAATCAAATTTGTTTTGAATTTACACGTTGGAACAATATTATTCAAATATAATGTGAAAATTTGTATATCCTGATATAACCATACCCTATAAAAAATTATTGACTACGGTATAAATCTTGCAAGCCTATATATAAATGTGTGATCATACATGAATGTTGCCCATTCAACAACTCAAATGGAACCAGTGATAGAAGTGCATTAAAAACAAGGAAACCATGTTCGACAACAAACAACAAAATTCCCATCACAATGCATTAAGAGATTATCATTTCTTACATCCCTAGCGAGACATTTCTCCGGTATACAGGTATAAAATATGCCATATAAATTCATCTTCAATTTAAAATCTACCCTGGACCTCGGAGCTCGAGATGGATTGCTACACCGCAAACAGTGCCGAAAGCATCAAGTAGGGATGTGCGCTACTTTATCGATACCGCGTGTATCGATACTTTTCTTCCGATATACCGAGTATTTGGCATAAATACTTCAACAAGCAAGAAGAATATCAATATATTTTCGTTGGATGCTCGAAAAATATCGGAAGAAAATTCGTGTGGACGGTGTTGCTTTTATTTGTGTGGTTTTTGCATGTGAAAACATAGGAAAGAAGGAAGGAAGTATTCTTTTGTTATCACGCACCTTATGAAAATTACATATAAGTTTTCCCGCAGGTGCGAACATTCCTGAAACTCTCTTTTAACGCTTTTAACACCGTCAACCCGAATTTGTGAAATTCGTTCGACAACGAGCAAAAAAAAACAGCGCGATTTTTATCTTTCTCAAAGTGTGGTTTTAAAACATTCACACGTTAATAAGTCTAATCTAGTAATTCAAATTTACATGTCATAAACACTTCCAGTGTTATTCGCCACGACGAAATGAAAAGTAATTAACGCAAATTGATTGTTTGTGAAAATGTTTTTTTCCTCCTTCTTACATGCCTGCGAAGATAGTTTTAGCATTAAAAGATTCAGCAACTTCTTTACTTTGACATCAGTGCCAACGGTGCAACGAAAAAAAATCAGTGTAGGAAATCCGGTTTTTCGGAATATGTTAAGAAACTGAGGAATTTTTTGAATATTTGAACAGAATCTTACACTTATTGGTTCAAAGTCCATAAAATTACTGTCACAGGTCATCACAGGTGTTATGGTGATATGCTCCCGAAATAGTCCTTCCAGAACAGATTCCATCACCGTTGAAAATATATGATCAATTTGAAAATTTGGAAAATTTACTATGCTTATAAACAAACCAATGCAACTCGCTCACAAGCAAAACTGCCAGATTCACGATTTCGTTCGTTTTTTCGTTTGCACTTCACCCGTTTCGACAATATTGAAGTATCGATACTTAATTTGCGATACATTTGGTACTTGGTATCGGATCGTTTCAATATATCGCGATACCAAATATCGATACCTTTGCTTCCGATTCCCATCCCTAGCATCAAGCATCAACAATCAACATTTATGTGAATAAATTTCGGCATCATAAACTACACCGCGCACGTTGAATGAATGCTCGCGAAAACGGAGGAAGGCAATTTTCGCGATCGCTATCTCCGTGCACTTCTACAGCACGGATATCGTATCCGAATCGTCACCATCCTATTACGCGTTTCGTGCTACGATGCTGCTGGTCTGATGTCATTAGAATTTTTATGGAATTTTGATGACACTATTCAAAATATATATATATATATTTTTACGGCGTTGCTTTGTCCTGTCACTGCAGTCCGGAAACTCATCCGTGTTCCGTCGCTAGTCGGTCGGTCGGTCGTTCGGTCCCGTCAGCAGACAACCTGTGCAGATCGTGCAATGTTTTTCGAAGAAGTCCTTGCTGCGAATTCTACGCGTGTGCGAGGCTAAGTGGAGCAGTAATAGGGGTTGTTCAGACATTATGCGATTAGTGGAAGGACTGTAGTAGTTGAACCAGAAAATGTTATATAATATATGAACTACCCCTGAATGGTTTGTCTGAACTTGACGGAAAATCCGGATTCAAAGTTCTGCTTAACACGTACCTACGTCTGACGATGACACTATGAAGATACAGGGATGATGATGCTGATGATGATAGTGGCGGGTGCATTGTAAAAGATGAAAAGACGACCGCCTTGAAGAGACGGTCGACCTCCGTTTGACGAAGATGCATGCGCACATTATTTGTAAGACATAAACAGCTACGTAACATACGTTTTACGAGCACTTTTCGTTGTTTGTTAGGCGAATAATAATGACTTTTTGGCTTATTCATAGCTTTGGCGTCCAGTCCTGGATCATGTCGCTGGCTCTGGTAGGCTGACATCGACCGGAAGGTGGTTCGTAAAATGTTCGTGAAAATATATATACACAGAGAGGTCAAAATCATTCAGTACTGCTCATCCCGAACGGTCGTATAGCGGCGCACGCGGCGGGAAAATTTTATGATTTCAACTTTTGCAAGCTTTTTTATGTACTTATTCGTACACCGTCCCGGGGCACGACTCGGTCGTATAAAATTTTCTTGTTCAACTTTGAAGTTTTTGTTTTTCCCTGGTGGCTCTATAATGTAGAACTAGGCTCACAAAAGAGATGGGCAAAAAAGAATATCAGCAAAATCAGCAGACGCGCCCGGCTAATCGACATGCGATGTCAGTTACATGTTGCACGTGATTCATGCTAAATGCCATGAGCTGTCTCAAGCAACGGTTTTCGTCTGTCCTATCAATCAAGTCCGCTCTCTGTCGTTGGTTTTGTCGATTCGGAACCACCGTGTTCCTTCTTCGGAGGAGCTGTAATATAGCAGTTACATGAAACCGTAACTTGCCTAATTGGTATTGTTATAGCTATTTATCATGGCATTACGATGGGAATAAATGTTTGCTGATCTAGCTTGATAACTGAATCATGAAATTATTCCCGAACTTGCTTTTTGATTGTTTTAGGACTAAACAAAAAAGTAGCAATGAGTAATGATGACTTTATTTTAAAAGTTTTGTGATTGAGAATGAACAAGTCTTTACTGATTGCTAATCCGACATTCTCGCTACAGATTTTTATCCACGTTGCTATACTAGCCGTTGAGACAAAAGTGGTACATGTGCCATTTTTTCACTTTTTGGGTTTTGAAGTAGAATACTTCTCTCAGGAAGTTCGGCTACATAGGGATGTGAAATGAAAATCTAAAACCGAAAAAAGTGAAAAATATGTCCAATTTCAAATGCTAATAAATCGGTTAGTATTCGATGGATTTCCTTCGTTCTTGCAGCAATAGATTGGAAAATCTTCTAAGATTCTTCCCAAAATAAGATAATTGTAATTTTATTATTCACACTATTGTACTATTGAAAATAGTCAAGCCTTGTCAAAACGAAAAATTCGACCTCTGATTGGTCGTTATATGCTTGCTTCCCAAGCACGGTCGACAGGATCATATACCTTGCAATTGAAAACATGCTATTTGGCCTATATAAGAGCCTGTTTCAGCCGGAGCCGCTCTTAATAGTTCTAGACAGCGACAACAGCAGTCGTCCTTCCTTAGCAGCAGCACTAGCTCTGTGGTTGGTCACCACGTCTCAGGAGCAGCGCGGTTTTTCTCAGCGTGTGTCGCCAGACAGCCATTATTCCCCCCGTGTTGGGGCAGCATGAAGATTGCCATCAGGAAATCCAATTTTGGAAATCAAAATGCCTTTTTGAATGCAAATAAACAAGTCATTGAAAGTTAATAATTTTTGTCATCGCGAGCAAGTATTCTGTGTTGCATCCTAGCAATTTAAATTTGTCGCACCCGTCTAATTTACTGAATGTGAAATAGCTTCCACAGTGCATGTTGTCCGTGTATTTTAATTCCCCCAATGTTAGGGCAGCTCAAAGGTTGTAATTAGCAACCGATTTTGAACAGCAAAATGCTTTTTTGAAGGCATATAAAAAAATAATTGAAGGTTAATAGTTTTATGGCATCAACACAAGCAGACATTCTGTGCGGGATGCAATCAAATTCTGTTGTAGTTGTCTAATTTTTACTTTATTTAGTGAACTCTCCACTGTAGGGGCAGCGCAAACGCTGCGATCAGCATAACCGACATTGAATAATAAACTGCCCTGTTAGAACGCATTCACAAAAGCAGTTAGTTCGACTATGCAGAGCTAATATGAAGACGATTCAATCAATCAGCGTAAACAGAATTTCGTCGTCTCCCAGCTGCCAAGTTGTCACATGATGCAACACGCAACAGCGAGCAAACGAAATCGCTTGATGTTACAAACCGCAATAAAATACGGGTTAAAACCGTTGCGTGTGTGAGAGCACCATCGGTGTTTATTCGCTGGATGCACTATCTACTGTCTACTGAACGCAATAATCTGCTTACATGCGACACGGGGACGGGAACATTTTCTTCAACGAAGCTGCGCAACACGACACAAAACATGTTATTTTGTTGCTTCAATGAGAGTGCTATCGGTCCGGTTCGACAAGAAATCATTTTTGTGCATCCGTGCTACGAAACTGAAGAAAAACTTTAGAAACTGAAAAAAGAGGTGGAGCTTATCAAATGATCGCTTTGAGCCGGAATGAAGTCACACATATTTTTCCAGTTATGTCATTCCACCACCTACGAAAAATAATTCATTCCCATTTTCATCCCTATATAAAAGCCTGTTTTAGCCGGAGCCGCTCATAATAGTTCTAGACAGCGACAAGTCGTCCTTCCTTAGCAGCAGCACTACCCCTGTGGTTGGTCACCACGTCTCAGGAGCAGCGCGGTTTTTCTCAGCGTGTGTCGCCAGACAGCCTTTATTCCCCCCGTGTTGGGGCAGCATGAAGATTGCCATCAGGAAATCCAATTTTGGAAATCAAAATGCCTTTTTGAAGGCAAATAAACAAGTCATTGAAAGTTAATATTTTTTGTCAACGCAAGCAAGCATTCTGTGTTGCATCCCAACAATTTAAATTTGTCGCACTCGTCTAATTTACTGAATGTGAAATAGCTTCCACAGTGCATGTTGTCCGTGTATCTTAGTTCCCCCAATGTTAGGGCAGCTCAATGGTTGTAATTAGCAACCGATTTTGAACCGCAACATGCTTTTTTCAAGGCAAATAAAAAAATAATTGAAGGTTAATAACTTTCTGGCATCAACACAAGCAGACATTCTGTGCGGGATGCAATCAAATTATGTTGTAGTTGTCTAATTTTCACTTTATTTAGCAAACCCCCCACTGTAGGGGCAGCGCAAAGGCTGCGATCAGCATAACCGACATTGAATAATAAACTGCCCTGTTAGTACGCATTCACAAAAGCAGTTAGTTCGACTATGCAGAGCTAATATGAAGTCGATTCAATCAATCAGCATAAACAGAATTTCGTCGTCTCCCAGCTGCCAAGTTGCAACATGATGCAACACGCAACAGCGAGCAAACGAAATCGCTTGATGTTACAAACCGCAATAAGATACGGGTTAAAACCGTTGCGTGTGTGAGAGCACCATCGATGTTTATTCGCTGGATACACTATCTACTGTCTACTGAACGCAATAATCTGCTTACATGCGACACGGGGACGGGAACATTTTCTTCAACGAAGCTGCGCAACACGACACAAAACATGTTATTTTGTTGCTTCAATGAGAGTGCTATCGGTCCGGTTCGACAAGAAATCATTTTTGTGCATCCGTGCTACGAAACTGAGGAAAAACTTTTAGAAACTGAAAAAAGAGGTGGAGCTTATCAAATGATCGCTCTGAACCAGAATGAAGTCACACATATTTTTCAAGTTATATCATTCCACCACGTACGTAAAATAATTCATTCCTATTTTCATCCCTATATAAGAGCCTATTTTAGTCGAAGCCGCTCATAGTAGTTCTGAACAGCGACGACAGCAGTCCTCCCTTAGCAGCAGCGGGAGCGAGCAGTGGGTACCATCGATAGCGGATAGCGGCCACAACTGTGGCATGGCTGCGAATAAGCGTAGCAGTTTCAGCGGATCTAACCATCGATAGCAGCAGGGCCAGCAGATGCAGGTACAGCGGATATCAATGGCGGCCACAACTGTGGCATGGCTACGGATAGCGTTGCAGTTGCTCAGCAGTTGGGCCAGCGTATAGCGGCCACAACTGTGGCATGGCTATGCATAGCGTAGCTGTTGCAGCGGGTATATCAGCATCGATAGTAGCAGGGTCAGCTGATGCAACGACACTCCCTTCACTAAAATGCTGTTTCAGTGTGGTAGCGGGAAGCATCAGCAGCAGGCTTGCATGAAGTGAATACATCAGCCAGCAACTTTCTCTAAGGCCTCTGCCATAGTAGACGCGAAAAGCGGCGCGAACCGATTCGCTCGGCCGTAGGTTGATGTACAGCTCTACTGATGGCTGTACATTAACCTACAGCTGAGCGAATCGGTTCGCGTCACTTTTCGCATCTGTTATGGCAGAGGCCTAATGGGAAAGTTGTATCAGTTTGTTCAGAAGAATATTATTGTCGGTAATATTACAGAGATGCGATTGCGTAAATCCGATTTTGAATTGAACAATTGTTCTTTTGAGAACAAATAACACACTTATTTGAAGAGTTAATAGCTTTTGGTACCAATAGCAGTATAGTGACAGCCTCAGCGGTAGATGCAGATGCAGCCGGTACTTCCCTGAGGCCGATGTAAAGGTAAATGGGAGCAGCACGACAGTTCGGGTTATGCTTAGACGCGCGTCATTTTTCGTTGTTGATATTCCCCACATGAAACGACGCGCTTTCGTATGATAGCGGTGGTATTAGCGGTAGATGCATTTGCCAACACTTCCTCCAGTAAAGCCGTGTCTAGTTTTCAATGTGAAAACACCTTTCTCATTGTGTTGACCGTGCGCCTTAGTCCTCACTATCAATGATAAATTGAACAATTGTCCTTATAAGGACAACAAATGAATTAATGAAGATTTAATTTTGAATTAGAATACTTCTCTCAGGAAGTTCGGATACATAGGGATGTAAAATGAAAATCTAAAACTGAAAAAAGTGAGAAAAATTTCAAATGCTAATAAATCGGTTAGTTTTCGATGGATTTCCTTCGTTTTTGCAGCAATCGATTAGAAAATCTTCTAAGATTCCTACCAAATGCATGAAATTGCAATTTTATCATTCGAACTATTGTACTATTGAGAACTCTTAAGCCTTGTCAAAACACAAAATTCGACCTCTGATTAGTCGTTATACCGCGCTTTCCCAAGCACGGTCGGCAGAGTTATGGACCTAGTAAATTGGGAATGCATCATTTGGCCTATATAAGAGCTTCATCAGATAATAAACAAACATTTCATCGGATATTAAATTGAAAAACTGAAATTTAAAGAACACAAATGATTATTTGAAGAGTTAATATTTTCTCGTTTTGCGCTATAATCCAGAGTTAATTATCTTCATCTACATGCATACTCTGACTATTATTACGTGTTTGCGTCGCTTAGTGTTTGGCTACGGTCATGCAGAACGTAAATAACGGCGCGATGCGATTCGGCAAGACGAAATCTGTTGAAATGTATAGCTCTACTTCGCCTTAAAAAGAGCTGTACATTTCACCACGGTAAGGCGAATCGCATCGCGCCGGCATTCGCGTTCTGCATAACCGTAGCCTTTGTTCCGTTCCCGTTAAATGATGTCGTATTAAATGTGCATATTACAATTCGGCAGCACTTCAACTTCTCATTTGCACAAAATTTAAAAATATCCAATGAACTTCATTCAAAATATCAGACAAAAAGAAATTACAATACTGCCAATGAACGGTCAACATTTATTTACTAGAAAAAATCACAAGAAGGTTGTATGCAAAGCCACGACCGCAAGGTTGAAGTAGAATACTTTTACAAGAAAGATAACCTGGCTGCTTGCGTGTCAGTCATTTTTTCTAGTAAATAAATGTTGACCGTTCATTGGCAGTATTGTAATTTCTTTTTGTCTGATATTTTGAATGAAGTTCATTGGATATTTTTAAATTTTGTGCAAATGAGAAGTTGAAGTGCTGCCGAATTGTAATATGCACATTTAATACGACATCATTTAACGGGAACGGAACAAAGGCTACGGTTATGCAGAACGCGAATGCCGGCGCGATGCGATTCGCCTTACCGTGGTGAAATGTACAGCTCTTTTTAAGGCGAAGTAGAGCTATACATTTCAACAGATTTCGTCTTGCCGAATCGCATCGCGCCGTTATTTACGTTCTGCATGACCGTAGCCAAACACTAAGCGACGCAAACACGTAATAATAGTCAGAGTATGCATGTAGATGAAGATAATTAACTCTGGATTATAGCGCAAAACGAGAAAATATTAACTCTTCAAATAATCATTTGTGTTCTTTAAATTTCAGTTTTTCAATTTAATATCCGATGAAATGTTTGTTTATTATCTGATGAAGCTCTTATATAGGCCAAATGATGCATTCCCAATTTACTAGGTCCATAACTCTGCCGACCGTGCTTGGGAAAGCGCGGTATAACGACTAATCAGAGGTCGAATTTTGTGTTTTGACAAGGCTTAAGAGTTCTCAATAGTACAATAGTTCGAATGATAAAATTGCAATTTCATGCATTTGGTAGGAATCTTAGAAGATTTTCTAATCGATTGCTGCAAAAACGAAGGAAATCCATCGAAAACTACCGATTTATTAGCATTTGAAATTTTTCTCACTTTTTTCAGTTTTAGATTTTCATTTTACATCCCTATGTATCCGAACTTCCTGAGAGAAGTATTCTAATTCAAAATTAAATCTTCATTAATTCATTTGTTGTCCTTATAAGGACAATTGTTCAATTTATCATTGATAGTGAGTACTAAGGCGCACGGTCAACACAATGAGAAAGGTGTTTTCACATTGAAAACTAGACACGGCTTTACTGGAGGAAGTGTTGGCAAATGCATCTACCGCTAATACCACCGCTATCATACGAAAGCGCGTCGTTTCATGTGGGGAATATCAACAACGAAAAATGACGCGCGTCTAAGCATAACCCGAACTGTCGTGCTGCTCCCATTTACCTTTACATCGGCCTCAGGGAAGTACCGGCTGCATCTGCATCTACCGCTGAGGCTGTCACTATACTGCTATTGGTACCAAAAGCTATTAACTCTTCAAATAAGTGTGTTATTTGTTCTCAAAAGAACAATTGTTCAATTCAAAATCGGATTTACGCAATCGCATCTCTGTAATATTACCGACAATAATATTCTTCTGAACAAACTGATACAACTTTCCCATTAGGCCTCTGCCATAACAGATGCGAAAAGTGACGCGAACCGATTCGCTCAGCTGTAGGTTAATGTACAGCCATCAGTAGAGCTGTACATCAACCTACGGCCGAGCGAATCGGTTCGCGCCGCTTTTCGCGTCTACTATGGCAGAGGCCTTAGAGAAAGTTGCTGGCTGATGTATTCACTTCATGCAAGCCTGCTGCTGATGCTTCCCGCTACCACACTGAAACAGCATTTTAGTGAAGGGAGTGTCGTTGCATCAGCTGACCCTGCTACTATCGATGCTGATATACCCGCTGCAACAGCTACGCTATGCATAGCCATGCCACAGTTGTGGCCGCTATACGCTGGCCCAACTGCTGAGCAACTGCAACGCTATCCGTAGCCATGCCACAGTTGTGGCCGCCATTGATATCCGCTGTACCTGCATCTGCTGGCCCTGCTGCTATCGATGGTGAGATCCGCTGAAACTGCTACGCTTATTCGCAGCCATGCCACAGTTGTGGCCGCTATCCGCTATCGATGGTACCCACTGCTCGCTCCCGCTGCTGCTAAGGGAGGACTGCTGTCGTCGCTGTTCAGAACTACTATGAGCGGCTTCGACTAAAATAGGCTCTTATATAGGGATGAAAATAGGAATGAATTATTTTACGTACGTGGTGGAATGATATAACTTGAAAAATATGTGTGACTTCATTCTGGTTCAGAGCGATCATTTGATAAGCTCCACCTCTTTTTTCAGTTTCTAAAAGTTTTTCCTCAGTTTCGTAGCACGGATGCACAAAAATGATTTCTTGTCGAACCGGACCGATAGCACTCTCATTGAAGCAACAAAATAACATGTTTTGTGTCGTGTTGCGCAGCTTCGTTGAAGAAAATGTTCCCGTCCCCGTGTCGCATGTAAGCAGATTATTGCGTTCAGTAGACAGTAGATAGTGTATCCAGCGAATAAACATCGATGGTGCTCTCACACACGCAACGGTTTTAACCCGTATCTTATTGCGGTTTGTAACATCAAGCGATTTCGTTTGCTCGCTGTTGCGTGTTGCATCATGTTGCAACTTGGCAGCTGGGAGACGACGAAATTCTGTTTATGCTGATTGATTGAATCGACTTCATATTAGCTCTGCATAGTCGAACTAACTGCTTTTGTGAATGCGTACTAACAGGGCAGTTTATTATTCAATGTCGGTTATGCTGATCGCAGCCTTTGCGCTGCCCCTACAGTGGGGGGTTTGCTAAATAAAGTGAAAATTAGACAACTACAACATAATTTGATTGCATCCCGCACAGAATGTCTGCTTGTGTTGATGCCAGAAAGTTATTAACCTTCAATTATTTTTTTATTTGCCTTGAAAAAAGCATGTTGCGGTTCAAAATCGGTTGCTAATTACAACCATTGAGCTGCCCTAACATTGGGGGAACTAAGATACACGGACAACATGCACTGTGGAAGCTATTTCACATTCAGTAAATTAGACGAGTGCGACAAATTTAAATTGTTGGGATGCAACACAGAATGCTTGCTTGCGTTGACAAAAAATATTAACTTTCAATGACTTGTTTATTTGCCTTCAAAAAGGCATTTTGATTTCCAAAATTGGATTTCCTGATGGCAATCTTCATGCTGCCCCAACACGGGGGGAATAAAGGCTGTCTGGCGACACACGCTGAGAAAAACCGCGCTGCTCCTGAGACGTGGTGACCAACCACAGGGGTAGTGCTGCTGCTAAGGAAGGACGACTTGTCGCTGTCTAGAACTATTATGAGCGGCTCCGGCTAAAACAGGCTCTTATATAGGGATGAAAATAGGAATGAATTATTTTTCGTAGGTGGTGGAATGACATAACTGGAAAAATATGTGTGACTTCATTCCGGCTCAAAGCGATCATTTGATAAGCTCCACCTCTTTTTTCAGTTTCTAAAGTTTTTCTTCAGTTTCGTAGCACGGATGCACAAAAATGATTTCTTGTCGAACCGGACCGATAGCGCTCTCATTGAAGCAACAAAATAACATGTTTTGTGTCGTGTTGCGCAGCTTCGTTGAAGAAAATGTTCCCGTCCCCGTGTCGCATGTAAGCAGATTATTGCGTTCAGTAGACAGTAGATAGTGCATCCAGCGAATAAACACCGATGGTGCTCTCACACACGCAACGGTTTTAACCCGTATTTTATTGCGGTTTGTAACATCAAGCGATTTCGTTTGCTCGCTGTTGCGTGTTGCATCATGTGACAACTTGGCAGCTGGGAGACGACGAAATTCTGTTTACGCTGATTGATTGAATCGTCTTCATATTAGCTCTGCATAGTCGAACTAACTGCTTTTGTGAATGCGTTCTAACAGGGCAGTTTATTATTCAATGTCGGTTATGCTGATCGCAGCGTTTGCGCTGCCCCTACAGTGGAGAGTTCACTAAATAAAGTAAAAATTAGACAACTACAACAGAATTTGATTGCATCCCGCTCAGAACGTCTGCTTGTGTTGATGCCATAAAACTATTAACCTTCAATTATTTTTTTATTTGCCTTCAAAAAAGCATTTTGCTGTTCAAAATCGGTTGCTAATTACAACCTTTGAGCTGCCCTAACATTGGGGGAATTAAAATACACGGACAACATGCACTGTGGAAGCTATTTCACATTCAGTAAATTAGACGGGTGCGACAAATTTAAATTGCTAGGATGCAACACAGAATACTTGCTCGCGATGACAAAAATTATTAACTTTCAATGACTTGTTTATTTGCATTCAAAAAGGCATTTTGATTTCCAAAATTGGATTTCCTGATGGCAATCTTCATGCTGCCCCAACACGGGGGGAATAATGGCTGTCTGGCGACACACGCTGAGAAAAACCGCGCTGCTCCTGAGACGTGGTGACCAACCACAGAGCTAGTGCTGCTGCTAAGGAAGGACGACTGCTGTTGCCGCTGTCTAGAACTATTAAGAGCGGCTCCGGCTGAAACAGGCTCTTATATAGGCCAAATAGCATGTTTTCAATTGCAAGGTATATGATCCTGTCGACCGTGCTTGGGAAGCAAGCATATAACGACCAATCAGAGGTCGAATTTTTCGTTTTGACAAGGCTTGACTATTTTCAATAGTACAATAGTGTGAATAATAAAATTACAATTATCTTATTTTGGGAAGAATCTTAGAAGATTTTCCAATCTATTGCTGCAAGAACGAAGGAAATCCATCGAATACTAACCGATTTATTAGCATTTGAAATTGGACATATTTTTCACTTTTTTCGGTTTTAGATTTTCATTTCACATCCCTATGTAGCCGAACTTCCTGAGAGAACTATTCTACTTCAAAAATGACTGACACGCAAGCAGCCAGGTTATCTTTCTTGTAAAAGTATTCTACTTCAACCTTGCGGTCGTGGCTTTGCATACAACCTTCTTGTGATTTTTTGTATAAATTGATGCTGAACGCAATAATATACCATAATATCAAAGGAAAGCCGAGTAGCTTATACCAGAGTAGTTACCAAAATAATTTTCAGTTTCCCTCTTCTACGGTATTTCTTGATCTGGAAGGCAACCGATAGTCTACTGAAAGTTAAACCTGGGTCCATCGTGTTGTTATTGTCGGCCAAATAACAATCCTAAAGATACCAAGGTGTTTGAATTGGCCCCAGTCGATCTAGATTATGTAACATTTCTTTCAAACCAAATACATATACACTAGCGCCACAAAGTGACAGAATTGCTTAACAAACAGATCATCATCCTATAATACTCAACCACTCGGACAACTCTGCTGAAGACAAGTATGTTCTATGTCCTAAGATAACCGAGCTATAATGCATCCTTCACGCTCAGACTGGACATGTACCACTTTTACTCTCAACGTTTTCTGGTTGTCATTATTTTTCCCATAGAACAAAAGTGGTACAAGTTTTTCCATTGAACTTTGTGTAAGTTTCTCAACCAGAACTCGTTATGCTTTCATGTACCGTTTTTTGAAACCTTTCCAGCAATGAATTAGTGCAGTTATGTGGAAAAAAATTGTTGAAAATAATTTACTATTCGAGTGTTTTCGTTAATAGCGTCTCCTGAAAAATTTACTCAATGACACTTGTATCACTTTTGCTTTCAACGGCTCATATGTCTAAAACGGCTCTTGCCTTTCAAGTTTCCATTTTATTGAGGATCATCTATGAGCGCTGGTAGTACACGTTTGTGAGACGACACGGCTTTCAACTGCATTTTTCAAATCAATTCTGTACGCAAACTGGTTACCTTCAACAAACCTTTTAAACGGTCAGTTTATAGAAGAGCTCGTTCAGCACTAAGAGGTATCGATTAGAGTTTTGTAAACCACTGTAGAAATTCGGATGAGGTCGTCGTTTGTATACTTCCAAAGTTCGTTCTTGCTGTGAGTCTACTTGAGGAAACAGGCATCTTCCTAAGCTCAATCACGCTCGAAAATCAACTCTGCGTGCCTATCAAAGAAATAGAAACCTGTAACTTCATACAAAGCCCTGAACAGAAGTTTTATATGCAACACTAGCTGACCCGGCAAACTTCGTCCCTTCTTTTTTTTTGCGTTTAATTTAATAATTTTGAACATTCCAAATTCGTTGATTCTTTGTGATTTGTTTATATCGTTTGAAATGATTGGTTTTATCGGAATGACAACATCCTCGACTTTTGGCTTTTGTACATCACCTCTATTTCGGAAATACCAATATTGGGTGATATTCAGTTATTTTCGTTGTTTTCCAGAAGCTGGGTCAATGCTTGGCTTCTATACATAATTTCGATTACGGAAATATCCATATGTAGTAGTATTCGGTTATTTTCGGCTGTTTCCCAGAAGTTGGCATCTTACAATTCAAATAGTGTCTGAGGTTAATTTTTAGCTCCTTGCATCATTCTGGTTCCGGTGATACTCATATTGGGTGGTATTTGGTCACTTTATGCTATTTTTCAGAAACCGGAAGACGCCATATGGGATTTTTAAATGGCATTTGAAGACAATTTCTGGCCCCTGAGCGTCATTCTGGTTTAAGAAACACCCTTATTGGGTGTTATTTGGTCATTTTCGGCTGTGTTCCAGAAACCGGAAGTTGCCATCTTACAATTCAAATGTAGTCGATTTGTGACTTCAGTGCATCATCAAGTGTCCGGAAATATCCATATTGGGGGATATTTGGTCATTTTCCGCTGTTCTTTAGAAACCGGAAGTTGTTATCTCAAATTTAAAACCTAAATTAATCCACCTAGCGGTCAGACCCAGCCTTTCTCATTCAAACTTTTATTTGTTTAAATAGATTTACATGAACGCTTCAATCCAACAAATGTATATTCACTCTTTAGGTTCTAAAATATTGATGTTGTAATCTTATACATATAAATATGCAGTCCGGTCTGTCTGTCTATCTGTCTGATCCATATAGGCTCGAAAACTACCGAACCGATCGACGTAAAAATTTGTATGTAGAGATTTTTGATGCCGATAAAGGTTCCTATGATAGTTTGAGACCCCTCTCTCTTCTGGAAGGGAGGGGTCCCATACAAATGAAACATAAATTTCTGCACAACTCAAGAGCAAACCAAGAAAATCAAACTGAATTTGGCATGTGAATGTTTTAAAAGGTAACAAAAATGTACATAATAGTTGGACGCCCCTCTCTTTTCTGGAAGGGAGGGGTTTCATACAAATGAAACACAAATTTCTGCACAACTCGAGAACTAATCAACTAAATGGAACCATATTTGGCAGGTGAATGTTTTTAGTAGTAAAACTATGTCCATAATATTTTGACACCCTTCCTTCTTTTGAAAGGGAGGGGTGCCATACAAATGAAACACAAATTTCTGCACATCTCGAGAACGAACCGAGTAAATGGAACCAAATTTGGCAGGTGAATGTTTCTAGGGGTAACAAATATGTCCATAATGGTTCGACACCCCTCCCTCTTCTGGAAGGGAGAGTTTCCATACAAATGATACACAAATTTCTGCACATCTCGAGAGCTAACTAACTAAATGGAACCATATTTGGCAGGTGAATGTTTTTAGTGGTAACAATCCATAATCCATAATCGACCTCAGGCAACATTTTGGATTGTAAGATGGCAACTTCCGGTTTCTGGAAAACAGCCAAAAATGGCCGATTTTCACTCAATATAATATTATCCGGATCTAGAATGATATACAGGAGCTAAAATCGATCAAAATTGTCTTCAAATGCCATTATGAAATCCAAAACGGCGACTTCCGGCTTCGGAAAAACAGCGACAAACGACCAAATACCACCCAATATGGGTACACTAAAGTCGCTTTTTACGCGGGGGATACGAGCCGCGTAAAAAAAACCGCGTAAAAAAAAACGCGTAAAAAAACGCGTAAATTCTGGAATCCGCGTAAATTCCGGAATCCGAGTAAAACAAAACCGCGTAAATTCCGGAATCCGCGTAAATCGACTTCAGACAACATTTTGAATTGTAAAATGACAACTTCCGGTTTCTGGAAACGGCCTGAAATGGACAATTCCCATTAAATATGAGTATCTCCGGAACCAGAAAGATGGACAGAAGCTTAAAATTGATCACAGGCACAACCTTTAATTTTAACATGGTGACTTCCGGTGTCTGGCAAATAGCCGGAAATGACCAAATACCATTCAATATGAATGTTTTCGGAACCAGAATTACGCCCAGATGACAGAAATTGATTTCGCAGGCAATTTTAAAGTCCAAAATGACGACTTTCGGTTTCTGAAAAACAGCCCAAAGAGACCAAATACCACCGAATATGAGTATCTCCGGAGCCAAAATGTTGCAAGAAGCTAGAAATTGACCTCAGACACCATTATGAATTGTAGGATGGCAACTTCTGGTTTCTGGAAAACAGTCCAAAATGGCCGATTTCCGTCTAACATGAGTATCTCCGGATCTAGAATGATACACAGCAGCTGAAATCGACCACAGACCCCATTTTGGATTCTAAGTTGGCGACTTCCGGTTCCTGGGAAACAGCCGTAAATGATCGAATAACACCCAATATGGGTGTTTCTTCAACCTGAATGACGCTCAGAGGCCAGAAATTATCCTAAATATTATTTTGAAATCCAAGATGGCGACTTCCGGTTTGTGAAAAACAGCCTGAAATAAACAAATACTATCCAATATGAGTATCTCTGAAAACAGAATGAACCAAGGAGCTAACAACCATTTTGATTCGCTAAATGGCACCATTTTGAATTGCTAAATGGCAACTTCTAGGAAACAGTCGCAAATAACCGAATAATACTCAATATGGATATTTCCGTTATCCAGATGATGCATAGAAACCAAACATTGACCCTGGACACCATTTTTAATTTAGAGACGACCACTTTTAGTTTCTGGAAAACAACCAAAATAACTAAATACCTCCCAATATGGGTAGTTCCGGTGTTAGATTAATGCCAGAACATCTGCTGAAAATGGCCGAATACCACCCAATATGAATATATTCAGAATTAAGGCGATTTACGGAAGCCAAAAAGTCGTGGATGTTGTCATTTTGATAAAACCAATCATTTTAAAACGATTTGTTATTCGACTTTGATTATATCCTATGGCCGATTCGTTGTACATTTGCAGATTTTAAACACATCGCAAGGAATCAATGAATTTGGAAAGATCAAATTGTACGATAAATTATGTTGAGGCCACATATATCGATCAAAGCAAGTATAGCTTTCAATAGTCTTTGAATTTCTTTTCTTTCCATAACTTTTGAGCCATATAACGAATTGTTATGAAGTTTGTCATTTGTAAGTTTGAGAGATGACTCGCTCGTATGACACTAGTTATGTTCAAATAAGTCATGTAATCTTTGAGATAATAGACTTTCGTTGTTTTATTGACAATTTAATACATAACGGTTGCTTAAGTTCGATTATAATCAAATGAATTGGGAACGTATATGGCAGCCAAAATTTTAAACCACGTGTTCAATTATAATTCATCAGTTAACCCTTAAAAAGCCCGCTCATCTGATAATAATATTGATCAAATCGGTTGTGTAGTTTCTGAGATAATGAAGTTTCGTGATTTTCACGTTTCGGTACATTACAGACGAAGTTACAGTTCGATTACAATAAAATTCAATAGGGTGTTATGAGGCAGCTAGACTTATTATTTGACTCTAATTTTGTGGAAATCGGGTCAGCCATCTTCGAGAAAAATGAGTGAGTCCAAGTAGTCTTCGGAATATGTTCCTTTTCATAGCTGGATTTCACATTTTTAAACATAACAGGCAAAGTAATAGTCCGATTGCAAAACAAATCAATAGAATCTTATGAGGCAACCAGACCTTCCATTTGACACTGATTTTATGAAAATCGGTCCAGCCATCTCTGATAAACATGAGTGAGATTAAACAGTCTTCAGAACACGTTTCTTTTCATTACTTCTGAACCCGAACTTCAATCTTTATAAAATTCAAAAGTTAAGGGTTTTTAAGGTAGCCAGTTCATTTGAAATCAATTTTGTTCACATCGGTATTGTAGTTTTCGAGATAATGATGTTTCATGATTTTTACATTTTGATACATAACCTCTAAACTAAAAATCCCATCACAATGAAATTTAATCGGGACCTTTCATTTGCAATTAATTTCATGAAAATCGGTCCAGCCATCTCTGAGAAAAGTGAGTGAGAATGAAAATCTGCACATACACACACACACACACACACATACACACACACATACAGAAAATGCTCAGCTCGTCGAGCTGGGTCGAGTGATATATGCCATTCGGCCCTTTGAAGCACTTTTATACTTTCGGTTTTGCAAGTGATTGCTATACCTTTCTAGGAGAAAGGCAAAAATGGCATTTGAAGACAATTTTTGGCCTCTGAGCGTCATTCTGGTTAAGGAAACACTCATATTGAACAGAAACATCAGAAACCGGAAGTCGCCATCTTGGATTTCAAACTCCCATATTAGGTGGTGTTTGGTCATTTTCCGCAGTTTTTCAGAAACCGGAAGTCGTCATCTTCCAGAAGAAGGAGTTCTCGAGATGTGCTGAAATTTGTGTTTTATTTGTATGGGATCCCTCCCTAAAACCATTCACCTGCCAATTTTGGTTTCAATTAGTTGGTCAAATCTAGAGATGTGCAGAAATTTGTGTTTCATTTGTATGGAACCCCTCCCTTCCAGAAAAGGGAAAGGTGTCGAACTAATATGGACATATCTGTTACCACTAAAAACATCCACATACCAAATTCGGTTTCATTTGCTTGATTAGTTCGTGAGTTGTGCAGAAATTTATGTTTCATTTGTATGAGACCCCTCCCTTCCTGAAAAGGGAGAGGTCTCACACCATCATAGGAATCTTTCTCGGCCCCAGAAACCCTTGCATACAAATTTTCACGTTGATCGATTCAGTAGTTTTCAAGTCTATATGGATCAGACAGACAGACAGACCGGACTGCATTTTCATATGTATAGATTCGTGCGCAGAACAGAACACAATCCACGTTCGAACCCGAAAAGCTTCTGGATGTTTCTCAATTCGAAGTCCAAAGAGCATGACTTACCTTATGGCATGTTTTTGTCAAGTAGTGGAGCGTCTACGAATAACAGTAAAAGGCATCCTGTGTTTTCAATAACGCATCCTCGGATGAACTTTTTACAACCACGTCACCTATTCCTAGTGACATGCTTAGCGTCAATATCCTCACAATTTCAATCGAAGAAGTTTTTGAGGCCTATTAGCAACCTGAAACAACCGTTTTCTCCAAGACCAGATGGTACTCCTACCGTAATTCTGAAAAGATGCTCTGCAGGTTAACTAAATGTGGAACAACATCATGGAATCTCATGTTTGTTTGCTTGCTCAGAAATTTTAGAAACGTTCGCGCGTAACCATCTCAAGCTCAGCACAAAAGACTATATTTCTGCTGTTCGGTTTGGGTTTTACACAGGCTCGGAACTTCAACAGGATTGGTAAAACGGCTCAGTCCTTATCTGAGCAACCGACAGATCGCTGTTAAGTTGGGAACTTTGCAATCCGCCTGATTCAGCATTAATTCGGGTGTTCCTTAGGGCAGTATTCTCGGGCCGCTGCTATTTTTCTTTGCACATCAATGCTGTTACCAAAGTTCTACAAACACTAACCAACTGTCTACAGTGACACAACTTAACGTAAACAACTTAGTAACAATATTGACAGATTGCTCTAACTCACGGCTCGAGGCTAGGCTAGGCTAGGTAGTCTTTCGAGAACGACAGTTATATCTCTTCAGAGATAAGACCTAGGAATTTTGTGTTTTCGGCAAATTTTCATGAAATTGATAGCTTTACAACATTTTCGAAGACAAAAATTGAATTCCTCGTGAAATGGAAAAGTTAATTTTTCTAAGTTCAATACTAGCTTAATAAGCAATTAAATGAAAAGGACAGATAATTCAGCATTCTGAACAACTCTCCCGAAGACACCAAAGCCCTAAAATGTAAGGAAAAGTGAGAGAAGACATTTGACCGTCTTTTTTCAAAACGGTCCCACCGTGCAACGTTTCGAAAATGTCGCATGTTTTTATCAATACTGATATTAACATCAATATCGAATTGTGTATCGGTATTTGGAAGGTCTTGTGCTTCCCTGGATAAATGCCAACTTTTTTGAAGATCAATACGTTGTGCGTATTATATACTTACAATACGTGTAAGTACGGTGTCAGTATAGTTAGTTTCTGGCGAAGCGAATATAGGAAACCAGTATAAACTGTCAAAATGTGAACTAGCCGATTGTGTGCCAAATTTCGCAGTTGGAAAACTGGGATCATGTAGTATTGAAATAGATATCATTTTTGACTCAATTAATACATCGCATTAATTTAGAAAACAAAATGTTAAATACGTTAAACTAAAATAAGTGAGTAGAAAACAAAGAAATATTCATTCGTATAAAATCAATGTTGTGTGTAATTAGCTGTCTTAAAACAAAACCACTGCCATTAATTAACTGTTCTGTCTTTTTTTTTTCACGCTATGCTATTTTAAGAGAAATTTGCATTCCAAACAAACTATACAGTATATTATATGTTGGTATATGCAAAATGGTCCCACTTTAATAGATTTAAAAAACTTGAGTCTAAAGCAGGTATTAGACGAAGCAAATATTTGCTATTTTTGGTACGAATTTTATTTGCGCAAAATAAAATCCGTACCAAAAATAGCAAATATTTGCTTCGTGTAATACCCGCTTAAGTAAAAATTTGTCGTTTAACATGGTCAAAAGGGGTTATGCCAGTTTTATGTGTTTTCATACTAGTAAAAATACAGTGTCTATATACGTTAGTGCATAATTCGTGACGTTTCACCATCGTATTATAGTAATCAGGGATACCAGATATGCAAATTTATCTGAAAATGAAGATTTTTATAGTCCGTGTGCAGACTTTTATTGATTTGTCGATATTTGCTGTTTTTTCAGAGAGCAGATTTCATATTGAATTTAAATTTAATATTGAACATTGAAATTAAATTTCACAATAAATTTTCGGAGAAGAATTAAATGGAAATATTACCTATTCTCAATATTTGAAAACAGGTAACATCGATCAGCTCAACAGCATCAAACAGCGAATTCAAAGAGAATTTTTGCCAAACTTGGTCTACATGTCGACGAACCGCACGCTGGCTTCGGAAATAGCAATAACAGTGTTACAGCAATACGTTTTTTTCAATGCAGAATTTTCTTTGGAGATAACAGGAGTCGATTCAACCCTCTAGTGCCCAAACATTTATAAACATTTTTCAAGTTCTTATTGAAGCTTTTTAGAAGTTCAACTGAAGACCGTCTAGAGGCGGCACTGGGCACTAGAGGGTTAAATTTAATCCAGCGATTTCAGACGCTGCTAGCAACGATTTCGAGTGGCGAAAGAATTGATGCATCAAAATTTAAGTTCAACGCTTCCGTTCATTATTACGTAAAATTGTATGGATGTTCAACAAATGTGCACAAATTACTAATTCAAGGAGGTGAAATAATCGTTTAATCTTCGAGCCCCATTGGCAAACTTTCGGAAGGAGCCTAAGAAAGCATGAATAAAGCAAACCGAAAAACACGAGAAAATAAATGCCTGGAAAGGATCACGTGAGAGAACTATCGGTGACATGTTTCGTGAGCTGCTAATTGCTTCAGATCCGGTAGTTCCGAGTATTAGACTCAACAACAAATCAAAAAGCACTTTCACATAAGAGGTAGAAGGTTCATTAATTTTCAGTCATGATGATACTGACGATGACGAGTAAAATGTTGAAACCTCATGCATTGGTTTGAAAAATGAATATTCATGTAAATTTAATATAATTATATGTGTTCTTTAACCTTGTTTTCACATCTGAACGTATGCTGATAATGTTCTTCTAGAACAATTGAATGAACCTACTAACTACTTCTGTAAAACAACGTAACTTTCACAAATCACTATGCGCCTTCATTCAAACTATTTTATTTTCAATTAAAATGTTTGTTCAGCGGGGCAGAAAAGGGCAAAATGGGACCTTAATATTCGAAAAGTAGAGAAAATTTCCTATGAAATGCATACTATGCGACCTGTGGCAACCGATGGGTTAGATCGTACAGCATGCATTTGCGCAAAAAAAAAGTTTTTTTCAGACCACTCAATAGGTATTTCAAACATTTTACAAAAGTTATGATGAATTATATAACAACACTCAACACGAAATACAAATCTGATTATTTATCTTCAAAATGCAACCTATCGCATTGAATTCGAATAAGAATCAGGTGAGTATTTACTAGTTAAAGTAAACCCCAATATGTGCTTTCTGACCGAAAAAATTATTGAAATAACATGACTTAACAACGTTTAAAGTGCTCTCAAAAATACAAATTTAATCCAATTGTCTTAATATTTGAAAAACGCGTTTTTCAATACAGTAGAATTTTGAAAAAAATATAAAATATCAATAATTAGAACTTGAGTTTTGTCCGGCTTCCGGCCACTGTGCGGTGTACAGGGCATGACCAAACAACGTGCTCTATGTCGTGATAACCTTCACCACAGGCACAGATACCACTCTCCCCGAGCCCAACACGACGGAGATGGGCGTCAAATCTATAGTGATTGGACATAAGCCGGGACATCACGCAAATGAAATCCCGACCTACATCCAACCCCTTGAACCACGGGTTCGTCGATACCTTGGGGATTATGGAATGTAACCACCTTCCCAGTTCCCCCTTGGTCCAAGAATTTTGCCAACTGATGATCGTATTCTGACGTACAAATGCGAAAAATTCATTAAAGGCAATTGGTCTTTCATAAATATCACCGTTTGTTGCGCCCGCCTTAGCCAAAGAGTCCGCTTTCTCATTACCCGGTATCGAGCAGTGAGAAGGGACCCACGCTAAGGTAATCTGAGTAGATTTTTCGGATAAAGCACTCAGATGTTTCCGTATTTTCCCCAGGAAATACGGAGAGTGCTTAACATCTTTCATCGATCGGAGAGCTGATGCATCGATCGAATGGAACTGAGACTGTCCGTAAAGATGAAATAATGGTCCGTGGGCATTTTTTCGATAATCCCTAGGGTGTACTGAATTGCAGCCAATTCTGCGACGTAAACAGAAGCAGGATCATCGAGCTTATGCGAGACGGTTTAATTGTTAATGAAGATACCGAAGCCAGTGGACCCATCAAGAAGTGATCCGTCAGTGTAGTACATATTGTCGCAGTTGATGTTTCGATATTTATTGGAAAAAATTTTAGGGATCTGCTGCACGCGTAAATGATCCGGGATTCCTTCTATCATGGATGTATCGAAAAACACAGTAGAATCAGAAGTACTTGATAAGTTGACACGATTTGGAATATTCGGAGAAGGGTTAATATTTAGTGACATGTGATTGAAATACAATGTCATAAAACGGGTTTGAGAATTAAGTTCGATTAACCTGTCAAAATTTTCAATCACAGGACGGTTCAAGACCTCACATTTGATAAGAATACGAGAAGACAGGCTCCAGAAGCGGTTTTTCAATGGTAGTATTCCAGCTAAGATCTCCAAACTCATCGTATGGGTCGATTGCATGCAACCCAAGGCGATACGCAAACAACGATATTGTATTCGCTCCAGTTTGATCAAATGTGTGTTTGCTGCGGAGCGGAAGCAGAAACACCCGTATTCAATAACAGACAATATCGTTGTTTGGTAAAGCCTTATAAGGTCTCCTGGATGGGCTCCCCACCATTGTCCGGTTATTGCACGAAGAAAATTCACTCTTTGTTGACATTTTTTCATCAGATACCTCACGTGACAACCCCAGGTGCCTTTAGAGTCGAACCAGATACCAAGATATTTGTGTACCAAAACCTGAGAAATCGTTTTACCCATTAATTGTGTTTGAAGCTGAGCAGGTTCATGCTTCCTAGAAAAAACTACTATCTCAGTCTTCTCCGGAGAGAATTCGATACCTAGGTGTAAAGCCCAAGCAGACTAATTGTCCAAGGTATCTTGCAATGGTCCTTGCAAATCGGCAGCTTTGGCTCCTGTAACAGAAACCACGCTGTCGTCTGCAAGTTGTCTTATCGTGCATGAATTTGCCAGACATTCGTCGATGTCATTTACATAAAAATTGTAAAGAAGGGGGCTTGAACATGAGCCCTGGGGAAGACCCATGTAGCTAATTCGAAAAGTTGCCAAATCGCCGTGCGTAAAATGCATGTGCTTTTCGGACAACAAATTGTGCAAAAAATTGTTCAAAATTGGAGAAAATCCTTGTCGGTGAAGTTTGCCCGAAAGAATGTCAATAGAAACGGAATCAAAAGCCCCCTTAATGTCCAAGAACGCAGACGCCATTTGTTCTTTGCGAGCATACGCCAGCTGAATATCTGTTGAAAGCAACGCAAGACAATCATTCGTCCCTTTGGCACGGCGTAAGCCAAATTGAGTATCTGATAGTAGACCATTTGATTCGACCCAATGGTCTAAACGACGGAGTATCATTTTTCCATCAATTTCCGGATACAGGATAGCATTGCAATCGGCCTATAAAAGTTGTGATCAGAAGCTGGTTTCCCTGGTTTTTGGATGGCGATCACCTTCACTTGCCTCCAATCCTGCGGTACAATGTTTTGCTCCAGGAACTTATTGAACAAGCTCAACAAGCGCCTCTTGGCATTGCCGGGTAGATTCTTCAACAAGTTGAATTTGATTCTATCTAACCCAGGCGCGTTATTGTTACAGGACAGGAGGGCAACTGAAAATTCTGCCATCGTAAAAGGTGATTCTATCGCGTCGTGGCCCGGAGACGCATCGCGAACAATGTTTTGCTCAGGAACAGAGTCCGGACATACTTTCCTAGCAAAATCAAATATCCATCGACTTGAAGACTCCTCGCTTTCGTTGACCGTTACGCGATTCCGCATTCTTCGGGCTGTGTTCCAAAGAGTGCTCGTCGATGTCTCCCTCGACGTCTCGTTCACGAGCCGACGCCAATATCCGCGTTTCTTTGCTTTAGCCAAACTTTTAAGCTTGGTATCAAGCTCCGTATACCGTAAATAGTCGCCAGGTATACCTCCCTTCTGGTAGGCCAAAAACGCGTCGGATCTTTGCGTGTAGACATCGGAGCACTCTTGGTCCCACCACGGAGTGGGAGGCCGTTCTTTGATCGTTACGCCGGGATATTTCTTCGTTTGAGCTTGCAACGCGGCATCGAGAATCAAGCCCGCGAGGAGGTTGTATTCTTCAAGTGGTGGATGGTGTTGAATCGACTCGACCGCTTTTGAAATCATTTACTCGTATAACTTCCAATCGACATTCCGTGTGAGGTCATACGGAATGTCAATTGGTCGCATGCGAGTTGACCCGTTCGTAATTGAAATATGAATAGGCAGATGGTCGCTACCGTGAGGATCGAGGATTACCTTCCATGTGCAATCCAACCGTAGCGACGTCGAACATGAGGATAGATCCAAAGCGCTTGGGCGCGCTGGAGGTTTCGGGATACGTGTCATTTCACCGTTGTTCAAAATAGTCATGTCGAAGTCATCGCAAAGGTTATAGATTAAAGAGGAGCGGTTAACATTGTAAGGGGAACCCCAAGCCACACCATGAGAATTGAAGTCTCCCAAAATCAAACGTGGCGAGGGAAGAAGTTCTATTAAATCAAAGAGCAGCCGTTGCCCAACCTGTGCTCTGGGAGGAATATATATTGAGGCAATACAAAGCTCTTTACCTTGTATTGTCATTTGACATGCGACAACTTCGATGCCTGGAATCGAGGGGAGGTTAATACGATAGAAAGAATAGCACTTTTTAATCCCTAGAAGTACTCCTCCATATGGGGTGTCTCGATCAAGGCGAATAATATTAAAATCATGGAAGTTGAGATCAATATTTGAAGTAAGCTAAGTTTCACAAAGGGAAAATGCATCGCATTTGTTTTTATTAATCAAAACTTTAAATGAATCAATTTTTGGTAAAATACTTCTACAATTCCACTGTAAGACAGAGATAGAATCCTTCATATACGCAGATGAATTAGGCATCGAAGGATACAATCGCTGCAAGGAGGGGCCATTGGGCAGTCAACTGCTTCAAAAATGATCTAACTGTTGGGAGGAATGCTGTAAGAAAAATTTTAATTGGATCGAGTACATTGAAATTTTCAAAAATCCAGTCCACAATGTCAGAAAATTTCACTAATCCAGAGTTTGTTTCATCAACTGGATGTGCAATAGGAACAACTGGGGTTTTAGATGTTCCTGGCAGTGCTGGGAACTTCTTTGCTTCGGTTTTTCCGCAGCACTGTTTGGTTTGTTCGTACTTTTCATTACACTTTGGGAAATCTTAGGACCTTTACGGGGAAGTTTAGGAGAAGAAACATCTTTCCTCTTCCTAGACTCCCCAGGATTGGCATAAGATGTTCCCGCTGATGAATCGTCAGAATCGGTTTCATCAGAGGACAACAGATCAAAGGGGTTCGATGTTATGGTAGAAGTGGTCACGGTCTTCTTCAGCATCTCAGCATAAGAACGCTTTGAACGCTCCTTAAGTGACTGCTTGATTTTATCTCTGCGCTGCATGTACACCGGGCATGTGGAGAGCTCATGCTGGTTTTCCCCACAGTGAATACATTTTTCAGCATTAACACTGCAAGAATCTTCCGCATGAGTCTCCCCACACTTGCTACATCGTGCCTTATTGCAGCAGTAGGCATCTGTGTGGCCTAACTGCTTGCAATTGGTGCAATTCATAACACGGGGTACATACAATCGCACAGGCAGACGAACCCGGTCGATCGAGACGTGGCCAGGGAGTGCAGATCCGGCAAACGTAACGCGAAACGAGTCTGACGGAGTGTAAACTTTTTTACCGCCGACGAGAGACATGGACCGCAATTGCTTACAATCCAAAATCTTCGCCTGTGTTTCGGTATTTTTAAAGCAACCGGTTGCGCTTTTTAGGATACACTCGACAGACAGACTCGAATCGGTTATGACACCGTCGATCTCCACGTCTCGTGCGGGTATGTAAACGCGATACTCGCGTGTGAAGAGCTCAGAGCAAGCGATAGCATTGGCCTGTGCCAGATCACTGACCACGACACGGAGCTTGTTAGGTCGGACCTTGGAAATTTCGGTCACGGCCTTGTTGTCAGGTCTTCAGAAATTTGCAGTATGTTTAATCGCTTTGAATTCACTCCTGCCTTTGGACGAAAATAAACAGTATAGCTGCCCTGTTGAGATCCGTCCGGGTAAAGCCTGGGGCGAGGGGGGACTGGAGAATGAACAGGGGAGGGGGTAACAGGAGGGTCAGGGTCAGGGGGGCTCGGGGATGGTGGCACGGGAGGCTAGGGATCTATATCCATCGCGCTAAATGTAGCGCACTAGCGCACTAGCGCCTTCTTGTCGTACCTATTTACTTCTTCCTTCCAGCAGTGGTTGTCCGATCGTTCGAAGCTGCACCCAAAGCAGCCAGCAGCACCAGTACAGCAGCACCAATACAGCCACCAGCAGTGAGCCGGGTGTGAGATCACTCAGCACAGCGACACGACTCGACTGTCAACTGATGGCCTTGAATTAGAAAGATCTATTCACTGTGCACAGATCAACACTGCAGCTGGTATTTTGCACCAATACAGCCGAAGTTGCGAGCCGGGTACAGAACGTAGCGAACGTTGGCTATTCGTGCACACGGACCGGATTGTAATAGAACGACCACTTTGCACGTCCGTTTCTGTCGAGGGTTCGATGCGGAATGAAAACAAATTACTGTAAGACGTTATTTTTGCTATTATTTAATATTCCCGAGGAATCCCGAGGAATCTAGACAAAGTTTGTTTCACGTGTATGCCAGCGTAAATAAAATAAGAGTTAAATCATCACTTTTTTGATTCCTACCTAATTCTTATCGACGAAGAGTGTACATTTGCTACAGGCGAAATTAAATCAATTGATTAGAGGCCATTCAGAAACAATGGTGCGTCGGTACACTTACCACCCGTAAATTAGAAATACTGACTGTCCACATCATACGCACAGCACAGGCAAGATTCAAAGTTGTGGCTATTTTTTCTGTTTCAAATGAAAGCTCTATTATTCCTCTTTAAAACGACGTGTTGGTTGTAGGTGGTTCAATGACAAATTCGAGAGAAATAAATCAATAAAAAGATCAAGAATTGCTCAAAATTCTACTTTTCAAAAGCCGTTCAACCGCTTTGTGCCTGAGTGGTCCATCAGAATGAACTACCCAAGGTGGTTTCCTCATTTTTTTACTACTCTCAATCATTTAGACACAAAAATGTCCTTTTTCAAAGACCTAATGTCACCAGTGTGACGGTTACAGCGAGAATTGCTCATAGGTTTTATTCAAAGCATTGTAACTCAAAAACCGTTGGTTGTATAGAAAAACTGTCTGAAAATGAGTTGTAGAGAATTAAAAAAATATACACCGTAGATGAAAAAAATTGATATAAAAAATAAAAAATAAACACTACATTTCAATTTTTTTTAAGAAACTTGAAGTTTTTACGCAACTTTAAAAAAAAAGTCCCAGATGGAGAAATGAAAATGAAACGTTTTATGGAAGATTTTTTTAATTCTAATTTAAACATTTTTCAAATATTTGTATTCTAATGATTTTAAAATATTTAGACAGTCATTTTAAATCAAAAAGCTTTTGGTAGTTAACATTCTAAATTCATCGGTTTTCGAGTTATTTTGAAAAAAAAAGTTAATATTTAGGAAAATACACGTTTTTCTTAATTTGTCCGTGGTTCTCCAGTAAAAACCATAAGTTCATTGAAATGTATGATCAATATCATACAATTCATTATTTGACAAAGAGACGATTGGACGAACGGTTCTCAAGAAAAGGGTTGAAATGTTTCAAATGATAAATCAAATGTAGCGACTATTTCCTGCGCCGAAGAAGAACATGCCCTGCTGCCACTGAAATATGTCCGACAGTCACATCACCTAAAAGTAAAATGATTTATTTGAGCAGAAGATGACTCTTATACAGGGTGTTCAATAAGTTCGAATACACTTTAAAAATGTGTTAAAAAATAAAAAAACTAGATACCATGATTTCATTTTTTTTTTTTTCATTTTTTTTAAAATAGGCACTGCTTATACTATAATGCATGTTCAGCAATAAAAAAGAACAATCTTGTTTCAACTGTGTTATTGATGTTACCAGGGACTAGTTTTTCGATGGGAATACTTCGATAATGCGGAAATAATGAATAAAAATGTAAGAAAGGTTTTAATTTTTTTGAATTTTAAAATGTGTCTAGGGGATATGTGGTCAAAGAGTTATCCATAAACCACGTAGACACGTTTTGGTCCCTATAAATTTTTGCATAGATTTTCGTCAGGCCCCCTTTTTTCCTTATAGTTTACGTTTTTCTTCGGAGATTCAAAGAGCGGTTTTCCAAATGTTTCGTTAATGTGGGTTTTTGATGATTCTATACAACCAACGGTTTGTTACCTTAATTACCAGCCCATTAGAATATTTCGGATAATCGATGATAATCGAATCACACAAATTTTGCGGTTAACGAACATAAAATAAATATTTCTTTTCTTTACTTTACTTGTATGATGCAGTGGCGTAACCAGAAGTTATTTCTGAGGCGAAAAGGGGAAAAATCTTAAGAAGCAAAAATAAATAAATTGGACATTGATTATTTTCACTAAATTCGAACATGTCCCACACATGCCGGAAGTGGCTTAAATGGTAACAAATATGTCAGAAGGGATGGTAAAGGTAAAATTTCGGAATAAAAATTGAAAACGGACACCAAAACAATAAAATTCCGGATAATCGAGTTTCCGGATAATCGAGTTTCCGGATAATTGAGTCTCCGGATAATCGAGTCCGACCTGTATTACTTAAAAAAGCAAAGTAGGTTTTCTCCTACACATTTGAAATGTAATGCGCGAAGCGGAACAAAACCAATCGACTTTCGGTAAGTTTAAGATTGTGTGGGATTCCAAATTGAACTAAAAAAACTTGGTAATGGAAAATCGACCACTTTGCCCCATTCAAATAATCATAATGAAATTTTCAATTTTAAATATTACCGAAAATATATGCTATGGAATGTTACGCGAGTATAGGAATTAAGTTTAATCCTTCACCGAAACAATCTCAAATGCTTTTCAAGGCATGCATTCGATATTACTTTTCTCTCCTTAAATTGCCATAAATTGCCTTACATAATATTGGCATGCCCTTCTGTCCTGTATTCGTTTAATAATACTCCAAATGCAGTATTTGGCTAGTCGTCATATGAGCAGCCACTAAACAGCTTCTACCGATCGATGTGGCAAGCTATGCAGGAAAGTCATTAATATTGTTTAATGCGACACTTCACAACCAGAATCGTATATTTCACCGGGTATATAAACAGACTGGACTCGACGTGACTTATGTTTACCGAATGATGTGGTCTATGTCGGATCTGGTAACATGCTGTTAATGTATGGCTGTTAAGTGTTTATAGGAAGGAGCTGTGCTTGTGGAGTCCAATGAAATTAGCTCTTTCAAATAGTAGTCACAATAAATTGGAAATTATGACTTTTATTCGGTGTTTAATCAGAAGATTACCCTTTTCATTTTGCGAGAAAGAGTGCTTCGAGATCCGCCCATAAATAAAGAATTTCAACTTTCAAATTTGGTAGAAAAAACAGTGTGATGATTGATCAACAGGTTACAACCACTTCCGAATAATAATGTTTATCAAAATAACAATAGCCGCACACATTGTTCTAATAACGTTTGAGCAAAATACGGGATTAAACTGCAATTCTGCAATCATTTCCGATTGATTAGGTGATAAGTTATGTGCGAACCATGTTAGACTTGCAATTATTTCTGTGGCTTTTGTCCACATAATCAATTGTACCAAGATTAACTAGAGCTTAATTTCATGTTGTAAGATTGCTGCGCTATTAATGCTTCCTGTTGTAGGTCGCGTCCTTTCAAAACACCTCCGTGGAGACCTACCGCTCGATGTACGTGAGCTGCACAGTGGAAAGTGGATTAATTGAGTTTTGTTTCCTCTTATCGGATCTTATAGAATATTAGTTATATATGCACAGGGTTTGTCAAATTCCCGGTTGAAAGCAACTTAAATTAGTTTCGATTGGGGTTGTGCCCCTAGTGGCGGTTTATTCCGTGCTTCGGTGCTAGAAATTGGACGACGGTATTGCTTCACCGCAATAATTGTACTGTTTCGCTGAATAATTCAGCGGTGATCCCAAGTCTGCTAGAATAACAACTAATGATGAGTTTATGGAATAGAGTTTCCTCTGTGTCTTTTATTAGTTAATATAGTTTTGCTGTAAAAGCCTTCAAAAAAATTCGGAAAATAAAACTTAAAAAAAATGAAAACAAAAGAGAAATCTAAATCTTTGAAATACATTTTGTAGGCATTTGTATAGGTAGTGAAACATAAATTTCATGGTGAATGAGTTCGGTTTGCAAAGGCCACCACTATTTGCATTTTTCGACAGGCCTGAATGGTGTCGGAAGCAAACAAGCAAAATTTATTATTTCCCACTTAATTCAGTAGTCAACGCTGCGCTGAGTGCACTGGATGTAACGACTATAAATACATAAAATCAAATTTCATACCCAGATAGCATAAATTGAACGAATTTTATTGAAAAACAAAATCACCCGTTCCTAATTGATGAGGATTGAACAAACATGAGAGGTAGGAAAAAAATCCAAAAATATATATATATGCAGCCACGCAAATGTTGCATTTTATATATGCACCGGGTGAATGTTCATAGGTGGCTTACATTCTGAAGCTACGTGACAATCAAGTCGTTTTGGCGAGTTTCAGTTGTGATTCGTGGTGAAAATCCAATCATTGATTTGCGAGTATTGCCAACATCTCTTTTCACCCACTGGACCGTGCCTGTAGCTGTAGAAAAAGTTTGACTCGATAAATTGAAACCCTCAATAATAAACGCGTTTTTTTCCCGTCAACCTGGTGACTGTTACGAAATGGCTGACGCAAAGTATGATTCTTTCCTTTCCTACAGCGTATCAACTTGTAATGACGTGAGGCTACATTTGATGATACTTTTTGAATGCGGTAGTAGTGTTTTATTGGTGTCGGCATCAAGCCATATAGCGGCATCCTTCGAGTGTGTCACGTGAATTTTGATCTATTTAAACCCCCTCCTTACCATATCTAGTTCTGTCACATATTGAGGTTGGTCCCTGGTAGCGTCACCTAAGGTCCCTCAAAATTGTAAAACTGGAATGGTTTTAAAAAAACAATTTTCCAATTACATTTTTTTCTTATTTTTCAACATTCTTCGTGTGATGTCATACAACTTCAGCCTCCTCCCAGTCTCTTCTACGTCACATGTCATCAAGATTTGCTTTTTTTTCCTCTATACGTGACGCATTTTATGGATGCCTCCTGTCTCTGTTAATCTGATGGAATTCTGGCTGGTTTTGTGCATCGAATAGCTTGCTGACCCACTATACTGCAACTAATCTACGTAGCACTTGATACCACATTTCCTCTGATCAACATGGTTTTATGGCCGCCCGGTAACTACGGATCTTCCTGATCCTACGGACCTGATATATATATTGATTTGAAAGCTACTTTTGAGCGTATAAATCATCGAATACTTTGGACAAGATTTATCTAATGGGTGTTTAGCAACAGTTCGTAAAACGGCTGTGCTCAAACGGTGAACATGTTTATGCGATAGAGTAATGCGAGGTTAGTATCACAGTTATCACCAATAAATTCGGTGTACCTCAAGGCAGCAATTTGGGACCATTTCGGTTAGTTTTGTTTTTAATATGCCGCTGCTTCACTTGGAATTGGCAGAGGCTGTTTTATGCTGACGATCCTTAAATATATTTGACAATTCGTTGCATTGAGGATTGATATGTTAAATATGTTTGTGTATTTGTGTGGATTAAATTGTCTGACAATCAGAATTGCTTAATGCGATGTAATAACTTTTCATAGATATATAAATAGATAAATAGATGGCCAAGTATTAAAAAGAGCTGAATACGTGAATGATCTTGGCGTTACCCTCGATCCAAAACTGACATTTGATCGTCACCATGCGATAACTGTCTCAAAAGCTACCCGCCAACTAGGATTTATTTCGAAAATCGGACCTGATATCGAAAACCCGTACTGCATCAAACCATTGTTTGGATGTCACACCATCACACACATACCATGATTTATCACGTAGCATCTACGTGAAACCGAAAGTCATTAGAAAAAGTATCGCGTGAAATCAAAATGGTGAAGATGTTGTCTGATTCAGTCTCTGAACATAAAATCGAATTTCTCGATGGCTTGCCATCAAGTGAACATTTGAAAAATGTTCCAATTTTTCTCTCTGGCTGGGAGAAATCGTCCGTCTCGATACAAGTGGATCAAGGCGCAATCAAGGCGCAACACGCACTAAACACTAAGGACTCTTTGTTAATGTAAGATCGAACAAAACTCAACTCAAGATAAACTTAACGGGAGTGGGCGTCTTAAGAAATAAACACTCATTGTGTACTTAAATCTATTGGTTATACATACAGTAGTCTCGTATAATCTGAGAACTTCAGCTGACTCAAACGATCGTTGGGGGCCCCGTGATGCTGCGTCTGCCGCACGCTGTCCGCTACCGTCGATTTGCTGTCGCGCCATGCACGATCGCGCCGGCAGGCCTTGCCGTCGGTGGCACTACCTCGCACCACTGCGCTGCTGCATCAGCAGTTTGTGCTCTACAGTCCTAGAGTGTCACACACCGACCTCTCAAGGCGGGAGGACTCGCGCCTGTTCACCAGCTAACAGAAACGCCACTGAATTTGTTCGCTGGAACTTGGTGACGTGGTCCAAGGTGTCGCCTTTCCAGCGCCCTCTAGTAGTTGACTAAGTCGATGAGTGGGGATTGTTGCCCCACGATGAACAACGCTTTGGCCTGTAAATAAAAGGTCCTCTATCGAGGCGATACATTGTTAACTTAGCATCCATGAGGTCTTCATTGTGAAGCACATGTACCTTTATGAAGGCCTTCTATGTGTGCTTGTGGGTGCGCGAACAATTTGCTTGGGCTAAGACCCTACGAGCTGATCCTGTGACCGAAGTGATCAAAAGGGATTCATGTTGAGCCTGTGATTTGTCTGGCATATGAGTCGATGCTAGACCTAGTGTGGCGGTCCAAGTCTCCAAGATGATCCCGTTTTGCACCGTAATGTCGGAATCGTTCCTGGTGATCACGTGGTTGTTGTGTCGCAATATGAAGCTCTATGGAAAGGCCAAATTAGTCTTTATGGGATTATGCTTGCCCGTTTTCATGCTTTTACCTTTAAGCGGTCGATTTGTTTAATTTTGCGGTGATCCTTTCTGTAGCGAGCTTGCGTAATTATCCGATTGCTGCATTCACTATATGTGTCTTGATTCCAACGACACTACGACTACTCTGGATCAACTATACTGAGCGATTGACTGCTCGCAATCGTGTTTGCGGCCGAGGAGTGCCCTTGTGGTGCGAGAGCGGAAGCAGTTTGCTGCTTTGATTATTTTCAAGCGAGAGAATGAGCTTTTGGGCTCTAGATTGGCTGCATTCTTAGCAACCTCAAGCGTTATGTTGTGCACGGGAAAATTTGTTGCGGTATTTTTGTCGGCGTAATCTCAAAGTGAAACAAAAACCAAATGATTTTGACATCGAGTCTTGAGCTTACGGATTTCGAACAGACTTAGTTCAAAGGTCAAGGAGTTACCTGAACAAAAACAGTTGCAGCTAACAGTGAATGTCGTCGCCAAATGTCATAATATTTATCAGTTTTTATGTCGTTTTATTCATTTACGAATTGACGATTATGCATGCCCGTGTGATTTATCAAGCAACACATTTCGATGATTCCTGAAAATTATTTTTTGTCCCCTAAGAATTAGGGAAACCACATTTAAAAAGTATACATTGTATGAAACCTAGCGGCTATCAGACAATCAAATGCTTTGAATTTTACGTGAAACTCACATGAAATGCATATGTCTGCTAAATAAGATTCACAGGATAAATCATCTCACCAATTCATGATGAACTCGAATGACAATCCCGTAAAATCTATGTGATCTATGTGTGTCATTACAGTGGAAAATATTCGCATAACTTTTCCGGTAATTATAACGTGAAATATATTTTGAGTGTACGATTAGAATGTGTGCAACGCAGAATTACACGTATGGCTCTTCGAGACCCAATAAAAATCTGCACAAGAACTTAACAGATCTGCGTGTTGCAAACAAATCTGCACATCTGTTATCCCTGAAATAAATAAATCTTACTAAAGGTTACAGAGTCCGCTTTGGTAAGCGGGTGATCGTGGGTTCGAATCTTAGTAGAATCAGGCCATCAGGTTGTCAAGGGACTTAAGGCATGGGCTTATTCTCAGGCTTTCCACCACGTACCCTTCCTTCAATCTGGATACTACAGTACCCCTGTTGACTCTCCTCCTAACAAAAATAAGTGCCTATTATAATAAAACTGGTGAGAGTTACATATGAAAGTTCTCTTCAGGGAATTGTAACTAGGCGATATTGTTAGGATGGACAGAGGCTCGGTATAGTAGAGCACACAAGCACTGATATGAATGATAAGCGTATCACTTACTTCAATAGTGTTACTGCTAATAAAATGAAGTGCGGAGTGCAGAAAACACCTGGGCAATATCACAATAGATCTAAGCTCTGGTCGCAGTGATGAGTCCACACAGAAAAAAAAGACAGGACCGCATGACGTTGGACTACGGTATTTTTATAGTCCATTTAAACAAATAGTAAACGGAATTGTAACTCTAGTATTTACTGCAATGTTATCTAACAGTGCATTTCTAAATGCGGAGACGTTAAAGCGTTTTAAATAAAAATATATACTAAAATAATGACACATTCCAGCGTAACGCGACACCATGAGGAACCGACTTTGGTGTACATTTTAGGCTAGATATTAGAAATTAGCTTAAAGAGCATATGAATAAACAGGTCGTGAATAATGCCAACTAAATGTACTTTCTTATGACTGGTTGGTTTAGCAATTTAGATAGTTGTATCATGTACTGCAGCCCGATACATTTCGCAACGCGACACCATCGCTGAATTTCGCTTTTTCAACCTTCGATGGCATACGTTCAGATATCTGCTCTGCTGTAAGTTCTTGAACCCTGGTTTCTTCTAGACATTTGTTCCCGAGACAAAATCCAACAAAATGACATATTACAACATAGAAAACACTGAATTTTTAGCGAAATGCTCCCTAAAATATTTCGGTGTGTCAATGGTGTCGCGTTACGCAAAACAGTCTCCTGCAAATGGTGTCGCGTTACGAAAATGCGAGCTTTGTAAATGTGGGCATCATGATTTGTTTTTAGTCATATTATCTTCGGCAAAGTAGTTGTTCAGGTAAATACCAACATATTTATGCTATTACATTTAGTTCAAAGTTACGCCGATAGGGGCGTTTCAGATTTATATTATTTTACCACTAATCGTACTGAGAATGGTTTCCTTCACAAAAAAGCTAAGTCTCTTTAAGATTTTAATTTTTTTGATATAGTTTTCCTTGAAGTCAAGAGGAAACAAGTAGTTTATGCAAAGCTATCATTTCGCACCCTCCACTTTTCGTTTGGCAAACAAAATTAGCTGTAAATTTATGAAACATTGGGCCCTTTTACTGAAGCCTCGGCGAGCAAATCGTCTCGTTTGGATTTTCCTGCTACAATCTTACTCAAAATTGCACTCAAATTGCAAATTTGTTGAGGTTTCCAAAATAAAAATATCAAAATGTACTTGAAGTAAGAAAAGATATCTGAAAAACACGAATGAATCCGTTTTTTGGGGTTTGTTTTGGCTTGTGTGTTGGAATATCAGGTAGTGTCGTAAGTCGTTACCATCAGATATTGAGTGGTTTAGTAGGAATATTGTTATTTTATATTGTACCTAGAGTTTGATGAGTTTGAATGAATGTTGAAAAGTTTTTTTCTTTTGCTTTATGAAGGTGGCTGTCAGCCACAGGCTGATTCGCCACCGTGTGTTGAAAAGGTAGTATTCAGCAACTCCCCAAGGAACGAAGTAAAGTGTAATTGGCCTGGTTGTTTTCGTGTTTCGGAGGTTTTAGCATTGAAGACCAACGAGTTTCCATCGTTTGATATTTAGGTATATCGTTTGGGTGTAATACGTTTTCAATTTTTGATTAGAAGTAAAAACATTATCAGAGTATATGTAGTGTACGTTAGGTATCTGTTTTATTCTCTGTCATGTGGCAAATCCATCAATATCACATTAAATATGTAAATAAATCGAATGAATGTTACAACTATATCAATTTTTTTAAAGCAAAAAAAACTAGACACCTAGCAATTGAATCAATTGCTTAAGAAACAACATATGTCTATTAGAGGTTAAAATAGTCAAATACACTGTTTTACACTATCTTTGAAATTTTAATATATTCACGTTTCCTCAATTTATTTTAATTTTCAAAAACAAAGATGTTTTTACATTTTTAATGTTATCTGAAAACCATTCTAGTATTTTTCCATGGGTTTTTTATTGGCATTGAATATGTAATGATCTAATTCCAGTGAAAAGCAAACTCCTCACTTCTAGGTGGATATAATTTGATGCAGATGATTATTATTTATCATGATTCCATGTTGTATTATCAATATACACTGACAAAAGCTCAAAAATTCGTTTTTGGTAACTTTATAAAAACACATAAAATTTTCGTAACGCGACACCATAACTTTGACCCTATTGTAACTATGAGTAGAATGCACCAATTTCACATACCAGCATATGCTAAGAAAGGTCTCATCGAGTACTAAGAAAATCCTGAATACTACTTTTCTACAGTTTGTAACATGTACACAATACGAAAAAAAACTACTATTTTCGTAACGCAACACCATAATAAAGGACCTGTTTTTCAATGACCTACCAATTGAATCTACTAAATAGCAGCAAAAACTGCGTTTAGGCCATGAATACGTCCATAAAAACCCTTTACTTTCTAATGCATCACATGCCCATAAGTACAAAAAAGTATCATTTGAGCATATTTTTGCCTTTCTCCTAGAAAGGTATAGCAATCACTTGCAAAACCGAAGATATAAAAGTGCTCCAAAGGGCCGTATGGCATATATCACTCGACTCAGCTCGACGAGCTGAGCATTTTCTGTATGTGTGTGTGTGTATGTTTGTGTGTGTGTGTGTGTATGTTTGTGTGTGTGTGTATGTGCAGATTTTTATTCTCACTCACTTTTCGCAGAGATGGCTGGACCGATTTTCATGAAATTAATTGCAAATGATAGGTCTTGCCGTCTAATAAGACCCTATGCAATTTCATTGCAATCGGATTAATAGTTTAGAGGTTATGTATCATAATGTAAAAATCATGAAACACCATTATCTCTAAAACCACACCACCGATTTGAACAATATTAGTTTCAAGTGAACGGGCTACCTGAAAAACCCTTAACTTTTGAATTTTATAAAGATTGAACTTCGGGTTCAGAAGTTATGAAAAGAAACGTGTTCTGAAGACTGTTTAATCTCACTCATGTTTATCAGAGATGGCTGGACCGATTTTCATAAAATCAGTGCCAAATGGAAGGTCTAGTTGCCCCATAAGACCCTATTGATTTGTTTTGCAATCGGACTATTACTTTGCCTGTTATGTTTAAAAATGTGAAATCCAGCTATGAAAAGGAACATATTCCGAAGATTACTTGGACTCACTCATTTTTCTCAGAGATGGCTGACCCGATTCCCACAAAATTGGTGTCAAATGGAAGGTCTAGCTGCCTCAGAACACCCTATTGAATTTTACTCTAATCGAACAGTAACTTCGTCTGTAATATACCGAAATGTGAAAATCACGAAACATTATTATCTCAGAAACTACACAACCGAATTGATTAATATTATTATCAGATGAGCGGGCTAGTTAAGGGTTAACTGATGAATTATGATTGGACACGTGGTTTCAAAGTTTGGCTGCCCTACGCGTTCCCATTTCATTTGATTGTAATCGAACTTAAGCAACCGTTATGTATGAAATTGTTAATATAATAACGAAAGTCTATTATCCAAAAAATTACATGACTTATTTGAACATAACTAGTGTCATACGAGCGAGTCATCTCTCAAACTTACAAATAACAAACTTCATAATAATTTGATATGTGGCTCAAAAGTTATGGAAAGAAAAGAAATTCAAAGACTATTGAAAGCTATACCTGCTTTGATCGATATATGAGGTATTTAGTTATTTTGGTTGTTTTCCAGAAACAGACAGTGGTCGTCTTTAAATACAGAATGGTGTCCAGGGTCAGTGTTTGGTTTCTATGCATCATCTTGATTACGAAAATATCCATATTAAGCATTATTCGGTCATTTTCGACTGTTTCCTAGAAGTTGCCATTTAGCAATTTAAAATGGTGCCTGAGGTCAATTGTTAGCTCATTGAATCATTCTGGTTCCAGAGATACTCATATTGGGTAATATTTGTTTTTTTTTAATTAGGCTGTTTTCACAAACCGGTACTCGGCATCTTGGATTTCAAGATGGTATTTATGATAATTTCTGGCACCTGAGCGTCATTCTGGTTGAAGAAAAACCCATATTAGGTGTTATTCGATCATTTTCGGCTGTTTCCCTGGAACCGGCTGCCGCTGTGTATCATTCTAGATCCAAAGATACTCATATTGGGTGGTATTTGGTCACTTTGTGCTGTTTTCCAGAAACCGAAAGTCGTCATTTTGGACTTTAAAATTGCCTGTGAAATCAATTTCTGTCATCTGGTCGTAACACTGGTTCCGAAAACATTCATATTGAATGGTGTTTGGTTATTTCCGGCTGTTTGCCAGATACTGGAAGTCACAATCTTAAAATTCAAGATTGTGCCTGTGATCAATTCTAAGCTTCTGTCCATCTTTCTGGTTCCGGAGATACTCATATTTGATGGGAATTGTCTATTTCAGGCCGTTTTCCAGAAACCGGAAGTTGCCATCTTACAATTCAAAATGTTGTCTGAAGTCAATTTGTGGCTCCAGTGCATCATTACGGCTCCGGAAATACCCATATTGGGTGGTATTTGGTCGTTTGCAGCTGTTTTTCCGAAACCGGAAGTCGCCATTTTGGATTTCAAAATGGCATTTGAAGATAATTTCGATCGATTTTAACTCCTGTGTATCATTCTAGATCCGCATATTATTATGTTGGGTGGAAATCGGCCATTTTTAGCCGTTTTCCATAAACCGGAAGTTGCCATCTTACAATCCAAAATTTTGCCTGAGGTCGATTATGAAACAAATTTGTTACCACTAAAAACATTCACATGCTAAATTTGGTTCAATTTACTCGGTTAGTTCTCGAGATGTGCAGAAATTTGTGTTTCATTTGTACGGCACCCCTCGCTTCCAAAAGAAGGAGAGGTGTCAAAATATTATGGACATATTTTTTTACCACTAAAACCATTTACCTGCCAAATTTGGTTCCATTTAGTTGATTGGTTCTCGAGATGTGCAGAAATGTGTGTTTCATTTGTATGGAACCTCTCCCTTTCAGAAAAGGGAGGGGCGTCCAACTAGTATTGACATATTTGTTACCCCTTAAAACCTCCACATGCCAATTTTGGTTTCATTTGCTTGGTTTGTTCTTGAGTTGTGCAGAAATTTATGTTTAATTTGTATGAGACCCCTCCCTTCCAGAAGAGGGGGGGTCTCAAACTATCATAGGAACCTTTAACGGCACCAAAAACCCCTTAATACAAATTTTCACTTCGATCGGTTCGGTAGTTTTCGAGCCTATATGGATCAGATAGGCAGACAGACCGGCTAGACTTTTTATATGTATAGATTACAACCTCAATATTTTAGAACCTAAAGAGTGAATATACATTTACTGGACTGAAGCGTTCATGTAAATCTATTTAAACAAATAAAAGTTTGAATGAGAAAGGCTGGGTCTGACCGCTAGGTGGATTAATTTAGGTTTTAAAAATAGTGTCAAAACTATGATTTTATTGATTTTTTATGAGTGTTTTAATTCAATCATTTAGTCAAGTTTTGCATGTAAATTCAAATGAAACAAACGTTTTCCGTGAAGTTCAATTTATCCTCTTTCACATACACAACAGTTCTAAGTCAAATATGCAGTTTGAAATTTGGATGTCTTGGCGTAGATGAGCTAGGAATGTGTCTAATGGATCTTTAATATTAGCGCTGTCACTTCAGAAAAACCTTAGCTCCAGCCTAGCTTATATTATGTATGTTAAGACATTACGCTTATTTCAATAACTTAAAAATGAAAGAAATCAATTACACGCTTTTTGCGTAGTTGTTATCAAGGTTTTGGCGAGTGACGGGAAAATAAATTGAGTTATTCAATTATGATTTAGAGCATTTCTAAATTTTTTGATTTTTTTCATGATAGAAACTAGTTTGTTTTTTTTTTCTCTCTGTGTGCGAGAAACAAAAACAAAACCACGCAGCGAGAAACAGAAACGAAAATTAAGTGTATGCTCATTGGGAAAACCTTACCGATAATTTATGGTACTGCTTTTACCGATAATTTCTGATACTCAAAAGTACCTGTTTTGATTTAAATTAAGTTTCAAGTAAATAAGTGTAATATCAAAAAATTTTCCCCGATCAATAAAGACTGGCTGAAGAAATTGAAATCGCTGCTGTAAAGTCGAATTTACAACCGTGTTCGTTCAGGCGTTTTACTATTTTAAATGAATGTTAATGAATAAACAAGAATATACTAAATCTTCGATAAACAACCGCTATAGCTACCCACACACGTGTAATAGTATTCCAAACATAAGAACGAATGAGAAATTTCAATTCGATGACATGCGCTTTAATAAGCGACCAAAATTTGCCACCACCAGCTTTCTGCTGCTCCAGAAAGAACAGTCCGTTTTGCCCGTCAATAAACTAATGAAAAATTCAATTCGATGGCATGCGCTTTTATAAGCGACCAATATTTGCCACCACCCGCTTTCTGCTGCTCCAGAAAGAACCGCCAGCTTTGCCGGTCAATAAACAAATGAGAAATTTAATTCGATGGTATGCGCTTTTATAAGCGACCAATATTTGCCACCAGCCGCTTTCTGTGCTCCAGAAGAACCGTCCGTTTTGCCGGTCAATAAACAAATAAGAAATTCAATTCGATGGCATGCGCTTTTATAAGCGACCAATATTTGACACCATTCGCTTTATGCTGCTCCGAAAGAACCGTCCGATTTGCCGGTCAATAAACCAATGAGAAATTTAATTCGATGGCACGTGCTTTTATAAGAGACCAATATTTGCCACCACCCCTTTTCTGCTGCTCCAGAAAGAACCGCTCGCTTTGCCGGTCAATAAACAAATGAAAAATTTAATTCGATGGCATGTGTTTTTTTTTTTTTTTTTTGTTCACACAACATTTATTTGACACGGCACAATACAAATTAATGTTTTACGGAGCCAATTAAGTCTAATGCCTTATGGTCTAAAATATCTTATAAGCTAAAGGCAAATTTTTTATCCTCGCTGCCGACTACGAGCTGGAACTAAATCTATTACTAAAACTAACATGGTTTTTTTATCCGAGATTCGTTTCGCTGTTAAATGGGCACCTTGATGCTCTTCAAATAGCTGTAAATATGTAGCATGTATGGCAAGTTTCGCTGAGCGAGGATATCACGAACTGGCACATAGGGCTGTATCTCAGGCCCTGAGGGTATCCCACTAAGCAAAATTTCAAAACAATCGTCATTTTTCTGGTCGATGAAATCTGTTTGTCTGATTTCACAAAGCAAAATAATATCGAGTATGTATCTAATATCTAAAAGTGGTAGTCAAATTATGTCTTATATTGAGTAAAATAGTCTCAGAAATCGATTGGATGGTGTCTGACCTACGGAAAATATTTCAGCACCATGTCGATTTTGCCCCGTTTCCCCTACAACACTAAAATAGGTTTATCTCGGCGCTAAATCAACTTATTTGAAATCTGTTTAATGTAATATCAAAAGTGTAAGCGATACTCAAAGATGCAATAACCATTTGTATTCACACGATACTCCCCCTTTGGCGAGCAGGTCGGACATAATTTGACTACCACTTTTAGATATTAGCGCTTTACCATTAATACTCTACATACTTGATATTATTTTGCTTTGTGAAATATACTAAAACCATGCCAAAACCGTTAACGTAGAATCCCGTTTCGAGCTCAGTTTATGATTTAAGATTTTTTTTTAAAGATGGGTAAGAAGCTCTAATATGTGAACACACTCTTAGAATTTTGATACTTGACTTTTAAAAAAACCTTAAGTGGTAAAATAGCGCCATTGTTGCCCCTAAAGGTGAAATGGGTTCAAACTCAGGGAAATTTATTTTTGCATCAAACTACATCAAAAAACATGGAAGCCAGGACCATTATTGATTTTAATGAAACTTTGCACACGTATTCAGCTTAGCAAATTGAGCATTTTTCACAGATAGAGAGATTTTTTATACCCATGCGTTATTTTCTAGAAGGGCGTATGCGTTTCGGCATAAGTATTACAGTCAGGTTTTTTTTACGCGGGGGATACGTACCTCATAAAAAAACCGCGTAAAAAATCCGCGTTAATTCGAAAATCCGCGAAAAAAAACCGCGTTAATTTAGAAATCCGTGTAAAAAAACCTCGTAAAAAATCCGCGTATAAACAAACCGCGTAAAAAAAACCTGACTGTATTCAAAGCATTATAGCTCAGGAACCTTTGGTTGTATATAAAAACTATCTGAGAATTAGTTGTAGGGAATCAATAATGAATCGTAAAAATCCTACTCTGTGAAAAAAATTGAAAATAAACACTAAATTTCAATTATAAAAAAAGAATTGATTTCTTTTTCAAATTTTTTTCAAAGAAACTTGAAGTTATTACGCAACTTAAAGAAAACCAAGGTCCAGGATGGAGAACCGATAATCGATTTTTTATGAAGGATTAAATTTAAAAAAAATCTAATTTTATCATTTTTCAAAATCATTCCAAGTTTCTTTAAAAAAAATATAAAAAATTCAACTCTTTTTTTAATTTAAATTTAAATTTATGAGGCATTATTAATTCTCCTCAACTTATTTTCAGACAGTTTTCGATATACAACCAAAGGCCTGAGCTACAATGCTTTGAATAAAACCTATGCCAAAATGCATACGCCCTTCTAGAGAATAACTCAGGGGTCTAAGAAATCTCTCCATCGGTGAAAAATGTTCAGTTTTCTAAGACAAATAGGTACGTGGTTAAAGTTTCTTTCAAATCAAAAATGGTCAATATTCGACCATAAGTCATTAAGGGCGATTCTGCTCACGAGAAAGTCGAATATGTTCCATTAGAATTATACGTATTTTCTGTTCATTTTGGCTGGCAACGGAGCTCTCTTGGCTTTTCGAATATGACAATGAGGCGAGCTAAAAATGAAAAGAGTATTTAATGGTTAGAGATAGCGATTCCTAAACCGTTCTATGAAACAGAAGATACCGTCGGTTTTGCGCAACATAAGCACGACACCAAATTCAATATTTTATGAGTTTCTGATGATAACCGATGCCAGATGCTGTTAAGTTTCATACTAAATCAGGACTCATATTCATAAGATGGCTGGTTTAAGAGAAAAAAATAAAAAAAGCTCAACCTTTGTTTTCTGTAACTATAAGTCACTTTGCAAATATGCGTGCTCATTTTTAACCATTTCCTTACAATATATTTAGTTCTCCAATGATTTTGCATTGTAGAAAATATATACATTACATTGCGCCACGCAACTTACTCCCACCCACCTTCCGTATACCCCTTCGTGTACTGCAATAATGTTAGTTTATTAAATGACACGATGCAAAATTATCCAATTTCCGCATCTTATTCATCCCGTGCACCCAAGGCGGATGCGGCGTCCTGTATTGCAGCATCTCCCGTGGCAGCAGCGCCCGGCAAAATGTATGTTATCAGTGCTCCAAGCATCTGAGAAGAAAAATGAACTGGCTGAAACGAAGATAGGAGTATGCACTTGGAAGAATCCGACAAAGGCACTGAATTTGTCATCCGACCGAGGACCGAGCCGGAAAAGCCAGACCGCTCCACAATTCAACTTCCCGGGAGGGACCAAGCGGCGTGTTCTTGTCACGCTTACGGACTGTGAAAACGGGAAATTCTCGCCTTTCCATCACCACCAGCAGCAGCACTACGACCATCTCGTGGATGACAGCAAATGACAGATCACAAGAGGGCACATCCTCCAGAGTTGTTACTAACTTCAAGTCGAAACGGCGAGAACACCGGTAAAAGTGATTCGAGCGGTTCTCGAGAGCAGAAGGCGAAATCTTCGAGCAAAGTGCACTTTCGATGTCGCTTGATATTGGCGAAAAGTGTGAAGAACTGTCCGCTGGAACTGATTGGGAGCGCGAACCCGGTGATAGATTGCAGCGTTCGTTTTGTTTCGCTCCGGAAGCTTGCATGGTTCTGATTTCCTGTGGAGGAAAAAGTTTCGTGGAATGAAAATTCAATTGTCGAACGGACAATGTGGGTCGAGTGGGAAATATTTTGTTGGCACTTTTGCAATATGTTGTGTAAATAAACCGTATCTGGCACGAAATGAGTTTTTCCGTTGCTTTTCTGGAAATCGCAAAAGCACTATTCATTTTTTTTTAAGTTAATGATTTTTTAATTTGGATTAAACTCTGCCCAGTCGGTTTGGTGTAATACAGGCGACATTCAATATAACATTAGTGCATTATTTAAGATCACCTTAATCATAGAGATATTTGTATCTCAACTAAATAATTTACTGCTAAAAAATATTTCTGGTCCAGACCGGTTCGTCAAGAAATATAAAATGACTCTTCTATGAATGAAGCCAATAACAATTTTACAGTTATCGTGCCATGTCAAATAAACCAAACCTAAACCAACAATTTTACAGTAAAAAGTTATTTGCACCACAACAATGCACGTACAAACTTCTGTCTAGGACACAATAAAAAAAAGTAAACCATTTACAAAGTATACTTCACGTATTGTCCGAAAACACAAATAACAGCACTCCAAATTTCAGCAGAATCTCCTTTCATTTGGTTGACGCTGCACTGCGTGAATGAATGGACTAAGTTTTCAGTACCAAAAAAACCGATTTCAGCACTCCATAGGTGCAGTAAATTTTACCTCAAAATGTCCGCGAGACGCAAGGATGCCGCCCAAGTGCCAAACATGCATCACTCACAGAACAAGCACTAACAGCAGAGTTGCACCTTATGTGGTGCCACAGCAGGCGCTCGATTCGAAAGCAGCATGACGTGAGATGTTCTTCGCCACAAAAGCTGCAATCTAACTTTATGTTTGCCACCCGCCTACAACTTTCCCGATGCCGAATGATGTTGGGCATCGATGAAGCCCCGTGCTCGCATGTGCATACAACAGACATAGTGCAACAGTGCAGTATAACCACCGAAAGTGTGGTTTTGCATCCGTCTTATCCTCAAAAACAGGAATCCACTGAGGGGGAATAGAATCGTTTTGCTATTTCGCAGGGGTGCAGGCGCCCTGTTTTTTGTACGAGTGCCGTGCATACACGAGACGGCTAGATTGTATGCAGCCAGAACTAGACCGGATGGGGATGTGGCGCAGGGAAAATATCATTTTGCTCTCGACTGAGGCGATAAAAGCAGTATGATTTGTTTTCGGGAAATTGAACTTATTCTTCAGTGATCAAACAGAATCCATTATCCTGCAATGTTTCCTCGGAGTCAATATGCTTCGACTGTGCTCTTGCTCTATCGACTAAGCGGCTCGTAGAATAAGGAGCGATTCAAGTGCAAAGTTGTTTTGTTCATATTCTAAGCTGCTCATAGCTGCGCTCTATTCAAGTATTATTGGTTATTTCGTCCATCGCACAGAAATGTAGAGATCAGGACAACTTGCGCTAAATTTTCAGTATTTTACATGCCACGGGTAAATTCTAATAATTGCCGTTGTACTATTTAAATTGCTAAATTGTTCCATTCTTTTTTTCTTTTTAATATAGGGTAATCGCTCCATTATTCATCTCTTCAGCTTAGTGCACCTATATTCATCTTATTTCTCTCATTTGTCCAATTTACCGTCAAATTTCTACAAATTTTTAAAAGTAAATCTGTTTGCTTCTCGATTTTCTCAATTGGCTGAAAATTCCACATTGAAAAAATGGTCAAATTTGACGATAAATTGATCAAAAAGGCGTGATGAGATGAATATTGGTACTGAGATGAATATAGGAGCGGTTACCTTAAATAGTCGTCAACTACTGCGATTATTTTCTATCCACTTCTAAAGATTGATAACCCGTTCATGGGATGGTGAGGTAAATCAGTTAGTTTCCGCTCTATATTTTCGGTTTGCAATGAAATTAGAGTGATAACTAGCATATTACAAAATTGTTATACATTTTATTCATCCAACAACATATTGGTTATTGTTATCCATCATGTGGATATGCTGTTATCAACGTTTGAAATCTGACGCAACATTTGCCAGTTTCATTTCCAATTCTACAGAATGCATCCCAGTGTAGTAAACAAAGGCGTAGTCCCACGTCAGAAAATGGCATTTAAAATATTTATTTTTCTATTCTCCAAGAGTTGCTTAATCCAATGATATATCATTTATATACCGTACTTCTCAAATGTCCTTTAAAAAAGTCATGAAAAAGGCTTTTTTTTTAAGCATTCGGTGGATATTACCCTTTAACAAAACGGCTCGAGCTTTTTTCTTTCTCTTCCAATTTTGAAGAATTGTGATTGCATAAAATGAAAATAAAATTTGTAACGGTCTTAGTTTAAAAAATAGCAAGACATTTGCACCATCGTATTTAGTGTTGTGATATATGTAATAGCGAAAACAACGCGTTTCAACTCGAAACCAAAACCAAAATGTGCTAAACACTAATTGCAAAACATAATAAACCCACTGACTAACGCTAAATGTTGCTGTTTAACAACAACACGTGAGGTAATATTAAATGAACTTCGCACCCACCAACCGGCAAGTGTGTTTAATATTAATGCCGTGTGCACATTTGCAAACGTTTCCATTAACGCCATCCACCTAACGCGGATGCACCCGAACGGGCGTCGCGCGCTGGTGAATACATTATGCTTATGCATACCCAGCTAGCTAGTTTATAGAGGTATTTTAATTTCATAACTTTGTGACACTATGTCCTACATCAGCTAATCCGAATTATCCCGTTTCCTCGTAGTTGCTCACTTGTGTTGCAACCTGCTTACCACCATAAACCCGAGCACAGCAACAAGCGCTGGAAAGCACTGGGCCCTTCCGCTTCACTTTTGTAACTGCCTGCAACATAAGTGAATTTTCTACAGGGTGTTTCAGCACAATTTCTGCCGCTTTGAGTGCTTTTTTCCAACTTAAATTAGGAGCGTTGCAAAAGTTGCATTTAAATGCTTTTATATTTTTATAAATATTGACCACAAGCATCAAATCTTAGTAAAAAATCCGTTCAAAAAATGTTGGAATCAAAATTGGTCTAAGAATATTCACTGTGAGAACTAGAAATAGGACATCCAAATCACCCTGTGCACAACAACCACCACCCAATGTACCAGCCGGTCGGCGGCGCATATGTACAAATAAACAATATAATATCACTTATGCTGCACTCGTAAAGTTTTCACCGCAACTAGGACCTCGTGTCACTTTCGCGCTGCAATTTAGATAATTCTCAATGAATTTTTCGTTCAAATATTTTGGCAGAAGAGCACGGATTCGCTCCGTACCACGCTTCACCCTCTTATTCATCAAATTGCCCATTCCTAATCATTAACCCTCTAGTACCCAAATTAATTTTTAGAAGGACTTCGAAAAAATCACTATAAAGCCATATAAACAATTTTTAAGTCCTTATTGAAGCTTTTTAGAGGTTTGACTGAAGACCGTCTAGAGGCGGCACTGGGCACTAGAGGGTTAAATAACAACTCACGCCAGTGCAATTTATCATGATTAAACCAAATCAATAAGCCAGAAAAGCACTTATAAATAGTGGAAAGTAGGCAAATAAGTGCACTTGTACAATGCACCGAAGCCAGAATTATTACTCAACAGGAATTCCCGCTCGGGGCTTCTGGCAAAACAAAACACTGAACGGCAACATAATCTCTTACTGCATAAAAATATAAGCCGATTTTTATGGCCACAGTAAAGTTTGTGCTGTTTTAGCTTGGATCGTCGCCAAAACTCGCAAACGCTCCAAAATTGCCATGAAAACGAGGCGGTAGGCTTTTTGCGTAATGCCATCATAAACCATTCTCTATTGGGAAACTGGACGGAAAATACCTCACGCGCTTTATGTTGAGAGGGGGGTAGGGGAACTGTGTCGGGTTTGGATATTAAATATGTTTCCACTATACGTTACACTATATGTGAACGGTTATCATTTCGTCGCAAACAGTAAATTGTTACCAAATAATGCAGGATGAAAAAGAATATTCGATATCAATTTCCCCCCGGTAAATTTTTATGCTCTTTGGAGTCTATTTTGCAACATTATTTTAACAATAACTTCCTCTGATCTTGTGATATGATTATCAATTTTTCAGTTTTTAATAAAAAATTGAGTCTACACATACTGACAAAAAGCACTCTTCCAATTCCTTGTTTTTTTGAAAATCAGGAACAAAAATATTTTGTTCCATTTCTTCAGACTAGGCGCCCCTTTTTTATAAATTTTTCTTATTCATTTTTCCTTAAAGTCTATTCGATTTCCACCAAAATATAACAGTGGGGCTTTAGAAATCGCGGAGTGATTGCGTTTAAAAATATGTAAATATTTACCTCTTCAGGCAGTCAACAAATTCTTAGGTATATTAACTTCGAATCTAGCAGAACGAAATTATTAGCGCTCACAAGGTTTAACCAATCGGGTTCCGATCTTCTACAATGTTTCTTGGTATAGTTAAGGCTTCAATTTGGATGTTGAATTAGTTTGGAATTTAACCGTTAAGGTGTCGTTACGATGTCACTTCTTTCCCTTACACGCCAAAACTTTGCGGTTTTCGACAAAGTTGTAGAACTCTTAATTCTTTATAGAACTTTATAGAATATACAAAATTTCAAATCTTCAAGTTTCAGAGATGTTTTGTTTGCCTCATAACATACGGATCTGAGAGCAGCTTTTGACAGTGTTAGCCTGTTAGTGTTACTAAAAAAGTTGAACAAGTTGGGTTGTACAACACGATTCTACACACGGTTGGAGACGTAGCTTGATGATAGGCAACTATTCGTACGGCTTTGTGACTGGCGTTCCAGCACGTTCATAAATAGCTCTGGTGTACCTCAAGGGTAACAATCTTGGACCATTGCTATTCAGCTTATACATAAATGACACGGCGATACTGCTTTACCGAGGTGGAAGACTTTTTTGCGGAAGACTTGAAAATTTACTTAGTAGCTAGGTGTATTGAGGATTGCAGGGAGCTACAACGACTTTTAAATTTGTTTGGCAGCTGGTATATGAAAAATTGTTTGTTTTAGGCGTGGAAAAATGTTGTGTTATTAGCTACTGATCTTAGGGTTATACTAGACCAGAAGCTAACACCAAAGCCACACATTTCGGCAACGATCGACAAAGCTAATCGGAGTCTTGGATTGATCTTCAAGATAGCAAAAGTATTTACCGATCCACTCTGTTTGAAAGCGCTGCACTGTTCGATCACTCATTTCACACTGGAATTTGCAAGCGTTGTTTGGTGTCCACACGAGGCAGTGTGGACGAATAGGCTCGAAAGCGTGCTACGAAAATTCGCCCGATATGCGCTAAGTCAGCTTCCTTGGAGAGAGCAACAATATCTAACACCCTATGAAGATTGCTGTCGATTATTGACTTAAACACGTTAGAGAGGAGGAGGATCTCTCTCTCCCTCTCTCACTCTCTCACTCTCTGAGTATCGCTAGTATGAAGTGCTTCCCATACAAGATAATTATGTTAGCTTTCTCGCAAAAATCCTACGCCTTTGCGTGCGGCCTTCCGGAAGTTAACCGGAACATTCGCCATGGCGGACAAAACCATGCGTGTAGTCATGCTTTTTAATTCTTTCTTCGTTTTATTCATCAATTCCTCCTTAATTTTCGCGACAAAATTGTTGGAGTAGCACTTACGCTTCAGGCTTGCCCAGGAATCTTCGATGAAACGCACCTTGCGGACGTTGGACGGGTTTGCCAGTTTGGGTACCACATCGATATTCAGCCGCTCCATCTCATCAAACGATCGCTTCGTATAGTGAGCCGACGCCAGATCTGGCCAAAACATCCGGCAGTTACTTCTTAAAGTTCGGAGTAAAAGAAAAGCAGCTATCTTTTTTCGCTGATGGTCAGCCACAGCAGCACCTTCTTGGGGAACTTAGAGTGTGAAAGAAACTTCACCTTGGTGCTTATTTCCTTCGTGGAGGAAGCGAAATACAAAGTGCCCTGCCAGTCGTTGCCGACCATCAACACCGCCACGTCGTGATTTGCGGGCAATTTTTGTCAATTTTTTTTAGCGCAAACGTTATAGGACAGATGAAATGCTTCGTTGACAGTATTACTTGAGGATCACAGATTTAGTAGTTGAAAGTGATACTAAAGTTAAAGCCTCTATACAGTGGCACAAATTCTTGTTGATGTACTCATAAATCTCTAAAATCTCTCATAAAAAGATTAAGACGGTAGACGGTAGACCACTCCCAAAACTCAGAATCTTTTTGCAAGTAAGCTAATATATTTTTTGTCAAACGTATTTTGACATTTTTGCTTGAAATGACAATTACGCACGTTGTGTGCGGAGATTTTGGTAATTAACTATACTGCCCATAACCGCATAATGATACTTTCATGCCCTCACTTTCAAGCTTCTTTTGGAATATATCACAGTGGAAATGATCTTGTATTCAACAAGCATGAGCTAAACATCAGAAACGGATCACCGGTGGTTGGTTACCGGACCAGAATAACTTCCGAGTTCAAAAGGATGCAGATGTGGATTTGGATGGAAGCTTTTTTGACAAAAAAAGTTGAATAAGTTAAGAAGTGTGACAATTATGCAGTTATTTACGCTATGTGACAAAACAACTTGGTATTTCTTACGACATTTTTCAAACAAACATAAGCATATTTTTTCAGATGTAAAAAGTAGATACTATTTTAGGCATTTCCCAATAAAAAGTGCGAAATACATTAGGGGCCATCCACATACCACGTGGACAGATTTTTAACGATTATAACCCCCCCCCCCCATCGTGGACAAATGCCCATATAAATTCTTTTTTTTTTTTGCAAGGACCGTGGACATTCCACAACCCCCCCCCTCCCCCCCCCCAGCTGTCCACGTGGTATGTGGATGGCCCCTTAAATGTCGAATATTACAATTATGCGATCACAGGCAGTAGGTATATCATTGATCTTGTAATAATGTTGAGAAACCATAAATAAAACGAAGTACAGAAACAGGGCAAAATAACATCGCAAAACGAATGACAGTATGTATCTCTTTGATGCGCGAGTGTCGAATGACCATCCTCTGCCTTTTGTGTGAGAGGCGACGTTGTTTTACATTTACGAGCAAAAGCCTTCTGTGGCGCACGCTAAGGTATCGAAATCAAATAAAAATTCTGACCGTTTACAAGCCTGCCTAGCACAGACAACATGAACAGACACCAACCATTTACTGTGACATTCTCGATATGAGTATAAAAAAAATGGTAGTGTCTCCCCGTTCCAACAGCTCAATTAATATTTGCTTCCATGAACTTAGACTAATGTGATGTCTCGGAATTAAAGGGTTTTCAAAAATTTTCAAACAACCCCCTCTTTTTAAACGATTTGTTGATCTGCTGCTAGAAACTTAACTAAAAACTGATGTTTTGATAGTGAACATGCTGGTAAAAGAAACAGTTGGGTAAGAGCACCGGTTTTGGCCATAGTATGTCATGTATGAGAGATATTTGTCCTTCTTCCTTCGAAAAATATGTAATTGAATAATTTCAACGGAGAAATCGGATGAAATCGCCTATATTCTGCACTAACAATGAGTTTAAATAATCAAACTATGTTGTATTGTTTACATATTTTCCAATCAAATAACTTCTCTAGGTTCCTGTTTTGGACATAGCATTTCTAAATTGGCCACTCAAATTGGGGTCTCCTATTGTGGCCAATTCGCGAAAAAGTTTAAGTCACGCGAATTTATTTTATATTTTGACTTTATCATATAGATATATTTTAACAGCAGAAAATCTTCCTTTATTAACTAACCAAAGGGCCAGTATATATAATAATCAAACTAAATAATCATATTATATTCACACATAGCTAGCAGGGCAAAGTACTTCAAGTTAGAATTTGTTTAAACTTAGTAGGATGTTTAATAAAACTAACATCGCATCATTGACCGATATTAATTTTTCGTCTGTCATTGATCTACATTAAAAAGCTTCCGCTCTTTCCTTTTTCACATAGAAACTTTTTCATATTTTTTGTTAACATCAACTTCGGTAACTCAAGTGCCATTTATTATAGTCAGGTGAGGGTGAGAATCCGAAGCGTTAGTTTTGGTAAATACAAATGAAGTTACAGATTTGTAAATAATCTGAACAAACGGAGACTCTCTAATCCCAAACCAGTTTTGTAGTTTCACATATTTCATGCGATTGAAATATCAGCCCGAAAAACATCATATATTTCATGTTTTGCATAAACATCAATACGTTACCATGGTATTGTTTGCATATGGCCAATATCAGGATTATGAATCATGGAATTGCATAAATATATGGACAAGAATGGATCAATGAACGTTTTTGGAAGCTGTAGGTAATTTCGAAATTGCAGAAAAAAATCACACCAAAATGTCTACTTTTTTTTATTTATGTGCTGTAGTAAGTTGTTCCTGATGCTGGATTTGTTATAGAAATGGGCAAATTTAAACAAAGTTATGCTCTGTGAAAAATAGCTTGCAAACTACCTAAACGTTAGGCTGTATAGTGGACTGGAGAAAGCATAGTTAGTTCCTTTATTAAAACTAAAATACGCATATTTATTTGTTTAAGTTTGTTATAGTTTTGTTGAATAGTATCAGCAGGTTCAATAGGAGACTTCGAATTAAGAGTAATCTAAGATACTTTTTCACAATTATCAATTTTATTCTATCATGGCCAAAACTGGTGCTATGGCCAAAACCGGTGCTTCTACCCTACCGTACAGTATATGTGGAGCAGAGTACCACTGGTCTCTCATCGTCTATCATTGCAGCTATACACGATTTCTAGTCGTGTCCAATCAAGGAAAAACTGGTACGCTGATACTGATGGTGATTGAGGGTTTATCTCACGAATATGGTTATCATAAAAACCAATAATTACTTGAAGCCCAGTTACACATACGGCGTAATGACGCCTTCTCTATAAAAAATAGAAGGCATGATCACCGTGGAGTGTATCTGGGCCTTCAACAAAAATTGAAAATTTTTGCAACGGGTTTAGTTTTAAGTTATTTTTATTTCCTTTCATCTTCGATGTTCACTATATAATCGTGACCGGCATAATATAGAAAAAGCAATTTCCTAAAAATACAAATTTTGAGAAGAATAAAAGCTGGAGAATGCTTGTGATTTTTTTGTCAAATTACTAGGATTTGGTTTTTTTATATTTTTACCTTAACAAATACAAATGTACGTATATTAGCTGTCTTCGTAATGTGAAAGTAATTGTTGACGAATGAAAAAAAAACTTTAACTTCAGTTTTTTTTTTTATTCTCGCTTATTTTTCGTCGGTCTAGTTCCGCCACTGTTGTGGCCAATCACCGACGCCCAGGGAGGCGACTCCACACCCAGGACCCTAACTCACGACCCGTTTATTAACGGACCGGCGCCAACGGCTTTACTTTCTCATGCGATGGAAGGCGTGATCCCAGAGATTTTTCGCCTCAGAAAATCTCCCGGTGTCGGCTAGGAATGAATCTAGACCAGTTGGGTTGGTTGTGAGTGGATCACGCCACCTCACAACCATCGACACCTATGTCGGCGGTGGGATTCGAACCCAGGCGTCGAGCGTGGTTGGCGGAGACGTTACCAACCACACTAGGCCCCCGCTATAACTTTAACTTCATTGTAATTGTTGATTGCTACGATTTTTTGTGAAAGTTGTAGATAACTTCATTTGACATATCTTTTAATGTTTCTCTTTTAGTGAGCTTATGTAACAGCGTTGACAGTATTTACAGAATAAGATTCATATAATTAATTTGAGTTGAATGATACAAAACTATTCGTTATGATAACGTAAGTATTGTTGTATTTGAGATGTTTGGTTGGATTTAGTTTTTGGGGAAATAGAATTAATTCTGATTTATACGCGTTATGAGTAAACACCACACAAAACATCGCCAAGTGTGAACGAAATTCTTTAGAGAGTTGTTGAATATATTTCCAAGATGGCTTAGAATAAAAATACATAAGTCACTGAACAAACTAATTGATTCTGTCTGCGGACTCTGTAACCTTTGTAGCATTGTAAATCCCTCTAATTAGGTACAGTGTTTAGTCCCACGTCACTGTTTCATGCAACCCCTAGAGGTGCATACCTTGTAGAATTTTTTATCACCATCCAAAATAAGTCCAAAGATAGAATCCAAAAACAGCAACTGTTGGTATCGCAAAAGAACTGAATCAGCGCAATGATGTAAAAATTTGTCCAGAAACGGTCCGTAACATACATTACCTTTACGCTCGAGTACCAGGGAAAAAACCATTTTGTGAATTGTAATTTTGTAAATTCGGTCTGGTACTGTACAGTGAGAAAAATACTGCCCCGAAAGGAACCGGCTCCGAAAAGTCCGCTTTTAGATCTTCCTTTTCATTTGATGACGATTTCTTTTCCGCTTGACCAAAGGACCAAAGGTCGTAGTCAGTTGGTTGAATTATCAAAAAATTCTGTTGCGTGAACGTGAACGATGTGCGTGAATTTTTTCATCGGAGTATGACAGCTCGTTTCAAGGACGTAAATTTAGTGTATCTGAAAGGGTGCTGAACTCATTGGAAGTGAAAATTGAAAAAGGTTAGTTGTAATTTTCGAAGAATTACGCTAGTAAAAATGGTTTTTATCAGCCCTGCTTCGGACATCAATTTTGACGAAAATTTATCGTTTTATCTCAATAAAAAATAAGAAGATCCTCCAGATTTCTAAGAAAAAATGATGTCCAAAAACATTTACGGAACGAGTTGAGAATTTCCCTCTAAATAAACTGAAAAATCTGGTGGAAACTGTTCCAAAACGACTGAAAGCTGTGGTGAAAAGCAAACGTTATCGTACGGAATAATAAATACAAATGTTTCTATACATGAAATTAGTCACTGTTAATACTGTACGAAAATGAATTGGGTTGTTTAGCTATTCACGGATTTTTAATTTTTATATATCACCGAAAGAATTAGATACATGGACGAACTGTCATTGTAGCAATTTCAAGCAATGTCAATTCGTGATTTAACAATTGAAGGATAACGATAGAAAATTTTTAAAAATCACGTTTTGCTTAGAAAATGCAATATGGGTCATTCCATACGAAGTGACCACGAAAGAGCACAAACTTGGACACGACCATCACAGATTTTGCTCAAAGTTGGGAGAATTATTCATCTACTGTCACTTTGAAAAAATCCCAAATTTGGTGTCGATTGGAATACCCCCCGCTCTGTGGGCCCCCCTGTTTATTGCAAAGTCACTTATTTTTTGTTCAAAATCTCTTTTTTCTTTTTCTTACAATTCATAGACGTAAGATGTCCGAAACATACTGATAGATGATTTTTGAAGAAAATAAACCAAGGAATCCAGAAAAAATATAGGTTTTGACCGGAATGTTATATGTTAACCATCAAATTTCAAATAAAATTAGCTGCATTTGCCGAAAATGCAAATTTAGTTTTAAAATAAAAAATAATCTATCTGGCAACACTTCCGGGCAAAAACAATATTTTTTATGGATTCCTAGGTTTATTTTCTTCAAAATTCACTTCTATAAATTGTAAAAAAAATTAATTATGAAGTTTACAACTTTTTACGTAAAAATGTTATATCTCGGGATTGGCTCATATCACCTCGGGATGATAGTTGTTTCTTATGTGAAATTTTCCAAGAAACACGATGATATTATCAAATTTAAAATAAAAATGGCCATTTGCCAAAAAACGTAAATTTAGTTTTCAAATACAAAAATTATTCATCTGGCAACACTTTCGGTCGAAACTTATATTTTTTCTGGATTCCTTGGTTTATTTTCTTCAAAAATCATCTATCAGTATTTTCCGGACATCTTACGTCTATGAATTGTAAGGAAAAGAAAAAAAAGAGATATTTGACGAAAATTGCGCGACTTTGCAATGAAGAGGGGGGTCCTGGAGAGCGGGGGGTATTCCAATCGACACCAAAATTGGGATTTTTCCAAAGAGACAGTAGATGAATAATTCCCCCAACTTTGAACAAAATCTGTGATGGTCGTGTCCAAATGGTATGTACACTTCTTATGGAATGACCCATATAGCTAAACTACCCAATTTAAATAAATATCGCTGTATAAAGTAGTTCAAAATATTTTCCAGAAAAAAAAGGAATAATTTTCCCAAAACATGCTTCACTGGGAAAGGTACTTTTAGAACGTATATTTCATTTAAACAATGTTCAAATGTCTTAATTGTCTAGCGTTTTTTACGATACAAGTGAAAGTCTGAAGACTAAAAAAGAAACTATAATACAGTAGAATGATTTCGAAAAGGTGTATAATATGATAAAATGAATAGTATTATGAAAATAATGTGTAAAGTATAATAGGAAAAGTGATGAGATATAATGCTTGGCACAATGGACCACAATGCCATACTGTTTATCATGGTTATGAAACAAGTGAAATATTAAGTACCGTCATCCGGGGTGAGATTGTGCCAAAAAATGATGCCTTTTTATTCTCAAGCTTGTAACGCACACGTTTAAGCAAAGAATTCGATCCAAAATACACCAATGCATTCTAGAATGTTTTGTTGACAACTACAAAAAATATATGGTTAAGTTACAATAAACTATAATTTTGCTAAAAATACATTAACTTTGGCTCAATCTCACCCCTTCTATGGGGTGAGATTGTGCCAAAAACAAAAAGTTTAATTTAATACCTGTTAAATGAAAAGTAGTATGTCTACGAATAATCGAAATGACTAACATGATAAAGCAGTAAGTATAGGGACAACCATAAACAACGTGGACTATCAAGGGGCTTTAGGGGGTTGATCAGAAACTATATTTCATATGAATTATACAAAAATGAATGGCTGGATCAAATTGATACATGAAGTAATTAGTTATGAGAACGTGGCTTATAGACAGTCTCTATACACATAGTGGCGTCTCCAGGTAGCCTAAAAAGGGAAAACGTTAGGACATGAAGTATGAGAAGACTTTTTGTTTCAATTATTATGTGTCATTGACAACTGTATATTCCATTGGAGATCTCAAAACCTCTAAAAACGTACCCACAAACCCCCTTCTTCGCTTTAAAAGTCATCAGTTGATATAGAATTGGAGTACAAAATTTTGTTACATTCCATAATTAATATCAATAATTGAAAATTTCCATCTAACAATTGAGAACAGTAAGCTTCTCAAGCTTTTAGTCCTTATTTTAAAGAATACCATAGCTAGACAACATACCTTATGCTGTGGGGGAAAAAAACATACCCTATGTAAACAATGCAAGTTATTTGGTGTATACTGATATAATTTTGTCGTGAATGTGAATTCCGCACACTGTGCCGTTCAATATAGCTTGGCACAATCTCACCCCAAAAGGGCTCGAAAAGTGTACAGTTTGGAGAAACATTATTTTTTGAGCCGGCACAGGTTCAATGCAAAATTTTTTCCTCAACACATTGGAGACGACATCCTAACGTACCAGCTGAGCAGTAAGTTGATGTGATTTCTTGATCGGGTTGGTTTTCCTGGGACATTTTTAGATAACGTTTTTTGCGCATGTTTTGCACCCTGTACTTTGAATCATTCTTCAAGCGAAACAGTTCACTGATATTATCTATGTCCCATTTTAAGTTGTGAATAAATATGTCATGTTTCATAAAGTATTGAATTTGAGCTATTAGGTTTTGGAAATCTCAAGTAATTTAACATACAAACATTTCCCGTTTTGGCTCAATCTCACCCCCGTGGCTTAATCTCACCCCGGTAAACGGTAATAAAAAGTATTAAAAAATATATTAGAAAATGGTGAAAAATAGTAAATTAAAATTGTAATTGGTGGATAAAGCACAACAGAGTGGCATGGATTAAGATGAAGTATACTAGAGTAGGTTGAGATCAAATCGTCGAAACAAGAGATCAATCAGACTATGTAAAATCTATTTTCAAAATTTTCGGCTCACATAAAAAGTAGGTTCTCTTATACATTCAAGATCCCCCTGAGAACTTTTTCCAGTGAAAATTTCCAATAGTTGCTTATTTAAAAAAAATGAAAGCTTGCGAAAATTACTTCATTTTTAAAGCCGGATGTGAATACAGCAGAAGCATCGAGTTATCGATAAACCATTATTTTTTCTTCGACCAGTAAAGCCCACATTGCGGAGTGTATACTGAATCGTATTTTCGGATGATTTCGTCAGAAAATGTGAAGAGGATCGTTGATTTAGTTAGGCACTACTCAGAACCAAAACATGTGAATCATTTAAAAACAATATGCTACGTGGACACACAATAATATGAAAAAGTTGAAACAAAATTCGATGGCATCGAATACCATTTTGCACAAAGTTCATTCACAACTACTGATTCACGAGAACTTGTTTTTTTTTTTTCAGTCGACACAAACTCGTTGAAGGCGTCCAAAAATCTACCATGGTTCGAATTACGTGTTATGTGTACATCAGAAACCGATACCTGTCTTTGTGATATATCACCGTCAATACCGAAAATAACCAGCAGCGCAAGTTAGTGTCGTGCGGTTTCGGTTTGTCGATGCACATAGAAACAGCGACTGGTACTTTTTTTCATAAAAAATAGACACGCATGTCGCAAAAATCGTCTGCCGTCAAATCGATTGTCATTCGAACGTAAAAACCTGCCGGAAATCATCTGTCGGAACAAACCGGCCTTTCTCACAACTACTATACATTGTCGGAAGAATTGAGAATGCAATCAACAAAACCAAATTGATCAGAATTAGAAAATCGGTTCCAGCGGTTCCAACTGAACTACATTGTAAGGTTTGTAGAATCTTTATACGATTCTATAAAATACATCAACCATCAAGAAAAAGTTTTACTCGCTTTTCTCAGTGAGAACGGCAACAAACGGCACATCGACGCTCCGCAATAGGAAATGCAATTTACCGAAATTGTACGCTGTCATAGTTTTCCGCTGCCTGGGCCTTCCCGTGTCGTTAGTGTTCACGCTACCGTTAATGCAGTTATGGTCGCTTGACACAGTTTTACATATCGGAACATGTTTTTGCCGTAATATATTGTGGCTTGCTAGGAATCAATTATTGACAGGTGGTCCGCTTCCGAGTAGCTGTCTCCCGGAAATCTCGCTCAAATATGCATGGTTGATCTAACATACAATTTGTTGTTAGGCATGGTGAGAGCAACGACAAAAAACAGTCATAATAAATAGTGCAAATTAGAACGAGTATGTAATAAAATTTGTTCAGCGGAGCGTCACCGCAGTCTGATGGATATTTCAACGTCATCCAACGGAACTATTGAAAAAAAAATAAGTGGTAAGGCTTATCGGTAACATTCGGTTTTAATGAAACTTTATTCGAAATGTTTTTTCTTGTGTAGATGCTATTATCACGACAGTGTAATTTTTAAAATTAAACTTGTACCATTGATCTACTGAAGATGGGGTGAATTCCACGCTTAGTCAAAACCAGATCGCCGATTAAAATAGACGACGTCGGTCGTCGGAGAGGGAGCTAAGTACATGTATTTTCACGCTCCAACTAGGATTTTGCCTGCCAGCCCTCGTGTACCATGTGGTTTTGCAGAATACCGTCCACACACACACACGCGATTTTGTCTGCGAAATTATCCGGACGGGCCGCAGGCAAAGCGGTACACTTTCTGCGGTCGCATAGACGCTGGAGGCCGCCAGCATGGATTCGCGGTCTGTATGAAAGCGGCGGCTGGATTTAGTGAATTAAAATGTCCGTTCGATTTGCGGGCAGACAGTGCCACACTGTAATTAAGCCGCACGAATGAACGGATGCGCTCTTTCAATCTTCATGGGCCGAGTAATTGAAACTGATTCAATTCAATTTGATTACGATTTATTGCATTGCAATTAAAACAAGATCGATATGTTAATCGCTTCGAATTGTAGCGAGATTTATGCAGAACAATTTTGCAGGAAATTCGGCAAAAGCAATACACAAACTGTGCATTAGAATCTAACAAGTTCAAAAGTCATTCCGTCCCGAACGCTCGACGAAAACGGACGCATCAAGTGATTGTCTCGCTATAAAGTCGCTACTGTGTGAAGAAGAAAAGAAGCATTGCTTACTCGGTCGTGTTTCAAAGAGTGCGAAGTGCGGTGTAAAACAAACTGATAATCCGAAGGTCATCCTGCTATTGTGCTATAGCTGTGCCGCTGCGAAGCTGCCCGTTCCAGCACCGAAAGACTCGGTGATTGTGCTATTGAAGACAACAAAGAAGAGGAGGTACGTGATTCTTTGCCACTGTTCTGTTGCGCTAGTTTGAGCGCAATGGATGTGGATCCCTTAGCCCCCGATCCCCCGTCTCCAAACCCACCCGACCCTGTCCCTCCTGTTCACCCCCCCCCCCTCTGTCCCTGCTTTAGTCAATCCTCGTCCCAGGCTCTACCCAGACGGATCAACGGGTCCACAGGTTCTCTACATGAGGCCCAAACCAGGAGGAAAATCACTGAACACGTTACAAATCGCGAAAGATCTGACGTCACGATACAAGGCCGTGACCGAAATCGCAAAAGTCAGACCAAACAAGCTCCGTGTCGTGGTTGGTGATCTGGATCAGGCCAACGATATAGCTCGCTCTGAGCTCTTTACACGCGAGTATCGCGTGTATGTACCTGCACGAGACGTGGAGATCGACGGTGTAATAACCGATTCGAGTCTGACTGTTGAGTGTATTCTGGGAAGCGGCGTCGGCTGCTTCAAAAAATCCACTACCGAGGCGAAAGTATTGGATGTTAAGCAATTACGGTCCATGTCGCTCGTCTCCCGTAAAAAAGTATACACTCCGTCAGACTCGTTTCGCGTTACGTTTGCCGGATCTGCACTCCCTAGCCACGTTTCTATCAACCAGGTTCGTCTGCCTGTGCGTTTGTATGTGCCCCGTGTTATGAATTGCACCAATTGCAAGCAGTTAGGCCATACAGCTGCCTACTGCTGCAATAAGGCACGGTGTGGCAAGTGTGGGGAGACTCATGCGGAAGATTCTTGCAGTGTAAACGCTGAAAAGTGTATTCACTGCGGGGAAAATCTGCATGAGCTTTCCGCATGCCCGGTGTACATGCAACGCAGAGATAAAATTAAACGGTCTCTTAAGGAGCGCTCAAAGCGTTCTTACGCTGAGATTCTTAAGAAGACCGTGACCACTTCTACCATAACATCGAACCCCTTTAATCTGTTGTCTTCAGATGAAACCGACTCTGACGAACCACTAGAGGGAACTTCTTTTGCCTGTCTTGAGGAGACTAGAAAGAGGAAAAATCTTTCCTCTCCTAAGCTTTCCAGGAAAGGACCTAAGGTTTCTCAAGATGGAATGAATAATACGAACAAATCTAAATGTGCTGCGGAAGAGCCGGAGCAAACTCCTGGGCTTGCAAATTTAAAGTCCCAGAAGGAGTTCCCAGCACTTCCTGGAACATCTAAAACCCCAGTTGTTCCATTTGCACACCCAGATAATCAAATAAACTCTGGATTGGTGAATTTTTCTAACATCGTGGACTGGATTTTTGAAAACTTCAATATACCTGATCCAAATAAAAATTTCCTCACAGTACTTCTCCCAACAGTTAGATCATTTTTGAAGCAGTTGACTGCCCAATGGCCCCTCCTTGCAGCGATTGTATCCTTCGATGCCTAATTCATCTGCGTATATGAAGGATCCTATCTCTGTCTTACAGTGGAATTGTAGAAGTATTTTACCAAAAATTGATTCACTTAAAGTTTTGATAAATAAAAACAAATGCGATGCATTTTCCCTTTGTGAAACTTGGCTTACTTCAAATATTGATCTTAACTTCCATGATTTTAATATTATTCGCCTTGATCGAGACACCCCATATGGAGGAGTACTTCTAGGGATTAAAAAGTGCTATTCTTTCTATCGTATTAACCTCCCCTCGATTCCAGGCATCGAAGTTGTCGCATGTCAAATGACAATACAAGGTAAAGAGCTTTGTATTGCCTCAATATATATTCCTCCCAGAGCACAGGTTGGGCAACGGCTGCTCTTTGATTTAATAGAACTTCTTCCCTCGCCACGTTTGATTTTGGGAGACTTCAACTCTCATGGTGTGGCTTGGGGTTCCCCTTACAATGATAACCACTCCTCTTTGATCTATAACCTTTGCGATGACTTCGACATGACTATTTTGAACAACGGTGAAATGACACGTATCCCGAAACCTCCAGCGCGCCCAAGCGCTTTGGATCTATCCTTATGTTCGACGTCGCTACGGTTGGATTCCACATGGAAGGTAATCTTCGATCCTCACAGTAGCGACCATTTGCCTATTCTTATTTCAATTACTAACGGTTCAACTCGCATGCGACCAATTGATATTCCGTATGACCTCACACGGAATGTCGATTGGAAGTTATACGAGGAAATGATTTCAAAAACGGTCGATTCGATTCAACATCATCCACCGCTTGAAGAATGCAACCTCCTCGCGGGCTTGATTCTCGACGCCGCGTTGCAAGCCCAAACGAAGAAATACCCTGGCGTAACGATCAAAGAACCGCCTCCCACTCCGTGGTGGGACAAAGAGTGCTCCGATGCCTACACGCAAAGATCCGACGCGTATCTGACCTTCCGGGATACAGACGATGCCGACGACTTTAAACGTTATTCGGAGCTTGATACCAAGTTTAAAAGCTTCACTAAGGCAAAGAAACGCGGATATTGGCGTCGGTTCGTAAACGAGACGTCGAGGGAGACGTCAATGAGCACTCTTTGGAACACAGCCCGAAGATTGCGGAATCGCGTAACGGTCAACGAAAGCGAGGAGTCTTCAAGTAGGTGGATATTTGATTTTGCCAGGAAAGTATGTCCGGACTCTGTTCCTGCGCAAAACCTTGTTTGCGATACGTCTCCGGGCCACGACGCGATAGAATCACCTTTTACGATGGCAGAATTTTCAGTTGCCCTCCTGTCCTGTAACAATAACGCGCCTGGGTTAGATAGAATCAAATTCAACTTGTTGAAGAATCTACCCGGCAATGCCAAGAGGCGCTTGTTGAACTTGTTCAATAAGTTCCTGGTGCAAAACATTGTACCGCAGGATTGGAGGCAAGTGAAGGTGATCGCCATCCAAAAACCAGGGAAACCAGCTTCTGATCACAACTCTTATAGGCCGATTGCAATGCTATCCTGTATCCGGAAATTGATGGAAAAAATGATACTCCGTCGCTTAGACCACTGGGTCGAATCAAATGGTCTGCTATCAGATACTCAGTTTGGCTTCCGCCGTGCCAAAGGGACGAATGATTGTCTTGCGTTGCTTTCAACAGATATTCAGCTGGCGTATGCTCGCAAAGAACAAATGGCGTCTGCGTTCTTGGACATTAAGGGGGCTTTTGGTTCCGTTTCTATTGACATTCTATCGGGTAAACTTCACCGGCAAGGATTTTCTCCAATTTTAAACAATTTTTTGCACAATTTGTTGTCCGAAAAGCACATGCATTTTACGCATGGTGATTTGGCAATTTTTCGAATTAGCTACATGGGTCTTCCCCAGGGCTCATGTTTAAGCCCCCTTCTTTACAATTTTTATGTAAATGACATCGACGAATGTCTGGCAAATTCATGCACGATAAGACAACTTGCCGACGACAGCGTGGTCTCTGTTACAGGAGCCAAAGCTGCCGATTTGCAAGGACCATTGCAAGATACCTTGGACAATTTGTCTGCTTGGGCTTTACAGCTAGGTATCGAATTCTCTCCGGAGAAGACTGAGATAGTAGTTTTTTCTAGGAAGCATGAACCTGCTCAGCTCCAAGCACAATTAATGGGTAAAACGATCTCTCAGGTTTTGGTGCATAAGTATCTTGGTGTCTGGTTCGACTCTAAGGGCACCTGGGGTTTCCATGATAGGTATCTGATGAAAAAAGTCAGCAAAGAGTAAATTTTCTTCGTACAATAACCGGATCATGGTGGGGAGCCCACCCAGGAGACCTTATAAGGCTTTACCAAACAACGATATTGTCTGTAATTAAGTACGGGTGTTTCTGCTTCCGCTCCGCAGCAAACACACATTTGATCGAACTGGAGCGAATACAATATCGTTGTTTGCGTATCGCCTTAGGTTGCATGCAATCGACCCATACGATGAGTTTGGAGGTCTTAGCCGGAGTTCTACCGTTGAAAAACGCTTCTGGAGCCTGTCTTCTCGTATTCTTATCAAATGGGAGGTCTTGAACCGTCCTGTGATTGAAAATTTTGAAAGGATAATCGAACTCAATTCTCAAACCCGTTTTATGACATTGTATTTCAATCACATGTCCCAAAATATTAACCCTTCTTTGAATATTCCAAATCGTGTCAACTTATCAAATTCTTCTGATTCTACTGTGTTTTTCGATACATCCATGATAGAAGAAACTCGTGGAATCCCGGATCATTTACGCGTGCAGCAGATCCGTAAAATTTTTTCCAATAAATATCGAAACATCAACTGCAACAATATGTTCTACACTGACGGATCACTTCTCGATGGGTCCACTGGCTTCGGTGTCTTCAATAACAATTTAACCGTTTCCCATAAGCTCGATAATCCTGCTTCTGTTTACGTCGCAGAACTAGCTGCTATTCAGTACACCCTAGGGATTATCGAAAAAATGCCCACGGACCATTATTTCATCTTTACGGACAGTCTCAGTTCTATTGAGGCTCTTCGATCGATGAAAGATGTTAAGCACTCTCCGTATTTCCTGGGGAAAATACGGGAACATCTGAGTGCTTCATCCGAAAAATCGTTTCAGATTACCTTAGCGTGGGTCTCTTCTCACTGCTCGATACCGGGCAATGAGAAAGCTGACTCTTTGGCTAAGGTGGGCGCAACAAACGGTGATATTTATGAAAGACCAATTGCTTTTAATGAATTTTTCGCACTTGTACGTCAGAATACGATCATCAGTTGGCAAAATTCTTGGACCAGAGGGGAACTGGGAAGGTGGTTACATTCCATTATACCCAAGGTATCGACGAATCCGTGGTTCAAGGGGTTGGATGTAGGTCGAGATTTCATTTGCGTGATGTCTCGGCTTATGTCCAATCACTATAGATTTGATGCGCATCTCCGTCGTATTGGGCTCGGGGAAAGTGGTATCTGTGCCTGTGGTGAAGGTTATCACGACATAGAGCACGTTGTTTGGTCATGCCCTGTACACCGTGACGCCAGGTCTAAATTAATAACTTCCCTCCGGGCCGAGGGTAGAGAACCAGCTGTCCCTGTTCGTGATGTCTTGGCGAGTCGCGACCTACCCTACATGTCCCTTATATACATTTTCCTGAAATCCATCCATGCCCAAGTCTAGTCCCATTCCTTTCCACCCACATTCAACAAAACGGCAAGAACACGTCGTAGACCTCGATTTCGGAACTAGCAATTGAACCCCACACGAACTCGCCAGAAAAACCCGAGGCCTTTCTTTATATCTTGGCTCAGCGGCACACACCATATGGCAACTTGAACACCAGCGAACAACAACAACGAACCAAAACCAGCAACTAGACCCCGCACAATACCCTCAGAACCCGAGGATTACAAGCCCCTGTCCCAGCTCATGACATCGTGGCTTAGCAGAACAAATCCATACATGCTGCATATTCATTCGATGATCATCAGACGACCATTCAACTACAAAACACTGATTGAATAATACATGCTAGTTTTAAGATAGACTTAATTTCAGCTCGTAGTCGGCAGCGAGGATAAAAAATTTGCTTATAGATTTTGAGTCATCCGATATAATTGGCGCCGTTAAACATTGAATTGTATTTGTGAAGAAAAAAAAAAGTTCAAAAGTAACTTTGGTAATCAATGCACACGATGGAAGATCCTTGACACAACATCACCTAGCGTCTCCAACGCTGAGAAGAAGTAATCATAAAGTGACCACATCAGAAGGCTTCTTTACTTGTCGCTTTAGTGATGACGCAAACCAAAAGCGCCAAAACGTTACCTTTTGCTGCCGTTACGCACTTAGAAAGACGTTATACAGACCAAAGACACGACAGCGAATACAGATAAAACATATGATAAAATATTTTTATTCTTGTGAAAACCGTAATCAAACTTTGCTCATACCCTCTTTAATAACGCTTCATTCAATTAGGAGTATGTATTCATAATTGACTGTGTAGAAAAGCCAAAGTAAGGCGTATTTTTAGTTGTTCTAATGTAAATTTTATGTAATTTGAAGCAGAGTTCGGAAAAAGTGACAGAACTGTGTGAAAGCGAATAATAAGAACATTCAGAGTACAATATTTCCAGCTATTTCAATCTATTCTATCCCTCATACAGCATGCTCTGACAAAAACTTTTTACCGTGCCGATAGCGGTGTGAATCTCTCGTTCGTTCAAATATCAACTACTTTGCGCTTGCTTGATAGTGATTGATAGTGATTTTCCAATTCCTGGTGCTGAAATAACTATTACCCATTGCTTTCTTGTAATATGGTTTTATAGTTACACTAATTTAAAGAATCATGCTTCATCCTGTAGAGCACCCAATGCTTGCTGTAGCCTGACGAAACTAAATAGGCGCTATAAGTTTGATATCATTCATTACTTTCTTGAACGAATGAATGGCAAAGCATGACTAAAAGTAACATCAGCCGAATCAGTAAAACGTAAAATTTGGGGTAAGGGTAACTAGATTCATCTCAGTATCACTGCAAAGGGTGAGAGTGAGTGTACAGTTAGCTTCATTTCAGGTGTATTTCGGAGCTCTGATTTGAAGAATAAACCTCGTGTTCAAAATTAAAAAAATATCTCTTACGTTTCATATTCGCTATCGAATATTTTGACGTAGAGCTACGTCTCTCAGGACGTTCGTCTATATAGGGATGTAAAATGAGAAGCTAAAATTTATATCCATATTCGAATAAGTCGGTTAGTTTTCGGTGGATTTCCTTCGTTCTTGCAACAATCAATTGAAATATCTCCTGTGCATCATCCCAAATACGGAAAATTGTAACTTGATTATTCGAACTATTGTACTATTGAAAATTGTCAAACCTTGTTAAAACGCTCTGACTGGTCGCTTGACGCTTGCTTTCCCAAGAATGGTCGACAGAATTACACTGGACGATAAAATAAAAAAAATGCATTCTAAAAGCTCAAACCGGGAAAAAATGAAAGATTATAGCTGATCAACCATTCCTATAAAATTTGGTGCCACTAGCAAGCCTTTGCTGTAGCGGCAAACATAGGTGGTAGATACATCAGTCGGCATTTTCTGCAACGAAAAATTACCTCATTTTGACAACATATTAAAGTTTTGTAATGCTGGCATTAAAAATATTCGACACGTCAAATTTTCAGTGTGAAAACAGCTTTCCACTGTCTTAACGCCTTATGCGCACTGTAATTGATATCGTAACGATGCAATCAGCATCATATCCGATATCAGATTAAACAACAAATTGTCCTTGTTAGGATAAAATAAATACCTTATTGAGAGTTAATATTCTCCCATTCATTTTGAATGTTGGAACGGTTATAAATTAGACTTCATCGCCATGCCTTAGAACGTACAATTTTTTTCTTTTTTCCTTCAAAAACCATCAAAACTTAATAATTATGCAAATGGTCAATCCTTAATGAAACGCATATTTCGATTGATCTGATTGGTCGTTATATGATTGCTCTCCCAAGCACGGTCGACAGAACTATAGAACTAGTTAATCGGGAATGTACTATTTGGCCTATATAAGAGCCTGCTTCTGTCTAAACTTTTGCACAGAATGTTGAGCATATTCAATAGTAATGTAACGAACAAGCATATATAGTTTTACATCAACCTTGTGGTCATGGCTTTGCACAAAATCCTAGAGATTGTTTTATCAAGATGATGGCCACCATATCAATAAAGTTTCATATGGATCAGAGATTAATGAGTCGAGATATTTTGTCATTTGCAGTTATTCCACGACAAATGACGGATCGATAAATGAAAAAATTATCATTACTATGACCACAGACAAACAGACGTCGTACCAATCGATGACGATTTCATCGATCAGAAAAATAACGATTATTTTGAAATTTTTCTTAGTGGGCAATAATGCCGCTAGTGTCGCTATAAGCAAACGTGCACATTAGGGTGTCCCAAAAAAAATCTTTGTTGAAAAAGTCAAGATGCTCAGCCCTAAATTGGAAGATAATGTTATTTATAGCATTTTTGTAGAACATTTCGACTTTCTAAAAAATTGTTTTCAGGTTGCCCAAACGTGATTTATGAAAAAATGACTTTTTTAAGCTACAAACTAACTCTTTTGCACTTTTTTCAATTCTGTTTGATTCCTACATTTTTCCATATATTTTTTTATTTTTGTGGGGTTGTTTTTGAATATTTTGCATGGTTCAGTTCAGCATTGCATTCAGTTTTCTGACTCCCAGTGCCCATTAAACATCACAGAAAAAATATTTTTCTAATAATTTTTAGATAAAACCCTTCAAAACACGAATAAATAAAAATTTTGATCAAGAACTGAAATTTTCATTGCAAAACGGGATTTAAGTCGAAAATTTACATGAAAAAAGATACTTGATATCTTATCGGGGAGCTGATATATTGGCATTTTTATATATGATGGAAAACTATGCATTTTAACAAATATGTTTAATAACTGTTTTATTTTGGGAGATAACAAATTACAATGTTCAGAAAACAAATGCGTTTTTGGATGGCTGATAACTTAGTAAAAGGTTTGAAAATTCGGAAAAATCTGCGAAAAAGGTTAGAACGAAAATTGTGATTTTTAGTGCCTTATAATAGAAAACTCCATGTTGCACGTAATATGTAAGAGATAGTAACATGATGTCTTCGGTAAAGATAACCTAAAACTTCTTTTGAGATAACCTAAAACTTTGTCGAAGACACCTTTCGTCTATCTTATTCTGGGTAAAAAGTAAATTTTTTAACTCACTCATTGGTGAATTGATTACCCATCTTTCTACATTTAAAGATGCATTTTTGAATATCCTGAAACTCCTCCGAACATACCTTATGGCTAAAATCAACATTTGAATCACTATTTAAGAAATTATACGCACAAACGGCAAAATAAAACACTGTGCAATGGAGATATTGAGCTTTAGTGGCATTTTTGACAAAATCCATCACATGTATAAACGCCAATATCTCATGTAAATTTTTGTCTTGAATCCCACTTAGCAGTAAAAATTTCAGTTCTTCATCAAAAAAATTTAAATGTGTTTTGAAGGGTTTTATCTGAAAATTATGAGAAAAGTTCACTTTTTTGTGATGTTCAATGGGCTCTGCGAGTCAAATAATTGAATGCGATGCTGAACCAAATCATGCTAAATATTCAAAAACAACCCCACAAAAATAAAAAAATATATGGAAAAATCTAGGAATCGAACAGATTTGAAAAAAATTGCAGAGTGGATTTGTAGCTTGAAAAAGTCATTTTTTCATAAATCACGTTTGGGCAACCTGAAAACGATTTTTCAGAAAGTCGAAATGTACTACAAAAATGCTATAAATAACATTATCTTCCAATTTAGGGCTGAGCACCTTGACTTTTTCAACATCGAATTTTTTGGGACACCCTAGTGCACATTCATTATCAAAGACAAAAACAGTTTTACGAAAATGAATTAGTAGGCAATAAGCTCACATGGTGGTGCACGAATGTACCGTTTCGAATAAGGACGAAGATTTTTCAGGATTTTTCTTCGAAGAGGCACGTCGGTTTGTCTGTGATAGCACAGACCTTCGTTGTTTTCTTTTTTTTTGTTTATTTTTTACAAAAAAAATAGTAGGAGGGTGGTATCCAAGATACGACCGCATAGTTGACGTAGGACTACAATATTTTTATATTTTTATTTTGAAGTTATGTTTGATTTGAGCTCGTTTTACTTTTGTAGTTTGCTTGATTTATTTCAACCAATTTATGCTCAACATCTTCCAAAAGGAAGGTATTTCAGTTCGGGTGGTAATATCAAGTATCTAGGTCGTAAGCCCAAATTCATCAAGCGACACCTCAAACGACTTGGAACTAAAACTAGTTCATTGGTGGCCATTTCTACTGTTAGGGTCGTCTTTGACCAATTGAAAAGTCAAAAAGGCATGAAAAAAGAACCGTTCATTATTGGCATGGTTCGATTTTGGCAACAGAAAAATTCTGGCATGTTGCCAAAATCTAACGGGGTCTGTATTTTAATTATTACTTTGAAGCACTCTATCTTAGAAGAAAAAATATTCTCTTTAACATTCACAATGGTCCAGAAACCAAATTTAGGGGGAAATTTAGGTCTAGAGCTCAATAGCAATGTTTCAGAGAAAAACTTTTTTTTACAAAGTTACTTAAAATTAATGGAGCTATAAAATTGTAGAATCAGGTTTTCTATCTACAAAAATAAAAAAGTCAAATACTTGATAGCATCTAAAATCTTGATCACCCTAATTTATGATACTGCTATACGGAACAAGAAGAAGAAGAAGACACTTCAAACGGCATTTCGATTGTGTTCCATGCCCCACTGTGCGTCAACAGCGGCAATGTAGTTTTCACTTGGCTTGACAGCACAAAAATTAATATTGAGTTTTTCTGCACTGATAGACGACGAAAAACCAGTGCTCTGTTCATACATTGCTCAGTGCAGTACTGTTGCCTGTGCCATCTCCTTCAAGACATCAGTTTTATTAACATTAACATATTTATTAACAGCAGAATGTAATACTGTCTGATAGTGGAGGTGGTTACGAACTTTCCAAAAAAGCTTTACCTTCAAGACATCAAAATAGTCTAGGCTCATGGAAGCTAACATTAGTTGACCTATTGGGACGGGGAGATTCTGTCAATTTTTTTTGCCACTGCTATACAGGATATCACAGCAGTCAGTTGGTGTTTATTCATGAAGTCTGTGCCAGGCGTGCTCGCATATGATTGGTGCATTGTTGGTGAAAATTCGACCTTAAAACTTTTATTCAATTTTCACTGTTTAACAATGAAGTGATAATGAAAATTGAAGAATCACAAAATTGTCCATCATTTTATCAATCCAACGACATATTGATTATTGTGATCCATCATGTGGTTACATCAGTATAACCGTTTGAAATCTTTCATTCCGACGTTACATCTTGGTTTTAGTTTTCGCGAAATGTAGCTCAATATAGTGCGGTTAGACGTAGTCCTACGTCAAAAATAACAAAGAATTTAGAGTGAAGATAGTTTACAAAATGTTTTTGGGAGGTGCAACCTAAAAAATGCATTTTAAATGTGAAATTTCAATGTTCGTTTGAACCTAAGCTTTTCGTAAAAATATACAAATAGACAAGTTACGATATATCGGATTATCGGAATGTTTTTTACAATGTTTTAGATCATAATTTTTTATATTACTCTAAATCTATTTATTACCTGTTTATTAGTTTTTTTTTTCGCAAGACATACGACTGCTATGAAATTAGGCTTTTGGATTTTTCCAAAGCTTTATATTGAGATACCTATATTCCTTTTTCCTGAGAGTATGTCCAATCTTATCCAAAACACTGCAAAAATTAATCCAAATTTCACACATCGGATTTAATTTTTGATAATGTCTCAGAATCAGAATCAGAATACATTAAAGTTGCTTTTTACGCGGGGGATACATGCCGCGTAAAAAAACCGCGTAAATTGCGGAATCCGCGTAAAAAAACCGCGTCAATTTCGGAATCCGCGTAAAAAAACGCGTAATTTCCGGAATCCGCGTATAAAAACCGCGTCAACTCCGGAATCCGCGTAAAAAAACCGCGTAAATTCCGGAATTTTTATTTTTGCGATCAGAGTGAAGAGAAACCAAAATCCGCGTAAAAAAAATACCGCGTAAATTCCGGAATCCGCGTAAAAAGAACCACGAAAATTCCAGAATCCGCGTAAAAAACGCGTAAATTCCGTAATCCGCGTAAAAAACCGCGTAAATTTCGGAATCCGCGTAAAAAAACCGCGTAAAAAGCGACCTTAGTGTATACTATACCCAGTGGTAGGCACCTGAAAGGGAGAAACGGATACGAAGCTGTGATAGTGTCAAAGGAAACCAGAACGAACTGTTCATTTGAACCAGGTGAGAAAAATATCTCTTAGTAATAAATATTGTTATAGCTAAAAAGTATCGCGGTGCTTTGAAAAATATTCAACGTAAACATTTTTTGTATTCATTGTGGATTTATAAAACATCCAGACACAGACAGACGTCCAAGCAAGAACAACATTGATCAAAATTTCCGTGTAAATTTTCAAAGTAAATTGCGTTATAAATCACTTGTACACTAGCCCCGCCTGGTGACCTTATCGCTACAATACATTTTTTATCGCTGGTGTACGAGGCTGGCGGTACTGGTAGCGCTATCTGGTTTTCACACATCGGATTTAATTTTTGATAATGTCTCAGAATCAGAATCAGAATACATTAAAGTTGCTTTTTACGCGGGGGATACATGCCGCGTAAAAAAACCGCGTAAATTGCGGAATCCGCGTAAAAAAACCGCGTCAATTTCGGAATCCGCGTAAAAAAACGCGTAATTTCCGGAATCCGCGTATAAAAACCGCGTCAACTCCGGAATCCGCGTAAAAAAACCGCGTAAATTCCGGAATTTTTATTTTTGCGATCAGAGTGAAGAGAAACCAAAATCCGCGTAAAAAAAATACCGCGTAAATTCCGGAATCCGCGTAAAAAGAACCACGAAAATTCCAGAATCCGCGTAAAAAACGCGTAAATTCCGTAATCCGCGTAAAAAACCGCGTAAATTTCGGAATCCGCGTAAAAAAACCGCGTAAAAAGCGACCTTAGTGTATACTATACCCAGTGGTAGGCACCTGAAAGGGAGAAACGGATACGAAGCTGTGATAGTGTCAAAGGAAACCAGAACGAACTGTTCATTTGAACCAGGTGAGAAAAATATCTCTTAGTAATAAATATTGTTATAGCTAAAAAGTATCGCGGTGCTTTGAAAAATATTCAACGTAAACATTTTTTGTATTCATTGTGGATTTATAAAACATCCAGACACAGACAGACGTCCAAGCAAGAACAACATTGATCAAAATTTCCGTGTAAATTTTCAAAGTAAATTGCGTTATAAATCACTTGTACACTAGCCCCGCCTGGTGACCTTATCGCTACAATACATTTTTTATCGCTGGTGTACGAGGCTGGCGGTACTGGTAGCGCTATCTGGTTACGGATTGCTACTACAAAAAACTTTACACAAGTTTGGAACTCAACTTGGACGTCTGTCTGCGATTCAGATTTATTTTTACCGAGCCATTGACATCCCTATATGGAGTAACAGTATATGACAATGAACTCATGTCCTGGGCTCAAATTCATTTGTACTCGCGATTCCGGAATTTACGCGGTGTTTTTTTTTTGCGCGGATTTCGGTTTCTCTTCACTCGGATTTCAGAATTAAAGCGGTTTTTTACGCGGATTCCGGAATTTACGCGGTTTTTTACGCGAATTCCGGAATTTACGCGGTTGTTTTACGCGGATTCCGGAATTTACGCGTTTTTTTACGCGACACGGATCGGGGGAAATAAAAAAAATGTCAGTATACGATTATAAAACTTGCGCTTTCTGGGTTTACGGCTTGGATCACAATTCATTTTAAAATTAAAGAATCTCTTATCCAACTTCTGTTTTATTTAACAACAACTAACCAACTGTCTAGACCAATTTTGAGTGTAACATTCGTTTCTCATTCGCTAATCGCTAATTAGCGACGCTAATATTCAATTAGGTTGTTTAGCTTCTCACGGATTTCTGATTTTTATATATCAAGTAAAAGAATGTAATTTTCTGAGCAAAACCTGATTTTTTTAAATTGAGTATCATTGTCCTTCGATTTTTAAATGAAAAATAAAAAATCGGTTCAAATCGCTACAATGACAGTTGGTATAATTTATTCGATATATCGAACGCATGTCGAATCACAATATCGAATAGGTGTTAACGTAAACCAACCAGGACTATGCTGTAAAACTGATATAGCTAAACAACCCAATTCGCAGTTTAGCGATTCCGTTGATTTTGGAGCTGGTTAGCGAATTGTTAGATATTTAGGCAAAACACTTCAGGGCCCTGGTTTAGTTGTAAACTCGTCAATGAACCACTTCTGGCAACTTTGCGGACAGCTGATCGCATAACGCCGTAACGTTGTTCACTACGAAGGAAAAATACCACGCGAAAACCTAAGACAAGACGTGACAGCTGGTCACCGTTGCATTCAAGCAATTTGAACCGGCTGCTGATTGGCTGAATTCGATAACGCAATCGTCACGTAGAAAATACAGCGAGGTTACTTTTCACTGTAAAGCAGTGATGCTGGAGAGTCATAATTTAGCTATTATAATTGTTCATAAATAATGATGCAAAAGTATGCAAGGTACATGATATTACCGAGTAATGTATTTCACTGTTATAACTTTAAAAATGCATTGATTAATCGTTTATTACTATTTCGGTTGAATTCCAAGAAATTTAGAAAGAAAAAATTTGGGTACCAAGAAAATTAGGAAGAAAAAATTTGATAGTAGAAGTATGCTTTATTGAACATAAAAAAATAAATAAGAATTGAGTGTTATTCGCCTATATATTGCAATTTTAATTTGTTTTATTTTCATTGACCTGCAGAAGTTGTTAAAAATAACAGTCTGGCATCAACGGTATGGAACGTTCAAAAAAATTTCGACGGGGATGACGGCCGTTACGAAAAGAAAAATAAGAAGCCAGCTGTCGCGTCTTGTCTTAGGCGAAAACAATCAAAAATATTTTATTCTCACGTTGTATCGATTGAACTTACAAATAGTGCGAAGAACAATATATCTTGCTGCTATAAACGTTGTGTTTGTGTACATTAATAGAAAAGTGACAATAGAGTGGTTTTTAACTCGAAATTAGCAGTTCAGTTATAAGTAAGTTTGTTTCCGTATACTATAGTATTATGAGTCAGTTTGCTTCCGTAGTGTTTAGCAATTAATTAGTGTCTTAGAATAGGCAAAGCTACAACGAATTCTAGTAATATGTGGTATTATGGATTATGTATTTAAAAATATGTCATTATTTATTATCATCCGACCGAACATAACCTCTGTGACGCTTAGTCAGCAGAGGTGCCAAGAATTTTGGAAGTTTGAGAGCCTTCAACAAAAGAACTACTCTAATATTCAAAAAACTCTTCAGGGTTTTCCCAGTTTCTCACAAATAAAAATACAGGCCCATGAAAAATATTCGGTCGCGAAATATAGAAGTAATAATGAAATAATTGTAATGTATTTGGGGACGACAGCGAATTAAATTAAATTGTTTTTTATCTGTAATACTACACTGTAAAAAAATTTCACGTCGAAGTGAAGTGATTTGCTGTTGAATTCGCACTACTTGCCGAACATTCCAAAGTGAAAAGAAAATCCTTCGAAACATGTTAATGCAAAGAACGGTGAAATCAACAGCAAATCACTTGATTTTCTGTTGTTATGTTCATCTTTTTTGATATTCTTATGTTTGAGATACAAAATGTTGGTCATTTGGATATTATCTGCTAATCACAATAAATTTAAAAGGTTTCTGTTTATTTTGGATTTTTCAATTTTATTTTATTCTAGGTTTTCAATTTGATTACAAAATGACCACTGTCGCTGTGTCGGTGTATTCGATTTCGGGATCTGTAAAAGAGTTGTTTTATTATTATTTTATTAATATCAAAGATTCAATAGAACTTACTTCCAAACAAATTTTTAATCTCCTGGGAGAATGTGCTGCTTGCGCCTTTCGCCATCGCGACTATTTTTGTTTCGTTTTATGTTTTTGACATTTGTCAATTGGAATCGCAGCTGTAATTCAATTAATTTGAACAGTGGTGCAAATTCAAGAGATATTGATTATAATATGATGGTGATTTCCATTGAACAGTTTTTGACGCAAGATCATTTCATTAGAAAGTGTTAATCATTGTGAAATCAACACTAAATCACTTCAATTTGCAGTGTGACGTGACGAATCGAGTCTAGTGCAAAAACACTTGAAGTAATCGTGGCATTTAATTACAGTGTAAGTAGTACATAGTGGCAATGGTAAACAATATTTGAATTGCAGTAAAGTGGAACACAGAAATATTTATGCTCCTATATTTGATTTGAATTTCTACTAACAATATGATTTATCAACCGCAAATTTACTCTTAGTTCACAGCTCTTCTAATCAGGAATACCAGATGTGCAGATGCAAAACGCAAATTTCGAGAGTCCGTGTGCAGATTTTAGTTGATTTGCAGATTTTTCATAGTTTGCAGATTTTTGCTAGAGTCTCCTTATATTCGCGTAGATTTTTGAAGACTTTGCGCGAGCGATAATTTTCCGAATCACGGATACATTTTTTCAGATTTCAAGCAGTTTTTTTCGGTTTTTCAAGCAGTTGCAGACATTTTTCAAAAAATCTGGCTAAAACACCATCTAATAGTGTTTTAGGTGTTTTGTTTAAAGAACCTAAGAAGCTGATAAAATTGCCTCAAATTAATAAATTATTTACAATGGCAACATTGCACGCCTGACTGACACCATCTGTCAGTGTCAGTTTGAATTCGCCTGAAAGATTTCGCCCTTTCGGGATTTTTCTTGACAGTTCTCGAAACGTTCGTCTCTTTCTTTTCAACTATGGTTGCCCTCTTTTGACACACAGCGCATGTTTCCATTCTCGATTGTTCGAATCAGTTTTACGACTTTTTAGCATCTGGCTGGCTGTTAGTTCATTTGCGATTCTAATACCGGTTATATCATTTCGCAGCTTGCAGCAATATTCTTCTCAGAGGATAAAGGATTCGTCTTTATCGAAGATCAAGAACACAGCATATAGCGGTCGTTTGAATTATTGTGCTATTTTGCAACAGTGAATTTGTCATAACCACGAGAATGGCATCCAAAGAGGAAGAGAATCTTCCAGAAAACAAGAAGCTAGCCCGCAAGTCGAAAGAACAAGGAAACGAGGCGTACAAGAAAAAGGATTTTGAAACCGCGTTGGATCGCTACCGTGCGGCACTGCAACATGATCCTACGGATATTACATTCCACAATAATATTGCGGCAGTGTATTTCGAACAAAAAGAGTACCAGAAATGTATCGCCGAATGTGAAAAAGCTGTCGAGGTTGGTCGCGAAAATAGGGCAGATTATAAACTAATAGCGAAGGCCTTCACCCGCATCGGAAACTCCTATCGTAAGCTAGAAGATTACAAATCTGCGAAAACCTACTTCGAAAAAAGTCTTTCCGAGTACAGAACGCCCGATGTGAAGGCGTTGTTAAGCGACACCGAAAAGCAAATCAAGGAACAAGAAAGATTGGCATACATTGACCCAGCCAGGGCTGAGGAAGAGAAGGAGAAGGGTAATCAATTCTTCAAACAGGGCGATTACAGTACAGCGGTTAAACACTACACGGAAGCAATTCATCGTAATCCAGACGATGCCAAATTGTACAGCAATCGAGCGGCGTGTTATACGAAACTGGCCGCTTTCGACTTGGGCCTTAAAGATTGTGAAATGTGCTGCAAACTGGATGAAACCTTTATCAAAGGCTGGATCCGTAAAGGTAAAATTCTGCAGGTAATGCAAAACAGTTCGGGAGCGTTGACTGCTTACCAGAAGGCGCTCGAAATTGATCCCAACAACGCAGAAGCCCTAGAAGGATACCGAACTTGCACAATGGCGGTACATTCGGATCCGAAAGAAGTATGGAAAAAAGCCATGCACGATCCCGAAGTGCAACAAATTTTAAAGGATCCCGCAATGCGAGTTATTCTTGATCAGATGCAGAGTGACCCGAAGGCGGTGCAAGAGTGAGTTTTTAAAGTATTTGTAAGTTAAGGACAACAATTAAATTTTCTGATCTTTTAGACATCTCAAGAATCCTGAAGTGGCATCCAAAATTCAAAAACTGCTGGAGTCTGGAATTATTCAAATCTACTAAAACTATTCTGTCAGCAGCAGCCACCGCCGTGGTAATCATGTGGAATGGTGTGTTTAATAGGTACGGAGCGGTTAACGGGAATTCCTGCTGTCAACGCCAGTTTTATATATGCGTACGAGTACGAGCCGTTCTCCCAGTCTACTACTATTTGTTAACTTTTCAGAATGCTTTTCAAGTTTACACAAAACGCATCAGTCGCGGTGTTGTTCCGTTAGGAGAAGAGAAATGGCTGAACGAAACCCTAAAATTCAAAACAAACTATACAAACAATATTCTCCATTCAATAAGCTTATTGATACTATAATTGATTGAAACATCCAGCAAAGCAAACGCGTACATTAAAAAGTAGTTAAATCGTAATACTATCACTTGTACCGGAGCGACAGAGTGGAACAGTTCTAAACTAGCCAGTATAAATTGAAAGTAATAATCGCAAATAAAGCTAGGGTTTATTAACAAAGATTTTTTTTCTTTCAATGTGAACAGATTTCTATTCGAGTGCAAACTCCAAATCGTGCATCTAATTCATAAAAATGTGAAGTTGCAGTGCGCATAGCTTCCCATGAATCATTTCCGACCTTATACCTTCGACTACGAATTTAAAATCCTCTGAAAAATAAGCTTTACAAAATTGTCTACTTCCAGTAGAACCCAGTTGTATACTAACTACTAAAACAGTGGTTTTCAACCTTTTTGGCTCCGCGGCCCCTTTTACAAAACAAAGAGCTCCGCGGCCCCCTTTGCAAAGCAGAGAGCTTCGCGGCCTCCCAAAAGAATTTCAGATACAAGTTGTGTTATAGTCGCATATCGTTCTGCAAGTTTCAGTCGTTTCACGTCTTAGTCCTAATACGCCGAAGAGTTGTAAATCCGCTTTAACAGAGATATCTAGAGAGGAATTATAATTACCTGTCAAATTTACAAAGAGCTTCGCCGCCCCCTTGCCGACCGCGGACCCTCGGTTGGGCACCACTGTACTAAAGCCTAATCACTATCTAAATATTCTGAAAAGTGATTATCAGTTAATTTGTTGCAAGCACCTCTCGGCAAAATCATGCATATAAGATTTAACTCTTTAGCTACCTTCATTCCAAGGGGATGGCAGCCCTATCTAATCTCTACACGTTTGATAGTAGGCAACATATCGGGGCTTTATTTAAAAATAAAGCCCCGAGGCAGACGCCAAGCAAAAGTTCCATATACTTATCACTTTTGTCTAGGGATACCATCTGGTCGAAGTTAAAAATCAGGACACCTTTTTTTGGTACAAATTTGAGCTAACCTGTTCTTCGAAGTTTAAATTATTTTACCACGTTAAATGTGATTTGCACCTCGAAAAAACACCAAAATACTTCTTTACTTGTTCAACATATTTCTCAAACGACCCAATATTATTACGCAGCTTTGAATTTATAAGCAGATGGTCAGCACATGTAAACTGTTTAAAATTAAACTAACCGTTTAGAAGGGGCTAAGTGGAAAGTCTAAAAAAAAATTTTGTTGCTGGATGTTTAGGGTAAAGTGAAGTGTTCGGGTATTTTGGCTATTGACTAAGGAATGTTTGAAGATATATTTTGTGTGTCATCGGTGCAAATATAGTGAGTATTACGCTATTGGCAGCGTTTTTCGCGAAACCATGGTTTTTTAACTTGTGGTAAGTTTTTCTCAGCATCTACTGAGCCGATCTGGCTGAATTTTTTCCAGCATGTAAAAATGGATTATCTTACTAGCCGTTTTTCAATATCTAATTTTTTCAATGATATATGATTTTTTAAAGTGATTTTTTTTATGAAAAAAGCTAATTTTTACCAAAATGGCCGCCATTTTGTCAATTTTTTGAAATTTCAAAAACGGCTATGTAACAAGTTAGATAATCCATTAATACATGCTAAAAAATCAGCCAAATCGGTTCAGTACATGCTGAGAAAAACTTACCACCGATTTAGTGAGGGCATTCACGTTCCTAGCTGCCAACAATGTAATACACTATATGTGCAACCACAACATGCAAAATAATTCTTCAAACAAACTTTAATCAATAGCAACACCTTACTTTACTCTAAACATTGGAAAAAAAATTTCGACCTTCCAGAGTAAAGCCAAATGTTAAACGGTTACAATACCTAAAAGATGTCTCTCGTCACTTCACTAAGATTCAACCAAAAACAAAATCGTCCGTTGTGACCGTTGTGTTCTGGAATCAAAAAAGTTATTGATTTTGAAAAATTCTGCATATTTTTATCACACTACAAAATTGAAAATCTTATGAAAATCAGGACAAATGCCAGAAAGTGAAAAATGAATCAGGACGTCAAAAAAGGGTCTCAAAATCAGGACATGTCCTGCTAAATCAGGACGGATGGTATCCCTACTTTTGTCGGGAAGACTCTTCACTCATTCAACATGGAACTAGTGATGGGAAACTTATCGATAATATCGATAAATGCTGGTCATCGATATTATCGTTATTTTTTGACGTTAACGATAATTATCGATATTATAAGGGTGAGCACAAGTCAGTGCGGCTGGTTACTGGAGGAGACCCAAAAGAAGGAGACCTCACCTACCCTACCCCAGGAGTTGCTTTTGCCGCTAGGTAATTGTTGGGTGCTGCTATTCGACAAGATTTAGCATTGTTGGGGGTGGTGTAACGGTTCGCCCCGGGTGTCACTGAGTTTCTGAGAAATATAGGTAACTAAAAAGGTATTGATAGTTTTTAGTTTCCTAAGAACAGATGAATTCGACAACTTAGTACTGGAGAACTTTGGAGCAATGATACGAAATTGTAATAAAATGCATTTTCTTTGGCTCGTCAACTCTTATAATATGATGGACATGCATAGCGGCAGTCTATTGGTAATTGTTTAGTTTAACTTGGAACTGTTTAAGTATAAAGTATCTGTTACCCAACAAACAATTTTTAGTTCCACTAAAAATCCAAATCAACGAAATTGTTGCGCCAAAAAAATATCCTGATGTATACAGGAGGTAGACAAAATAATTGAGATAAATAGAATTCTCTCGGATTTTAAATGGCCAGAACTTTACGAAAAATGAATCAATTTTGATAACTGGTTTCATTTCACTGGAAAACAGTATTATATTAGTATTACTTGGGAACTTGGTGTGACCTACCTACACCGAAAATGTTTCGGATTTCAAGAGTGTGTGTCAAAGTGTACATTTTTGCAACGCATAGAGCGTTTTAGACAACTAAATTGTCTATCTAAAACACTTCATTCAAAAAAATCTGAGATCACCGATATTTTCTAAAATCCTTTTTTGTTCTTAAAATTATATTTTTTTCAGAGTAGGATCTTAAACTCATTTTTTTATATTTTCGAAGGAAAGTTCAGATAATTTTTACTAAGATATATTGATTCATGAGAAAAAGGTTCAAATACAGTTAGGTTTTCTTACGCGGGGGATACATGCCTCGTGAAAAAACCATGTTAATTCAAAAATCCGCTTGATAAACCGCGTTAATTTGAAAATCTGCATAAATAACCTTTTAGAGAAAATCCGTGTGAAAATAATCTGATCTATTTAAATGTTAATCCAGATAAATTGCTCTATGACCTACACACCCACAATGTTCGATTGAATTCTGCTAGAGTGCTGCAAGCTCAAAGAGAATTAGTACTCAACAGGGAAAAAACCGCCAAAATCAACACCCATACTTAATAAATTCATACCTCGATGATTCCTTGGCGAATTTCCAATCTTTGGCTACCAATGAACCCGAAATAAATTCTTATTTATTGACAACATATAAACCTAAGTGAAACAGAATATCATAAAAAGTTCTACGCGTTGCAAAAATGTACACTTTGGCACACACTCCGGAAATCCGAAACATTTCCAGTGAACCTTGATCACGTCCAGTTCTCAAGTAACACTAGGAAACTAGGACAGTTTTCCAGTAAAATGAAACCTGTTTTGTCAGAATTGATTCATTTTTCGTGTAGTTTTGGCCATTTAAAAATTTGCAGAATTTTGCCTGCTTCAATTATTTCCCTTATTATACAACCTTCAAAATAAACTTCGGCTTGAAACTACTCCGTAGAAAGCACTCTCGGCGTAAAACCCGAAGACTTTCCAAAACAAACTGTTTAACTCGTCCGGTTGTTTGAATTTTCATTTGCAGTATCGTAAGATTTGTCATTCAAGGCCTCAACACAATGGATACGTTGCGGCTGCGTTTGCGGCAATTTGACAGTTAGCCCATACATTTACTGTCACATTGACGTCAACGCAACGCAACGTATCCATTCTGTTTGGGCCATCACTGTCTCTGTTTTTAACAAATTTATATAGCAAAATTGCATTTGTCGAATAACGTTTGCGGTAAAAAAAAATGAATCATAGTAACCCATGAGTAAGCAAAAAAAATTGACAGCCCTATCAGTCAAACTCTAACTGTGATGGCGAAAAAAGTGAAGCTACTCCGTTCAGAAGTGTGCGCGTTCAAAGAACGGTACCCCGCCGCGTCAAAAACGGACATCGTGCGGCACTTTGTGGACCCCGGGTTTGTCGGTTTTGGCATCTACAACATCTTGACACTATTGGACAACGATCAGAGCATCGAAAGAAAGCCCGATTCCGGACGGCCAACGACCCTGAGCGACAAGAAGCTTCCAAGGATGCTGAAGAGGAAGACCGAGGGAAAAGTGGCTAAATCGCTGCGTGCACTTGGCAGAGAGATTGGTGCGTGCTCTAAAACAGTGAAAAAGCATCTGGAGAACATGGACATACATGTAGGAAGCGGCAGCCCCGTCCACTGGTCTTGGAGCTGCAGGCAATGACGCAGCGACAGCGGTTGAAGATGGTCAAGTCAATTTTCCCGGCGAATCGCGACGCGGCAGTGGTATTGGACGACTAGACCTATCTCACCCTGGATGGCAACGACTAGCAGGGCTCTCCGTATTTTACCTCTCCCACGAAGGAAGTGAGCATCGAGGTAAGGTTTATTTCACAGACCAAGTTCCCCAAGAAGGTGCGGCTGTTGCTGTCAATCAGCGAGAAAGGGATGTCAAAATTGCTCTTCTTTCGCTCCGGGCTGGCCGTGAACGGGGAAATTTATAGTACGAACAGGGTTGCCACATTTAAATCTGTCTGTTTTCCCTTGAAAAAATCTGAACATCTGTATCTGGAACAAAAATATCTGTAAAAAAAATCTGTGTTGTTTAAACACAAAGAACTTTGTATTTTTTGAGTTTTTATGGTACATAAACGAAATTTTTAGCTTAAAACGTGTGAGGAGTTGAAAATATGTTCAATTTGCTCAATATTTGATGAAATAAAATTTGGATTGATTTTTAAAATTAATGTCAATTTCGAAAAATCTGTAAATCTGTACTTTTCGACGAAAATCTGTATATCTGTATATACAGATTCTGTACCGTTACTTCGGCCAAAAATCTGTAAAATACAGATTAATATGTACATGTGGCATCCCTGAGTACGAAGTGCCTGACAGAAGTTGCGTCGTTCATCAAGAAATACCATAAGCGCGAAGACACGGTGTTCTGGCCAGATTTGACGTCGGCCAACTATTCGTAGCGATCGTTGGAGAAGATGGAGCGGCTGAATATTGATGTGGTACCGAAGTCGGCGAATCCGCTCAATGTCCCCCAGCTGCTTCCCATCGAGAATTTCTGGGCAAGTTTGAAGCGCAAGATCTAATTGAAAAAAACGAATTGAAAAAAACGCAGAAAGAGCTTAAAAACATGGCCACACGCATGTTTTCGTCCGCCATGGCGAATGTTCCGGTTAACTGTCGAAAGGCTGCACGCAAGGACGTAATATTTTTTGTGAGGAAGCTAACATGACAACCTTCCATGGGAAATTTATCCAACTCAATTATCTGTCATAGTTTTTTTTTCATCGCCATCTGAAATAGTTTTTTTTCATCATCTCAAAAAAAATTTTTTAACCGCAAACGTTAGCTGTCAAATTATCGATACCTATCGATAATATCGATAAAAGTCCCGGAATTATCGATTGTTATCGATGTCCGTTCTGGGCGATATTTCCCATCACTACATGGAACTAGATAGCATGTAGTCAGCCTATATACCAGAGAGACGCCGAGACACTCATCGTTAAGGCAACTGTCAACATCAAAACGGATAACGGCCCTAGTAACAATATTGGTTTTATCAAAGTTTTATAGCAACTAATACAGCCAAAACTGCGCTATAAAACTTTGATAAAACCAGTTTTGTTACTTGGGGGCAATGCAAACTATACAGATCGCCCGTTTTGGTGTTGACAGTTGCCTTAACGGTGAGTGTCTCGGCGTCTCTCTGGTATATAGGCTGACTAATAGCATGTTGCCATCCCCTTGCTTCATTCAATGAAAGGTGTGTGGATAAATCACAAAATTGACGTTAGCCCGTCAGCATAACATTAAAAACATTTTCCATCAAACCGGTGATTTTCGACTTCGTTCTCGGCGTAACTCCATTTTGTTGGATTTCGGTTTTATTTTGCCGAAATCTCACCGGAGTACCGTCTGTCAAACTCTCGGTTTTAAGCCGAAATGTAACATTCATGACAAAAATCAGAGGTTATTATATCTCGAGTTGTTTATGCGTGCGGTTTTTATTGTTTCCATCGTTCAACAAAAGGTTTTAATTTCTCTGGCAACACTATACCACTGAGATTTATCGATATCGATACTTGTCACTAGCGATGAGCAGCAGTATCGATACCTTTGAAAGGATACTGGCTATAAGGGGCTAGACAACATTATTACCGTCTCAACTGAAAATCGAGAAAAAAACGACTCTGTCGTAACTTTTGATTTTTGACGTAGAACTCCGCCTCTCAGGAAGTTCAGTTACATAGAGATGCAAAATAAAAATCTAAAAACGAAAAAAGTTAAAAATATGTCCAATTTTAATTGCAAATAGATCGGTTTGTTTTCGATGGATTTTCTTCGTTCTTGCAGCAATCGATTGGTACACCAAGCACAGTCGGCAGAGTTATCGATCTAGGATTGGGCGATCCTCAGGGAAAGATCGATTTTGAGAATCGATTCATTCAAACGGTCCTTGGATCGATCCACCCAAAAGATCGGAGCTGCGGAATCGATCTCAACTGGATCGATCTTTTATAGCACTTTTTTGCGGCGCTGTGAAATTCATACTAATGTCGAATTCGTTTTTACGGCAGGACTATCCCGACCCGGACTACGCTTTGCAGCTTAAAAAAAACACTTTCCGAGCAGTTGCAATGGTGTGCGTATAATACCAGAGGTAGCTGTCACTTTTGTTTTGGTCATTATCGCCATTGTCTTTTATCGCGTTTGTGCTGCTGTACGAAAAATTTGCCAATTTACTGAAAAATGACAAAATAACAAAATAAAATAAATAAAATTCAACCTGATGTTAGACACGCGAAGAACGATAATCAAAGCAAACCGATTTTGACACATACGTGTGAATGTGTTGGTGTCTTCAAAACTGCACTCTGTTTCTTGCGCGGACTGTCCGGGACAGAAAAAGGGTAGTCCGGGATAGTCCGGAAAATGTAAAAAAAAACAGTGATAGGACAAAGTGTAGTCCGCGGGGTAGCTACACCGCAAAAACGAAAACGACATAACTGATTGGAACTAAAGTTTATAATGTTATAGCACCGTCCGTGGTTATAATGCACAGGAGATAGAATAGATTGTTTTATCAAGTTCGAAAGGTTGTTGAAGAAATATACCTAAAAGTTTACATCATTTGAAAACTTTGGTTATGTGTTTGTTAGCGTGTCGGAACATCATTCAAAATACATTGCAGAATCATACGTCAAAATATCACACTTTTTCTCTATTGCGTGTGGAATGTGATACAGGATAGCAATGATTATGAGATGGTCGGTGTGCGACCAGTCCGGACCAAGCCCCATTTTTTTGAAAATTAAGTCACTGACGAGGCGGGTAAAATGTTGTATTAGGGATCGCAAGTGAAACTTGGCTGCTGACAACTGAGTCGAACAGTTTCGCAGGCGAGCTATTTGTCCAAAACCCAGCCGAGTCGCCATCTGTAATACCAAAATTGGTCAGGCGAGTAACTCGCCGCTCGCCTCGTTTTCTGTGATACGCCAGATAAAAGTCGAATTTCGCTCGTTGGGTTATGTTTAGTTGAGTTACGTTTTAGTTGGGCTCCCGCTCGTTGGGCTATAGCCCAACTAAATCGAAGCCAAACATCATTTCTGATAACGTTGATTTTCGTTTGAGGGGTTTGTGGATGCATTTTAACGCAGAAAGTAGAATTTATTCAAATAAAAACAAATGAAGCTGAGTATAAATGTAAACAAACAATATTTTAATCAATTGTTAGAAAAACAATATAAGTTTTCTGGCGTAATAATGCAACGTAGAGCTATGCGTATTTTTGAAAGTATTTGAGAACACGTTATTATTGAGCACTCATTTTTGGCTTCAAATGTGTGATGTGTGGCTTAAACGACCCAATTTCGAATTTGGCCCTATGCTGCACTTTTCGTATTTCTTTGCAAATTTGACCTTTTGCATGGCATCAAATGAAGCTCTATTAATATGGAAAACATTGAAGATATCCAAAAAAGTAGGAGAGAAATTAGTACAAGCAAGATCATTCTCAACGAATGGTTTTGAACTTTTGCGGTTTGTCAACCAACTCAACGGTGTTATAGAACTTTTCTGCGTTCCCAGTTGTAGTCCTAACAACAAGAAACAATCGGTGTGCTCTTTGATCGATTTGCAACTTTGACAGCTCAGCCCGACGACTGAAAATTTTTCACTAGATGAGCTGCGGGTTCAGTGCAACTAGCGAAATTCGACTGTACAACCAAAATTTCCTAGAACTTTGAGCGCCGATTACTCGAAATAATGTTTTTGGAGCTTGGTTCGATTTGAATGCACGCCGATCATATCATATTTGCTAGTTCGTCACCAGTTGCATTTTTTTGCAGGAATGGAATGGACTATAAGGAGGCATAATAATGTCATAATCGCACGCAACCATTCAAAACCCGATAAAACAACGAAACACGATCACTGACAATGACTCAAAATTGGATCTAAAAAAATTGCTGCATGCTGAAACATAAATTAAATTTTTAAAAGATCGAAAAGATCAAATCGAAAAGTAAACGATCTTTTCGATTTTTGCAGGGCTGAAAAATCGATCAAAAAAATCGAAGATCGGAGCGGAAAAGATCGATTCTCTTTAGATCGATCCAAGATCGACCAATCCTATATCGATCTAATGATTCGGAATGTACTATTTAGCCTATATAGGAGCCTGATATTTACAGATACCATTCTTTTTTGCAGCCGATGCTTTCTGATATTTTTTTAAAGTTTCACCACAGAGAACAGACTAACAAGCGACGAACAAATTTTTCCACCATCGACATCGCATCGACAAACGGTAAACCTGATAATGTGAAGGATAAGTTCTATGACATATGGACATATGGAGAGTGCCCAAGACATGACGTAAAGACGGGAGCAGTTCTTTGGTCCCATTGTTGGTGGACACGCTACCAATAATGAGAATTGGGTTGTTTAGCTATTCACGGAGTGTAATTTTCTGAGCAAACGTAAAATTTTATATCATTGTCCTTCGATTTTTAAATGAAGAATAAAAATAGCTCCAAATCACTACAATGACAGTTGGTATATGGGCGAACTGTCATTGTAACGATTTCGAGCAGATTTCACCCAACCGCAGCCAGAGGGATGGCATTCTATCCAGTTTTCCACGAGCGGTAATAGCGGACAGTTCACGTAGTCCATTTTAACGTTTTCTGTATTTTTCAATCGTAGTAACTAAGTGAAAAACATAAAAATTTTGCAACGTAGCATAGCAACGTTAAAAAACAGTTTTGTTTATTTGGTCCGCACAGGTGCACGGCGAAATTTAAATAACAAAACGCCCATTGTATGTTGAAGTTGCGTTACGACGTAGTTATATTTTCTACTCCGTTACTGCGATTGAAAGTTCTTTGACCTAGAGAAAACGTTGAAATGGGCTGCGTACACTGTCCGCCATTACTGCTCCTGGAAAGCAGGATAATACATCCTTTGCACACAAATGGCAACACCTCAACAGCGAACCTAGCTTTAAAGTCGACCATATCGAGGGTCGACGTATACAAGACGAGCACTTCGAGGAGAATACGGTTGGACATCCAGAGGTTGTCAGCTGACGGAGTTGCTGCTGTGTACACTTGGAAAGTTGATGAGCGGATTGGAGAACTGAACGATATCACGATTCACGATACGATCAGCAATACAGCGCGAGAGGTGTTGGGCACGACCGCATGAACCACACACAACACGTGATACGACGCGGAGTGTGAAGAGGTGACAGACGAGAAAAACCAGGCCCGTGCTCGCACGATGGTGGTAGCAGATCGTGTGTTCTGCCTGATTAGGGAGAGTTATAGAGAGGCTAGAGCAGCCGAAAAGAGACTTCATAAACGCAAAAAACGTGAGCACTGTGAACGTTCTCCAGCGGAGGCGGAGGCTAGCTTCCATACGGTGCCAATCCTTGCCATGTGTAACGACAAGGAAAAGAACCTGATAATCGATAAGACACTGGTGACCAAGCGATGGAAACAGCATTTCGAGGTGTTGCTGAACGGTGAAGAGGATAGAGTCGTCGACAGAAACAGGAGATAAATTGAGGATGATGGACAAGCTGTGAATGAATGAATGTAAATGAGGCCAAGCTTGGACGATGTTAGGGATTCCCTAATTCCCTAATAGGGAAGATTGTAAAAAGTTGAAAAACATAAAGAAGCAGGAATGGACGGCATCCCAGCCGAAATTTTTGAAGCCAGGAGTGAGCAGCTGTTGCGTGCTATCCATCGGGTCATCTTGTAATTTTGAACCGATGACAAACTACCAGCGAAAAGGATGGACGAACTCATTTGACCAATCTATAAAAAGGGCCACCGACTCGATTGCAGTGATAATCGAGGCATAACACTCCTCAGTTCTGCCTAAAAGATTTTCTCCCGCATTCTGTTTCATAGACTGAGGCCTTTGTCGGGAAAGTACCACTGCGGTTTCCGGGGATCTACAACGGACCAAATGTTCACCTTACGTCAAATCCTTGACTAGTTCAGAGAAGAAAACTTACAGACTCATCATCTGTTCATAGACTTCAAGGCGGCATGCGATCTAGTTAAGCCCAACGAAGTAGGATGACGGGCTTTCGAGCCTGTTGTTCAACATTGCCTTGGAGGGTGAAAGAAGCAAAGAAGCGATAGCTTTGCGGATAATATTGATATCGTCGGCATTAACCGCAGAGCAGTGAAAGAGGCATTTGTGCCTTTCAAAAGCAACGAGAATGGGACTTACCATTAACTCTACCAAAAACAAAGGACTCAAAAGTTCGATTGAAGCTTTGAGTGTCAGTCGGCTAAACTGTAACTCTAGGCCTTTACATACCCGCCGTTTGTTTTGGTATTTGACGTTTGTTGTCTTTTTAACTGGGAATTTTCCCAGTTAGCGAGCGCACAGTTAAAAAGAAGCCCAGTTAAAGCGTGCCCAGTTAGCGATAGTTATTGTATTTGTGGGTGTAAGTGATACGCTTTTCATTTATATTCGTGCTTGGGTAAAACTAACACCCTTCCGTTTCAAGCTTACTGCTCTACTATACAGAGCCTCTTTCCATAAATCCACAATATCGCCTAATTACAATTTCCTGGAGAGAACTTTCATACGTTACTCAGACTAGTGTTAGGTATTTGAGGGACTTATTTTTATTAGGAGAAGAGTCAAAAGAGATACTGAAGAATTCAGCTTGATGAAAGGATGTTTGATTGGTTGAAATTCGAGCGCACAGCCACTCGTTTGTCAAAGCGGACTCTGTAACCTTGCGGCTACGCAGCTCTCTTCCGTACGAAAGAGCTGGTATGCGACACCACGACTTCCAAAAAGCGGTATTGCCAATAAAAGAAGTGCAGATTCCCGGGCATATCTCACAATATGATAGATTCTGGTCGCAGTGAGTATTTCCATACAGGAAAAAAAACTAAAATACCACGACAGTGGTGAGAAACGGGAAAATTACAAATAAAACTCCGCGTATTGTTATAAATATTAAATATTAACTTTTTTTATTTAGGACTTTTGATACATTTTATAGTTATGATTTAAACTGCTTTACATACGTAATAGTTGGTAGTTGTTCACCCTTATTTAATACAACAAACGGTCATCAATCTGTATGTAGTTTTTGTTCTTCAGATTTATAACACTTGAAACATTCGGCATACCTATTACACCTTAATCACTTTATGATTTCTTTTTTTTTCTTGTGTCATTTTTTATTTATATTCATATAAACAAAGTGTTTTTGTTTGTAATGCACGTAATTGTTTTTTTTTTGCGTTCAGTTTGTCAATCATATTGCCTGCTATTTAAAAGTGGGAAAAAGAAGAATTTTTCTAAGGAATCGTATTCTTGGCAAAATTGAGCCACCCGATGATAAACTACTGTTCAGATTAGGCCTCGAAAATGTTGAAATATAATCTATATGAATACGAGCCTTTGAATTTTACAATCAGCTTGACAGATTCGTTCGCAATGTACTAAAAAAGTTCACAAAGTCTTCTTGCTCCTTCGAAGCGAGTTTGTACGCCTTGCTAGGATATCTTAGAATTTCTGCTTAAAAGTTTTAGTTAGCTCGATACAAAAATTAGCTTGAAAGACGCTTGAATCCCATTCTAATAAAGTATTCTATGTTAGGGATGAACGCAGCAATCTAGCATAAACTTTTGTGAATAAGTATGTATAAACGTTAAACCTCGGATGTAGAAGTCTGCATGCAACGGCTTGTTCAACTGTATTTAAACTTCTGTATATTCGCTACGCGTTACAACTTTTTTTTAGTTTGGTAAAAAAATGTATTCATTTTTAATTTCTTTATCGTAAGGCCACAAAAGCATTTTTATTTTGAATAAAAGTTTAACTTTTATAACAATCTAACGCGGTAGTTATTAGTCCTAAACTTCTCTGTCACACAACTATCCTCCCTAGAGATGGCAAAATTTAGCGGCATTACATGAAACTCTTGAGCGTTGAGTACATTTTTCGTGTTCGTATAGTCTGCGTAACGATGAAAATTTTTGTATCGCGCAGATAAACTTTCCCTAAGACGTTATTGATGTCACTAGAATACAAATTTCGCCTCTCGGCTACTTCTCCAGCTGTGTTGAGCTGTCCTTGTTTTTTTGCAGATCGTGTATAGCAACTTGAAAGTGTAGAAGTTCCAACAAACCGTAACTCGTAATGAGTTCAAATTCTCGCTTATCTACAAATTCTAAATATTTAAACATGATTCTGCTCTCACTGTCTAGGTTCACTACTCTGCCTTATTCAAAAATGGTTTCTTACTCAAACTTTTGCAATCCACGGCTCATTGCAGGCGGTTTTTATGGCGATAGTTTTTAAATATTGTTCTCTATTTTGGTTCGCACTATTTATGATTTCATCGATAAAAGTATGATTTGAGGTTGTATGTACAAATATTTGGAAATAGACTGACAACTTGCTAGCAGGACATTGCCAATTTAATAGTTACACTTTTTTAGCTCATCAATACCCGCAGTAAAAAAAACATCCTTGGTTGTTAAAAACGCTATAACTCATTCTAAATGCAATTTGAACTAGCAAATGGTTGTTGAGTTACGCGGTTCCGGAAAAAAAAGTTTACCCCTGAAAGAAAGCGTTCTCTATCCGAGTGATTGCAAATTTTCTTTTTCTTAAGCGAAAATTGGTCACACAGAGCGTTCTCGGCATGCACAATCAAGATTCTGGAATAAATATTTCAGAAATGTCCAATGCAATTTTCCTCACAAACGTTATGGTACTGTAGGATCTAGTATGAGGGGAGTGCACGAAGAACCTGGCAATTAACCCAACATTCTTATTGATTTTGTTCAATAAAATACTCAAGGCTGATTAGTAATTTCACTAATTTTTGTGTTGGCTAACAATTTGGTTTCGGAGTGCTAATCGCTAATCACTGCAGTGGAATGGGACAACAATATTTACATCAATTGCTAATGATCACACTAGTTATTTTCAACCAAAACATAAATACAGTTTTTAATATATTTCCGAGAAAACCTAGAATTACACTTCCTTGTGATAAAAATGGTAACTAAACCCATCAAAGTTCTAAATATTTCAACGTGCTATCGACTTTCTCACACCAAAAATTGAAAGTGCCTCATTTTTAATTCCACCTTTTCGTGCGAAACGTGAGTATTATTTATTGCGGAATTTGCACTAGCATTCGAGAGTCTGCCATTTTTTTGCTGAACAAATGTTTTTTCTAACAGCGTGAAAACGTAATGTTTTTCGCTGGACATCTGATTCTAAACCGTAAAGTGCAACGTAAAAAAGCAACAGGGAGATAAACAAAATTTTATGTCGTGGAACTCACGTAAAAACTCACGGTACATGAGCTTCAAATAGTATTATTTTAGAAAAGTGAAGCTTAGCAGTTTCCATCAAGCGGTGCCTACGTGCTACTACCCGCGTGGGTTCAAAACGTTCCAAACCAAGACGGACTGTTGTGCTACGATCAACTTGTTTCCTAATGCTTCCTGCAGTAGTCAGTCTAGATCCTTAAACGAACATTCGATACGTATATGCGTAAGCAAATGAAGAATAAAGCGACAAAACCTCTCCGTATAGTAAATTTGTGTAATGGAATTAATCACCTGATATTTCTGCGCATCAGTAATACTCGTGGAACTACGCGCTAGTTAATCGATTTGCCTAGCTTAACACCAAACACTAAACTCATGTACGATTTTATATTGTCTATTTTTATTTTATTTGTTTGTTTGCCTTCCAACTGCAATTTAAAATTAAACCGAAAATATACAGATTTACAGCCGTATAAAATAACTAGCTTCGCGCTGTTTTAAAACAAAAAATACCCGGCCACGTTAAAATGTTGTGTATCACTTCTTGTACCTTGATGAAATCCTACTCTCTCTCTCTCTCTCTCTCTCTCTCTCTCTCTCTATTTCTTCCTCGTTTTGTTTCCCTGTTGGCGCTAAATATTTTTTCCTGCTAATCGGAAAAAAAGCTTGAAACTTACTACATTCCGGCATGTACATCTAATACGTCGGTCACTGAAATCTACACGCACGAAAACCAAGCTGGTTCGCCTAGAAACCAGAACGAGTGTCTGTGCTGATCTAGGAAGCTACTCATAAGAACGGGTTATTCGATTTGGACGAACCGGTCGTCGCTCCTGCAGCCTAAAAAAATTATAATCAATATAACATTGTACAATGTCATAAAAAAAGGATTTTTTATCGAAACTTACCACGAATGGATTGCCAAAGTGCCCGTTAAACTGGGGTACCACCTGGGCGCCAATAGCGCTGCTTACCGGATGGTGGAAGGCATTGGTGAAACCGACTCCGTTGCCGTTAATCAGATGTGCTTGCGCAAATCCGTTCTGGTACGGTGAAGTTCCGTAGAAACCACTTGGTGTCGTCCCGGTGGCCGGTGTTGAACCCGGAATCGACCAGTTGAGGCTGGACTGTTGTTGCTGGAACGGATTTGCTGACTTGAACGGGTTTGCTGTGGTTACTGGAAAAATAAGCGCAAGGTTATTCGTGCTATCATTGCTGGTGGGAAGAGAGGCCGGATCTTACTTTGATGTACATCACTGGTGTGATTTCCATTGAGTAATCCATTACTGGTGCCGTTCATGTTGTGACTGTTACTGTTGTAGTTGTTGTTCGTTTCACACTCGAGTTTGATCTCTCGGAACTGGTCGTCTAAGTCTTTCAACGCGGCATATCTATCTACGGACGGTGCTGAGGTGCTTTGAGCAGTTGTTGATTTTGAGCTTGTTGAAATGGGAACACCTGGAAGAAAGATTTTGGTTAATTAGGTTCCCTCATTGATTGTGCTGAAAATACCAGGCTCAAACTACATAAAAATGAAGGTGTGAAATCATAAGTTATTACTACTGACATATTTAATAACAGCTGAACTGATGAGCGTGAATGGGGTTCACGTCTGATAATGTCAATCGAAATCAATAGACAAATCGAAACACTGAACCAAAAAACAAATATAAGAAAAACAATGAGATCTTTATTAAAGTTGACATCTACGACAGACATCTACGACTACGAGTAGTATGTTCTATTTTGTAGGTGACTCTAATGTCGATTTCTTGATACGCAGTAAATTTAGCCGAATATACCTATTTATGCGATACTGCGTGCTAAACTTTTCTATATTGGAAAAACGCCAGAGGACCGCGCGCCGGGAGAAAAAAAAAATCCTTTTCAGACTGCACAAAAGCGCGAGACAATTTGGCGGCGGATCAAACGAACTTATATAACTTCCAACTGAAAGTTGATGAGATTGCTGGAACTTTCTACCTCTTTCGCTGCTACAATAGTTAATGATGATTTAGGGTTCAAATCACATAAATCCGTCAGTATGATGATCATTTTTTTTTTTCATCAAAGATAACAGGATAACCAAGTAAAGTTATATTGCAGTTGAAAGTTATCGTTACTTCAATTAAACCAAATGAAAAATAGAAATTTAACATCTTAAAAAGTGTTTCTAATATCTTTAAGTTTTAACACAATGAAGCACATGCATTCCAGCTGGTCTCGAGGTACAATGCTTCGAAGCAAGAAAAGTAATGCATCAAAATTTTGCACGCGCATCGCGAAAATCCGAACTACTCGCACGTTGACAAAATTTTTGAATGTGACCAAATCAACCGTCACCAATTCAATAGGTGTTTGAAGAACGTTTGTCGGCTGCCAGGAATATAGGATCGGAGGAAAATAGAAATCCGAGGGCCGTAAAACGACGAACATATCGAGCTAAAGAACGAGCCGGATTGTCGACTTACAAAAAGGTGGTGACTCCAAATCGTGACGATAAGCAAAACAAATCGGCCAGATAACGATCGCGGGAGCTGTACGTAAAGATGCTGAATAAAGAAACTAATGTCAAGGCAGACTTTGGCAGGTTGCGGTGGGCTGGACATGTTGTAAGGATGTCAGACGACAGCCCGGTAAAGATGGTTCTTGAAACCAATCCGTCAGGGACGAGACGGAGAGGTGCACAGCGGGCAAGGTGGATCGATCAGGTGGAAGACGACCTGCGGACCCTACGCAGACTGCACAGCTGGCGAACTGCAGCCATGGACCGAGTGGAATGGAGACGACTCTTACGTACAGCAAAGGCCACACCACAGCTTGGGACTGTTTGGTAAGGTAAGGTAAGGTCAAGGCAGACTTTAAATTGTTTTCTGGACAGGAATATTATACGGCAACTGGAAGAGGAAAGGTGGCAGAGATTTTTAAACACATTAAGCTGTTGAGAAATATCTCGTGTGGCAGGCCTTCTGTTTCACTGGTTTGAAGAGCAACATTTTCAGCGCGAAAGGTTCTTTCAACCAGGAAAATTATGTGCAGGGTCTGAAAAAACGTCTGTTACCTTTCCTCAAACAACTGTGAGCACAACTGTGTTTGTTCCCGTCTATTTTAGCCAGATTTTGCATCTTGCCATTACGGAAAAGGCCACCGAGTGGTGTGGCGCGAACAACGTCCAGGTGGTGCCAAAGGACAAGAACCCCCCAACACACCGTAGCTTCGCTCTATATAATAATACTGGGCTACTGTCAAGAAGATACGAAAGACAGTTGTCAATGAGATGCAGTTCAAGGCTAAAGCAGGTATTAGACGTAGCAAATATTTGCTATTTTTCAATACAGATTTTATTTTGTGCAAATAAAAAATCACAAGAAGGTTGTATGCAAAGCCACGACCGCAAGGTTGAAGTAGAATACTTTTACAAGAAAGATAACCGGGCTGCTTGCGTGTCAGTCATTTTTTCTAGTAATTAATGTTGACCGTTCATTGGCAGTATTGTAATTTCTTTTTGTCTGATATTTTGAATGAAGTTCATTGGATATTTTTAAATTTTGTGCAAATGAGAAGTTGAAGTGCTGCCGAATTGTAATATGCACATTTAATACGACATCATTAAACGGGAACGGAACAAAGGCTACGGTTATGCAGAACGCGAATGCCGGCGCGATGCGATTCGCCTTACCGTGGTGAAATGTACAGCTCTTTTTAAGGCGAAGTAGAGCTATCCATTTCAACAGATTTCGTCTTGCCGAATCGCATCGCGCCGTTATTTGCGTTCTGCATGACCGTGGCCAAACACGAAGCGACGCAAACACGTAATAATAGTCAGAGTATGCATGTAGATGAAGATAATTAACTTTGGATTATAGCGCAAAACAAAAAAAATAATAACTCTTCAAATAATCATTTGTGTTCTTCAAATTTCAGTTGTTCAATTTAATATCCGATGAAATGTTTGTTTATTATCTGATGAAGCTTTTATATAGGCCAAATGATGCATTCCCAATTTACTAGGTCCATAACTCTGCCGACCGTGCTTGGGAAAGCGCGGTATAACGACCAATCAGAGGTCGAATTTTGTGTTTTTACAAGGCTCAAGAGTTTTCAATAGTACAATAGTTCGAATGATAAAATTGCAATTTCATGCATTTGGTAGGAATCTTAGAAGATTTTCTAATCGATGCTGAAAATACGAAGGAAATCCATCGAAAACTAACCGATTTATTAGCATTTGAAATTTTTCTCACTTTTTTCAGTTTTAGATTTTCATTTTACATCCCTATGTAGCCGAACTTCCTGAGAGAAGTATTCTAATTCAAAATTAAATCTTCATTAATTCATTCGTTGTCCTTATAAGGACAATTGTTCAATTTATCATAGGATGTAGTGTTTATCTTACATCTCTGTGTTACCTTGATAGTGAGGACTAAGGCGCACGGTCAACACAATGAGAAAGGTGTTTTCACATTGAAAACTAGACACGGCTTTACTGGAGGAAGTGTTGGCAAATGCATCTACCGCTAATACCACCGCTATCATACGAAAGCGCGTCGTTCCATGTGGGGAATATCAACAACGAAAAATGACGCGCGTCTAAGCATAACCCGAACTGTTTCGCCGTGCTGCTCCCATTTACCTTTACATCGGCCTCAGGGAAGTACCGGCTGCAGCTGCATCTACCGCTAAGGCTGTCACTATACTGCTATTAGTGCCAAAAGCTATTAACTCTTCAAATAAGTGTGTTATTTGTTCTCAAAAGAACAATTGTTCAATTCAAAATCGGATTTACGCAATCGCATCTCTGTAATATGACCGATAATAATATTCTTCTGAACAAACTGATACAACTTTCCCATTAGGCCTCTGCCATAATAGACGCGAAAAGTGACGCGAACCGATTCGCTCAGCTGTAGGTTAATGTACAGCCATCAGTAGAGCTGTACATCAACCTACGGCCGAGCGAATCGGTTCGCGCCGCTTTTCGCGTCTACTATGGCAGAGGCCTTAGAGAAAGTTGCTGGCTGATGTATTCACTTCATGCAAGCCTGCTGCTGATGCTTCCCGCTACCACACTGAAACAGCATTTTAGTGAAGGGAGTGTCGTTGCATCAGCTGACCCTGCTACTATCGATGCTGATATACCCGCTGCAACAGCTACGCTATGCATAGCCATGCCACAGTTGTGGCCGCTATACGCTGGCCCAACTGCTGAGCACCTACAACGCTATCCGTAGCCATGCCACAGTTGTGGCCGCCATTGGTATCCGCTGTACCTGCATCTGCTGGCCCTGCTGCTATCGATGGTGAGATCCACTGAAACTGCTACACTTATTCGCAGCCATGCCACAGTTGTGGCCGCTATCCGCTATCGATGGTACCCACTGCTCGCTCCCGCTGCTGCTTAGGGAGGACTGCTATCGTCGCTGTTCAGAACTACTATGAGCGGCTTCGACTAAAACAGGCTCTTATATAGGGATGAAAATAGGAATGAATTATTTTACGTACGTTTACGTACGTTTTACGTACGCACACACGCAACGGTTTTAACCCGTATCTTATTGCGGTTTGTAACATCAAGCGATTTCGTTTGCTCGCTGTTGCGTGTTGCATCATGTTGCAACTTGGCAGCTGGGAGACGACGAAATTCTGTTTATGCGGATTGATTGAATCGACTTCATATTAGCTCTGCATAGTCGAACTAACTGCTTTTGTGAATGCGTACTAACAGGGCAGTTTATTATTCAATGTCGGTTATGCTGATCGCAGCCTTTGCGCTGCCCCTACAGTGGGGGGTTTACTAAATAAAGTGAAAATTAGACAACTACAACAGAATTTGATTGCATCCCGCACAGAATGTCTGCTTGTGTTGATGCCAGAAAATTATTAACCTTCAATTATTTTTTTATTTGCCTTGAAAAAAGCTGTTGCGGTTCAAAATCGGTTGCTAATTACAACCTTTGAGCTGCCCTAACATTGGGGGAACTAAGATACACGGACAACATGCACTGTGGAAGCTTTTTCACATTCAGTAAATAAGACGGGTGCGACAAATTTAAATTGCTAGGATGCAACACAGAATACTTGCTTGCGTTGACAAAAATTATTAACTTCCAATGACTTGTTTATTTGCCTTCAAAAAGGCATTTTGATTCCCAAAATTAGATTTCCTGATGGCAATCTTCATGCTGCCCCAACACAGGGGGAATAATGGCTGTCTGGCGACACACGCTGAGAATAACCGCGCTGCTCCTGAGACGTGGTGACCAACCACAGAGCTAGTGCTGCTGCTAAGGAAGGACGACTGCTGTTGTCGCTGTCTAGAACAATTATGAGCGGCTCCGGCTGAAATAGGCTCTTATATAGGCCAAATAGCATGTTTTCAATTGCAAGGTATATGATCCTGTCGACCGTGCTTGGGAAGCAATCATATAACGACCAATCAGAGGTCGAATTTTACGTTTTGACAAGGCTTGACTATTTTCAATAGTACAATAGTGTGAATAATAAAATTACAATTATCTTATTTTGGGAAGAATCTTAGAAGATTTTCCAATCTATTGCTGCAAGAACTAAGGAAATCCATCGAATACTAACCGATTTATTAGCATTTGAAATTGGACACATTTTTCACTTTTTTCGGTTTTAGATTTTCATTTCACATCCCTATGTAGCCGAACTTCCTGAGAGAAGTATTCTACTTCAAAATCGTACCAAAAATAGCAAATATTTGCGTCGTCTAATACCTGCTTAACTGACGTTCTGCAGCGAACAAAGTGACCAAGTTTGGTTTGACAATTTTTTTACCGTAATACTTTTGAATGCGAGAGAAATCCATTCCATGCATTGGTTTTAGTTAGAAAAAAAGTTTTTTTTTCTCTAATCTTTTTATATACAATGTCAATGTGGAATTACCCTAAATATTTCATCTTTCCGCTTTCATTTTGTTCCATGGTGCATAGATCTGTTGTGTTTTACTACGAGAAGAGTGTAATAATTGTGGAACCCCAGTTTGCTCCAAGTTTTTACTTCAACCGTGGTTGTTTGATCGAATTACTGAATTTTGAGATGATTCAAGATTAGTACGATACTGTGAAACCGAGTGTTCTACAGAATATATTTCATTTCCTTTTTTTTTTAAAACATTGTCATTATAAAACTTGTTCAGTTCCGGCTAAAGTCTGGGGAAGGACAAGGAGAAAGAAATATACTGCCAATTTTTTTTTCTTCTAATGGGTTACAACTAAAATTTTGGATTTTTTTTAAGGTTAACTTTATGTATATGTATGCTCTTTTCCCCCATCTTTATGCCAGTATTGTTGGTTTGTTAATGCATGTTGAAAATGGCATCGAAACAAAAAGCATCGCACAAGCGCATTGAACAATTCTAACTAAACTGCACAAAAATTCTGCTGTTTGCAGTTTGTCACGGTAAATTATTTCAAAAGCGAAAATTTTCTGGTTTCGACAGTGTATAGTATCCTTCAAACCTCAACAAAGAAGGTAGTGGAAGACGGGCCATAGTAATGGACAGCTAAGGGCTTTGTTCTTATTGTCTAAATCATGGTTCAAGCCAAATGTCTTTTCAAAAAAACACCAAAAACACGCAACCCAACGAATCTGCTTCAGTGTCATCCTTTCTTTGGGATTTCATGTTCCTTGGTGTGCAAAAATAATTAGAGAGCAACGAACTACAAACACATGATTGGATTAAGAGATGCATTCGAAAAATCGACGTGAAGACCGTACACCGCTTTTATTCCGGCATCATAAAAAAGCTTCGTCTAAAAGCCGATTACGGACCTTTATCAGATTTTCTTAAAGTACATCTACCTTTCTGATAACAGTAGAAAAAAATCTAAAATTCAAGTTGTCACCCGTCAAAGTATGATGACATATCAACTACATTCTTGCCCAAAACATTACTGTATTTACAGTTCAAACAATTTCCCCTGTTTTGAAGTTATGTTAAACAAGAATAAACACTGCACTTCTGCTAGGACTGGAACTTATGTAAGGTACACGAAAATATTTTTTCACCAGAGATAGATTTTATAGCCGTAAAGAGAAAAAAGAAGCTAATTTTCCACTCTCAGAAGATTTGTTACGGGACTACCGTTGAAAAAGTTTGTTAACAAAATAATAAAGATCGGTTCCCTTGAGGACAAGCTATGAAGTGGACGCACAAATGGACCGGTGAGCCCAAAGTTGGAAATCATAATCATGGAAGCTTTTGCGAGGCAAAAATGGATAGTGTCACGTGATGGGCCCAATCGCGAAGTTTCAGCGTGCCAAGACGCTCGACACATATAAAAAGTAGAAGCTATCGATGATGCCCTTAAAGCAGACTACCAGCACTGAACCGAAGATTCAAGAGTTGTACGACACAATAAAGGTTTTCTATCAAAAAATTAAGGGCGTCTAAACAATCTGTAAAACTTTCACTTCGTTTGGAACTGAAAACAAATTCGATACAGTGAAATCGAAGGTTGGCATGGGGTTGACATATATCAAAAGTTGACCTTTGAGTTTCGTTTGGAAGTAGAGCTCAAAAGTTACGTCTTCTCAAAAAAAGTCCCCAAGCAAAATTTCAGCTCAATTGGACCCCGGAATCACGTGCCCTAAAGTTTCACTTTCTTACCAATAAAAACATGCGCTGGTAGTAGTTGTAAATGTTGTCGGTATTGAAATTTGTTCTTGTGTTTTGTTTTTATTTTATGCCCAATATCTTAGAAACATCGAGATCTGATTTTATCTCAAAAAATTTTTTTTTTGTAAAAAATCGAGATTATAGTTTTCTAATTTCTAAGTGCCAGAAACCCAATTTTGCACAAAAAAAGTTTTTTTTATAGCACCAGATCTTGATGTTTCATGCATTTTTAAAACATTTGGCATCAAAGAAATTCGAAAATAAAACGTAACTCGTGAACGTCGATGTACATAGGATATGAAAAAAACTCAAAAATTTTTACAATAACGGAAAAAAGGAACAAAAACAAGAAATCATCCCTAAAATGAGGAAAAATTTCACAAATGTGTTTGACGTAGGTCTACGTCCTATTTTTGTAGCGTCGCACTCAGTGAAAAGTGAACCGAAAATGTGCCCTCCTTAAACTACTTACTACCACTGAACGGATTTTAAACGCAAGTATCTTGGTAAAAAGGTGATGATTACCCTAAACTTAATAATTAATAATATAATAACTGAGCTAGATTCCTGTTCGCGATGCTTATTTTAACCTCCGGTTGTTAGTAGCTTCGCCTTTTTTTCAAGTTCTGTCATTTTCCCAGTTTCACAAAACGCAAAAAGATTATATTCCTCATGTAATACAAATGTACGAAGCAGAACTGCGAAAGTTCACTATCATATAGCTGAATATGCGTTACCAGTAACAACTTCGCATTCATCCATTAACAAATTATAGTGCAAGGAAAATGAACTTAGTCTTTTTTCTTGATATAGCACAGTTACCGATTTTTCATTCTTCCTCGCACTCATTCGTAAAATATTGCACTGAGATTCTGTCACTATCGATATCAAGTTCATTCCTGTGTCTTTAAAACATAAAGAAACAAGTTAACAATCAATACGTTTTCAGTCAAGTGATAGTAGTGATTTTTTGTATACTGTGCTAAATGTTAATTTTCAAATTTCGTGCTTGATACATGATGGAGAAACTTTTGTGCAGATTTCAGAAAGGTAAGTATTAAAATGCGTTTGAAACATAGCAACGGCACAGTCCAGTATTCTTATCGTGATAATCTCTTTTTTAGCACCAGGCTGCCAGGACTACTGCATGGACAGTTGACTTCCGTCTTTTCCAGTGAAGAAACCAATGTGAAATTATATTTGTCGCATCTAGATAGGCAGAAACAAAAAACTGTTCAAGAGAGAACCCGTTAGGTTCTACGTGAATTTTGCATAAGTTCAGTGTCGTCAGTATAATCAGCGCCCATCCAAGATTTTCACAGGCAAGAAAAACAGTGTGAGACCTTTTAAGAGCCAGTTCGCGAGAGGCGCAACCGCATGTTGTTTTGATGTTCTCCGATTGGGCTGAAATTCTCAGCGTTTGTTTGTCTATTCAAAGTAGGAAGTTTTGCAAAATTTCAATTTTTTTCATTGAGGTTAAGTAGGGTAAAACGGCCCTTGAAAATGATATGTCCAAAAACGTCTAAATACTAAAAAGTGCAATAGCTCCTGCTAGACTTGATGGATTTTCCTAAAAATTTGTGGTATTATTCTACACTAAGAGTACTTCAAAACGCATAGTACCAATATATGGCAAAAAGGTATATTGACGAAAAAAACGCATTTTTCTTTTAAAAATTGTCAATTTTCCGGGTCATCCTACTCTTTTCAACATCGCTAGAAAAAATATCTGAATATGGCGTTTTGTAGAGCAACTCAAGAGCTTTAATGTCATGTATAAGCCAAGTGTGCCAAATGGGGTAAAACGGCCCTAGAAGGTTTTTTTCAAAAAATCGTCGAAATCACTAAACTCACTATAGTTCCTGCTAGTCCTAATTGATTTAATTGACAAATTGGATTATCACTGTATCTTACCAGAACTACCTACTTTACCAGAAGATACGCAATTTGGGGTAAAACGTTCCTTGCAGATTTTTTTTTTTCGAAAAAAGCCGTCAAAATCACCAAAACTGCAAAAACTTGGGTTAGGCTTGATAGATTTACCGAAAACTTAGATTATTACTCTAAGTTAATACGAACTTAAGGGCAGATGGCGAAAGTGACAAATAGATTTACATAACGAAAAAAAAAATTTTTCTTGAAAAATACTTGGCGATTTTCGGGGTGCTATTTTCTCTACAGAGAAGGTCCAGCGCCCGAAGTTAGCATTTTATAAAACAACTAAAGAGCTTTTATTTGATATCAAATCCAGATGCATCATTTGGAAACTGACTAACAAGGACTAAACTTTTTCTTGACTTTTTACTAGGTTTCAAGAAAAGCATCAAACCTTGTGAAAGACTATATCGATGAGACGGTTGCTGAAAGATTGCAACATTTCGAGTTTTGTTAAAGCAAATGAAGTAAGTTATTGTTTAACTTTCATGTGCACCTTTTTAATTTGATTATTTTTAAATTTATTGTCATTGGTCTTATTCGCTTTTTTCCAGAGTGTTGGCCAAAAAATCATGTTACTCTGTTTGCTGTTGTATCAATGAAAATTAACAATCATTTAAAAAAATCACGAATTCGAACACTAATGCTTTACAATTTATACTCATGATGTTCTTCAACGTTCATCAAAGCAACGTCTTCCTTTACGCTAAGGTAAAGGTAAAGAAAATAGCACCCCGAAAATCGCCAAGTATTTTCCAAGAAAATTTTTTTTCGTTATGTAAATCTATTTGTCACTTTTGTCATCTTGCCCTTAAGTTCGTATTAACTTAGAGTAATAATCTAAATTTTCAGTAAATCTATCAAGTCTAACCCAAGTTCTTGCAGTTTTGGTGATTTTGACGGCTTTTTTCGAAAAAAAAATCTTCAAGGAACGTTTTACCCCAAATTGCATATCTTTTGGTAAAGTAGGTAGTTCTGATAAGATACAGTGATGATCCAAATTTTCAATAAAATCAATTAGGACTAGCAGGAACTATAGTGAGTTTAGTGATTTCGAAGATTTTTTGAAAAAAACCTTCTAGGGCCGTTTTACCCCATTTGGCACACTTGGCTTATACATGACATTAAAGATCTTGAGTTGCTCTACAGAACGCCATATTCAGATATTTTTTCTAGCGATGTTGAAAAGAGTAGGATGACCCGGAAAATTGACAATTTTTAAAAGAAAAATGCGTTTTTTTCGTCAATATACCTCTTTGCCATATATTGTGACTATGCGTTTTGAAGTACTCTTAGTGTAAAATAATACCACAAATTTTTAGGAAAATCCATCAAGTCTAGCAGGAGTTATTGCACTTTTTAGAATTTAGACGTTTTTGGACATATCATTTTCAAGGGCCGTTTTACCCCACTTAACCTCAATGAAAAAAATTTAAATTTTGCAAAACTTCCTACCTTGAATAGACAAACAAACGCTGAGAATTTCAGCCCAATCGGAGAACATCAAAACAACGTCCCTCAGAAAGGCGGTTGCGGCTCTCGCGAACTGGCTCTTAATTCGTTAATGTTGTAAAGTAGAATTACAAATGTTATCAACCACCGCAGACATTGTTCCCCTCTCTCCAATTGTAGGCCGTTGAGATGGCATGTTGGAACAAATCCAGTCCGAAGGTTTGAAAGCACCAAACCAAGCGCACTGAAAGCTCCTTCCACGGACACGTTGGGTGGCGTGGGTAACACAACTATTGCAACTGCGTGCAGCTCAGGGTGGGAGGCTTTCCGTTGCAACCAATGATCCCAAACTTTATAGCTGTGATTTTGTCTTGGCTCTAAGCAAAACGACTAAATCTGTTACAGGAAATTTGTTTCACCTGCCTGGTATTCCATGTTAACCGATCCGCCATACCTACATGCCAATTATATTACGATCAAATTCATCACCGTAGTTTGCCTCCGAAAGTGATTCGTCAGAAATCGGAAGCCATAAAATTTTCTAAACCATACAATGGAATTGAAATTTTAATTATATAAATGTCTAGTATCATGTGGTCGGTGTTAAGTCAGGCCGGACCAAGTGACATTTTGATCATTTCGAGAAAAACGAGTCTGAAGTTTGTTGCTCTGGGAATTTTGAAGTATTCAATATTTTTGCGCAGTTTTGATGTTATAATTTGGAGTAACTCTCTAATTGTATCATGCAATATGACAATTGAAAAAAAGGAGTGCCGTGAGCTCAAAAAGGACAGGTTTGTAACTGATTAAATGTACTTGGTCCACTCTGATTGAATCAAAGAAGAATCATTAATGACTTGAACAATTATGACCATTATGACTGAACAATTGAACAAATAATGGTAGTCCATTGATCGTCGAACCGTCAAAAAGTTTTTAATCTACATGGTTAGCTTTTGCAACATCAACAATTATTGAAAATATTATGAATAAACTTTAAACTGTGTTTGTTTCAACAATTCAATGGTAGGAGCGGAATGTTTTAATGGAAAAATATGGTTAATTCACTCAATTAAGATATTCGTTATCACCCACTTTCTCTGCAACTTTGGCCGAAATTGCCGTAAAATTTAAAATGGACTGGATGGCTTCCTCGTGTTTTGGTTCTGGAATTTCTGTCACGTTTGGATGTAGTGCTTTAAGGACAGCTCCATGAAAAGTTGGCACAGGTTCTCCATTAATGATTAGAAAATAATATTGAATAGATATTGACAATATGCTTTACACACTTAAATGTCAATCGAGTCAGCTTCTTCTTGTATTAATATGAAAGGTCTTCTCCAAACAATCGCTTGTGTTGCCTTTAGCTTCGTAATTTCATTACGGGCATAAATTTAATTAGCTTGTATGAAACAGTAACAAACATACACTTACCACTTATTTCAACCTCCTGAGGATATAATTCATTGGTAAAATCATCAAGTTTTAAGTCAGTATTACTACTGTAACTTGAACTTCTTTCTAAAATTGTGGAATGTTGTGACACCCACACAAATGATTAACGTTTCTCATTTACGTGTTCAATCAGAGTGGACCATTTACATTTTCCTCATTTACTGGTAAAGTATACTTTTTTGACTAACGGGCAAAGAAGCATTCCGATAAGTTGCCTGATAGTGTTGAATTTCATTCATGTTGACTTCAAACCGATGCTGTAAATTCCGATAATTTCAACTTTTTTCTGCTTAACACATGGTTCACTTTGTCTGCACACTATAAGGCATGATATCAGATCATGTTAGTGACAGCAATAAACGGTCCAAAAACACATTCAAAACCACGGCAGTGCAACTTTACAGATTCCGATGGGGGGGTGAGTGAAAGAATTCTCTGATAAAAAGAAATCCGGAAAAACGCTTGAAAATTCTTCCGATCGTTCGCTTTTATCAATAGCTGACCGAAGGCAGTCTCCTAGAAAATAAACACTTGGTCCATTCTGACTGAACACTGTAATCGCTTTTCATTGGTCATGCAGACAAAAGTCATGCTGTTATTTCTGCTTTTTTAGAGATAAATAAAATCTGATTGTTGTGTGATGTAGCTTAAGAAAATCTTTATCCAATACTATCGTTAACTCGTTTTTTCCAATTTTGCGACTTGGTCCGGTCTGACTTAACACCGACCATGTGTTAACCTCACCTTTCATAAACCTTTTGACTAAGAAAAGCCATGGAAAAACTTCTATGTTGAAAATGTCACGTCACTGCCGAGAGATATGAATTTTTCATTTTCACTTAGAGTGGCTATCAATTGATAATTGAGAATGAACTCAGTAGATCCAAGTGTGTTGACGGTGAAAAATGCAAATCAAAACAAAATAGGCAAGACAATAAAATGGTTATCATATATTCATGGATACCTTTGATTACAAACGGTAGTCAGTGGGTGAAAGAAATATTACACTGACATTACTTATTAAGGGGGGACCCTACTCTAGAAGGTCGAAAAATCATGAATTTTCATATTATTTTTTTTTGCTGTCTAGAGTAAAGTGAAGTGTTTGGCTATTTTGGCTATTGATTAAGGTATATTTGAAGATGTATTTTCCATGTCGTGAATGTAAATATAGTGAGTATTACACTGTTGGCAGCTGGGAACGTGGATGCTCTCTCTAAATCAGTACCTAACTGGTGGTAAGTTTTTCTCAGCTTCTAGTAGACCGATCGGGCTGAAATTTTTTTCAGTATATAGAAACATATTATCTATCTTGTTACGTAGCCGTTTTAGAAAATTCCAAAAATTGCCAAAATGGCGGCTATATTAGTAAAAATATTGTTTTTTTTTCATGAAAAAATCATAAAACATTGAAAAACTCAGATATCAAAAAACGGTTACGTAACAAGTTAGATAATCCATTTTTACATGTTGAAAAAAAAATTCAGCAAAATCGGTTCAGTAGATGCTGAGAAAAACTTACCACCAGTTGAAAGAACATGGTTTCGAGAAAAACACTGCCAATAGCGTAATACTCACTATATTTGTACCCACGGTACACAAAATACATCTTCAAATATATCTTAATACATAGCCGAAATGCCCGAACACCTCACCTTTCTCTAAACATCCGAAAAAAATATCACGAAAATTAATTATTTTTCAACTTTCCAGAGTAGGGTCCCCCCTTAATCAACTTCATATCTTTATTTCGATATTTCGCACTACGAAGCATGAATCGGATTTCGTGTTGGCAAACAGTGAAACTGGACCGATGACTGTCAGTAAAGCAACAAAATAACTCGTTGTATAGGCTGATCAGACGTACCGTTTTTTCGACCATTTTTAACCGTCCCGTCTTTTGCCATGTTGTACCGTTTTTTGGATACTCTTCAAAAAACCGTTGGGTTCCAATATTCTACAAACTGGAAAATATATTTCTAAGTTGTCAGGAATTGGTTAAAGTTATTGCATACCCATTGTGCCTTCCTGGTAGTACCACGCCTATTCTCTATCGCAAACGGTATGTGGACTGATGAAAAATTACGATTGCAAGTTGAGACCATAGAAGCCATGATAATTGATAATTTCAAATCCAAAATTTCAGGACCATTTTTCCAAAAATTACACTTTATTTTGCAACAGCTCAATATTCCATTGTTCCGAATGAGGCAGGTTTAGCAAAAAAAAATCAATGCTTTGGTTGATTAAAATTTACAGAAATCTATCTTCCGAAGTGTCCCGTTTTTGAACCCATTTGTCCCGTTTTCCTTCAGAGAAAATCTGGTCAGCCTATCGTTGTACCTTGTTGTGGCTTAGAAAAAAGACAATCGAATTCCTATCGTGTCAAACAGAAGCAGATAGCAAAAGAACACCACTCTCAGCCACGTAACAATTTTTTACACTGTTGCAGCTGTACGGATAGCGAACAACAAAATTCGGTTCGTGCTGAGGTTGACTGGTGACAGACATGAAAATGGAGTTCGAAATGCTACTGTCGATCCCGACGTTTCATCTAAGACAGTTTCATAGCATAAAAAAAACCTTGATATCAACAATTTCTTGAACTTGTGCATTATTTTCATCTATCAAAAAGTTGAAACTTTGACCGCTTTTCCGATGTCCGATCGAGCTGAAATTTTGCATGGGGACTTTTTTCGAGAAGACGAAACTTTTGAGTTCTAGTACTAAACGATATTCGAAAAATCGATTTTTATTGGCACTCTAATACCGCTGTTTATAAACATATCGAGTTACGGATAACATCAAACTACTGCTTATCTGTAGCGGATTTCAACTCATTCCCCGCAGGTGATGCATCACCTGACATATATGGCATCACCTGACATATAAACATTGATAACAGTTTAACAACTATACTTGGAATTTCTAACGTTAAAAATTTTTGCAGTTGCTGAGTAATAAGAGTTTGAATGTCATTTCTGATGTAAAAACTAATTTCTTTCCGCAGGGATAGGGTTAATCGAAGTTGCAATTTGATAAAAATTATTCAGTAACGTCTTTCAAATATGTATGATATTCTTAAAAAAAGCGATTGATGCCATTGCAAATTTATTTCAGTAAATGCCTCATGGCCAGACCGCGGATGATGTCTGCGCTAACATAGGAATACCATCAAATTCTTTACGTGTCGGATTGAAGCAGGTAGCAAGAGTGCAACACTCTGAGCCACGACACAGTATATCACCATGTTGCGTGTTGTATCCGTCGGCTACAGCAAAATAATGTGATTTCGAAATGTTACTGTGAAGTCGAACTATAACTGTATTTTCTGAAACGTTTCAATATTTGGTGTAAAGTGAAATTAATTTTTCAAAAGAAGCCAGCAGAGAGATTTGGACCACTGCGACCATTATTTCGATCTTTTGTGGATAGAAGTGATCGTCGTTGTCATGTCGCACCCTTTCTCCCAATTTGGCACTGAATTTGGCACTGAATTTCGCACTTCTTTGGCAGAGCAAATGTTCTGCGGTATCACAGTCGAATCTGCAGAAGCGACAAATTTCGTCATAAAGCGTTTCGACTGGCGTAGCCCTGCTGATCATATCCAGTTCTCTTGTATAGTCCGTTTTCCCCAGGTTTTCGATTCTGATTCCAAGGCGCTCGATGACAACCCACAAAACGATTCTGGACCAAAAAATCGGTACATGAACCCATTTCTGGCTAACGTACCGGCTTTTTCATTACCTTCCACTCCGCAGTGACCAGGAATCCAGTATAACCCTACTTGGTTCCTTTTTGCCAGCTGTCTCAGTGCGTTGAGTGCTGCTTGGCTATCAGATAAAATGCATATGTAAGCCTGTCATTTGATGCCAAAATTTCGGTCTGGAACACTGTAGGCCAATGGCCCTGCGGTATCGAAATACTTATTTCTGGACCAATTATACCTGCTCCGGTTGAATTTAAGCCGTCTGTGTAAAAGACGACAGAGCCTTGGCGGATATTCGGGCCACCTTGTTCGCAAATTTCCCGTTCAGTCTCTATAATTTTAAAAGGGATTTCGAAGTTTTAATATTTCAGTGGTTATCAGACATTGGCATTCAAGCAGAGATTTTTGTAATCTTTGAATATGCGAATGTTTGTCTGAAGATTTCTTGGAATGTATTCTCACATTGCGACACTTATGCAAACGAACTCAGTTAATTTATACTGGGCTTCAGGACATTGTGGCTTCAGTAAGAATGAGAAGGCAGGCAAACTTGCAAAACAAGGATCTAACTCACGATATTATTCGTAGGGGAGATTACCTTCCCAGTAGTTTAATTGACCAAAACACCATGCCGGAGACATCGGAGATTGCGGGTTCGTGTCCCGTCTGGATGAGGAAAATTATTTCTACGTCTAAGCCACAGCTTCTGTGCTTGTTCATTTTTCGCATCTACGTTAAATTAAATACATTGCCCACTTTACTAAACCTAACTCACAGTTTATTGGCCCCGAACGTTTATGTGCAATATCAAACTGTGCAGTAGAAATGGAAATTTGGGAAGGCCAACTTATTGGCTGCCAAAAAGTGTGCCCAATCTGAAAGGTTCATAAAACCAAATGTAATTCATTCCATAATTTATTTATTTATTTCGTCAAGCAAATGTAGACCACAGTTATAATAATACAATGTTTTCTTATATTCTATACATTATTTCCAGTAGTTAGTCGTTTTTTTATTTGATTTCTGCCCATGGTGATGTCGATATTTTCGCAGTGCTGATTATAGTGACGCATCATGCGATTTATTGGGCCATTTTTTGAGTAGTTTGTTCTGTGAGAATTTTACGAAAATATTTTACGATTTCTTAATTGACGACTGGGTGCATAAAAATTTAGTTGTGATAATAATTGAGTAGATTGCACGCGTTGAGAAATAATGTCATTGATAAAATAAAGCATTGAAAGATCGCGGCGTTCTTTAAGTGCTTGTATGTCTATAAGCATGCAGCGTGCTTCATATGATGGTAAGGGAAATGATGTCCAATTTAGCTTACGAAGCGCGTACAAAAGAAATTGTTTTTGGACAGATTCAATGCGTTCTTCATGTGTGGCAATATAGGGATTCCATACAATGCTACAATATTCCAGAATTGGTCGGACGTATGTAATATATAATAGTTTGATTGTATATGGGTCTTGAAAATTGTGGCCGAAGCGTTTTATAAAACCCAGCATACTATTTGCTTTGTTGATAATTGTATTATAATGTTCTATGAATGTAAGTTTGGAGTCTAAGATTACGCCTAGGTCCCTTACGATTTTGCATTTTTCTACTGGTTGGTTTCCTAAGAAAATGTTTGTAGATGGTGTTACTGTTTTTCTGCTAAAGGCTATTGAATTACATTTTTTAATGTTGAGTTGTAATAGGCTTTTGTTGCACCAAGTGTAGAATACATTAATTTCATTCTGGAATATTTCGAAGTCTTCTGCATTGGTTATTTCTATAAAGAGCTTCATGTCATCAGCTTATACAAGCACATGTATTGACTTAAGAAGAAAGGAAATGTCATTTACGTATAATATAAAAAGAAGAGGGCCCAGGTGGGAACCTTGAGGAACCCCAGAAGTTACTTCTATTGGGTTTGAAAAGGAATTTTGAAAGCGGACTTTTTGTGTTCGTTTTGTTAAGTATGACTGCAGCCATTCCAAAAGTTTTGTTTCAGTTCCGTATTTTTCGAGCTTGAAGAGTAATAATGGTATGTCGATTCTGTCAAATGCCTTGCTAAAGTCCGTATAAAGAGCTTCTACGTGGTTACCGTTGTCCATTACAGTCAGAGTGAAAGTTATGAATTCCAAAAGATTTGTGGTAGTAGATCGGCCTTTGTAAAAGCCGTGCTGTTGAGTTGTAATTTGGTGTTTTACTTGTTGAAAGATTTTTTCATTAATTATTGATTCAAATAATTTTGGAATGCATGAAATAATGGCAATTCCACGATAATAACGATATCAGATTTAGCGCCAGATTTGAAAATTGGCACTAAATATGAAGTTTTCCAGAGTTCTGGGAAAATTCCATTCTTCAGGGACATGTTAAAAAGGTGTTGTAGGGGTGTAGATAGTTCTTCTGCCAAATTTTTGAGAAAAATTTGAGCTATTCTGTCAGGTCCAGGACCTTTCGTAGCGTCTAAATTTTTAAGTGCGTTTTGAATTTCGAATTCAGATATTTGATTGACAGATAAAAAAAAATAATTCATACGAATGTTTATGAGCATGTTCCGGTGGAAAGTACACGGAACAGAAGATATGTTCTTAGCCAGCAATAAATGCTTTGGCCCATACGTGTTCAAATTCTTTATATTTGTCGGATATTAACTCTTCAGAAGTAAAGTCTACATTAATGGCAATGAGGACTCCACCGCCTGACTTTTTTTGACTGGTAGACAAATTCCGATCGTGCCGGAATACATTATAATTGTTTCCAAATACTTCTTCACTTCTTACGCTTTCGTCCCAGCTACTTTCAGTTCCTAAAATTATTTTAAAAGATGACGACAATAGATTTTGTTGAATTTCTTTCATTTTGCTTGGGCTTTTCATGCGATTGAAATTCTGACAATAGATAAGTATTTCAGTCGCATTCTGTCGAGGAAGCGAAGAAGTGTTAGTCAAGTTATTACTTATGTTTAAATATAATGGTTCTGCCTCAGCAAAGGGCGTCCTTACTTGCGAAAATTTGTACTAAATTTATTTACACTTTCGCGAAGTTGTTGAAGACGGTGCGTGCGTTCATTTGATAAAAAATGACGATATGATTGAAGGTCGGCTACTGCTTCGGCTGGCGTGAGTCCATATTCCTGATGGACTTCAATAAAGACGCGTTGGAGTTGTTCTGGAGATGTCGGCAGTCCTTCGGATGCGAGAAGCATTCTTATACTGGTTGGTGTCATTCCTTCTACACATACAGATGATGGTTGGTCCTTCATGTATGCGAGATATAGGCGTGTAATATGCATTACTTTTGGGTCGCGGAGTCCAGCCTTCAAAAAGCGCTCGTCGCCATTCGATGATTGCTGCGTAAGTCGGACGATTGGTGGACGCATGGGGTCAAGTTCAAATTGGCTGTCTTGCGATGCTGATTGTATGCTGGCGTTGCTGGCAGGAGCCGGTGCAGAATTTTCATTGTTAGTTGCATTTTTTTCTGTCCGATATAGGTTGATAGTTTCGCCTTTTTGGAAATTTATAAAGTTTGATGTTATGTCTGAATTCGGCGGCCCAGCAAATTGAACGCGTGCAGCTGCCAGGAGGTCTTTGTCCGAGGGTAGTGGTTGTTTTGGCATTTCAGCAATTTGAGTTTTCTTTGAGTTGCAGGCGAAATGGTTTATTCCGTGTTTATAGGTGTTGTTACTTATGCTGATAGGGTTTGAGTTTTCCTGCTGACGTTTGCGTTGCTGCATACGTTTACGAGCGGCCTTTTCTGCTTGCTTTTCCTGCATGCGTCTTTTACACTGTCTGGCGTCATATTCAGTCCAGTCGCGTTTCCATACTTTTTTATTGCCAATTAGGCGCCAGCCTGATGTGAAATTTGGAGTACGGTGTTCTTCTGAGTCCGATTCTGGAAGTGGCAATGAAAGGCGAAGTTCTTCAGCCAGACTGGGATGATTGTCTGTTTTTGGCTGGAGTGAATTCGATTCTTTGAGCGCTATTAATTCATTGATTGGTTCCTGCGCCGTTGTACTGCAGTTTGTTTTCTTATTTTGTATAGCTTCTAATTGGTGTTCCATATTGTCAATTTTTGATTCTATATTAGTAAATGCTTTTTCCAGGTGCTGTTGTATGTTCTTTGTGTGCTGCCGATTTTCTTTGCTAATGTCCGATATGTCCGATATGGAGTCATGGCCAAGTTCGCCGAACAGCGTCGAAATGCGATTTATGGTTTTTGCCGACGCATTGTTTGTGTGGATATTTACTTTTTTAATTTCCGTCTTCAATTCAGAAAGCAGTGTATTGATACTGTCCAGTGTGTCGTGCGTTACAGTCAGTTTAGGAAGTTGACTGATTATTGAATGATTTGATTTGATTTGTGATTCAATACTTTCTGTTAAAATTTTCTGGTGCTGGATGAGCTTCTTCAGTTGGAGTTGGTCCATGAGCTGTTCCTGGCATTCTATGCATAAGGGCAGCATAAATGAACGCAGTAGTTCTTCTTGGTTTCTACGGGTTCCTACGCAGGCAGCGTGGAAGTGCCTTTTGCATATTCCTTCGCATTTCCACAGGAAACGGTTGTCGGTCGAAGTACAGTTGGTTATGCCACACTTTTTCATAGCACTGATTAAAAATTGTTACGCGGCGAGTACGAATTGTCGAGAAAAGGTTAGATACACGCGGTAGCGCGACGGTCAAAGATTGTTTATAAATAAATAAATTGTTGCTCACGTGCACTCGCGACGCCGTCAAGGTGTAAAAAAAAATAAAAATACAAGTTAAATTGCGGAGCGAAATGAAAACGCGTCCGCGCCCGATGACTGTTCGTGGCGAAAAAAAGATAAAGCTCATGGACCTTCAAAAAAACACCTTGTGCATACGTGGGCCTAGTGACGGGCAGATATCATTTTCCGGGTTAAAGATAATATCTGTTGCTTTTGTATCATGGAACGTGAGGCCTCAGAACATGTGCTGCGGAGCTGTGATGCATTTATTTTGCCCTACTCAGAAAAGTCGAAAAATAATGCATTTTCGTGATTTTTTTCGAATGTTTAGGGTAAAGTTAATTGTTTGGGTATTTTGGCTATTGATTAAGGTATATTTGAAGATGTATTTTGCATGTCGTGGGTGCAAATCATAAAATCATAAAAACGCTGGGTTTTTGATGATTTTATTTATTCTTTCCAACTGGTAAACCAAAACCAATGAACTGCACTACTTTATTATCACTACTAAGCTTTATATTGTTAATCGTTATTCTCAAAATCAAGAAAGTCTTCGCCATAGAAAACACAAAAACTTTATGAACATTTAATAACGGTGAAATTCGTTGTCGAGCTGCAAAAGGTTAACTTAAATGTTCAATCCCGCTTTTTGATGGGGTCAGTTTAGTACGTAATACTTTTATTAAATCAGCATCGTTTAATAGACAAAGTAATTGGATGAATGATCGACACTATAACGAGATGTTATGTTTGTTAGCCTAAAAAACATTACTTATCAAAAATATAAGATTGCTACTTCTTGCTGAAGTCTGCCAAAAAGTGAGTAATTTTTTGAATACTATATTTGTTCCGACCGACATATCGGTAAAGTTTCAATCGGATCAGAGGCAGTCGCATTCAACCAAGAAGCTATTTCTGTACCGAAGAGCGTCACAGACAAAAACTACCGAATACTTTCTTAATCTGTAAAAATCTAATACCAAGTGCTTGTTATGAGTCAAAAATAACTTTCTTAAAAATAGAACAAACAAAATTAAAAACAGCAATTGTTATAGTGTTATCGAACGAACATACAAAAGATGTGCATGTTGCTATTTTTATTGTTATTACTATTCAGTCAGTATAAAATATTCTGGAAGAAATCAAATACCGGAAAAAGCTTACTAGCCTTGATGGGCATCAACAGCGTTCGATTGACGACAGAAGCGGGCAACAAAAATATACAAACAACACATAAAAATCTGCAATCAAATCAAACAGGTAGCAAATCCTACTACGGCTACTCACAACAACGAAAGATAATAAACAAACAGTTTAATGGTACAGGGGGGATGCAACAAGCTAAAAGAGAGCCCCAGTGACTGGGACAAAGCAATAAAAGAACGAACGTACGAACGGAACGAGCAAACCAACGACATGCTTGCTAACTACGCACGAATCGAACTTACTCCATCGATTTTGATTTGAGCAATGATGTTGTTGTTGTTGCTGCTGCTGCTGTCTAACTAAACTTGTCGCTGGTGGTTGACTCTGGCAGCTCAAACTGCCCGCACTGCCAAACACGTTCTGCTGTTCGTTGGGAGGCCACTGGTTGAATTGATGCCAAAGATTCCACTGCACACTATTGTTGTTGTTATTGTTGTTGTTATAGTTGTTATTATTGTTGTTGTTATTGTTGTTGTTATTATTATTATTATTATTATTATTACTGCAACTACTTGTGGAGTAGTTGAGACTAGTGCTTCCATTGCCACCCCCAGAGCCGGTGTAATTGTTCTGAAAGCAAATATATCCGTTCGATTGCATTTGAGCGGTACCAGAGTACGGACTGACACTGCCGCCGTAGTTGTTCGACTGGTACTCTCCGAAAACCGCAGGGAAATGGGTGTTGTTATTAAAAACCGAGAGATCACTGCACCCACCGAGTCCACCAGCGCCCATCCCACCTGAGCCGCTGGAAGTATTGTTGCTGTTCAACAGACTGTAATTGTTGATGAATAGGTCGTTACTCATGCTGTTGACACTGGTGGTACTGCTGCTGCTGCTGTCGATGCTGCTGTTATTGTTGTGGATGTTGCCATTGCTGAAGAAGGAACCATTCAAGTGTTCTATTTTCAGCGATGAAGTTACAGCGAACCGTAGCGGTCCGATTTCGAGAGGCAGGCAGCATTCGGAGGGGGAAAGGGTAAAAGAAAAGAAAGGAGATTGTCGATAAGAATGGTTTATAACACTGAACAATTCATTCATATTCGCCAGCCAGTGAGATCGATGAAGATTTCTTCAACTTATTGTTGCATCTATATTCGTAACTGAATTTTTTTCTTTACTTGACACGTCCCACTACATGCAGTCGGTTGAATGAGGTTAACTGTAGCTGCGCCGACTTGACGTAACACACTTAACATATTATTCCTAACGACCACTGGAGGCAGTACGGCTGAAACCAGCATCCATTAATTTTATCTCGTCATTTTTGACGCAACGGAAGCAACAAATTGCCCGCAAGAGGCAAATCTGAGCTCGAACGTGGATGAGTCGATAATTTTTTGACATTTTTCAATACACTATGTTAAACAATATTTATTGCTTGCATTGATTATCGATTAGCATAATGTTGTTTCCAGGCTAGCTGGTTGTGTGCACTTTTTTTATTCAACCATCAGGTGCTAAATTATCTTCTAGTATATGCTCAAAATAACATAGCAAGGACCTGCGTTATTTTTCATTATTTCTGATTTCTTCAATGAACAACCGGAAAAAAATCCAATCTGTGTCAATCAATCATGAATTTTGAACTTTTTAGCGTGTTGTTCTAGTTTCTTCAAGTGGGATCTATTTTTGTGCAATGTTTTATTCCAGAGCTCCGATAATCCTGTTCAGTTTCTGATTAGTATTGGAAACTTTTATTTGAAATTGCGCTGTTAACCTGAATTAAACGTTTCTCTCTGATCCTGCAAACTAAATTTTTAAATAGCAAAACACCAACCCCCAGTCCCCGGTGCAGCTATGTCACCGTAAACTATCGTACAGAGTGAACTGTAAAATTCCAATCTGAGTAAGAGACAGAAAACCCACGATCAAAGTTAATCATCATGGAAACTAAATTTTGGAGCGCGAAGGAAACTAAAGTTCTCTGCCTGTCGTCTAATCAAACAGCAAGATGATTAAAGCTTACTGTATCATTTCCTGGAAAACAAATATTTCCTTCAGTGATGATAGTGAATTTGGGGTTTTCTGTTTTCAGTTTGACGGTGTGGTTTGGAATAAACGCAAATGCTTAAATTCAATGGATCATTTGACTCTGTATGGTGTGGTCGCTAAATGGGATGTGGGTGGAACGTTGCTTCAGTTGCAATTCAATTGTGTAATGGGTTCCATTATTCGTTCGGCAGTGCTGATGACGGCACAACGCGTCGATATACGAAGACTGTGTAGTAGCCTGCACGAAACAAAATATCTCAAAATAGTGCACCACAACTACGAAACACTGTCTTTTCAGTCTAGATTAGCACCATGAGCAAAGGACTTAGCTAATTTAAACTAAACAAAACTCACCGGCAGCGTTGTAGATTTGGTTGTGTTCAAAGTCGGCGAAATTTTCCATATCGCTTCCATGCGGATGTCCGTTGGTTAAATTTGCTTTGTCATTGAATCCGTTGCTTAGCCTGTTAATGCCGTTACTCCTCGAGCCTCCGTTGGCCGTTCCGTTGACATTCACAATATTGGCATTGCTAAAGTCGGCCACAAAGTCCGAATCGGGTGTGAATTTGTTACCCCCATTGCTGCTGTTGCAATTAGTCAGCAGTCCGTTCCTCTGACTTCGTTCGAAATTTCCGACTCCATTGACGGTGCCATTCAGCCGCTGGTGATGATTGCTGGAGTGCTTCTGCGGTGTCGGCGGCAAGATTTTCGGCGGTGTTTCACTGAAAAAGTTACTATCGTCCGGTGTAAACTGCTGCTGGAATTTAAGATTTGTACTGGAACTCGTGACAGACGACGACGTGTGACTTCCGTTGCCATTGAATCCGCCGCTGGAGTTTGAGTTTGTCCGACTCAGTCGCAGCGATGTTGGCGGTGTCAATGTAATTGTTTTAAGTGGCACATTGTTTTCGGTACCGTTTCGACTGTTGATGTTATTGTTACTGCTACTGTGGCCATTACTGACTGAAAGAGAGCTCGTTGAGTTCGATGTGCTGGCTGAAAGAGACTTCAGGGGACTGGCTGGCTCCAGATAATATCTGTTGAGAAACAAAAAATCGGTACCACTTTAATTGTCTTGTTGGTTACACAATAGGTGATAAACTATTTTTTAATTTAAAACAAAACTTCGCCGAATACTGGAAATCGGTGCATGTGCTTAAAAACAAACCTCACAGCCTAAATTATTTTCATTTTCCAAGCACGAATGTATGCGTAATAAACCGTAATAACAAGTCACGTTTACGGCACAAATAATGACCTAAAACTCGTGGCCAACATTCCGGCCAGCACCCACCTTTTCCGCTCGTACTTGTCAATCATGAAGTCACGGTGCTCCTGTTTGATGGCTCGCTTTGGATCCCACAGGCCGAGCCAGGTTCTGCTGCAGGCGTCGTTGCCGTTCTGACGTACGAAATCAATTTCCTCCTGGGTGAAAGTGGCCATCGAAATCGATTTGACCCGATGTGGGGGAGTCAGGCCGCGCCTAGAAAGCAAGAAAAAAAATGAAAAAAAAAATAGTTTGATTATCATTATCGGATTCTCTTTTCGAAGAAAAGCCTGTTATTGGCATTCAAACGAGTTTTCGTGCCATAATTCAAAAATTCAAAGCACGGTATAGAACAAGATAGAACACCAGACAGTTTGACGACGGTTGACGTTAAATGGTGGCGAAAACATGGCTTAGCGTTCGCACGTATTCATTATTCAATACAGGGATTTACGCAACAGCAAATTGGCGTCGCATTGCAGTGCACAAAACTGTGTGGTCTGGTGTTGGGTTTTGTAGAAATATTTGCAATTTAATTATCATAGCTACAATGAAGTGAAACTAACGGGGAGCCCAATAAATGATTCTACTGTTTGATTATTTACTGATTTTCATAATTTATTACTTAGACCTTAGACTCATTTTAGCCCGCGGATTGGCGACATATCGTTAATCTTGTTTTTGATTAGCAAAACTGGTTTTCACTTAAGATTTGACCTTTGAAATGCTTATCGGTAAATTTACAGCATTGATAATAACATTATTCATAAAAATTGTAAATTGTTAATGACTGCTAACCGTGAATATACTGCTTCACTTCGAGAAAGGCTTTTAGAATTTGGGCTTCATTCAAGCACTGTTCGATTGTCTTGGTGCTTTCTGGTATTACTTTTTTTACAAGCAAGTCTGGGTATAATACAGCTGATCCGTTAACGTGGCGTTCAATTTTACATTGAAGTATCAATAAGATTCTTCTCCGAGATAAACTGGACACTGAAACGTTGGAAATATTTCTACCGTGTATGAAATATTTCACACAGGCAGAGCGGTATGTTTAATTTTCAGCAGTTTTCAAGAAGGCGACGAATGGAAAATCAAACGTGCACGAACCAATCTTATCGGTACAACCGTAATGACAATTCTGACCTCTCGATACGCCAAATTAGAAGGAAGGAACGTTTGACTGTCGAACGGAAAACCTAGAAGTGATTAAAATATTGGGCTTGCGGATCGTGCTATGAACACAAAAGTAAAGACTCGAAAATCAATAAAATTGACAGTATTCATCCAAAAGTCAAAGATTGAAGTCATGATTAATTGGAGAAGTTTCATGTTTTATTACCAATTCCCAATGTAAGATTCTGAACTTCCAGGACTGACCTAAAATGCACCACATAAATATTTTAGGATAGAAAAAAATTACCAAAACTCCCAAAAAAAAACTTTGTTTGGCAAGAAATAATTCACTTTCATCACCACTAAGAGTATTTAAAAAGCAATTTAGTTTAGCTTAGCTTGACTGATTGCACATATCAATAGTTGCTTACTCCGTGATTGATCCGAATGAGTAAAATTGCACAGTGAATCAACTAAATGGGGCTGGGAGTGACCGACCATTGTACAAGTTTTAGTGACTCAATACTTTTTCAATTATCGATAAAGCCGCCGGCCACGTCCCTGTAATCAGCTGGGAAGAGCGAAGGGATATGTTAGCGTGACCTTTGCTGTTTGGAGACCGTGTAATACCACTGCATTTCCACAAAGATCGCAAGAAAGAGATTTTTTGTTAGTAGGGAAGATTGGATCAGGATTCACCTTGATAAGTGATGCGATCATATGGCCGATTCTATTCTATCGATTGCGAGAGCGACGACGGGCGTCCATAGGGCTCACCAGGTAGTAGTGCGTGCAACAAAAACGCTTGTACCAGATATTTAGCGTCAGGCAAAACATTTAGTTCAAACAGTTTACCGTTTTCCAATCAGCAGAAGATAACTAGCAGAACAACATACGAAAAAAGCTTTTTAGCCACCAAACAGGCCAAGGGATTAATGACAGGCATGCTCTAGCCGGAAACGGAGCCAGTAGATTACCAGGGCATCTTATACTGCATCTCTACCCTTACTGCTTTAAGCGGGGCTCTGACCCGGCGAGCCTTTATTTCCCTAAACGAACACTTTTTGACCAGGAGAGAGAGGCAGTGTTTAATATTGATAGTGTTTTGCTACATGAATACCCATCCGCCCTCTCCCTGATCCCCGAAGGAGACAAACGCGGTGGCACCTTCTAGTATGTCTGCTCCCCGTAAAAAGAGAGCGCAGCGTCTTTCCAACCTACAAAAGCGTAGGTACGCGCTGTGAGAAGGCCACCCAAGGGGCGCTCGCCCTTCGATCCTCCGGCCGGCCAGACCTACAAGGTCAAGCTCAGAGTTCGGAAAAAGTGACAGAACTGTGAGAAGGCGAATAAAAAGAGCATTCAGAGTACAATATATCCAGCTATTTCATTCTTTTCTATCCCTCATACAGCATGCTCTGACAAAAACTTTTTACCGTGCCGATAGCGATGTGAATCTCTCGTTCGTTCAAATATCAACTACTTTGTGCTTGCTTGACTGAAGTCTCTGTTCAAAATTCTATCAATTCGCTGGATTAATAGTGATTTTCCAATTCCTGGTGCTGAAGTAACTATTAGCCATTGGTTTCTTCTTAAATGGTTTTATAGTAACACTAATTTAAAGAATCATGCCTCATCCTGTAGAGCACCCAATGCTTGCTGTAGCCTGACGAAACTAAACAGGCGCTATAAGTTTGATATCATTCATTACTTTCTTGAACGAATGAATGGCAAAGCATGACAAAAAGTAACACCAGCCGAATCAGTAGAATGTTAAATTTGGGGTAAGGGTAACTAGATTCAATTCAGTATCACTGCAAAGAGTGAGAGTGAGTGTACAGTTAGCTTCATTTCAGGTGTATTCCAAGCATTGAATGTGAGATTTTGGAGCTCTGGTCAAGCTACTGTTAAGCGGCAACGATCGTCCCATCACCAAACACCAGCGCCGATCGTCCGGTGTACAAAAAATCTCGGGCTCGCAATGAGGATGGTCCCTCGGCCCCGATACACTCGTAGGAAGTTAGCTTCAGGGAAATGGTTGAGGCTATTAACATCACCGTCACCCTTGATGGCTACCCCACCAAACTTCTATCCAAGGAGTAACTTGAAGCTGTACACGATTCGACCCTGGATCGAACTGCGGCACTAGACTCTCCACTACTCAGGCCTATGTTCTGGATTTGTTATTTCAAACACAGTTACCTTTACTTGGTCTGCGCCGACTGCGAGACAGTTTTTTGTCTGAAGAAGACCCTCCCAGACATAATTCCCTGGAAAGGAGCACAACTACGTGTTTTCAACACGGATAACCTGTCGAAAGCGATCCTGTTCGCAGGTTATTTTCCGAGCAGCGTGGACACCTTGAGACACCCTACAATGGAGTGGCGCGTAAGAGACCGGAAGGTAGCAGGCAAATAGTCGAACTTTTTCTGGAGATCGATGAACTATCCGCCGACCGAATGCGTCGGGTAGGCAGATCGACGACACCACCTACTCAACGCAATCTCGCAAAGAACAGGAAGGTACAGACGAAACTCCAGTTTCGTCATCACCACCTGCTCAAAGCAACCCTGCAATGGAAGTTAAGGTTCAGCATACGGCTAGTAACGGCTTGCTGCCACAACCTTTCCTCATTAGCAACCTCGCGAGTGTAAAGAAGGTTCCGTGGAAAACTCCAAGGAGCTCACAAACTCAACCATCTCTCGCAAACCTAGGCCCCAGAAACCACATTCCGGTGCTGGTCATGTGGCAGAAGAAGCTAGCCGGTGTCGTAGCAAAGGGAACCCAAACTAGCAGTTTTACTGATGGCAACCGTCTGACAACTGCTTCTGTTTACGTCGCAGAATTAGCTGCAATTCAGTACACCCTAGGGATTATCAAAAAAAATGCCCACGGACCATTATTTCATCTTTACGGATAGTCTCAGTTCCATTGAGGCTCTCCGATCGATGAAAGATGTTAAGTACTCTCCGTATTTCTTGGGGAAAATACGGGAACATCTGAGTGCTTTATCCGAAAAATCTTCTCAGATTACCTTAGTGTGGGTCCCTTCTCACCGCTCGATACCGGGCAATGAGAAAGCGGACTCTTTGGCTAAGGTGGGCGCATCAAACGGTGAAATTTATGAAAGACCAATTGCTTTTAATGAATTTTTTGCACTTGTACGTCAGAATACGATCATCAGTTGGCAAAATTCTTGGACCAGATGGGAACTGGGAAGGTGGTTACATTCCATTATACCCAAGGTATCGACGAATCCGTGGTTCAAGGAGTTTGATGTAGGTCGAGATTTCATTTGCGTGATGTCTCGGCTTATGTCCAATCACTATAGATTTGATGCGCATCTCCGTCGTATTGGGCTCGGGGAAAGTGGTATCTGTGCCTGTGGTGAAGGTTATCACGACATAGAGCACGTTGTTTGGTCATGCCCTGTCCACCGTGACGCCAGGTCTAAATTAGTAGCTTCCCTTGAGGCCGGAGGTAGACGGCCAGCTGTTCCTGTTCGTGATGTCTTGGCGAGCCGTGACATACCCTACATGACTCTTATATACGATTTCCTAAAATCCATCCATGCCCCAGTCTAGTCCCATTCTCCTCCGTCTACACCCAACAAAACGACAAGAACACGCTTGAACCTTAAGCACAGATTTTGGAATCAGCAACTGCACCCCACCCGAATTCGCCAGGACCTGAGAACCCGAGGCCTTCAGTGATATCTTGGCTCAGCCCACATACCATATGGCCACTTGTACACTTTCGAACAACAACAACGAACCATAACCAGCAATCAGACCCCGCTCAATACCTCCAGGACCCGAGAATTAAAAGCCCCTGCCCCAGTTCATGACATCGGTCATTCGAAGAGCATCAGACGACCATTCAGCAACAAAACACTGTTTGAAGATTTCATGCTAGTTTTAAGTTAGGCTTAATTTCAGCTCGTAGTCGGCAGCGAGGATAAAAAATTTGCTTTTAGTTTTTATGTCATCAGATATAATTGGCGCCGTTAAACATTTAATTGTATTTGTGCCGTGTCAAATAAATGATGTATGAGGTAAAAAAAACCGTCTGACAGGTACTGGATCATCCAATCCAACCACAGACGAATCCTATATGCTGTGAGCAGCTTTCGCTGCATCCTGGTGAATCTTCATCACGCAAGGGGGGCCCATTCCAGCGTCCTTAGCAAAAGATTCACCAAAGAGAAACTAACCGTTACTCTGGTCCAAGAACCATGGGTCAACAACAACTACCTACGGAAAACAAGACATGGTCATCACATTCGCTTACTTCCCCAGTGACCTGGACGATATTCCGCCTCCCGAGATCTGCGCGTTCGTGCGGTAGTCAATAAGCCGTACATCATCTGATGCGATGCGAATGCTCACCAGTCACTACACGATTTCTGGCAGCTCGGATACCAACAACAGGGGGAGTACGTTCTTGAATGTCTTACTTCCAACGAGGTTAATATATGCAATGTAGGGAACAGCCTCACTTTTACTGACGCCATAAGATCCTCGACCGCACTTTCTGCAGCGCAAACATTGCCGAGAAAGTCAAAAAATGGCATGTCTCTGACGAACCAAGCTTGTTAGATCACTGACACACCAACGCATCGAAGCTAATTCTTTAAAAAACGGAAAATTCAGAAGCCCGAAGAAGACTAACTGGTTCTCGTTCAAGGAACTCAGAAGGGACTGAACATAAATCCCGCTAAAACAGTTATTGTACCCTTCATCAACGGAGGGAACACACTCTGTCTCCTTCTTAACTGAAAGGGTGTTTACCGACCCTCGTTATAGAAGTTTAATACCTGGGTATTATTCTTGACAGTAAGCTGAATGCACTTCCATAAGGCTTCATCTACTTTTAAACAGATGGTTCGAAAATAGGATCCAACACTGGCTCCGATGTTTACGGGCCCGGGAAACTATTCCAATGGGTATATGGCCACTGTTTTTCAAGCAGAAGTGTACGTTTACTCATCTGCGCCAAGATACATCTTAAACGTATCCACAGACTTGCAAAAATCGGCATCTTCTCGGACAGCCAAACTGCATTATTGGCACTTAAGTTCTCAAAATGTGCGTCCAAATTAGCTTGAAGTGCAGCGAAGCACTACGGGGTTATCCTGGACACTGTGGCATCGAGGGCAAGCACAGCAATTCGTTGCCCCTGAGCCATTTCTGGGTACCTCCAAATCCGGAGTTATTACCGGATTACCGTCAAGTGCGAACTTAAAACATGGGAAACATTAGAAATAGCTAACCGATGAAAAACAAACAGGGCTGCAGACAAGCTAAACAATTTATCTCTCTAAACTCTGCTTAACCAAGAGGCTTCTCGGTCTCAAGCGTGGTGCACTACGTTTCTACACGGGAGTTATTGCCGGACACTGCCCTGCTTTTCACCACCTAAAGAACTCATAACCCATTGTCCCATACGATAACTGCCGCTTCTGCAACCTTGAAGTTGAAACGTCAGCTCACCTGTTTGTCAGTGAGAAGCCCTTGCGTTTGTTAGGTATTACTTTTTCAGACGTTAGCTTCATGTCGGGTATGGAATTCCAATCCCAGAAAGATCGTTTGTCTCTTCGACTCATCTACGTTCCCGGCTACCAACAGCGTAATATTCACTATATTTGCATCCACGACATGCAAAATACATCTTCAAATATACCTTGATAAATAGCCAAAAAGCCCGAACATTTAATTTTTTTTATGGACCCCACTGCGACCAGTAGTTCTTGATTTTGTGTGGCATTGTCCGAACGTTTTTGCTATTCGCATATTTTTCTTTATCCGTTACTTATTGAGAAGTAACCTGCTCCGTGTCATAGTGCTTTTTGTCTTCTCTTCCAGACTTAGCAACCAACTTCCTTCCTTATCGACTTTATTATATTCTCCTGCGAGCTATAACTCTAACAGCGTATAACTTGCTTTAAGTCTATGATATTATCGAGGCTTTAGACCAGTGGTTATTAAGTCTGGAGGGAAGTTTCGTGTGGAAGAGCCTGAGAATACACCCATACTTACTGTCCTTTTACCAACGAATGACTTGGTTCTACTAAGATTCGAACCTATAACCACTCGCTTGTCAAAGCGGACTCTGTAACCTTGCGGCTACGCAGCTGTGCAACACTTCACTTTACTCTGAACATCCGAAAAAAAATCACGAAACTTCATTATTTTTCGACTTTTCAGAGTAGGGTCCCCTTAAACCCAAGAAGAGTTGAATTTTCTCTTCAAATTTGATTTTTCTTGATACTTGATAAAAAACCAAATTTTCACTTTAAAGTTAAGTTTTACGCTTACTGCTCTACTATAACTAGTTTCGTTCGTCATGTCAATATTATCGCGAATTATAATTGCCTGGAGAGGTTTCGAGAGGTTCTTAATGTCCCTCTACAATATTATTGTAATATAATTTTTGAAATATTGCAAGTTTTCATCGTTCTTTTCAATTTTTATATGAAGTGTACGTGTTTGAAAATATCTTTCAAAAAATCTTCAAAAATGTATCATAACATGTCTCTAAGTGCCGTGTCAAATGAACTATTTAAGCTATAAACATGTCTCTATATGATACTGTTGAACATTATAATACAATTTTATAAAAATATGATAAATTTTCAAACGAGTAAACTCAAGGTGTATAATTTATTGAACAGCCCTCGCGTTAGAGCTCCAGGTGGAGGGAGTTGAGCCGTCTTCCAATGTTACCTGTGCATAAATACTAGGCATAACGTGCAATATGTGTTCGACAGTTTCGATAGACACTATCCGTAAATCATGAAAACCATCAGCGTCATTAATGGCATTTACTTCGCACAGCACAGAGAAATGACTCCCACGCGGGCTCTACTAATAAAACAGATATCACACGATGGCCCTCGATGCGCTATCGATCCAGGTGGGAATATGTGCCTTAAACCTAGTTAGGTAACCCGATTTTGATACGATAGAGTGAAATAAATTAGAAAATTTTTGATTAGAATTTAAAAATCATCAATTAGTTTGCCGGTTTTATTAACACAATTCAGACAGACATGATTCTGCATAGTGAAGATTTTCCTGCTCTTCTGGGAGCTCTAATTATGTACAATGATTGTTTGTTAGTCACTGATTATCATGACAGTGCTCCCCAAGGAACACTGCTACCAAAACGTGATCCATTAACTTTGGCAATTTACAGTCCACGAACAACAACTAACATTAGCGCTAATACAGAGCTATAATCATCAGACCACCCGCCCTTTGCTTGAGACGAAAACTGTACTTGCACTTCATCCCCGGGTGGCGCACTGCTTTAAGCAGCGCATCGTCCTACACATTCGAAGACACAATTAATATTCATTAGTGCCGAGATCTAGCTTTACTGATTTAATTACGTAAGCCAGATTGTCCCGGAATGCACACATGCACCTCGCTGAAAAAGCGACAAACAGAGTCCGAGAGAAAACACATTTGCGCAGTTCGTTTTACTCTATCCGAGTAGTTAAATATCCTGTGGACTTAATGGTTAAGCTTAAAGACAGTTTATGATGCAAACCGAAGACCTAAGCCTGGAAGTTTCATGTAGGCTCTCAAATCTTTGGCTTTAAATTTAAAACAATAGCTATAAATGATGCATCCACCCGATATTGACCTTGAAAGCTCCATTGAAGACAATGACGAAAACGCTAGATTTGATTATTTATTCACGGTTAGCACCGAGGGAAAAACAGAAAGTCACTGAAATTGCATTATTTTGAGCCAGCAAAACTTGATTACTTTTCCTCTTGACTGAACAACTACAATATGTGCAAACAAAAATGGGGGAAAACTTTAATCAGTCAAAAACAAATCGCTGAGTTCCGTTCAGCGTGTGTAGGACTTGGGGAGAAATTCACCCGATTGCTCTCATTTTCAAGCGTCACCAGCGACAATCACGCTTCGTTCCGCTGTAAGGCTACTGACATACTGAGGCGTCAAATGAAGCGAAGCGTTGAGCGTATTAGAAGCGGAATAAACAGAAGCGTTGGGTGAAGCTTCCTATGACATACTGGAGCGAGCGTCGCAAATGCGTTGTGTTGTCATATTTCTAGATTCCAGCAGCGGTTTCGTTTAAAGGAAATATGAATTCGTCCAATGAAGATTTGTTTGCTTCTTCAAGCACGTTCAAGAGTAAAAAGAGATTTTTTTGACGTTGGACTAACGTCTATATCGAAGTTAGGCACCTGAATTTGAAAATCTAGTAATTCAACCGGGGAAAACCAGGGAAAAGTGGTCAGGTTTTGAGCGCTTATATATCAGTCATTTCTTTGCAAAATTTCGAGGTTTTGGTATCAATCGATCAGAAATTCTTTTACGGTTGGATTTATGTAACAAAAATAACCTATTGTTCGAGATACACTATTGAAAAATTGATAAATCACATCGATTGTCTAAATCATACCGAGCAACCAATCACCACCTCTCTTCACAAGCACAGTCGACACTAACGGATACAACCGATCTGACTTTGTAAACAGTCTCACAGCTTTCAACCAATAACGAGCTCGCTTTCGGTAGCTGCAACAGGTGTTTCAACACCGTTTTAAAATGCTTCTTTTATCATTACCACTGAACAGATTCTAAACACCAATGGCTTGATTGATGGGGGAAATATTGCGCAAGATTGTCATATAATAATTTAAATATGTTTTCGATACTAAACTAGTTAAAAGTTGTGTTAAAAGTCGTGCACATTCAACCAATCACAAGCTCGCTTCTTGTTTGCTCGCGGATGGATTTTTGCTTTGGGCTATATAATAGCCTGTGTCGTCTCATAGCAGTCATCAGTTAACAAGTGAAAGGCCACCAGGCCGGTCTTGTATAATCAGCAGCGGTGGCTGATTCCAGCGGCCAAACTGAGCTGCAGCAGAACCAGAGCGGTGGTATCAGGCAGCAGCGGCGGAGGTAGTGGGAAGCTGCATTTCTTCATTCAGTTCGGTTCTCTTTCGATCTGAGTTGGACCCCACCAGCGGTAATCCAATTCAGATATCGTTGGATGAAAACAGCCAGAAACTGCACGAGCCAGCACCGCCACTAGGAAAGCTACCGCCATTTAGTGTGTGTGCAGTGTGCACATATAGCGTATGTGCATCTGTATTGCTATGCCATTTGCGATGATAGGGATGGCGCTGTTGCGTGTGTATGGCTAGCTATAGCGTGTGTAAGACACTAGCATGTGTAGCATATTATGGCTATTGCGTGTATATCTTCAGCGTGTGTACGGATAGTTATAGCTTGTGTGTGGATAGCTGCTGCGTGTGTAATGATTAGTTATAGCGTATGTATGGATAGTAATAGCACATGGTTGCATAGCTTATGCGTGTGTATAGATAGTTGTATCGGATGTATGGAAAGGATTAGCGTGTGTATGGATAGCTATAGCTACAGCGTGTGTATGAATAGTTTTAACGCGTGTTTAGATAGTTATAGCATGTGTGTGAATAACTAGAGCGGGTGTTTATCGAAGATTATTATTGTCATTGAAAATATTAAAACGTCTTAACGAACACAGTTGTGAATTTGATTTTACAGCAGCGATTTTAACTTCTTCAGCTAGTCTTTATTCATCGAGGAAAAATTACTACCTATGAATGATCAACACTTATTTACTAGAAATTTGATTTAGATCAAAACGGGTTCTTTTGAGTATCATAAATTATTGGTAAAAAGAGTTGCAAGTTTTCTCAATGAGCATTCATTAAATTTTCGTTTTTGTTTCTCGGTGCGCGGTTTTGATTTTGTTTCTCGCACACAGAGAAAGAAACAAACTTGTCGCTATCGTGAAAAATAACAAAACAATTAGAAATGCTCTAAATCACAACTGAAGAAGTTAAGATATTTTCCTGTCACTCGCCCAAACCTTGATAACAACTACCGAAAAACGTGTGATTGAGCTCTTGCTATATTGAGTTATTGAACCAAACGTTTTTTTTTTTTTTTCAAATACATGAAGTTATATGCTGGGCTGGAACTAACCTAGCATGAGTTTTATCGATTAGATGTCAAACAATTTTCAAATTTAAAATTTTCGGTTGAATCGTTCGGGCTCCAATTTCAGATAGTTTCGTAAAGTTTGCTTTTTGCTTAGATAGGAAAATTTTACCGATTCGCTCAATTAAATGATTGTCTTGGTAGTGCAACAAACAAAGGGTTGATTCGAATATGTATGAAATGACAGTGATTAAATAAAAGATATCCATTCTTTTAGTATATATTATTATTTATAACGTTCTAACGTCTCAGCATTCAGAAATGCACTGTTAGATAAAATTGCAGCAAATACTAGAGTTGCAATTCTCTCTATTATTTGTTTTAATGGAATATAAGAATACCGTAGTCCAACGTCATGCGGTCGTGTCTTGAATACCACCCTCCTACTTTTAGTAAAAAATATAAGAAATTATTCTAAATTTTAAACCCGCTGACCCCCAGTAACGTTCAACTAGTTTATGATATCTCTTGGGCTTTGAATAACCTCTGTGAGCACAGCTAGTTACTCAGCGACTGGCGTTTCGTGACTTAAGAAGTGCAGCATGTTAGGCATGCAATATCAATCAAAAATACCAGTGTTATTTTCCTGACTACCTGAAAAATTTTCCCGATATTTTCTATATTTAAGACCAAAATATAGCGAATATAAAGTACCTGGCGATATCAGGTTTAGTCTGCACATGGTATTACTGCACTAACATTTTTTAAACATGTTAACATTTTGTAAACGAAAATGTTTTCTATTTGCTTTTTTTCAACTACCAAACCAAAACAATGCAAATATAAGGCACCTTGCAATGAAAGGATTAGTCTGAACAAGTTATTACCGCGTAAGTATACGCGCGTCAAAACACTACTCGTTCTGTTTCGCCGCCTCTACCGACGCGTCGTTGCCGCTCGAGTATGACCGGTTTGAGCGTTTCATATAGACGTTCGGAGAAGTAGTTCGGACGCTTTTGCGACGCTTCTTGCTTCGCTTCATTTGACGCCTCAGTATGTCAGTAGCCTAAGATTCTCGAGAAACGAAAGCGGTAGAAATTTGCTAAGACGGCTGCAATCACTGTTTCCTTGTTTGTGAATCATAGGAATAAACGTTTGGCGGTACTAAAATGACGTTGATTAAAAATATAAACAATGTCGATGTTTTTATTTAGACGATCGGAACGCGAGCAGTTCGTAAGAACTGATGATCATATCGTCCCCTTAATGCTAGAACTAGATAACTCGGAATTTGTCGATTTAGAGTTAGGTATGCCATCATATTTATCGCGTCGAGCTCTAAAACATATCCAAAACTCGTTGAAACACGATTACAAGAAAAAGTGTTATTCATCAATTAAAAAACTAAATATCTCAACGAAAAACAAGCGTATTTTGTAGTAATATTTAGTTTTACTCGGTTTTTTGTAGATTTTTACGTTGCTATAACGGGCCTGAAACGATATGGATGCGTTTCATAAAATCTGAACCTTTAATAATTGCATTTGAATCATTATCACCAGAATACGTCAAATTTTCATACCCGTTTTTCTCGAAACGTCCATTTTCGAGTTATCTAGTTCTAGCATTAAGGGGACGATTGATGTGTGGTTCTGTGCGGTGACTTTCCGCGTTTCCCGTTAAAAGTGCTTGGGCTGATTAAATTGCTCTTCCCATAGTACGACCCCGTAGAATCCCGTCTTATCATTGGAAAACAGCTGAACTCGCAGAGATTGTTTATTTACTAAATAAAACTGCGCGATTCCGTCATCCGTGTTGGCGCTATTAGGCAGGATTGTTGTTGATCGGCACGTTTGAATACCGTTCGATTGTGAGTCGGTTTTTAATTATAATATTAACTATTTGTATGGAACGGTCTTGCACAAGCTCTTAAGGTGCCGCCACACGGACGCTAATTCCCTTAGTTTCTAAGTCTTAGTTGATTGTGAAAAGCATTTTTTCATCACTGAATAGTAGGCTATGAACTATTCGGGCATGCCGGAGTAGTTCAGGGTCTCTATGTTATAGCTTTTGACAGTACAATCCCGCGTTATGATGAAAAAAAATGCTTTTTACAATCAACTATGACTTAGAAACTAAGGGTGTTAGCGTCCGTGTGGCGGCCCCTTTATCCTGTAGAGTAGAGCAGAGCAAAAGTTTGCATTGGCCTTTTTGAAAAACACTGTGAAAATTTACAGAATGATTTTTTTCGGCCGTGAAATTTATTGCGGTTTCCGTGAAAATTCAATGACAATTTGGATGCAAAGGGATCGGACTATAAGTAAAATGAAGAAAAAATAAGGCAAAATGATTAATAATTCAATATAATAATTAAAACAGTTAGATGGAAATCTAGGCCCCGCGTTACTCTGCCAAAAAACGATGTATTATGTTATATAATCTAGAACATAGTCTCGCCGAAACAGTGTAGTAGTTTATTAGCAATCCCTCCAGATCGTAATAGTCTGATCACGTGCCTGGTACAACTGCCAGAAACCCACAGGGAATCCTTGCTACCAGCAATCACATGTCTAGAGCTTGCAATTTAAACATTTATACAGACTAAACAGCACATCATTATGAGAAAATATAATGCTATCCATTCCGAAACGATTCCTTCGTAAAGTAAGAAAAGCTGCCAAAAATTTGTCAGCAAAGGAATTCGATTTTTAACCAAACAGTAAAAACTGATGCTCTATAGGCTGTTTGCCAAGTCGTTATGCAGCCAGTGCACATACTGACCCGTCGTAGTTCGCTTTATCCTCCATCAGGATAGTATATCCCATATCTACGTAAGCGGTTTCGACAAGTTTCTCGCTGTGACCCAGAATTTAAAATCAATCAGCCGCGGACTGCTCTTGCTATGTACGGAGGCGACCTGAATTCTTAAATAATTTATTTTTCGCATCCATTTCACTAACCTTTCGCCCGCTTCGCACAAGCGGAGTGGGACAATCTCAAAAACCACACCAAAACAATTGAAAATGAAAACAGATGACACACATAAATTGTGCGGGTCTTTGGTCGCCGTCACCAGGATGACTCCGAAGTAATTGACTTAGATATTGTAGCGGCGAGTAGGTTGGGGCTTACTAGCAGGTTGTGATTGGAATGAATATAAATTTGCGCCGAATCGTTCGTTCAAAGTTCTTCGCGATGTTTTATTCATAGACGGTTTACACATTGAAACTAATCATTATTCTGGTCTAGTTTAGACCGAAATATATTTCGGGTACAAGTTATAGCAAGAAAACACTTGACCACTAGTGATATGTGATTTATTTCCAATTGATTGACAAATTTATGAGTAGAAAGTTTTGTTAACGAGGGTAAACCAAAATATCTATCAATCAAGAGTAGTAGGTACAGTAGAAAGCAATAAAATGCAAAATGTAAACAACACCTCAGGAACGTTATATTAGACAACAGTACTAATTGTAGCGATAATCCTGGGATGTGGGATATTAATTAAAGCAACTACAATGTATTTCAAACGTTACATTACTTTACTATACAAATCAATTTCTGGAGAATCTTTTGTCCGATTTTTGCGCAAATATCCTCTGAATCTATCAGAAAAAGCCGCAATTATAAGCATCCAAAAATTAAACACATTATCATTAGGACCAAAACTACGCTAGGCCCTTTGCCTGAAATTTCATAGTTCACTACAATCAAACGTGATAAAACTCAGTGACATCTCAAAGCTTATTAACCCATTTCTGGCGGGTGATGCCATGACTTTGATTTAAGTTCAACCATTATACTTGAGAATTTGCACTATGAAACTTTTCTGTATGGGTAGAGAACAGATGGATCTTCAATATGTAATACAGTTGACCATGATTGCTATGATTATTATATGATTGCTTTCCAAGCACGGTCGACAGGATTATAGACCTAGTAATTTGAAGTGTGCTATTTGGCCTATATAAGAGCCTGTTTCAGCCGAAACCGCTCATATTAGTTCTAGACAGCGACAACAGCAGTCCTTTCTTAGTAGCAGCAGCAACAGCAGTGCAGCGGATACCAAAGGCAGCGGATAGCGGCCACAGCTGTGGCATGGCAACGGATAGCGCAGTAGTTGCGATCGATAGTAGCAGGGCCAGCTGATGCTGTGGCACTTCCTTTAGTGGAATGCTGTCTGTGCGATAGTGGGCACTAGTAAATGCATTCAACGAAAAGTTGTCTCATTTTGACAAGACACCAACGTTCTGGAAAACTGGCGTTCGAAATACAAGTGTCGTCTAGCTTTGAGTGTTGAAACAGCTTTTCACTGTGTTATCTATAATAAGGAATACCTCATTCGTACTGTCAGTGATAACGCAAAGAAGTGATCGGCATCTTATCCGATATTGAGTTGAACGGCAATTTTCCTTTTTAGGATAATATAAATACCTAAGTGAAGAGTTAATATTTTCAATATTTATTTACACCTTTAAATTTGGAACAGTTATAAATTTAACTTCATCTCCAGGTCTCAGAACGTATTGAATTACCTTTTCTTTCAGTAATAAGCACAACATCCGAACAGCTCTTATTATCTGCATAGAAATTAGGTTATCGCATAGTCAAACCTTAAAAATTGTCAAACCCCAATTATGACAAGCAACTGTATTATTGAAAATGGTCAATCCTTGTTGAAATGCAAATTTTGATTTATATGATTGCTCTCCCAAGCACAGCATTATAGACCCAGTAACTCAGAATGTACTATTTGGCCTATGTAAGAGCCTGTTTCAGCCAAAATTGCTCATATTAATTCTAGACAGCTACTACAACAATCCTTTTTTTTTGTAAGATTTGGACCACTGCGACCATTGTTTTGATCTTTTATGATATACAACAATCCTTACTTAACCGCAGAAGCTGTGGGAGCGGATAGCATCTGCAGCAGCAGTGGTATCAGCAGCGATATTGAGGCCAGCTGGTGCAGCGGCATTTCCTCTAGTAAAAGCTGCCTTTGTGCAGTAGCGAGCAGCATCAGTAGTAGGTGCATTAGCCGGCACTTCCTCTAATGAGAAGTTGCCGTATTTTGACAACACACAAACGTTTTCGAACGCTAGCTTTCAAAGTGTATGAGCCGTCAAATTTTCAGTGTAAAAACAGTTTTCAATTGTGTTATCAGAAAAATTCCTTAACCTCCTGTGTCTGGGTAGCACACAGATGCGATCAACATTATATCCAATATGAAATTGAACAACAATCCTTATAAGACAACAACAAAATTATTGAAAATCACATATTTTCTCGTTTTACGCTGGAATTAAAAGTAAAATGCCATTTTTAACTGCATGCACTTTGGCTGTTGAAACTTGTTTCCGTTGTATAGTGTTTGTTTCATTCCTGTTCAGTGATGTATGTGCAAACTAAAATTCGGTAGCACCTCAACTCCTCTTTTGTACAAAATTTTAAACATATTCAATACAAGTAATACAACAACAAACTTGTGTAGCTCTACGTCAAGCATGCGGTCGTGGCTTTGCATACAACCTTTGTGATTTTTTCAATTCAAAATGGTCTCTAGGGTCGTTTTCAGGTCTCTGAATATTATCCCGATTTCGAAACTACTCATATGAGGTATTTGGTCAATTTTTGCTGTTTTCCGGAAACCAGAAGCCATTATCTTAAATTTTAAAATGGCGTCTGGAGTTGATTGTGTCCGATTCCGGAAATACCCATTTTTGATGGTATTCGGCCAATTTTGGTTCTCTTCCAGAAGCCGGAAGTCGCCATTTTGATACTCAAAATGACCACTACGGCAGTTTTCATATCTCTGGACATTATCCCGATTCTGAAAATACTCATAAGAAGTATCAATCGTAATTGTACCAATAATATTGCAAAACACTCATAAAATTGCTGAGTTTTGGTACATTTTGGATTTCCGGGAATGAGAAAATTCTTTCGGAGTACCGCTGACACTGATTTCAAAGTACAGTCAAATCCCTCTAAAACGACACTTTTCATAGCGACAAATCTCGCTATGGCGACATTCTCAACAGTCCCTTCTGTTTTATACTAAAATTTTTCGTTTTATTGCGACATTTCGCTATCACGACCTTCCTCTATAACGGCATACCAAAACTAACACTTGTCATTCTTTACTGCGACAGTAGTACAGTCGAATCTCTCTATAACGACATTGCTTAATCTATAACGACATTCTCAACGGTACCTTCTGTTCTACATATACAATAATTCTTCGTATTATTGCGACATTTCACTATAACGACAGTCCCTTGCGATGTCGCTATAAAGGGATTCGACTGTAGATAAATTGCTGAATCTTTTAGTGCTGAAACCAGAGCTGCGGAAAGTCAATATCATACTCCTGACATTACGCCAGAATAATGCAACACCAGAATCGGCCAACTACGATGCATGGTTCAATACAAATGAGTTTGCTATGTTTCAATGATTTTTTCAGCGTCACTTCTCACTCTCATTTTTTTCTTGCTCTCTTTTGCGCTCATTCGGGTATGGCTGTATTGAGATTAAACCAGCAGAATTATCAAGTTCATTTGGACAGCATGATATTATGAGGATGACCAACAGAATATCAATGATTTTTTATCAATTGATATGTATGATAGTTTTATATGGACGACGTTCGATCAGACCGAACCAAGCGCTTTTTTAAATTGAGTACTTAGCCCCAGTGGATAAGACTAGTAATAATCTATCTAGCATGCTCATAACGATATTTTGTCAAAATTTTTCTGTAGCAGCTTGCTTGCTTGTTGTAGGTTGAACTAGAGACAGTGTTAGTTCACAGCAAAATAGTTGAAAACTCGCGGGTGGCGAAACAGAAAATATTAAAATTTTGCCGTACTTTTATGGTGAACATTTTCGTCGGTAATGATAAATAAAGTGATTTAGGTAAAAACAAGTAATAACTGTTTAATTTAATGAATATGTATTCGGTAATCGTTTCAAGATGCCTTGAGTCAAAAAATGGCTCTATGTTATTCTGGCAGACGTTGCGGGAGATCCATTGATGAAAAACATGGAATGTTGCTATTTTTTTTATTTTTATTTTGGCAATATGTTTATGTATATGTATATGTATATGTATACATAAATTAAGAATAATAAATTGCAAAAATTTTACAATTGCCGCATTTTTCTTGCATTTGCTTAGGAAAAGTCAATTCAGTTAATTTTCACAATCCAGAAGTTTTTATAAGAAAAAAATATAACGAATTATTTCCAACTTGCTCATTAAGTTCGACATGTGCATTTTAATTCAACTGATTTATATTTTAAATGCCCTCCCACTTCAGCATGTGTTCTTTACCGACGCAACAAGTGGCCGCACACATTGTAGCAATGATTCAGTCGAGACTCCATGGACTAAATCTAGTTAAACAAATATTTAATTAAAATCGATCATTCAAGTAAATCCCCTCTCAAATAATTTATCAATGGTAGAACAAACGCTTGCGTATCAATGCTCCACAGCAAAACGAAAGAAACTTATAAATTCCAGAAATCAACACACTTCAAGCTGGCACTGAAAATATCACGCTGCTCAAACGATTTTTGATTTTTAAAATATCACCATGAGCTGCACTGCAGTGATATTTCCGAGTGAACTCTGTTGATACAAGACGGTTGACATTGAAACCCCGAGAATGAGAATAATAGATACGAGATATTGAATCATTCGTAGGATCTCCACGCGTACTGTGATGGTTACATGCTCTTCATGGAGAAAAAAACAAAGGCGATGATATTTTCTCTCTCGTCATAGTCAACATGCTGCTTAGATTAATCGCAGCTCTGGCTGAAACTATTAAATTCGGATAAAAATTGTCAAAGTCACAAGAATTGCAATTTGTGGGACCCGGGTACCCCGTCGGGCATGTAAGGGTGTTTGTTGGTCGAGCATATATTGGTTAAAAAAGTCGTATTTCTTAACAGTGACTTTATCGGAAAAAGGAGGTCTGTTGTTTTGTTCAATTTCCAAAGCAAAACAGGTATTTTTATGGATATCACGAAAATTCTCATTTTTTATGTCTTTCTATCCTGAATGCAAAGAATACCATCCACGTACTAATCATCTAGTAAGGAATTTTTTTCCATTAATTTATTTTCAAGTCTGCCATGAATAGTTCATATAGAAAAGGTGAATGAGGATTTCCCATAGACGCTCCTTTTGTTTGTTTGTAAAATTCAACTTAGGAAGTTATATGTATACTTTTTTAGTTTCCAAAATATGGAAAAAAAATTGCATTATCTAAAAGTTAAACTTCTTGAGAACATTTTCACAAATTTTCATGAGGATCTGAGCAATAGGGAGAAAGTTGGAGCGATTTGGAACGCGCCTCGCACGGCCGCGTAAGATAAACTTGAAACTTCATGAACGTTTATCTCGAAATGGTTTTCAAACAAATGACTTTGCCGTGCTTAAAATTGCGGTAAAACTAAAGAACTGATTTTCTTAATTTTTTTTTTTCAATGTTTGTTATTAAAGTCCCTGGTCGTTGAACGATCGTTTTTTGATACACGAAGTTTAACATTGCAGAAAAAAATCTTTAATGCAATTTTTAGCGCTCAAAACATGTTTTTTCCGGCAATAACGTTTCTGTTTGCATTGAAAACAAAATACTTATAAAAATGATCGTTCAGATACCAGGGACACTTCTTAACTCATGAAAAAAATGTGATTTTTTTTATTTTAGTTGTTATCGTAAACACCGCAAACCTTTGCACAAATAAGGCGTTTCGGGAAAACGGTCTTTACTTTACAAATAATTGGTATTTCTTATGAACAAACGTGTTTTTTGTTGTTGAATAACTGAACTTTCAGAAAATTCCTACTTCAATGCAAAACTACACGCTTAAAACCATTTCCAGACTTCATTCCCATATGATTCCTGTCAGCATAGAGAAAATAGTATAGAAAATCACGCTGCGACAAAAAAACTGGTTAGCAAATTAGTTACAAATTAGTGGCTTAAGCAGTTAAATTAAAATTACGCGACAACGGCACCTCAAACTATGGCCAATTATTTCAGTAAATGTCAAGAAGCCAACGGAAGCTTCCAGCGAAAAATGTATAATATTTTCATTCACTTGGGGAAAAAAATCAATTGAAAGGCAAACAGCTAGATGAACTAAATTTAATCCAGATTTCTCCCCCCGAAATACCTACCACTACATCACGAAAAATGAAAAATCAAGTGATTAATGACCAGTTTACTGATTTACTTCACGGGTCAGCTAGATCCGCCCAGTGCTCAGGTCAATGCCCCATTTTACACTGCACTGTCACCACCACCAGCAGCAGCGACATTGCCAACGCTTGCACTTGCGTCATTCATTGAAAATCTGTAAGACTAAACACAAACAAATTTCTGTGGGTGACTGGGGCGGTCGTCAGTGGAACTTGGGAGGTTTCGTTCCAAATTGGCTCCGCTTGCTGAATAATTTGGCTGTTGGCCGATGTCTTATGCGTCCGTAAATATTAATTGTTATAAAAACTAAAATGTACATTTAACAACTCAGGTCAGTGAGAAGATCTGTAATTAAAAGCAATGTCGGGGCAATGATATTGAGTACCTTGAAACTAATGTCAGAATAACAGTAACTTTACTTGAATAACTTTATTAACAACAAAAGCAATTTTATGAAGTGTTGACTTGAGCAAACTGGGTTTAAACATATTATTCAAGAGATTGAATACAATTTTGTCCCAATAATTTTGAAACCGCTCTCAGAAATTGTTGTTGACCCACATAAAAAAATATAATAATGTTTAAAAAATAGGCAAACTGGATGATTGGAAGTGAGTAGTAAGTGAGAATTGCTGGAAGAAGCTCTCCAAAACTTATGAAAAATTCATAACAAATTTGTCGCTGGACTGACCAAAATACGATGTTACATTCTACAGGCAATAACAAGGTCATACTTACAAATACGAAACTTCTGAATCCGATAACAACCGGAATTTAAAACTTACCTGTAAAGAAAAAAAAAACTATCAGAAATATTGCCAACGATTACAACACGGAGAAGAACAAAAGTTTATCAATAGATCAAAATCTGGCCTTTCGCTTATAGGTCATGTGAACACCCCTATACAGCGTTTCTGACTTAGCGCAATAGCACAACACAAGCAAGTGCTTTCATCCCGGCATCAAGACAACCCGCTTCTCGCTTTCGCTCTCTCCCCCTCCAACCGATAATTACAGGTTCCAAATCACGACAACTTCTTTCAGCTCGACCGACAATTTAACGGCGAACGATTCAATTCCACCTCAAATCCGGTTGATGCACTCAGGGTGCTCTCCCACTTTGACATTTGAATTGCATCGTCCATTAAACTTCATAAAGAAACATTATGCACACATAGTATGACTCATTTGCCTACCCACGGCGGTACCAATACTTAAGATCGGTCCCGCTGCGATGTTCGATTTAGGCTTGTGACAGTTTTAGAGTTGAAAATTTCAAAAGTTAAAGCGTCTTATGAACTCAAAGTAAAAGTTTATTAAAATACGCTACGTATTCAAGGAAATAAATTGAACAGTTACAATCGACTGCAGTTATTACCAAGTTCGTTTTTAACCGACCCCAGATTATTTGACCCATTTTTTTGATAAGCGCATTTTATCTTCCACTACAGTGTCCAATTCGAAAAATAAATCTCCAAAATCGCATATAAATTACCCCACACTGCCGCGTGTTCCAGCCAAATAATCAATCGTTTTTGTTACGAGTGCCTCAGGATCGGAATTGGTAGCGGCGATGATGCATGTGCTAACGAACAGCAACACCGCAACAGCGCACCACCCGGAATCCGAATGTAGGACACGAGACATCACCGTTCGCGGAACGACGCGTGCGATGAAAGTTCAAACGCTATACCATGTGCAACAAGAGCAGCAGCAGTATCATCAGCATCACGTAATGCAATTGAGAAGAAACCCGCCGAGGCGAGCTGTGCGCTTGGGTCGAATAAGCGAACTGGGTGAAGCGCAAAAAGGAAACAAACGAACCGTGATAATTGATCAATGAAAATCACAGAATTTAAAGTGACGGACCCGCCTGCAAGATATATTCACGACTCGTGTGGCAATTGTGAATCGTCAATAGCGGTCAATACCGGCAGAAAGTTGCTTCTGTATGTAAGTATTGCGTATTGTACGGAGCAGGCGGACGAAGTCTGAGTAATTAAAGCATGAATTTAGAACAAGGCAAACGAGTGAACTACCTTTTCGTACTGCATCTAAACGTTAGAATGATTTAGCAGGTGTGGTAAGTGAAATACGAGGTAAAGAAATAAAACTGAAACAATAGCAATTTGAAAATGAAATGTGCATGATGGGAATATTTGACTTCTGTGTACAGATGAAACCGTAGAATATGATCCAAGCCATATCAAAATTGCACAATTATTACGTTTTCAACACCTTTATGTTTAAAATGCATAAAAAGGTAACTTCTCGGTCTGCTTTATGACTGGCAGCCATCGTTAATACATTTTGAGCGAAAAGTTTATTGGTACCGGAAGCGACTGTTTTCAGTTATTGCCTCCAATTTCATGTGTACCCCATTTCCCAGTAGAATATTAATAATGGCTGTTTTCTGTTTTATTTTATTTTTCATGGAGTACGTTTGCATCCTTTTTGCGTTTCTTCGCCGAGAAAAAGCTATAATTTCACTAAAAAAATACATGATTATGGCATGGAATATATTTCCTTCGTGTGGAATTTAACCTTCAAAGTATTGCCTTTTTAAATCGGAGAGTATTCATATTTTTAATTCGTCTACTAATATTTTTTCACAATTCATATTGTGTCCAAAAGGTGATATTTCAATTCTAAAAATCTATGATTTATCATTAACTTAAAACCTATTCTTCTAACTTTTGAATTAAAACAGAGATTTCTTACATCCTGATAGTAAATCAGGAAGCTCAAAATGAAAAATATTATGGGCCCAAGATACTACCTTAAGATACACCAGCAGTAACACAGTTACAGTGTTAGTGTTACGGAGTATCTGCTCAAGCTTATATAAAAGCAAATTATTTTTTCGCTCATTGTTTTTTGTAAGCTCTACAACTGCCGCTCAAAAAGGATGTTTGGCCAGAAAATATCCAAAAATATTCGTAAAATCGTGCTAAATGACCGCAAAGTGGAATTGAGCAAACTAGTGAAGAATGAAACATGAATCAACCACCACACTCTTGAATCCAATTGACAGTCAGTAGATTGCCTGGTGAAAATCGTCCGAAGCGTCCAAAAGCGCAACAATCAACCGGTGTTTTTTTGGGATTCGAAAGGCATAAATTCGTCGACTACCTTGAGCTTAGTAAAACAATCCAAAAACAATATTTTTGCGAAATATTGGATCGGTTGGATGTTCAAATTAAGGTGAAACGACTGCATATGCGGAGAAAAAGTGATCTTTCACCAAGACAACACTCTCGCTCATTTTGCTCGCGACATTATTTGATAATTTAAAAAAATTGGGCTACGTTTCTCATTCTCCATATTCGTCAAATTTAACCTCGAGTAATTATTTCCTGTCTCTCGATTAAAAAATGCGGCTCTCGGACAAGGAAGAAATGGAAACCAATAAGTATATTTGAAGACTTGACGCGAGCACTACAAAACCGACAACGAAATGATAGAAATGAATAGAGAGCTTTAGTTGGAGACTATATCGAAAAAATGTTTTTTTTTTTTTCATAAAAATTATCGTTTCTTCATTAGTAGGCCAAAAACTTTTCAGCCCATGTAGATTTTGGAAAAACAATTGCAAACTGGAAAAAGCTGCTCCTTCTACATAGACTATATTATGTTTTGTATGAAAAATGCCGTTCAATAAAAGTGGAATTTTTTGAAAATAATAAGATTTCAGATGTAGAAATTTAAGCTTATTTCTTAAACTGAGAAATTACTCGACATTTTCATTTTTGCTGTTAACGTCCTTTCAACACATTTTTTGTTGCAACATTTTAGAAGTGGAAATTATTAGCACACCGATACATGCAGCCGCCGCCGACTGGAACCAACGAATATTTCGGCGCAGGAATATTTTTCCTAAAATTGTTTTATTAGCAATAAAAAGTTGAAGTTGTCTTTTTGTCTTATTTCAAAGTATTTCTTACAATAGGTTATAGAATACATTTGATTGACTTCCAACAATTGGTTGTTCTGAAACGGTAAATTTCAGTAATAATTCTTTTTCAATTCTCTCTAACACTAATATTACGAAAGACTAACTTTTAGCGGTAAGTTTGTATCAATAACTTTTATCCAACCCTAATGAAATGACTCTCTGAAAATTATGGGTAGCCCTAAAATGATTCAAAATGTTAATTGAGGTTGACATACGGCCTCTAAATATCAGCCCGATTTTGGAAATAGTCGTTTTCGGTGCTATTCGACCATTTTCCAGAAATCGCAAGTCACGATCATTGACTTCAGAAATGCGTCTGGGATCGATAGCCTTTAGGTATCATCCCGGTACCGAAAATACCTATACTGGATGGTATTTGATCTTGTTTTCAGCTCTAATTGGTCGAAATGTGCGTTCAAATAAGGCTCCACATATTCTAATAGTACAATAGTTAGCAACATAGAATAAAACTTTCCGCGTTTTAGTTGACGCTTGGCTGATTTCCAAATCGATTATTGCTACAAGAATAAAAAAAATCCGTTGAAAACTGACTGGGTTATTAACAATTTAAATTGGACAATTTTCGTGACGCTTTTGTTGTATTCAGTATCTCAATTTGGAGTCTATTCCAAAATGTTGCCATAAGACATAATTCTACGTAAAAAAGCTGGCAAAACAATAATCTGATGGAACATTTTTAGTCAATAAACAGTTTTTGTTATTTCCTGTTAAGTTGTAGCTCACGTTGGTTCAAGCAACTTTGTAGAAGACTACCTTTTTGTAGCTCTCGAATTGGCTGAATCAGAGCAATTTGGCTTAGGGTGGCTCTGAAAAAACCGTTTTTTGTTCTATTATTTTAATTCAAGTTTCTCAGTGATGTTATCTTCAGATAACTTTTAGAACTTAATAAAAGACGCAATTTTTTGTGGTTAAACTTCTAGGATATCTTATACGAGTGAAAAGCTATTACGTTTTAATTTTCGAAATACGCCCTTTTTAAATGTTGATATCTCTGAATGAGGCATAAGTTTAAATCTGCTCATATTTTGCCAAAAATGTAAGGTTTTTAAGGCTTAGTTTTTAAGAGCCAAAAAGCAAAGCCTTGGTGCTACATTCCGATTCGGAACTTGACCTTCTGTTTTTTATACACAGACTTCGCAGCCGACTGTTTAATGTACAGGACAATTGCGGGGCTAACGCTACGATCTATCTGACAGTAAGAGTTTCTCCCGAGCCGAGACTCGAACCTACGACGACTGACTTGTTAGGCCAGCATTGTACCTCGAGATCATCTGGGAGACATTTTTTAGAGCCACTCTAAGCCAAATTGCTTTGAATCGTCCGATTCAAGAGCTATAAAAAAGTAGTCTTCTAAAAAGTCTTAAATAACGTGATGTACAGCTTCAACGAAATTTAGGTGTTTTATTTCGAGGATTTTAGAACCACTCCCATTTTCACTTCAATTTAAATGTAGACCTACTTATAAGAAGCAACTTCTCCATAGAGAGTATGACTATAAAATCACAAAAAAAAACATTGAAAACTTTATTTTCGCCAGGATTGTCGTTCTGTGCCACAAGTGGACAAAAGCGAGGTGAAAGTTATCTTTGCTAAAGGCACTAAATTTCACAGGAATGCACATAAGACTCTAGCAAAAGGATTCGTGGGAAACTAGCACGCGCTTCTACTGATCAAATCTTCACTCTCCGGTAGATCCTTTAGAAATGCCGGGAGTACAACATGCCCGCACGTCACGTCTTCGTGGACTTTAAGACAGCGTATGATACAGTCGATCGAGACCAGCTATGTAAAATAATACACGACTACGACTAAGCTTGGCTAAGCTTGGATCGAGTGAGGGTGAGGGTGCAGAGGGTTGAGACAAGGAAATGGACTACCCTGCACGTTTTTCAACATTGTTCTTGAGGGTATCATCCGATAAGTGCGCTGCGAAACGAGAGGCACGGTTCTCCACAGGGGTAGTCAACTCATAAATTTCGCAGTGAACCTGGACGTTATTATAAGAAAGTTTAGAACGGCGGAGGCAATCTACGCCAGACTAAAAGTGGAGGCTAGAAGAAATAGACTAGAAATTGATGCGTCAAAATTCAAGTATATGAAAGGGAGAATCTCGAGACCAACAGTCGCCTCCAGGATCCAGGAGCTTACGGTACCGCACGAAACTGACGATGCACAAACCCTAATTAGACCAGTAGTTTTCTATGGACTCGAAGCCATTACGCTACTCACGGGAGTCCTACACACATCAGCCGTATTTGAACGGAAAGTGTTGCGAACATAGGAGGAATACAAACCGAAAGCGGAGAGTGGCGCATGCGTATAAATCATGAGCGGCAGGCACTACTTAAAAGATTCCCATTGTGCACCTGACGAAAGTCGGGAGTCTGCGATGGGCATGTCGCGGGGATGCCGGACGACAGTGCGATAAAATCGGTGCTTTTTAGGAACCGACACTAGAAACAGAGGAAACCCAAAGTGCTAAGTGACTTGATCAGGTTGAAGCGGACCTACGAGTGTCGAGACGCCTAGGAAACTGGCGACGAGTAGCCCAAAACCAAGGAAAGTGGAGGAAAATTCTTGAAGTTAGTAAGACATAAAACGATCCCCATATAGAGGAGCGGCTAAAATAACCAAAATGCAAATTTCATATTCCTAAATTTTTGAGCACATGATTTTGTAGTTTTTTATCTATATTTTCATAATTTCTGAACTTGATACATGGAAGGGTGCATGTTGAAAAACGCCTCCAGAGTTACACGTCATTCCGCTCTGCTAAAATACTCTATTCTAATAGACATAAATAATTCAAACATTAATATCACGCAAGTAGCACATTTTATATTGAGCCCCATGAGGAAGACATCCTCTCACGGTCAAGTGGATTGAAATTGGCTTGAATCTCACATACAAAGCAGATTGTTCGCCATTCCCAAAATATCAATTCAGCGTTTTACGACTGTTTACAGGCTGGATTGTGCATCGCCCTCACCGGGACAGAGTACGTACATGCAGTTGAATTGATGCACATTCCATATTTATACTATCCCTGTGGGGAACGTTCCGCACAATTAATGTTTATTGCGAAAAAAGAGGATCATTCCATCATATTAAACCAGCCACAGAACATACCAAATATACGACTCGACATAAATGCCATATCGTTATTGTTTGATAAATATGTGCCCTTTTCATACCGCCTTTGTGTCACCTGCCAGGATACATGACACATTTGCAACTGCCCTTGTCGAAGGAAAAAATAATCGATTCTTTTTCGCCGATGCAAGTTCAAATCATCAGAGTTCAAGCATCAACCGTCACACGGCACGAGGCTTCTCCATGCCATATAAAATGACGTTGTTCTGTTTGTCGAGTGACTACACCTCTGAGGAATGCCGAGCACTTAATTCTAATTCGATCGGATCAGATAAAAGCGATAATATTGCATAGATGTTTTCCAGTTATTTTTCCCACGTTTACCCCCGTACATCCCATAGAAAGTGCACGGGTTGAAATCACGGTGGGAGTTACGTACGGAAGTACTGTGTTTGTAGTCACATTAACATACGTATAAGTAGGTAACAGATCCCTGCCCTGGTTGCGGGTAAACACCGTGCGTGAGATATATAATGTTTTTACACGCCAAAACGAAAGAATTTTTTCCTACCAGAGAGATTTCCTGACGACGAAACGATAAACATTAGCATTCTATTGTGCAGCTGTTGTTTTTTCCCGTCCACTGGGATTGATGTTTGTTCAATTACGAAGGAAGGAAAGTAATAGTATGGAAATAATCTGATAGAATTTCGCTTTCCAAGATGAAAGTGAAATAAATCAGCATGGTCAGTCAATCCTGTTCGCTATGCTTTTGTTAGTTGCCCTTTGAGAATTCTGAACTATGTTTAGCTATGATTGACGATAAGTTGTATACATTAGTTAGTTTTCTACACATAGTTTCCTAAATGAGAATAGCACAGGAAAACTATTCTGAGAACAATGATATAGAAAATACAAATTTTGATGTGAAAATGTTGTAAAATAAAAGAAAAATCACAGAATTACATTCAAAAGATCTATACAACAAAGACTTTTCCGTCTTCAGACAAACATAAATATACTGTAAGATTAAATATTATCGAAACAAAAATCTTGTAGAAAAATGCTGAATAACCACCCAAATAAACGAGATTCAATTATTGGTATCTATAATCTATTCGGAAGAACAAAAATAACACTACACCTGTAATTAGTAAAGAAACGGTGACCTTGAGGTTCACATTTGTGTGTAGCCCAGACAGTAAATCAATAATTAATACTAATTGAGATTGTTGAATATTAGATCCGTCTAGATTCTTCAAATTCATGGAAATTCAGTAAGAAAAAGTGTGGCAAGAATGCTTACAAATGATCAATGAAAAATTACAACAATAAGAAACAACATTTCAAAAAAACAAACAGTCATTTTCTTACTTATTGTCACTAGCCTCTATCCCGCTTGAACCAAAGAGCGAGATATTTTAGGAACGACAAGCCGCAAGCGTGGGAAAATGAAATTTATAAATAAACTGTACAATAAAAAAACATTAATGACATCAATGGCGCTAGAATTCGAAGCTATTGCTCAACATCCGACCATTAATGAATCCAACTTGGCACGAAATCAGATCATAGCACTATAAACACAAAATTAGGCAATAAATTTTCTCTCCACACGCGTCATCTCTTTGACGGAAGCCACAAAGCAGAAATTTATTACAGTTATGGTCTGTATTTCTGCCGCTGGCGAACTCAATCTCATATTAAGCAATCACTTGTCAGATGGCCAAGGTCTCCAAATTTAAACTTAATGCACGGTTAATCTCGAACCCCATAAGGCGGCGGCTTGAATTAGCACACAAGCCCGCTTGCACATTTCTAAACGGCATCGGCATGGTATATATAAGTTCCGGTATGCTCGTAAATTTCAAATATAGCACACGACTTTTGCAATCCTCTATTTAGAAGAAACAGAAACACCCTGTTGTGTAACAAAAAAAAAGTAGGAGGTTGTATCCAAGACACGACCGCATAAATGACGTAGAACTACGTACACTATTAACAAATGCATTAAGTGTTTCATTACCCTAGTAACACAACTGTTTTTATCAAAGTTTTATAGCGCTTTTTATGGCTGTATTGAGCGCTATAAAACTTTGATAAAAACAATATTCTTACTTGGGTAATGAGTTATAATGTCTACTAATGAAGGGTTGTGAATTTCGTGAACCGGTTTCAGCAGTTAGCACATCGTGCCGAGTTAAAACCAAACACAGCACACACACACATACACAAATCATACCATATCATAGACACACACACACATCATACCATATCATTATACCATACACACATCATACCATATCATACACACCTACACACATACACACATGATACCATATCATACACACACAGCAAGCAAGCGACCAATCAGAGGACGTTATTTTTATTTTAACAAGGCTTGACAATTTTCAATAGTGCAATAGTTCGTAGATTCAAACAACATTTTTCTGCCTTTGGGCAGATGCGTGTATAGTTTTCCAATCGATTGCTGCAAGAATGAAGAAAATCGGTTGAAAACCAACCGACCTATAAGCATTTGAAAAGGGACAAATTTCGTCCCAGTTTTTAGTTTGCATCCCTGTCGCAAAAAAGGCATTTTGTTGTTCAAAATCGGTTGCTGATCGCAACCTTTGTGCTGCCCCAACAGTGGGGGAGTTAAGATACACGGACAACATGCACTGTGGAAGCTATTTCACCTTCTGTAAATTAGACGGCCGCGACAGATGTAACTGCTAGAATCCACAAGGAATGCTTGCTTACGTTGTCAAAAATTATTAACTTTCAATGACTTGTTTATTTGCCTTGAAAAAAGCATTTTGCTGTTCAAAATTGGATTTGGTGATGACGATCTTTATGCTGCCCCAACAGTGGGGGAATAATGGCAGTCTGGCGAGGCACGCTGAGAAGAACCGCGCTGCTCCTGAGACGTGGTGACCAACCAGAGGGCTAGTGCTTCTGCTGCGGGAGGACGACTGCTGTTGTCGCTGTCTAGAACTATTATGAGCGGCTTCGGTAGAAACAGGCTCTTATATATGCCAAATAAATTCTGTCGACCGTGCTTGGGAAGCAATCATATAACGACCAATCAGAGAACGTAATTTTTGTTTAAACAAGGCTTGACAATTATCAATAGTACAATAGTTTGCATAATCAATCAACAATTTTCTACATTTGGGTGGATGCGTGTATAATTTTCCAAACAATTGCTGCAAAAATTAAGGAAATTGGTTGAAAACAAACCGATTTATAAGCATTTAAAAAGGGACATATTTCGTCCCCTTTTCGGTAATAGTTTTCCTATTTACATCCCTATCTGGTAGGCTAAAGAAAAACGTAGTTCTACGTCAAAAGAAACAAGCAAGCTCTCGCTTAGTAAGGTCTAGTTGAAAGCAGCCGTCCAGGGTAAACTGTTCCAATGTTATCAGCTTGTTTCGTTTCGTACCCCAATACGGTAAACAATGAACCATAACCCGCACACTTTCCCTGTGGTTGTCCAAAGAAAACAAAAAAGCAACCGGCATGCGTCAATGCAAAATGAATTGCCGATTAGCATTAGCCGCAACAAGCCCAAACGAAATATTACTCACGACAGTATGGTACCGATGCATGCTGCACTCAAGCATGCATTTACCTTCATGTTTGAGGTGAACAAGCCGATGTTTACGTTTGAACCAAAACTCATACAATTTGTATCCGGAAATGAGAAAAAAAAACAAACAAATACGTAAAAGCTCAAATTTCAATCAAATTACAATTCAAATACTTTCTCGTTGTGTGTTGAATTTAAAATTCGTGTGATGTTTTGTATTACAACCGAGTCATGGTCGAAATCACACAAATAAATGGATTAATCAGGTCCAACCAAGAATACTTTCTTCTGCAAAATTCACAAAGGACTGCATTGCAACGACTTACACGTGCCGGTCCTAGCTGGGATGAAGCATTCTTGCATATGTATTTTTTTTTCTTCTTTTGCAAATACTTTGCACTCCTCAACGTGCTCACAAAGCACAACATCAGCGACGAATCCGGCGACCACAAAGATTATATTTCGCTGACTCATTGAACAATAGGTTCACAGCAACGCCGTAGCCTCGGGGCTTCGCTTGTCCGCACCAACAACGGTTGAAGAGGCACAGACAGAGAAAATTTTCACTTTCAGCCTAGCCAGCGAGGTGGTGGAGCGTACAGAAAAAAAGAGGAGAAAATTTACGGTGGTGAAATATGGCCGTGTTTTTTAGATATGCATAGTATCCACGGGAGGTGCATTTACTGCGGCGGAACATTCCGTGCACTTCGTGTGGCGGGCTTGCATGAAGAAACGATGAATCATTCCGCACAGCTGCTACTGCTGCCGAGAGCTGCCGACACAAGGAATCGCATGCAAATGAAAATTTCATGGCGGTGTGGAATTTGTCTTGTCACAGGTTTGTAAATTGGAAACCCGACATCACGAAAGGAGGTGCCATGTTACAAAAGAGCAGAGGCGACGCGTGACCAAGTGGGCTACCTGTTCAATCAACATTTGCAACACTAAAACAACAGTATCGTGATAACAGTTTCGAAAACTTTTATCTCTCTACATTTATCTATATGGCAAAGAATTTCTACGGTCTATTATGACCGCGAGTTTTCCGTTAATTTTCTCGTAGAATAATGATATCTGCATCATTTCATGGAGGAAATCTTTATCCACATTTATCACATCATGATTCTCAATGATCGGTTTTAGTCATAAATAAGTCTGGATCCGTCGAAGAACTAGAAAAGTTCGCTCGACGGATGGCGTTGTGATATGCAATGTCAGTATCATTCAGGTTTTTTCCAACGATAATTGAAATTATGTTTATGATCTATTTGCCTCTAAACTTTTCGCATGAGTAAAAAACCTATCTTTGTTCAATGCTAAAGCGTTTCTTTTGACGATGTTGAAATTTTAAACTAAAAAGAAAGCAGCGCGTAAGAAGACAAACGTTTACTATGCGGACTACGCGAGGTTCAAGTTTTCGAATGAACAAAATGGGTGTAGAGGTTTGAATGAAACTATACATCGACGGAAGAATTCCACCACATTGACAGAAATAATGAATGAATTTGCTCGTTTTTCATTTGCACTACGAAAGCTCTGAAGATGGATATCCGAACTCTCGCGGCCACGTGGTCTCTCTCAAATTTTAATGACGTCGAGAGAAGAAACAGAAAGGCATAACGAAACAGATTACCAGACACTAAAGAGAGGAGGTGTGTAATGAATGTTTTCTCTCGCTGACATCGGTTTTGTTCAGCAGAAAGTTTGAACCAAAAATGTCACTTTTACGCGAGGTGTCGCATTAGTAGTGGTGAGCATGAATGACTGCGTCTACCCTGCCGCACTTGAAGGTGCAGAGAAGTGTTGAACGACGGTTAGTTCAGGTGAAAAGTCTGAACAAACGGTAGTCATTATTGCGTGTGGCCGTGTGGGTTGCGTTGCGTGTGAGTTGTATGGCGTAGTCTGAAATGTAGCCCATCAGGTTACATTCTTCACGGTGCATAAATTTCCACTATGTAGAAAATAAAATAAGGATGTTCGGGATAACATTGAAATTACAAATAAATTACTCCGACGATTTTTCATCCACTCTACAATTGTGAAAAAATCACTTTTTTTCTGAGATTGTCTACCTGTCCTATGAACAGGTTTAACAGGTGGACGAGAGGCCTCTGCAAAAAAGAGTGGCACAAATCCACGCTACCAGATTTTTTTTTTTACTTCTTCTATTTGCCGATAGATTTTGGCTGGAGTGATAGGAACTAACCAACAAAGTACGGCTTAAGGGCTGATGCTCGGTGAAATATAGCCAGCATCAATCGAAACTTTCGATCATTGCGTGTTATACTTTACGACCTGTATGAGTACCGTTTTAATATTTTCATTTCGAAAAGGTGAATTAAAAAAATGTTTATTGAGTACCCTAGATCATATCTGTACAAGCATTTCTCACAAGATCGATGATTCACCAATCAAACGACGTCGGAACAAATTTATCGCAAAGGAAAAGTCAGACAAGATCGGTTTTAATGGTTTTCAAGAGCTCAAAACACAGTTTATGCGATGCACGCATACGATGAGATCACTTGCGTTGTGCAATATTTTATTTGTTCGTTGGAATCAGTTGAATGATTCACTTTAATTTCTCCTATCCGATTCAATGGTGAGATCGAAAATTTCAGAATGATTAACTAAGAATATGATCCAAATAAATGGTGAGATCTGGAGCTTGCTGTTAAATGCTTAAGAATATAACAGTATACTGCCACAATCAGAAAACGGAAACTCAAAAAAAAGTAGAAAATTTACAAATATTCCGAAATCCCTGTAAAACACGTCAATTTTTTTAGTGTACGTAAAAACGCGTAAGTATCAAAATCCACGTACAAAATCAGCGTATATTCTGAAATCCACCTAAAAACGTGCACTTGAAAAAATTTTTATTTGTAAATTTCATCAGCGAATCAAGATAAAAATCAGCAAAGCAAAGCCATGGTGCTACATTCCGATTCGGAACTCGGCCTTCTGTTTATTATACACTTCGCAGCCAACTGTTAGGTGTACAGGACAATTGCGGGGCTAGCGCTACGATCCTACTGACACTAACAGTCTCTCCCGAGCCGAGACTCGAACCTACGACGACTGACTTGTTAGGCCAGCATCGTACCTCGAGACCAACTGGAAGGGTCACTGATTGACATACACAATCATAATAACGTGCTCAAGTCTTCGACCGTCGGGCCACTAGGAAACACTCCAATAGAAACGTTCTATCATGTGATAATACTTCAGAAACTATTTTGGCATTGAGAAAATCAATCAATTGAGCTAGATGATATATGATTTTTTAGATATTTCTCACTGAAAATTTCACGAGAAAATTGAACAACTAGAACCATATTCCAAAACTTTCTGGAAGCTTTCGGAGGTTTCTAAAATATCTTCAAAGCCCAAACCAGTCCTCAAAGATGGTGACCGCATTTTTCTTACGAATGAACAAAAAGTTAAAAAACTTGCTCAGCGTTCGAGAGTTCAAACGCAGTGAGTCCTATTGAAAATCAAAAATCACAAAAGTATAATCAGATCAGCACACAAGAATTTTTTTTTTTTGAAGAGGTACTGGACAATCTATTATCAAAAACTGAAAAAAACATCAAAGCACCAGGAGATGATGGGATTTTCTATATTCTTCTTTAAATTTCTTGGTGAAAATTTTTAACAGATGCTTTGAGTTAGCATATTTTACTACAAAATGGAAAAATGCCGAAGTCGCGCTATTTATAAAACTCGAAAACTCTCTTCTGTATGCAAAATTTTTGAAAGAACAAGTCCTAATAGAATGATAACATATATTAATGAGGATTTAATTTTCGCAAATGAGCAGTTTGTTTTTTTTTTCACCATGCGCATCCGACTACTGTGTAAGTGAGCATTAGTGCTGAGTAAGTGAGCATTAGGCGACCAATCAGAGGTCAAAATGGCAATTTTCAATAGTACAATAGCTCGAATAATTAAATTACAATTTTCTGCATTAAGGTGAGTGCATAGATGATTTTCCAAACGATTGCAGCGAGAATGAAGGAAATCGATTGGAAACTGACTAAGTGAATTTGTTCATTAGAAAGTGAACAATTTTCGTGCGCTCTCGATGTTTTCGTTCTGGACCCATATATAAACATATCCAAGACGTAAGTCTACGTCAAAATCAGTACCCAAAATGTCAAAATCAGTTTCCACTTTTTCATAACAAAAATGATACGAAGTTACTTGACTGACCGCACAAGTTAACTACTTAAATGGTAAGTCTGATAGATTGAAGTTAGAGAAGGTGTACCTCAAGGAAGTATCTTGGGCCCAATCTTATTTACCACTGATCTTTCTAATTTACCACCAGGATATGTCAAACCTCTGTTTTGTGACGATACAAGCCTTCGTGTCATATGCAGTCGTCTGCAAAAAAATCCAAATATATTTTCATCGTACTTGCAGAGGAGAAAGATTTCTCCTAATGCATTAAAAACACATAACTACACTGTGCTACAAAAAAAAAATGCAAGAATTTCTAAAATGACCTAGTGTAAGTTATAGGCCTTATTGAGTATAACATTCGACCCTACTATAAGTTTTCTTAACACCCCCAAAATTTGAAGTTATGGTCAAAATACGGTTCTTTGACCTAAGTGCATGCTGATTTTATATTTTTCAGCATTTTTGGAAAGGGAAAAAATAGAGCTTTCAACAAGTTTGTACCAATGTCATTAAAATACATTGAGTAATTTGAGTTTAAATCTAATTTTTTATACTTTTTTAATTTAACATGAAATTTGCCACTTATTTTTGTAAGAAAAACAGTACAAATCCACAAACATTTTGAAAGTATATTCAAAAATGAATCAAATATGGGTGATTTTTGTGAAAATTAGTTGAATTTCAGAAAACAGAATTTTTTGGCTTCTATCACACAATTATTTAACGGTGCTACGAATGAGAAAAAAGGCAAGAACTTCTGATGTGACCTAGCGTATGTTGTAGCTTTATACGAGCCAACGATGAAGTGACGAACCCGGCGAGCAATTACTCTGCCGCCCTCTGACACACTTCTGCATATATTATAAGCACCAATTCACAGGAATGGTTGAAAAGCTATAATATTTTTGGGGCAACTACTTTAGGATAATTTTTTTTGACATGCTTATTATATTTCGTGCTTGTGTGTATGCTTTTATACCCTTTTTTACTCCGAGTCCCACTGTCTGCGGCCAATTTTATCGCCAAGAACAATTTCCTGGAAATATTCCAACTGTTTCCCTAGCACAGAACAGATATGCAACTTCGAACAAAACTCTGCTGCAAATTCAAGCCCACGCTTTCACATTAGTTTTTCGCTGTTCTATCCTACATTGATTTTGCAGTGCATCGTTGAAACACTTCGCTCCAAAAGTTTGAAGATGCTGCAAAGTCCCCGTTTTGAAAAAAAAGTTGAAATATTGCCTAAATAATCAATAAAGGGCCATCCACATACCACGTGGACAGATTTTTAACGATTTTGACCCCCCCCCCCTCACCCTGCGTGGACAACTGCCGATATAAATTCTAAAAAAATTGTATGGACCGTGGACATTAGCCAACCCCCCATCCCCCCAAAGGTGTCCACGTGGTATGTGGATGACCCCTAAGGTTATCTGTATTTGAAGACCGTTTCTGGTACAGAGCACTTGTTGTTGTAAGATTAATCAATACCATGGAACAAGAATGCTTAATTATTTACGTGTCGAGATGAATAATACGATGGAAATTGGTATCATACATACTGCCGGATGAGCCTTTGTACCAGATGTACTAAACCATCGTTTTTACTTTGAATTCTATTCTTTATTGTGAAAAAATAGTAACAGTTTTGTTTGTGAAAATAAATCACAATAGATCAAATAATGATCGCAGTGGTGTGTGTTGTGAAAATATTGGCTATTGTCTCGGTTTAGCGTTTCCAGATATGTTTTGACGATTCTAGCAATATGTGGTCGAGCGTTGTCATGCAAAAGAATCACTTTTTCGTGTCTTTTCTTGTACTGTTGATGCTTTTAGTTTTTCAAACACATCCTTTGTCGTCAGTAGAGAGTTCGTGTACCACACGGCTTCAATTCCAATTCTGCGTCTACGAATTATTCAAAAGCTCGGAATCGTCATTTTCGTAGAGTTCTTTCACTTACGCACACTTCATCATGAGTTTTAACAATCGTTTGATGCACCTCAACTGCAGATGTTTTCAAAATAAAAGCAAAAAGTAACGCTTTTTAAGCTTGAATGCTAATATTTTCACAAAACTAAACAAAAAAGGCCAATCGGAAATTGATAACTTTAATGACTTAGTTGTTGCCTGAAACATCAGCTTACGATACGACGTTTCTGATGTGACTTTTTTCCGCAGCCACAGTGGTTTTCAATTTGTGTATCTGGAATGTGATTACTTTAGAGCTTTTTATACACAATCTACACAATCTCCCAGTTGGTCTCGAGGTACGACGCTGACCTAGCAAGCCAGTCGTCATAGGTTCGAGTATCGACTCGGGAGAAACTGTCGGTGTCAGTAGGATCGTAGCGCTAGCCCTACAATTGTCCTGTACACTAAACAGTTGGCTGCGAAGTCTGTGTATAATAAAAACAGAAGGTCAAGTTCCGAATCGGAATGTAGCACCAAGGCTTTGCTTTTTTGCTTTGAAGAGAAGAAATATTTATATTCTTTCAAATCCCTGTTTAAGTTCGAGAAGCAATGTCAGGAATCACTGCTACACGGAAATATTACTGATTGTTCTTCGCTACATTGAGAATGCAGTAATGTCACCATGTACCATCAAAACAACACATTGTTCTTGAAATGAACTATTTTATTAAACATCAAACAGACATGTGTGAGTAATACATAATTTATGTTTTCTATGTAACTCGTTTATAAGAGCACCCAATACCGGAACTGGCTGCGTGTAGTTTAACAAAGTCTTCTAATTAAACCGATCCAACTTATGTGAGGAAGCAATTTCGTTGTTCCAGTTAACATGCCAAGGCAGCAAATCCTTGCGTGTACAACAAACGCCAAAGTTCGTACTAAGAAGAAGGAAAGTTTGGTTTTATTGTTCCCTTGATATGTAGCATCTTGTGGTTGCAGGCTATTGTTAGCCAGAATTATTGCTGTACACGAGTAGTATCCACGATAAATATACAGTTTAACTAAAACGAAACAAACATACAACAAGTGGTAATTATTCCTGCGTTATTCCCATTTGCATTGTAACGTTCATGTTCGTTCGAAATAAATGCCAGATTTGCAAATGTGTGCGAAACATATTGGAAAATTAAGCTATGTTTTCAGCGAACTGAAAATCCTAAACCGCAACTGACGAATTTCTTATGGCTTCTGAGAGTACACTGATTCAAACCGGTGTCTGCCAAGTGAGGGCGGCGATTGCCAAGTTTCTAATTAAGCTGCTTATTATTTCCACCAGGCGGTGACGCTCATGTTTCAGCTCGGTTGGGCACGTACACCAGAAAAGGGCATCGGAAAATAGTTTGTTCTGGTCCTCCTACACATTCAACCATTTAACATAAGTCACCCGACATTTAACCATTTACTGCGAAGCCAAGCGCGATGCTTGATGGGAATAAAGTCTACCGCTTTGTGTCCGTTTCTTTTCTTTATTTTGTTACTCACAAACGTACGACGGGAAAATGAAACAAAAGCACACGAAAATTTTCGTTCCAGCTTGGCCGGTCTGCCGGTGACTGGCAATTCCATTCAGAAGAATGCAAATTCCGGTAATTATTTTCAATTATATGGTAACGAGTCAGTCGGTTCACGTGTTCCACTGCATCTTCTAGAGCCATTGTGGCACAAGACACGCGACACGCAAGCAAAAAAGGGTTTTGTCGGAAAAATGGGGTTTTCTTTTCCACCAGGTGTCACAAACAGTATAGTTGGATTTGAATCGATAGACAGCGCAAACCAGTTGGGAAGTAAGCGCAAAGTAGTACCAAACACCCTACCTTTCAGCAGTCAAGAACAGCGGCAGCTGTAAGAAAACACTTGACAACTGTCTTTTTTTTTTTTCTCTTTTACAGAGAGCCACGGTTGGTGCGCGCGGTTTCTTTTTCGAATTACCCTTTCTGTTTTACTTCCGGTGAACGTCTTCGCTGTTTAATGGTCCTCGTTGCCGTGCGCTACCGATTTTGACGAACGTCTTAATTATAGATTGATTTTCAATGCATTCAGATAAAATAAAAGTGAATGTCTCGAAGTTCAAGTTTATTTTTTTCTCACAGCAATTTCGTTGCATGAGACTTTATTGAGGGAGCAATTAAACTAGCTCTGTAACGAAAAATAAGTGGAAGTGGTCCTCGAGAAAAAAAACTTTATTATTTAATAATGAAAAAAACCATAAATGATGAGAGGCAATCAACGATGAGCTTGTTGATAGAATTAGGTGTAGTGTTGGTTTAAGCTCTGAACAGGGCAAGTTTGGCATTACTCCAACCCGATGGCGTCAATAGGTTCGATCAACTTAATTATTCTGTAGTTTGGGGATATCATCCCATTTTCAATGCGCAATGAGCAATATTTAACCACAAATACCTTGAAAAAAATCAATCATGGCCCAACCAAAAATTAAATGTGTTAACTTGATAGAGAATCAAAAATATTTCCAATTCATTCAACTCAATTCTAAATTACTCAATTTGTTTTCTCTAGAAAAAGAAGGTCGTCAAATCTCAATCCAATTTGATCGAACAAGTTTCGAAATGCCAAAAATTGATTGAATTTACTTAAATACGATAAAGAGAAAATTACGTTGAATTTGGAGAAAAGAGTAGAGTTTCATTAAAGCTACAATTACTATACAAAAATTTTATTTCCTGACCTAATTTTCAAACTTATGCAAAAATTCGAATTGAAAACGGTCGAATAATAATCAAATGAAAGCAAAATTGGTCAAACACTTTTTCGTCGGTTATCGATTAAATATAAACCATTTTCTCGTCCCAGCAAATTAACCGACGGGGGCTGAGCCGCTAAGACAGAATTAATTTTACTGAAGTCCGAAACGAGACCACCCTCTCGGGCTACCCGCCGAAGGTGGTATATCCTTGGCCCACTAAAAAGCTGGTAATGAAGTAAACTGGCGTAATCCTGTTCAGGGTAGTTCACCCCGATACGCAAAGGACACGCAAACCACCTATAGGGTATGTTCTGTTCCGTGTTATTGCAATCCACATCGAATTCCGTATGGATAAATTATACCGGGAAGGATTTGAATTCTCACGAGCAGAAGTTTGCCCATGCGGAAACGTGTTCGGAGCGCTTGGAATTACTTGGGAAAAATGTTTTGTGCTCCCACGTAACTTATGGACGCTTCACACTTTTTCTCTTATTTAATTATTATTACTTCGTATTTCACAATGAGCCCAAACGGGATCTTCTTGATACGAGTTTTTAACCTGAACTGAAGAGGATATCCTGTTCTACCCGAGAGATTCCCCTTCACAGCATGCACCGGCGAACAGAAAAGAAGTGCAATACGTGTACGTAGAAAATCACACGTTGTTTTATTCTTTTCATATTTGCCAACCCAGCAAACAAAAGTAGTCAGGCTTTTTGAACATTTTGTTGCATTTCCTCTTTCTACTTGCACGTCTTCCTATAGAATTGTTCTATCCTGTATTTTCTGCAGTGAACTTATCTTTATTGAAATTGTATAGCACTCAAAGACTACCTAATTTTCAATCCTTTCAGACTAGCGAACCTATACATTAGAGAAATGACAAGACACTCACCGTTAAGGCAACTGTCAACATCAAAACGGATAACGGCAATGCAAAATTATACAGATCGCCCGTTTTGATGTTGACAGCTGCCTTAACGGTGAGTGTCTCGGCGTCTCTCTGGTGTATCGGCTGACTATTTCAGACTGAGATGCATCTATTGGAACGTAATCGCAAAGTATGCAGCTATTCGTTAGTTCGGTAACCTACGTACAGGCGGGTTCACGAGCATAACGAGGGATTCTGGGTCGCATATTGTGACATTAGGGTCATGCACTGCCAAACGTAATCTGATGGCTTCTAACGTCACCATCGAACTGAGCAGAGGCAATGGAGGAATGCACAGCACCAGAACGGTGACTGCCACGGACCATGTCTTCCTATAATATTTATACCTACGCAGAGAATTTAGTGCTCCAGCTTGATCTGTTCGCCTGGTACCTCGGAGCCGGCATCAAACGATGCCGACACTCTGTGGACGGTAACAATTTTTCCCCTTGATCTCGTCATCACGTGTGTTCGGGTTTGGTAGGTTTTCGATTCACATTAATGCGATAATAATTGTTTCGTTAAACGCCGCCGGGCAAAAATGTGCCGCCAACCGTCTGCCAGATCAACGGGATGGTAGAGACACCGGGTCTAGGGGAAAATGTGGCTGCAGATTAGTGTAGCGTCACCGGGAGAAAAAGGAGAAACGAAGGGTCCGAACACTTTTCATGATGTCCCTTTTGCCGCTATGTAAAAATGAAAGTGACAGAAACTATCACATTTCGTCATTTGAAAACAATATCATCGGCTTTCATGTACATGTGCTTTCTCAATTGGACGAAAACTTACCTGGAAGAAAAGAGAAAAATAAGGAATGGTTAGATCTCATAATGCAAAAACATATAAAAACTTTGGTAAATTGACTAAGTACACATCAGAAACATCTGATCGCCTATTCCATTTCTAACACTTTGGTTTAGAAGGAACAGAAAATATTCAGTAGATACGCACAAAGACCGGATACAAACCAATTTTCAAAGAAAATGTCAAAACACTTACGAAACATCCACTTCTTCTCCCTGAAACAATACGACATGTGGTCAATATTTAATATTTTTAGGCCTGAAACATGTTGAACGCTAACGCAAGCGATCGGGCGAGATTCTACAACTCTACTTAGGGCTGTTCATTAACCTACAGCAAGAATTTCGCCCGATCGCTCGCGTTGGTGTTCAGCATGTTTTAGGCCTTAGAATTGACCACATTTTGAATAATTGACCTATAAAAATCATAAATCACCATATACATTTTACTGTTCTATCATAATCTCACACAATTACCAATTCAACAAACACTTTCCATTTTTCTACTTGAGTGCGATGTCAAAAACTGCTTTCCTCAGTATGACAGGAATGAGGTCCACAACCATATTTACATTAAGAAATGTCAAAACACACTCAATGTGAAGTAATGTATAGTTGCTCGTCTGTAGGACTACTCTCCGAAGAAAAGCAAGAGCAATAACAATCAGCACTTTCTCCTTTGTTCCCCCCGGCAATCTTTACATTCCAAAATGGAGCAGTTTCATGTGGTACACCACAGCAAATTTGCAGAGAACCATCCGCATTCCGCATACCTCCGTTCGGCTCGCTACATAAGGTCAAACATGTGCATCGTTTGCATACATCTAAACAAGCCAGATATCTAGTGGTGCTGCCGCGTTTGTCCAGTGCCCTGGCTGCTCATCCCATTTCATATGTAAATCACCTCTGCTTCCAAGTTGGTAATTAAGTTTGCTACCACGCTGTGGCGCTTTCTCGGTTGCGAAACTTCATTGTTTGATGGATCTCTTCAGCAGGCCAAATATGCCGGACGATGGTACATTCCGAACGGAGTGTTCATAACAAGTCTTCAAAACAGAAAATGGAAAATCCTAAAGTCTACACCAAATAAGGCTTTTACCTTTGACCGCTGAGGCACGTGTTCCCAAAGTCCGATTGATCTGAAATTTTGCATCAGTACTTTTTCCGAGAAGACGAAACTTTTGAGCCCTAATTCCAAGCGAAATTCGAAGGTCGAAATTTTTCTCATTGGCTCCAACCTCGAGAATTTTCAGAAATCAGAGTCGAATTTAAAAAAAAAAATCGAGATAACACAAGATCTCGACGTTTCATGCATTTCTAAGACATTTGGCAAAAAAAAAAACGGTATCGATAATTTGCTTTTTTTCATCGATTTTTTTCGTGAAACTTTGACCGCTTTGAGATACGTGTTCCCATAGTCCGACTGTGCTGAAATTTTTCATGGAGGCTTTTTTCGAGAAGACGACAACATTTGAGCACTACTTCTATGCGTAATTCGAAAATTCGATTTTCGTTGCCGCTCTAATTCTACCTATATATTTTTCAGTGAAATCGGAATCACTGTTAGAACCGAAATTTTAGAAATGGTCGGCCAAAATGTTTGATAAACTGAGCATTTTCCGTATGTATTTGTGTTGTGTATCTATATTTGTATTTTTAGAGCCTTATGTATTAAAATATGAAAACCTATTATCTCGAAGATTTGGTAACCAATTTGAGCCAAATAAGTGTCAAACTGGCGGTCTTTCGAACCCTTTACTATTGAAAACCGTGAATAATAAGCGTTTGATTTGAAAGTTAAACAATCATACCTCGATATAAGGCAACTTTATATTTTTTCGTTACATTATATCGAACTACGTTAGATCGAAGCACAAACAAAAATATTGCTTCAAAACTGTTAATGGTCACTCAAAGGTGCACGAAAACTTGTTTTCCAGCAGTTAGCAATATTTATAAACCCCTCATTAATTAAAACAATTTTCACTCCAAAAATGATTACAATACTTCAATTTTAGGACACCTAAAAGTGTTACGTTTTATCGAGGTTACCTCATACCAAGGTATGACTGTAGATAGAGAGTTCAATGTCACATTTTTAAGAATGTGTAAATTATTGAAAAAGTGACGGTACACAATCAACTATTATTTGAAAAGTACCTGCTAAAAATAGCCCTGAAATAACCCTACTCATCTTGATAACATGATTATTGGTTTCATTTGAGAGAAGGAGCTCTTGCCTTATAAGCAAAAACTATAATTTGAGTTTTAGAAGCATTGGAAGAGAATTTTCGTTTTAGCAGGTGATAGAGAACATATCTGGATAGATAGAAAACATTTTTGAGCCATTCTGCTGTCGTCTGAATATGACACCTTTACTTCCACCTTTCCTTTTACGGAAGCGTTTGTGTCATCGCAGAATAAAGACTTCGTGTACCCTGGAGGTAAATCAGGAATGTTAGGAGTAAATATGTTGTACAGGAAATATATCAAATTTTAAATTCTGGTAGAAAACCTGCATTTGGGCCTGAAAGGAAAACAATTTTTTAGAAAGTCGAAATAATCTACTGAAATACTATAAATAACATAATCTTTAAATTTAGGGTTGACCACCTTGACTTTTGCGACATCGATTTTCAGGGACATCCTACTGCAGAGCAGCGTTGCAAAGCGAGCGAGAAGTTAAACCTTTCTCCTTCTTTTGCTTGAAGAATAGACACATGCTACGCTTCTCAAGTCTTTTGCACACACGCTTTCGAGTTACTCTTTCTTCTTCATGCATTTCCCAGGGTAGCAGCAAGCGCGCACAGACACGCAAAAACTCTTTCTCTCGAGAGCGAATGTGAGCAAAAAAGAAAGCGAAAAAGATCGAGAAATAGCTTGAATGGAGAATTGTCCACTGTATGATAGCGGTAGCAACGAGAACCTCACATGAAGTGTTGCATGCTGCTTACGAGCTGCAGAGTTTCATCAGTTAAATATTTTTTTCAAAGTTTGATTATAAAATTGGAAAATTAGCAGTTTTCGCGATCAAAACCCTTAAGCCAAACACTGTCGAGTGCTATTTCTATGTCTAGAAGAGCAGCTTTAGCAGAGTACGCTTCAGATTTGTTAGCTCGTATCACATTAGTAACTCTGAGCAACTGTAAAAGGCGCATGGGGAAATCCGTACTAGTCATCTGCAAAAATAGAGTTTTTAATGCTGTGTAACATCATCCTGTTGAAAATAATTTTCTCAAATAATTTACTAATTAAAGAATCCAAATTTGTAACCATAGTTGAATTCTTATCCCGTTTTGAAATTAGACTTTTTTTTGTATTTTTACATAATTTGAGAAAATATGAAATTCTGAAACAGCTATTGAAAAATTTTACTAAAAATCCTATTGTGATTTCAGCGAGATATTTATTAAAAATGTTAAAGATCCCATTAGACAACATCCATAAATTACGTAACGCACAAAAACCATTTTGTCATGCATCGATGACCATGGCAAATTTATTGAAATTGACCAAGCGGCTGCTGCAAAAATCACGTGGATTCATTTTTGCAATAAATACACACAGACATTTGCACAGTTTGGAAAAGTGAGTCGATTGGTATGTTTGCCACGGTTCTGCGTTGCTGAGTAAAAATACTGATTTTTGGAGTAAAAGTATGTCCTCCCCGGAGTGGAAGGCAGCACTACTTTTTGTTACCTCTTCCTTCTATGAGCGTTACGTAATTTATGAATGCCGCCATCACCAGGTGCATTCATATGTTTGAAAATTTTATTGTTTGATTGAAACTTATTCAAGTTAGTTTTAATTAGTTCTGCAGGCAAAAATTTCAGGGAACAAATTTGGTTGTATTGACAAGTGACTTCATCTTCAATTGAGAACCTTAACTAAAAGTTGCATTGTGCACTCCAGGAATTATAATAAAAATGGAACGGATGTTTAAAGCTTCATCAGAGCCTTCAACACCAAAGTATACCTGCTGCCAAAATTCACTCAAAAAAGTATGTTTCGATACTTCAGCGGACTACTAACAAACGGAAAAGCGTTTTGAACCACGTCTCCCTTACTAACACGTAGAGAATCCATCCACAGGATACCTATAACTAGGTGACGGAATCGTCAAAGGAATCGCAAACACGATCCGGAGGATTCCCACCCACGATTCTCATTTCAAGAATCCTAGAGCCATATACAGGGTATTCCTGAGGATTCTTTTTCAGGAATCCTTTTCAAGGACGCTCAGGAATCCAATGTGAGGAATCCTAAAGAATCTATGCGAATCGTATGTGTTCGTCCGGGCTCAGGAAGTTCTGCTATACAGGGGTATACATAAAACTTAAAAAATGCTGAATGCTAACAAGTCGGTTAATTTCCAATGGTTTCTTTCGTTCTTGCAGCAAGCGATTGGAAAATCACCTATGCATCCGTCCAAATGCAGAAAAATGTAATTTCATTATTCGAACTATTGTACTATTGAAAATTGGCGAGCCTTGTTGAAACGCGGGTTTCGTCCTTTAATTGGTCGCCTGCTTGCTTTCCCTAGCACGGTCGACAGAATTATATAGCTAGTAAACCAGGAATGCACTCTTTGGGCTATATAAAACCATGCTTTTGCTCAAACCAATCAGATTACTGGGGAATGGCCACTAGGACGGTCCTAACAAGCAGCAGTGGCAGTTTGTAGCAACACTTGCATTGTTGCATAAGTGAATGATCGCGAATTCTTTAAATGATATACGCTACGATATACGGTTTATCTGATATTGTGATAGACTGTTTTCTCAATGTTATCAGAATTTATTCAATATCGTTTATTAGTGTTAATCTCTAGAAGTAATGTGGTGGCCCTGAAATTAACTGGGATCAATTTACGGCTCATGAATATCATCCCGGTTCCAACAATACTCATATGAGCTGGTATTTGGCCATCTTTGAGTATTTTCCAGGAACTCTCGAAAACAACAATTAAAGCAATGTTTCAAACAACCTTATGTAGTTCTACGTCAAACTTGCGGTCATGACTTTGCAAACAACCCTTCCGTTATTTTCACCATTAAAAATCAAAAATAACTAAACATATTTTTTAGTAACCAACTAACACGGAACGACATTAAAGATTCATTTTTCATTGATGCGCAAGCAAAGGTAACAGCAAAGGCCATTGCTGAGTCAAAAGCTATCTCATTTGATATTCATTTGTACAAAGCTAGAAAAGATACTCGAAATTTATGTAAAGCTTCAGAAAAGCCTGAGTTCTTGCTGGGTTTTGATCTGGAGCAGTGAAACAGTTGAGTCCAATGTAAATATGCGTAACACCGAATTCAAGACGACCGCTAATGATAATAAAAAGCGCGGCAGAACATACAAAAATATATAAAAGTCGCAATAAATTACGATGTAGGTTGGTTTATGATGAAAATTATGTTAATTGAGTACTGCAAATTGCGGTTAAATGTGTCTTGACAAATGTCTCTAAACTACTGGATTTATTTTTGTTTATCGGGCATAAAAATGTGTCATACATTTTCTTCAAATTTTAAGGTTTAGTTCTACATCCCAGAAATTTCGGTTACGGAGACAATTAATAAAATTTTTGCATCAGAAAACGAGCAAAATTTTAGCACTTTCTAAACACGGTAAAATTATTTTTCAGTGAAGTTATTTTCTTTTGTAAGGATTTAAGCCACAGTCTATCAGATATCATTTATGAATTAAAATAGTATACACGCAATTTCAAGAAGGTTTCCGGAGGCAGTAATTGGAATCTGAAAGACGTATTCGGTTGATTTGTTGAAGAGAGAATGTGAATTTTGAAAGTTTTCATAAAAAGATTAGTTTTCAGCGTGCAGAAAAGTTTCACCGTCATTTAATCCCAATTTGTTTCTTCTAAACTTTTGAAGATTTGTTGCTTGATTGTTTTTTTATATTGGTAAAAATACCAATTCTATTGAGCAATGAAAAAAATATCCGTAAAAAGAATAGTCAAATTTTCCTATAGCAGAAGTTATTTGAAACACTCATGTTTTTTTTTTCAATTCAATTATTTTGTTAACACTATCAAAACACTATACGATGCGTCTCTGTACATTTATGTCGATTTATCTCGATTTGAATAGGTTTTCAAGATTACACAATCAATTTATGTGTCTCCAACTGTTTGACCTCAATGCTGGCTCTACCAGCAAATTGCGGCAACCTTGATCGAAATATCACAACAACTTTTTATTCAAAAGTCACATAAAATTGCAATTAAACCAAACTAGTTCCGTAAATGTGTGCAATATACAAGACGCTCTTTGTCACTATTAATGCAAAACTTCTTCCGTGGTTACTGATTCGATGCAGTTTAATCTTTCCTGTACGTTGTCGTCCGATGCCTTCTATGCTATTTTTATCGCCCTTGGATGGAATCATCGTGAATAAAATTTACTCACATTGGTAGCTAAACAACGTTTGCGCAAATGTCGAACACAAATCGTAACTGTACATTTAGCAACGGAAGTAATATTTTTTTGGAAAAATATTCAGAATGTAATTTATAGTTAAGAAGCGCTAATACACAAAATGTAGATGCAATATTACTTCCGCTCGCAGTCATCCAACAAGCTCGATTGGTAGTCACAGTCTCTTATTGCACACGTTGTTCAAATATTAATATAGATATTGATTTTCTACCAGCAAAAAACGACATCGTATACTAACTTCTCTCATTATTCACCAAATAAAATTTTTAATAGTGTCAGCGGTTTCTGCTTTTCTGTGCAGCGTGCATTATCGCAGACTTTTGTACGAATTATTCGCAAACTTTTCTCCACTGAATGGCTGAAGCTTATCGCCTGCCTTGCGGTCAGGAAGTAGAAATTTAAACCCGGGAATGTTTTTGTGCACTCTTGATGATGCCGACTATCGTCAGTGCGCGTAGCAGGGAACAAAAGTGCATGAATGTTTGCCGTTGACTTGTTTGATGGCTTTCACAACACAAGAGGCAACCCTGTTGATGGCCGTTGCAATCGAGCACCTTCGGACGGGTGCAGTGCAGTTATGTGCACTCGTTTCGCTTGCCAATACCTGAAAAGCAGGTCTTCAGGGTGTCAGCAGTGGAATGGCCATTGATGGCGAGATGCTGAAAGGAAATAACTGCTTCTGTGATAGCCTTGTGTTAGTATAAGCATGCCGTTAATTTAATTTAGGTTCAACACGGCCAGAAGAACAAAACTGTGGCGACATTTTTGTGTTACAAAAAATGTTGCAATTCTCAAATACATTTCGAACATTGAACAAGTTCAACGTCGGTAAAAGGAAGCTGCTAAAAATAGAGTACAATCGAGCTGTCAGTGATATCACCTTGAAGGCTCGTTAAAAATGCTAAGCTGCAAGTTATGCCTCGTTATGTGTTGGGCGCATAAGTAAGGTGTTCGCGTTCCCACTTTGGGTTAGATCTAGTTACATGCAAGCTAGATAATGATCCCACTTGATTACTTTAGCCATTGGAGAAAATTACAACACGATAGAGTCGTATAGAAAGACGAGCGGGTCGTAAAATGGTAAGTATATTACCATTAGTAATTTGAACTGTCTCCATTAAGTTATCTCCATCCGAACGAGGGATGCACACGAACTCGTGCACACATAGGTCACCAAGCCAATAAGCGAATACATGATTTACGATGGTGACGGTGGTGGTGCGCAAGTGCCGTTGCTGCTTGCAGAAAGTATGTTAATTGCGGATGAACGATGGCTAACGTACCCTCTCTCGAGGCCAGTTAACCGTAAGATACGTTTTCCAGCACTATTTTAAACGCAAGGATACTATCTTTCCATTTTACATAGATCTCGCAATACTTTAAAAACATACGATTGAATTGCTAATGATTGAACTTGAAGTGCTGAGAAAATTAGCGAAACACTTCATAAACATAGCTCGCTTCATGCAGTCCCGGATTTAAGAGGGGACAAATGCCCCGGGCCTTCCGAAACGGGGGACACCCTAACTCCTGGGCCAGACGTGAAGATCGAGTGGAAACCTTTTTTTGCTCGTCACCTTTCAGCGAAACGTTGAGTCATTTCAAAATTTAAATTCAATTCCTAATTTTTTTAAGAAAAGAGGGCCCCACGGAAATATCTACCCCGGGCCCCCCTGTACCTAAATCCGGCCCTGGTTTCATGTTAAAGTTAGGCTGATGACATACTGAGGCGTCAAATGAAGCGAAGCAAAAAGCGTCGCAAAAGCGTCAGAGCTACTTCTTCGAACGTCTATATGAAACGCTCAAATCGGTCATACTGGAGCGGCAAAGACGCGTCGATAGAGGCGGCGAAACAGAACGAGTAGTGTTTTGACGCGCGTATTTTTTTTTTTTATTCTCGCTTATTTTCCGTCGGTCTAGTTCCGCCACTGTTGTGGCCAATCACCGACGCCCAGGGAGGCGACTCCACACCCAGGACCCTAACTCACGACCCGTTTATCAACGGACCGGCGCCAACGGCTTTACTTCCTCATGCGATGGAAGGCGTGATCCCAGAGATTTTTCGCCTCAGAAAATCTCCCGGTGTCGGCTAGGATTGAATCTAGACCAGTTGAGTTGGTTGTGAGTGGATCACGCCACCTCACAACCATCGACACCTATGTCGGCGGTGGGATTCGAACCCAGGCGTCGAGCGTGGTTGGCGGAGACGTTACCAACCACACTAGGCCCCCGCTCTAACGCGCGTATTTGTACGCGGTAATACCATATTCAGACTAAATCTTTTATCGCCAGGTGCATTATATTTGCTTTGTTTTGGTTTGGTAATTGAAAAAAGCAAATAAAATACATTTTCGTTTAGAAAATGTTAAAATGTTTAGAAGAGGGTTGTGCAGTAAATTCATGTTCAGACTAAACCTGATATCGCCAGGTACTTAATATTTGCTTTATTTTGGTCTTAAATCTTAAGAAAGAAAAAAAGTAGGATAGAAAATACTATCGGGAAAAATTTTCAGGTCGTCGAGAAAATAGCACTGATATTATTGATTTTTTTTTCTTCATCTATAATCTATTTGACACGGCACAAATACAATTTAATGTTTAACGGCGCCAATTATATCTGGTAGCTTACTTTTTAAAGTATCTTAATAACTAAAAGCAAATTTTTTATCCTCGCTGCCGACTACGAGCTGAAACTAAATCTAACTTAAAGCTAGAATGTTTTGCATTAAAAGCACTGATTTGTTGTTTGATGGTTTTCCATCGCCATAGATAAGCAGCATATTGAATATGTTCTGCTGCTGGGCCAAGATATTACGGACTGGCATATTGGGTTGTCTCCCTCGGGACCTGAGAATATCGTGCGGGTCTAGTTGCTGTTTCCGGATCCGGGGTCATAACGTGTTCTTGTCGTTTGGTTGGATGTAGGCGGAAGGGAATAGGATTAAACTGGGGCGTGGATGGATTTCAGGAAAACGTATATAAGGGACATGTAGGATAGGTCACGGCTCGCCAAGACATCACGAACAGGAACAGCCGGCTGCCTACTTTCAGCCTGCAGGGAAGCTATTAATTTAGACCTGGCGTCACGGTGTACAGGGCATGACCAAACCACATGCTCTATGTCGTGATAACCCTCACCACAGGCACAGATACCACTTTCCCCGAGCCCAAAACGACGGAGATGCGCGTCAAATCTATAGTGATTGGACATAAGCCGGGACATCACGCAAATGAAATCCCGACCTACATCCAACCCCTTGAACCACGGGTTCGTCGATACTTTGGGGATTATGGAATGTAACCACCTTCCCAATTTCCCTCTGGTCCACGAATTTTGCCAACTGATGATCGTATTTTGACGTACAAGTGCGAAAAATTCATTAAAAGGAATTGGTCTTTCATAAATATCACCGTTTGTTGCGCCCACCTTAGCCAAAGAGTCCGCTTTCTCATTGCCCGGTATCGAGCAGTGAGAAGGGACCCACGCTAAGGTAATCTGAGTAGATTTTTCGGATAAAGCACTCAGATGTTCCCGTATTTTCCCCAGGAAATACGGAGAGTGCTTAACATCTTTCATCGATCGGAGAGCCTCAATGGAACTGAGACTGTCCGTAAAGATGAAATAATGGTCCGTGGGCATTTTTTCGATAATCCCTAGGGTGTACTTGATTGCAGCCAATTCTGCGACGTAAACAGAAGCAGGATTATCGAGCTTATGGGAGACGGTTAAATTGTTATTGAAAATACCGAAGCCAGTGGACCCATCAAGAAGTGATCCGTCAGTGTAGTACATATTGTTGCAGTTGATGTTTCGATATTTATTGGAAAAAATTTTGGGGATCTGCTGCACGCGTAAATGATCCGGGATTCCACGAGTTTCTTCTATCATGGATGTATCGAAAAACACAGTAGAATCAGAAGTATTTGATAAGTCGGCACGATTTGGAATATTCGAAGAAGGGTTAATATTTTGGGACATGTGATGGAAATACAATGTCATAAAACGGGTTTGAGAATTAAGTTCGATTAACCTTTCAAAATTTTCAATCACGGGACGGTTCAAGACCTCACATTTGATTAGAATACGAGAAGACAGGCTCCAGAAGCGGGTTTTCAATGGTAGTACTCCAGCTAAGATCTCCAAACTCATCGTATGGGTCGATTGCATGCAACCCAAGGCGATACGCAAACAACGATATTGTATTCGCTCCAGTTTGATCAAATGTGTGTTTGCTGCGGAGCGGAAGCAGAAACACCCGTACTCAATGACAGACAATATCGTTGTTTGGTAAAGCCTTATAAGGTCTCCTGGATGGGCTCCCCACCATTGTCCGGTTATTGTACGAAGAAAATTCACTCTTTTTGACATTTTTTCATCAGATACCTCACGTGACAACCCCAGGTGCCTTTAGAGTCGAACCAGATACCAAGATATTTGTGTACCAAAACCTGAGAAATCGTTTTACCCATTAATTGTGTTTGAAGCTGAGCAGGTTCATGCTTCCTAGAAAAAACTACTATCTCAGTCTTCTCCGGAGAGAATTCGATACCTAGCTGTAAAGCCCAAGCAGACAAATTGTCCAAGGTATCTTGCAATGGTCCTTGCAAATCGGCAGCTTTGGCTCCTGTAACAGAGATTACACTGTCGTCTGCAAGTTGTCTTATCGTGCATGAATTTGCCAGACAATCGTCGATGTCATTTACATAGAAATTGTAAAGAAGGGGGCTTAAACATGAGCCCTGGGGAAAACCCATGTAGCTAATTCGAAAAGTTGCCAAATCGCCGTGCGTAAAATGCATGTGCTTTTCGGACAACAAATTGTGCAAAATATTGTTCAAAATTGGAGAAAATCCTTGTCGGTGAAGTTTGCCCGAAAGAATGTCAATAGAAACGGAATCAAAAGCCCCCTTAATGTCCAAGAACGCAGACGCCATTTGTTCTTTGCGAACATACGCCAGCTGAATATCTGTTGAAAGCAACGCAAGACAATCATTCGTCCCTTTGGCACGGCGGAAGCCAAATTGAGTATCTGATAGTAGACCATTTGATTCGACCCAATGGTCTAAACGACGGAGTATCATTTTTTCCATCAATTTCCGGATACAGGATAGCATTGCAATCGGCCTATAAGAGTTGTGATCAGAAGCTGGTTTCCCTGGTTTTTGGATGGCGATCACCTTCACTTGCCTCCAATCCTGCGGTACAATGTTTTGCTCCAGGAACTTATTGAACAAGTTCAACAAGCGCCTCTTGGCATTGCCGGGTAGATTCTTCAACAAGTTGAATTTGATTCTATCTAACCCAGGCGCGTTATTGTTACAGGACAGGAGGGCAACTGAAAATTCTGCCATCGTAAAAGGTGATTCTATCGCGTCGTGGCCCGGAGACGCATCACGAACAATATTTTGCTCAGGAACAGAGTCCGGACATACTTTGGCAAAATCAAATATCCACCTACTTGAAGACTCCTCGCTTTCGTTGACCGTTACGCGATTCCGCATTCTTCGGGCTGTGTTCCAAAGAGTGCTCATCGATGTCTCCCTCGACGTCTCGTTCACGAACCGACGCCAATATCCGCGTTTCTTTGCTTTAGCCAAGCTTTTAAGCTTGGTATCAAGCTCCGAATACCGTAAATAGTCGCCAGGTATACCTCCCTTCTGGTAGGCCAAAAACGCGTCGGATCTTTGCGTGTAGATATCGGAGCACTCTTGGTCCCACCACGGAGTGGGAGGCCGTTCTTTAATCGTTACGCCGGGATATTTCTTCGTTTGGGCTTGCAACGCGGCGTCGAGAATCAAGCCCGCGAGGAGGTTGTATTCTTCAAGTGGTGGATGATGTTGAATCGAATCGACCGCTTTTGAAATCATTTCCTCGTATAACTTCCAATCGACATTCCGTGTGAGGTCATACGGAATGTCAATTGGTCGCATGCGAGTTGACCCGTTATTAATTGAAATAAGAATAGGCAAATGGTCGCTATCGTGAGGATCGAGGATTACCTTCCATGTGCAATCCAACCGTAGCGACGTCGAACATAAGGATAGATCCAAAGCGCTTGGGCGCGCTGGAGGTTTCGGGATACGTGCCATTTCGCCGTTGTTTAAAATAGTCATGTCGAAGTCATCGCAAAGGTTATAGATTAAAGAGGAGCGGTTATCATTGTAAGGGGAACCCCAAGCCACGCCATGAGAGTTGATGTCTCCCAAAATCAAACGTGGCGAGGGAAGAAGTTCTATTAAATCAAAGAGCAGCCGTTGCCCAACCTGTGCTCTGGGAGGAATATATATTGAGGCAATACAAAGCTCTTTACCTTGTATTGTCATTTGACATGCGACAACTTCGATGCCTGGAATCGAGGGGAGGTTAATACGATAGAAAGAATAGCACTTTTTAATCCCTAAAAGTACTCCTCCATATGGGGTGTCTCGATCAAGGCGAATAATATTAAAATCATGGAAGTTGAGATCAATATTTGAAGTAAGCCAAGTTTCACAAAGGGAAAATGCATCGCATTGGTTTTTATTTATCAAAACTTTAAACGAATCAACTTTTGGTAAAATACTTCTACAATTCCACTGTAAGACAGAGATAGAATCCTTCATATACGCAGTTGAATTAGGCATCGAAGAATACAATCGCTGCAAGGAGGGGCCATTGGGCAGTCAACTGCTTCAAAAACGATCTAACTGTTGGGAGAAATGCTGTAAGAAAAATTTTAATTGGATCGGGTACATTGAAAGTTTCAAAAATCCAGTCCACAATGTCAGAAAATTTCACTAATCCAGAGTTTGTTTCATCAACTGGATGTGCAAAAGGAACAACTGGGGTTTTAGATGTTCCTGGCAGTGCTGGGAACTCCTTCTGGGACTTTAAATTTGCAAGCCCAGGAGAAGTTTGCTTCGGTTTTTCCGCAGCACTGTTTGGTTTGCTTGTAACTTTCATTTCACTTTGAGAAATCTTAGGACCTTTTCTGGGAAGTTTAGGAGAGGAAATATTTTTCCTCTTTCTAGACTCCCCAGGATTGGCGTAAGATGTTCCCGCTGGTGAATCGTCAGAATCGGTTTCATCAGAGGACAACAGATCATAAGGGTTTGATGTAATGGGAGAAGTGGTAACGGTCTTCTTCAGCATCTCAGCGTAAGAACGCTTCGAACGCTCTTTGGAGACCTCTTTATTTTATCCCTGCGCTGCATGTACACCGCACATGTCGAGAGCTCATGCTGACTCTCCCCACAGTGAATGCATTTTTCAGCATTTTTACTGCAGGAATCATCCGCATGATTCTCCCCACACTTGCCACAACGTGCCTTATTGCAGCAGTAGGCGGCGGTGTGGCCTAACTGCTTACAATTCAGGCAGTTCATGACGCGAGGCACATATAATCGCACAGGGGAACGAACCCGGTGGATCGAGACGTGGCTTGGTAGCGCTGACCCGGCGAACGTAACTCGAAACGAGTCTGACGGGGTGTATACTGTTTTGCCACCGATGATCGATGCTGACCGCAATTGCTTGCAGTCGAGCACCTTTACATCGGGACAGGTTTTGTTTTTAAAGCACCCTTTGGCACTTGCCAGTATACACTCGACGGACAGACTCGAACCGGTTATGACACCGTCGATCTCCACGTCTCGTGCGGGTATGTAAACGCGATACTCGCGTGTGAAGAGCTCAGAGCAAGCTATATCGTTGGCCTCTTTCAGGTTACTGACCACGACACGGAGCTTGTTAGGTCGGACCTTGGAAATTTCGGTCACGCCCTTGTACTCCTTCGTCAGGTCTTTAGAAATCTGCAAGAGGTTCAACTGTTTCGATTTCGGTCCCGCCTTTGGCCGAAAACAGACAGTATAGCTGCCCTGGGCTCCGTCTGGGTAAAGCCTGGGGCGAGGGGGGACTGAAGAATGAACAGGGGAGGGGGTAACAGAAGGGTCAGGGTCAGAGGGGTTCGGGGATGGTGGCGCGGGAGGCGAGGGATCTACATCCATCCCGCTAAGTCTAGCGCACTAGCGCCGACAAGAGCACGTACCTTTTTACTTCTCCCTTCCAGTAAGGTTGGTTGTCCGATCGTTCGAAGTTGCAGCTGTTACAGCCAGCAGCACCAAACAGCCACCATCAGCGAGCCAGGTGTGAGATCACTCCACACAGCGATACAACTCACTGTCAACTGACGGCTTCTTCTTTTTCCTCTTTTGTGTCTCGTCCACTGCTGTAGCACAATTCAGCCAGCAGCCAAATCGGCTTACGCACCAGCTGGTAGTCACGATGCGAAACAGTTGCACAAAGGCGCGACCTTGAACCCGGATTTATTTCACTCGACCAGGCAAACAATGCCAACACTTGTTCACACGTCTTTTGTTTTATATTCTATCGGAGCGATCACCGATCACACGTCCGATACTGATGCGTGTTCGGCACAGAATGATATTTTTTTTTCTTCATCTATAGTTTATTTGACACGGCACAAATACAATTCAATGTTTAACGGCTCCAATTATATCTGGTAGCTTACTTTCTAAAGTATCTTAATAACTAAAAGCAAATTTTTTATCCTCGCTGCCGACTACGAGCTGAAACTAAATCTAACTTAAAGCTAGAATATTTTGCATTAAAAGCACAGGTTTGCTGTTTGATGGTTTTCATTGCCATAGGTAAGCAGCATATTAAATTTGTTCCGCTGCTGGGCCAAGATATTACGGACTGGCATATTGGGTTGTTTCCATCGGGCCTTGAGAGTATCGTGCGGGTCTGATTGCTGTTTCCGGATCCGGGGTCATAACGTGTTCTTGTCGTTTGGTTGGATGTAGGCGGAAGGGGATAGGACTAAACTGGGGCGTGGATGGATTTCAGGAAAACGTATATAAGGGACATGTAGGATAGGTCACGGCTCGCCAAGACATCACGAACAGGAACAGCCGGCTGCCTACCTTCGGCCTGCAGGGAAGCTATTAATCTAGACCTGGCGTCACGGTGTACAGGGCATGACCAAACAACGTGCTCTATGTCGTGATAACCTTCACCACAGGCACAGATACCACTCTCCCCGAGCCCAACACGACGGAGATGCGCGTCAAATCTATAGTGATTGGACATAAGTCGGGACATCACGCAAACGAAATCCCGACCTACATCCAACCCCTTGAACCACGGGTTCGTCGATACCTTGGGGATTATGGAATGTAACCACCTTCCCAGTTCCCCCTTGGTCCAAGAATTTTGCTAACTAATGATCGTATTCTGACGTACAAATGCGAAAAATTCATTAAAGGCAATTGGTCTTACATAAATATCACCGTTTGTTGCGCCCAGCTTAGCCAAAGAGTCAGCTTTCTCATTACCCGGTATCGAGCAGTGAGAAGGGACCCACGCTAAGGTAATCTGAGTAGATTTTTCGGATAAAGCACTCAGATGTTCCCGTATTTTCCCCAGGAAATACGGAGAGTGCTTAACATCTTTCATCGATCGGAGAGCCTCAATGGAACTGAGACTGTCCGTAAAGATGAAATAATGGTCCGTGGGCATTTTTTCGATAATCCCTAGGGTGTACTGAATTGCAGCTAATTCTGCGACGTAAACAGAAGCAGGATTATCGAGCTTATGGGAGACGGTTAAATTGTTATTGAAGATACCGAAGCCAGTGGACCCATCAAGAAGTGATCCGTCAGTGTAGTACATATTGTCGCAGTTGATGTTTCGATATTTATTGGAAAAAATTTTAGGGATCTGCTGCACGCGTAAATGATCCGGGATTCCACGAGTTTCTTCTATCATGGATGTATCGAAAAACACAGTAGAATCAGAAGTATTTGATAAGTCGACACGATTTGGAATATTCGAAGAAGGGTTTATATTTTGGGACATGTGATGGAAATACAATGTCATAAAACGGGTTTGAGAATTAAGTTCGATTAACCTTTCAAAATTTTCAATCACGGGACGGTTCAAGACCTCACATTTGATTAGAATACGAGAAGACAGGCTCCAGAAGCGGGTTTTCAATGGTAGTACTCCAGCTAAGATCTCCAAACTCATCGTATGGGTCGATTGCATGCAACCCAAGGCGATACGCAAACAACGATATTGTATTCGCTCCAGTTTGATCAAATGTGTGTTTGCTGCGGAGCGGAAGCAGAAACACCCGTACTCAATGACAGACAATATCGTTGTTTGGTAAAGCCTTATAAGGTCTCCTGGGTGGGCTCCCCACCATTGTCCGGTTATTGTACGAAGAAAATTCACTCTTTGTTGACATTTTTTCATCAGATACCTCACGTGACAACCCCAGGTGCTTTTAGAGTCGAACCGGCACCAAGATATTTGTGTACCAAAACCTGAGAAATCGTTTTACCCATTAATTGTGTTTGAAGCTGAGCAGGTTCATGCTTCCTAGAAAAAACTACTATCTCAGTCTTCTCCGGAGAGAATTCGATACCTAGCTGTAAAGCCCAAGCAGACAAATTGTCCAAGGTATCTTGCAATGGTCCTTGCAAATCGGCAGCTTTGGCTCCTGTAACAGAGATTACACTGTCGTTTGCAAGTTGTCTTATCGTGCATGAATTTGCCAGACATTCGTCGATGTCATTTACATAAAAGTTGTAAAGAAGGGGGCTTAAACATGAGCCCTGGGGAAGACCCATGTAGCTAATGCGAAAAGTTGCCAAATCGCCGTGCGTAAAATGCATGTTGCTTTTCGGACAGCAAATTGTGCAAAAAATTGTTCAAAATTGGAGAAAATCCTTGTCGGTGAAGTTTACCCGAAAGAATGTCAATAGAAACGGAATCAAAAGCCCCCTTAATGTCCAAGAACGCAGACGCCATTTGTTCTTTGCGAGCATACGCCAGCTGAATATCTGTTGAAAGCAACGCAAGACAATCATTCGTCCCTTTGGCGCGGCGGAAGCCAAATTGAGTATCTGATAGTAGACCATTTGATTCGACCCAATGGTCTAAACGACGGAGTATCATTTTTTCCATCAATTTCCGGATACAGGATAGCATTGCAATCGGCCTATAAGAGTTGTGATCAGAAGCTGGTTTCCCTGGTTTTTGGATGGCGATCACCTTCACTTGCCTCCAATCCTGCGGTACAATGTTTTGCTCCAGGAACTTATTGAACAAGTTCAACAAGCGCCTCTTGGCATTGCGGGGTAGATTCTTCAACAAGTTGAATTTGATTCTATCTAACCCAGGCGCGTTATTGTTACAGGACAGGAGGGCAACTGAAAATTCTGCCATCGTAAAAGGTGATTCTATCGCGTCGTGGCCCGGAGACGCATCGCGAACAATGTTTTGCTCAGGAACAGAGTCCGGACATACTTTCCTGGCAAAATCAAATATCCACCGACTTGAAGACTCCTCGCTTTCGTTGACCGTTACGCGATTCCGCATTCTTCGGGCTGTGTTCCAAAGAGTGCTCATCGATGTCTCCCTCGACGTCTCGTTCACGAACCGACGCCAATATCCGCGTTTCTTTGCTTTAGCCAAACTTTTAAGCTTGGTATTAAGCTCCGAATACCGTAAATAGTCGCCAGGTATACCTCCCTTCTGGTAGGCCTTAAACGCGTCGGATCTTTGCGTGTAGACATCGGAGCACTCTTGGTCCCACCACGGAGTGGGAGGCCGTTCTTTGATCGTTACGCCGGGATATTTCTTCGTTTGGGCTTGCAACGCGGCATCGAGAATCAAGCCCGCGAGGAGGTTGTATTCTTCAAGTGGTGGATGATGTTGAATCGACTCGACCGCTTTTGAAATCATTTCCTCGTATAACTTCCAATCGACATTCCGTGTGAGGTCATACGGAATGTCAATTGGTCGCATGCGAGTCGACCCGTTATTAATTGAAATAAGAATAGGCAAATGGTCGCTACCGTGAGGATCAAGGATTACCTTCCATGTGCAATCCAACCGTAGCGACGTCGAACATAAGGATAGATCCAAAGCGCTTGGGCGCGCTGGAGGTTTCGGGATACGTGTCATTTCACCGTTGTTTAAAATAGTCATGTCGAAGTCATCGCAAAGGTTATAGATTAAAGAGGAGCGGTTATCATTGTATGGGGAACCCCAAGCCACGCCATGAGAGTTGAAGTCTCCCAAAATCAAACGTGGCGAGGGAAGAAGTTCTATTAAATCAAAGAGCAGCCGTTGCCCAACCTGTGCTCTGGGAGGAATATATATTGAGGCAATACAAAGCTTGTATTGTTACCTTGTATTGTCATTTGACATGCGACAACTTCGATGCCTGGAATCGAGGGGAGGTTAATACGATAGAAAGAATAGCACTTTTTAATCCCTAAAAGTACTCCTCCATATGGGGTGTCTCGATCAAGGCGAATAATATTAAAATCATGGAAGTTGAGATCAATATTTGAAGTAAGCCAAGTTTCACAAAGGGAAAATGCATCGCATTTGTTTTTATTTATCAAAACTTTAAACGAATCAATTTTTGGTAAAATACTTCTACAATTCCACTGTAAGACAGAGATAGAATCCTTCATATACGCAGTTGAATTAGGCATCGAAGGATACAATCGCTGCAAGGAGGGGCCATTGGGCAGTCAACTGCTTCAAAAATGATCTAACTGTTGGGAGGAATGCTGTAAGAAAAATTTTAATTGGATCGGGTATATTGAAATTTTCAAAAATCCAGTCCACAATGTCAGAAAATTTCACTAATCCAGAGTTTGTTTCATCAACTGGATGTGCAAAAGGAACAACTGGGGTTTTAGATGTTCCTGGCAGTGCTGGGAACTCCTTCTGGGACTTTAAATTTGCAAGCCCAGGAGAAGTTTGCTTCGGTTTTTCCGCAGCACTGTTTGGTTTGCTTGTAACTTTCATTTCACTTTGAGGACCTTTTCTGGGAAGTTTAGGAGAGGAAATATTTTTCCTCTTTCTAGACTCCCCAGGATTGGCGTAAGATGTTCCCGCTGGTGAATTGTCAGAATCGGTTTCATCAGAGGACAACAGATCATAAGGGTTTGATGTAATGGAAGAAGTGGTAACGGTCTTCTTCAGCATCTCAGCGTAAGAACGCTTCGAACGCTCTTTGAGAGACCTCTTTATTTTATCCCTGCGCTGCATGTACACCGCACATGTCGAGAGCTCATGCTGACTCTCCCCACAGTGAATGCATTTTTCAGCATTTTTACTGCAGGAATCATCCGCATGATTCTCCCCACACTTGCCACAACGTGCCTTATTGCAGCAGTAGGCGGCGGTGTGGCCTAACTGCTTACAATTCAGGCAGTTCATGACGCGAGGCACATATAATCGCACAGGGAGACGAGCCCGGTGGATCGAGACGTGGCTTGGTAGCGCTGACCCGGCGAACGTAACTCGAAACGAGTCTGACGGGGTGTATACTGTTTTGCCACCGATGATCGATGCTGACCGCAATTGCTTGCAGTCGAGCACCTTTACATCGGGACAGGTTTTGTTTTTAAAGCACCCTTTGGCACTTGCCAGTATACACTCGACGGACAGACTCGAACCGGTTATGACACCGTCGATCTCCACGTCTCGTGCGGGTATGTAAACGCGATACTCGCGTGTGAAGAGCTCAGAGCAAGCTATATCGTTGGCCTCTTTCAGGTTACTGACCACGACACGGAGCTTGTTAGGTCGGACCTTGGAAATTTCGGTCACGCCCTTGTACTCCTTCGTCAGGTCTTTAGAAATCTGCAAGAGGTTCAACTGTTTCGATTTCGGTCCCGCCTTTGGCCGAAAACAGACAGTATAGCTGCCCTGGGCTCCGTCTGGGTAAAGCCTGGGGCGAGGGGGGACTGAAGAATGAACAGGGGAGGGGGTAACAGAAGGGTCAGGGTCAGAGAGGTTCGGGGATGGTGGCGCGGGAGGCGAGGGATCTACATCCATCCCGCTAAGTCTAGCGCACTAGCGCCGACAAGAGCACGTACCTTTTTACTTCTCCCTTCCAGTAAGGTTGGTTGTCCGATCGTTCGAAGTTGCAGCTGTTACAGCCAGCAGCACCAAACAGCCACCATCAGCGAGCCAGGTGTGAGATCACTCCACACAGCGATACAACTCACTGTCAACTGACGGCTTCTTCTTTTTCCTCTTTTGTGTCTCGTCCACTGCTGTAGCACAATTCAGCCAGCAGCCAAATCGGCTTACGCACCAGCTGGTAGTCACGATGCGAAACAGTTGCACAAAGGCGCGACCTTGAACCCGGATTTATTTCAATCGAGCAGGCAAACAATGCCAACACTTGTTCACACGTCTTTTGTTTTATATTCTATCGGAGCGATCACCGATCACACGTCCGATACTGATGCGTGTTCGGCACAGAATGATATTATTGATTGATATTGTTGAGTTTTGATTTGAATGGCCAGAAATCTAGCATGCTGAACTTTTTTGGTCGCGAAAATGCAAGCCGCTGAGTAACTAGCTGTGCTCACATGGGTTATTCGAATCCTAACAGATATAATAAACTAGTTGAACGTTGCTCGGAGTCAACGGGTTTAGAATTTAGAATAATTCCGTATACTACTACCGTTTTTACTACGTCTGTAGCGCAACTCACTTCAGTTATATTATTTTATTTCATAAAAAATCTCTATGTTTACTAAAAACGTAATTTACCGTGCTTGAAAAAGCGAAAAAATCTTCATTGGACGAATTCAAATTTCATTCAAACAAAACCGCTACTGGAATCTAGGAATATGACAACACAACGCATTTGCGACGCTCGCTCCAGTATGTCATAGGAAGCTTCACTCAACGCTTCTGTTTATTCCGCTTCTCAAACGCTCAACGCTTCGCTTCATTTGACGCCTCAGTATGTCAGAAGCCTTACACGTAGATTTTGCAACCGCATAAAAAACAGCACAAGAATATCGCTGACCGCTTCACACATGACTATTTTTATTTAAATAAAAGCTAATTTATTTAATGATTTTTAGCATAACGTAATGTTAGGCGAGAATCATATCAAACGTTACTTATTGTTACGTACGGAGGAGGGGATTTGAAATCTAGATTTTCATCGTTCCGTAATTTATGTACGAGGGCTCAATCAAATCTAAAATAACGAACGAAACAGAAATTCAAAAACTCGCTCGGGGTCCAAGTAAGTTGTGGGGCCCCTGTTTCAATTGTCAGAATTTCAATAAAGGGATATTATAGCATGCGTAAAGTATAAAGATATGACAGTAAATGTTCAGAATGTCTAGTCAACTTGAAATAAAATTCGCTGGCCACCTCATTTTATACAGATTTGCAAAAATTTTCGTGTGGGTTGCAAGGCACCCCCCGCTCTCTTCCCATCAAGTGTTACGTATTTTATGAACGTTCCTTTACTAACTGACGCGACGACCTTTAGATAAGTCATATTTGGAATAGAATAATATGTTCCTTACTATACATATACTATACATAAATTATATATAATCGAATTATATATAATATTGAAATAAAATACCGCTTCATAAAATTTTGTAAAAAATTTTCCTTAGTGTTTTTACTGCTCGCCTAAATAGCTTTTGCACTGGAGAGGGACATGGTCATGTGAAATAAGCAAAATGAAACACAAGGGATACTGCGTATATTCGCATCCGCGAATTCAGAACATCCGCATGAAAATTGACATTCGCATCCACATCTGCATCAGAAAAATCACATCCGTAACATCCTTTTTCTGTGAAAAATGAAGGGTTATAGATTTTTAACCATTCTTGTGAATTTTAGTGCCCACTATCCACCGACATTTTTTCCAGAAACTTGAATGAGTTTTCTCGTAAACATAACGTTGAAGCGACGAACCCGGCGAGCAATTACTATTGGACACTTTGACGTAAGTTGGCTCATTTCTACACTGGCTAGGCGCACCAAATTTCACAGGAATGGTTTAATGTCATGGCAATCCTACTCCCTAAATTCGGCTATGGGCCTTCGAAAGGCAGTACAAACTCATGTTTTGTTGCCAGTAATCATAAACACCGTCTCCTTTTTTAATTACTGTAAATTGATTGTTATATCAAATTGATGTACCGAATTTGGGAAGCGTGAAAATCTTTTGAAATTTTGTTATTTTTTTACGGCGACAGGGCGCAAAGATTCTATGTCGAATCCAGAATACGCCTACACAAATCACAGTTTGTAACTGTTTCTCTAGTCGTCCCTAACACGCGTCTCCACACCTCACACCCTAACATACCACTAATGAGAATCACAGTATTCTGCACTCGAAGTCACAAGCGTTCGCCGATCGATCTTCTTACAAGTTCACGATTTATATCTGCAAAGCGCCACCAGGAGAATCAGTGGCTCATAGAACGCAAATTTCGTGCGGATCTGCTAACCTCGTTATAACACGTTACTAGTGTACCAAGATATCCAAATTCAGCAATCCCTAACCCATCACCACCACAGCATCATGTAACTAATTGAATCCAATTCTAACAGCTTCGCTTATGAGCGCCGTAAAGGCCGGCCTCATCCATAGCTCTGCGGTTAACACCGATGATGTTGATGTTGTCCGCGAAATTTCGAAGCAGACTTCGTGACGATGGTACCGCTCCTCGGCACACCTGCCCTTCGTGTACAACTTTCTCAGGCTATGTACAGCAAGTTCGAGAGCCCGGTCCCTTTCTTCAGACCATCCATCGCCACAAACGTGTCCGTAAAATCGTCCACTGACGCTTCATGTGAAACCGCCAAAAGTCACACGACTCAGCTTAATCAGTTTTCCTAACAAGAAAACCATGTTAAAGCAAAACCAACCACAACTCGTTGTTTTTCACTAAATCGTACGCCGCGTTAATGTCTATGAATAGATGATGTATCTGCAAGTTGTGTTCTCAAATGTTGTCGAAAATCTGTCTCGATAGATCGTCCCGCTCAAAAACTGCACTGATATTCACCAAAAAAGCTTCCTACAACGGCCTTAGTCTATGGAATAGAGATGGTCGTGTTTGATGTTTTTCAAACCCATACCTGATTTTTTTTCGGTTGAAATCCGAGCCCGACTCGAGCCTGAAATTTTTTTTTCGATCAAACCCGAACCCGAACCAAAATTTTATTTCTATGAAACCCGAACCCGAAATTGTGAAGCCCGAACCCGAAATTTTATAGACTTTATCGTCGGGTTTCGGGTTTTCAAACCCAAACCCGACCTGAAACCGACATTTTCAAGCCCGATAGTTACTTTAGTCGATGCTATACTTACCTTACCAGTCAGCTCCAGGCCGAAGTGTCCTTTGCTGTTCGAAGAAGTCGTCTCCATTCAACTCGGTCCATGGCTGCAGCTCGCCAGCCATGTCGTCTGCGGAGGCCCCGCAGGTCGTCTTCCACTTGATCGAGCCACCTTGCTCGCTGCGCGCCTCGTCGCCTTGTTCCAGTCGGATTGTTATCAAGAACCATTTTCACCGGGTTGTCGTCCGACATCCTAACGACATGCCCAGCCCACCGTTTGAACGATGAGTGGTTTTCCGAGCAGCTGATGCAACTCGTGGTTCATCCGCCTCCGCCATGATCCATCTTCCATCTGCACTCCTCCACAGATGGTACGCAACACCTTTCGTTCGAAAACCCCAAGGGCGCGTTGGTCCTCCACGATCATAGTCCAGGTTTCGTGGCCGTAGAGGACTACCGGTCTGATCAGTGTTTTGTAGATGGTTAACTTCGTGCGGCGGCGGATTTTATTCGAGCGGAGTGTCCTCCGGAGTCCAAAGTAGGCACGATTTCCTGCCATAATGCGTCGATGAATTTCTCTGCTGGTGTCGTTGTCAGCAGTCAGCAGTGAGCCCAGGTACACGAACTCGTCTACCACCTCGATTTCATCACCGCCAATATGAATTCGTGGCGGGAGGTTGACACTGTCTTCTCTGGAACCTCTTCCTCTCATGTACTTGGTCTTCGATACGTTTATGGCCAGTCCAATTCGTCCGGCTTCAGCCTTCAGTCTGATGTACGTCTCCGTCATCTTTTCAAGGGTTCGTGCTACAATATCAATGTCATCGGCGAAGCCAAAGAGCTGAACAGACCTTCTAAAAATCGTGCCACTCGTGTCGATACCAGCCCTACGTATCACACCTTCCAAAGCGATGTTGAATAGCAAGCACGATAATCCATCACCTTGCCGTAACCCTCTTCGAGATTCGAAGGGACTCAAGAGTGTCCCCGAAACTCGAACTACGCACATCATCCGATCCATCGTCGACTTGACCAACCGTGTCAGATTATCCGGAAAGCCGTAATCGTGCATAATCTGCCATAGCTGGTCTCGAACGATTGTGTCGTATGCCGATTTAAAATCGATGAACAAGTGATGTGTGGGCACGTTATACTCACGGCACTTCTGTAGGACCTGCCGTACCGCGAATATGTGGTCCGTGGTGGCGCGGGCACCCATAAATCCCGCTTGGTATTGCCCCACGAATTCCCTTGCAAACGGTGATAGTCGACGGCACAGAATTTGAGAGAGTACCTTGTAGGCGGCGTTCAGCAACGTGATTGCGTAGTAGTTGCAGCAATCCAACTTGTCGCCTTTATTGTAGGTGGGGCACACTGTACCCTCCATCCACTCCTCCGGTACTACCTCCTCCTCCCAAATCTTGGCAATAACCCAGTGTAGCGCCTTAGCCAGTGATTCACCACCGTGTTTCAACAGCTCGCTGGGGAGTTGGTCAGCTCCAGCGGCTTTATTGTTTTTCAGCCGGCCGATCTCCTCTCTAACCTCCTGGAGGTCAGGGGCTGGGATTCTGTCGTCATCTGCGCGTACACCGAGATCTACTACCACTCCGTCGTCGTCCTCTGCTACATCGCCATTAAGGTGCTCATCGTAGTACTGCTTCCACCTGTCAATCACCTCACACTTGTTCGTGAGAAGGTTGCCGCCCAGGTTCCTGCACATGTCGGCTTGTGGCACATAACCTTTGCGGGAACAGTTCAGCTTCTCGTAGAACTTTCGTGTGTCATTCGCACGGTACAGTGCCTCCATCGCTTCGCGATCTCGATCTTCCTCCTGGCGCTTCTTCTTCCGTAAGACCGAGTTTTGCCTGTTCCGTGCGCGTTGGTAGCGCTCCACGTTCGCCCTCGTTTGGTGTTGCAGCATTCTCGCTCGTGCTGCATTCTTCTCTTCCACTAACTGTTTGCACTCGTCGTCAAACCAGTCGTTTCTCCTGTTCGGAGCCATAGTACCAAGCGCCGCTACAGCAGTACTACCTATGGCTGATCGAATGTCCCTCCAGCCATTTTCAGTAGCTGTAGAGCTGTAGAGTAGCTGCGCCAAGCTGCTCTTCCGTTGGTAATGCTGCTTCCAGCTGCTGCGCGTACTCCCGTGCAACCTCGGCGTCCCGTAGTTGCCCGATGTTTGGTCGCGGTGAGCGACTTTGACGCGTGTGTCGCACCGTCGAAAGTTTTGAGCGCATGCATACTGCAACAAGGTAATGGTCCGAATCAATATTCGCACTGCGGTAGGTGCGAACGTTGATGACGTCAGAGAAGAATTTACCATCGATTAGAACGTGGTCGATTTGGTTCTCCACTTGTAAGTCAGGTGATCTCCAGGTGGCTTTGTGGATGTCTTTGCGGGGGAAGAAGGTACTTCTGACTACCATACTGCGGGAGGTTGCAAAGTTCACACATCGTTGGCCGTTATCATTTGATGCGGCGTGCAGGCTATTCGGCCCTATCACCGGTCTGTACATTGCCTCCCGTCCTATCTGAGCGTTCATATCACCAATGACGATCTTAACGTCCCGTTGCGGACAGCTATCATACACCTGCTCCAGCTGCGCATAAAACGCTTCTTTCTCATCGTCGGCTCTGCCTTCGTGTGGGCAGTGCACGTTGATGATGCTGTAGTTGAAGAACCGGCCCTTAATTCTCAACTTACACATCCTCGCACTGATCGGCTGCCACCCGATCGCGCGTTGGCGCATCCTACCCAGCACTATAAAGCCCGTCCCAAGCTCGTTGGAAGTGCCACAGCTCTGATAAAAGGTAGCCTCTCAATGTCCGCTTTTCCATACCTTCTGTCCCGACCAGCAAAGTTCCTGCAGTGCTACGAGTCGATGCTATGTCCCTTCTTATAGACACATCGGGGTCGCTTTCAACGTGGTTGGTTGTACCGCATTCAAGACATTAGATTGGATATATTTATACTAAACTTATTTGATACCGCGTACAAACAATCTTCCGAATCGAGTAAAAATAATCCGCGTTATTGTAAAAATATCCCGTTTGAAAAAAAGGCATAAGAACAACCCGCGTAAAAAGCGACCCCAGTGTAGGTCATATGAGTCCTCCCAACCAATCCGTAGGTAGTTTCTCCTCGGACCATACCCTTAAGAAAATCTGGCGAATTGCACATGCAGCCGCTCGCTCCAAGCTCTTGGAGTCCTTCCCAGCGGCTTTGTGATTTATTAACTAAAATCTGTCAAATTTCATAGATCAAACAACAGAAAAACTCTTCGCTGAAAATTCTTCACTACATTTTGAAGCATGATTTGAGTTTTCTTCAAGAAAAACTGAGAAATTATGGATAGTTTGATCAGATAGTATATATCTGAAAGACCTCAAAAAAAATCTGAATTCTAAAAAGGCCTCTTTTTAACGTTTCTCTTGATGAAAATAAAAGTTCAATGTAGAATGAAACCTGGAGTGTTACACAACATATGCAAAATTTCATTATTGTTTTGAAATAATGGAGTAAAATCGCATTGCTATTTGAGCTTTAAATGACTTCTTCATTCCAAGTGAAAAACAGTAATATAACAATAACTCGGACAGTTCTTTTACACGAAAAGCGGAAAGAAAGGCATAAACGAAGCAAGCGCTGTAGAGGTGCGCTTAAAATACTCACAATTACCATTCGCTAATCAATATCTGGGTCTAATCGTGAGTTTGAAGCCAAGTTTATCTGCTTTGCACAGTTGAATAACAGATTGAGGTGAAAAAATAACTGCTCTTTTATGGCTTTTACTTGCTGAGTATTTTTAGAGACCTGAATGCCCTTTGCCTAGAGTAACTTCAAATTTGATTCTATTCACGTCTATTCGTTTTCTACCTAAAAACAATTTTAGGTAAGCAAACATTAAATTTTTAATTTGAATTTCAATAAAAATATCATGATGCTATTTTTTAAATAATAAAAAAAGCCTATAACAAAAATTGAGTCTAAACAAATGCTCATGAGGCTTTAAAATATATCCAAACAAAGTTTTTAACATGAAAAAAAGAACTCACGTATTGCAACAAAGCAAAAATATATATCTACTTTATATATCAGTCTATTACTCCAAAAGTTCATCGGAAAATGTGTACCACAATCGTAGATCTTTCATAATGGCCACTAATGAACAAGGTCAGGTTCGAAGGTAGCAAATGAAATCGAAACTGCTGTACGTACACACGCTAGATAAAGATGCAGCTGTTATATTTATCCGAAGAACAATGGAATATAAGTAACCACAAAGCACATAAATATTAACCAACACAACTGCTGCTAGCCATCCGCATCCAAAATTAAAGCAAAAATATTACCCTCACTGTTTGTTTGTTACCGCCTGCTCCGCCCTGCCGTGGCCACCAGCCGAGCACACGCGAAAACGCCATCCCCACAGCAGCGCAAACATCCGCGCGAACGGTAGCGCCCTGAATGCGGATCCTCAATGGTATTGTTAATATTATTCTTCCCACATTAGTGGTCTCAGCAGTAAACTGAGATGAATTCCACTGCACAACTCCAGCAGTATGTTTCTTGGCTTTTCAGTGTGACTAGGCAACCAGAGCAGACGTCTGCTATTTAAAATGTGAAACAAAAGCGAAACTGCATTGTTTGCTGATAATAATAATAACATACACATCATGGAAAGAAGGAAGGTCTGATATAACTACACCCACTATCAGCTTGGCTTGAAAAAAATAAGAGAAAAAAAGCGCTAGTGCGAAAGCTTCCCTTCCTTTTGATGCTGATATAACTCTACTGTGGCGAAGAAAATACGCTGAAATCGCGTGTTACACGTTTTTCCGCAAAATTTAGAATCTACGCAGATTTTTTCATGCGGATTTCCTAGAACGCGCTATGTGTGGTTTTTACGCACTATTTTTGTTTTTGCGTTTGTTTCATTCATTTACCAAATGTTTACTGTTAACTGATTTCCGCTGTCAAGTTAAGATTTTATGCGCATTTTAGAAATTACATTCACGCGGTTTTGAACGCGACACGCATTACCCGTGAAGAAGAGACTTTAATGAAATTTAAAAAAATAATATATTTTAGTGTCCTGCATCAGTATGTCGTGCGCTCACAATCTTCAGTAATCCATTTCTTGCGGATTTTTAGCTGTGGAAATTTAGAGTTTTTAATACCAAAGCCTAGATGCTACATTTCACTATCGAAACTCTTCCGAGCCGGAATTCGTTGGCCAAACATCAACCTCAGCTGGGAGATATATTTTCAATACCATGAAATAAAAAAAATAATGAATAATGGCGTACAATCTTGTCTATTTTTAACTATCATAACTCTCTCGTCCCCAACGTTTTCTTTCTCAACACAGTCGAGGAAAAAAATATTCATCCGGCATTCGTTGAACTTTGGAAACCCCGGTCAAACGAATACCGCATCAATCGACGAAACGGATGGATTCAACTGGCAGCTGTACTGGAAAAAAAAAACTAGAAAGCGAAACCCAACAGAAATCGACTGTTAAATCAGTATCCCCCAGAGTAACCGACACGCACAGCTATATGATCAAGTGCAAAACAACAAAAAATAGTCTAACTGCGAATGACCTGCTTGCCACCATCGCGTGTTTGCAACTTTTTAGCCGCCGATTAATACAAGCTGGTTCCGGCTTGTCTTCATATCGTAAAAACAGCGTAGCCTCGACAAGATTTTTATAAATCCATGTTAACAATGTGTATAACAAGACATATCTTGTTACATGTCAAACTTCAAAATCAAAACTTCAAATTATCCCCTAGGTATTTATATCACCAACCGCATGCCATCGATTAGCTCATTTAGACAATCAAATTTCCGGCTCAGTAGATTGTCAAATAGTCATCGAATTTTCCAATCATTCAACAATCTCCACCATTACCTTCGAATGCTATCGAAAAGATTGAAAAGCAACGATCCAATTGTAATAGGGGTTAACGAATGACATAGGGGATGATGGCAAATGTAACGCTGTGTTTCGCTCGAATATCCATCGGATGTTGAAACCAATCCAACCTCTCCTAACCGGCGAAAAGTGCCATTCACTTACGCCCGATAGCTAGCAGTGCACTGGAAACGCTTTCGATCCATCCGCCTCAATCTATGGCATCCATGCAGGGCGAAGGCAACCAATTTATCGAATACTCGTACCTTCCTACCGAATGGTGGCTGCTGTCTATCTGCTATTTACTAGCGAGCGATCGTCAAAGTGGAAAATTTATAACCGCACATTCTGATGATTGACGGGTTTGGAACTGTGGAAAATCATTTTTCTGTTGAGAGGCTTATAATCACACCAAGAAGCAAGCAACCGCTCTGGCAGCCACCCAACAAAGCATGACGATGATAGGCTCATGGGTATAGCGATTCGACAAAGTACAACGGTGACTTACGACACTCTCGATATTGACGGTTCATGAGCGACTCAACCGAAAATTTTAATTAGTATTTGCAGAATTTTCACCCAAAAGCGGATTTGATGTTCTGGTTCCGTGGAAGATGTTTTCATTGAGGTGCGAATGGAATGTACTCAAACCATTCTCGAACTCAGAGCACCGAAATCTTATGAATGGTTTTGGAGGGTATTACAAGAGTAGTTTTTATTTGAAGAACGTATTCAGAAACGAGATTTTTTTAAATACATCCTTAAATCTATTTAACCCATCCAGATAACGTCAAAGAAAGAGTAAAGTTTAATATATTTTCAAAAAAACATTGAAGGAAAAAACTAAGTTGAAGAAATATTGTAATTTTTCTTAAACGTTTTTTTCTCAAATAGGCTTACTTTGCATGTAGAACTAGTTTTTTATTATGTTGGGAAATTTTCTAATTTGGGAAAATCCAACTGAGTACAGAGGATATCTCGAAAATCATTGAAATTTGTCAATTTTTTGTTATTTTATTTTAATAATACTTTTTATGAGGAACTTTGTTGAAAATAGTGCATGATATTAAAATCTTTTATAGTTTGGCTTTGAAACGTAATATTTAAATATTTTTGAAAAATATGAACCTTTGGTCAGTTAAATTTTTTCCACTGACCTGGAGTATTTCATTAGGGTGATCAAGAACGGACGTGAAAATGTTTCTCGTCGGAATTTTTCATCGTTTTTTTCAAGTTTTTATAAGATATATTTTCTATCCGGAAAAGGGATGTGTCTACGTTTATTGAATAAAGGCCGCTGTTGTTTCGGTGTGAATTCCAAGTGTTTGATTTGAATCGCGATGAAGTGTTCCGAGGGTTGTCGTGTTCGGTTGGGATAGTGCAATAATGTCGACGTATTTTATTTAGCCTTCCCGTCGCGTAATCGTTATATTTTAAGTGCAAAGGGTGGAGTAAAAGGTAATACGAAATGTGGCGGTTTCGTATTATCGGTGAGAGTGACGTCAATGTTGAAATCCGTGAAAGATTCGTGCAATTTTGTGGCTAATTTGTGAGAGCTGCATTTCTTTTTCGGTGGCGGAGCACGTTTCCCGCTAGCCCTTGCCTTGCCATAAGTGTGTGTGAGTAAGTGCAAGGTTGCTCTTGCGTGCGGCACGTTCTCGCCTCAGCATGATGGTTCAGAGAGGACGCGAGAGTTAAAGGATAAGTATTAGTGTTGGTGACGTTTTGCCTGTGTTTTTTTTTTGTTTGATTTGCATGCAAAAGGGAACCAATGTTTTTTTTTCTGCTTTTCAAAATTCCTTTTGTGGGGATCCTACATTTCTGTATACTGAACATCGAAAATTTTTTAAAGATTTTCAGTATAAAAGTCTGTATAAAAATTTGTAAATTTCGTAGAAAATCGTAGGAATCTATATGGCTTTACAAATCTGTAAACTGTAAACTGTATGGATGAGAAATTTATAATTCACAAATAAATTTAAATTTACATATGTGGCATCTCTGATTGTTATCGCGGTTTTTCAGATGCCGGTTTTGGAATTTTCTCACTCAATCGTTTACAGTAGGTACGGTGCGTACTGGGGCCGATGCTGTTCGGATGACTGCGTCGAAACAGTTCTGGATGTGTTTTAACGCGCGTCAGTTTTCATTGTTGTTTTTTTTTCTCCTTGCGTGAGAAAGGACGCATTTCCTGTTGGAAAAAACTTGTAGTGACAGCTAGCCTACAGAAATGATCCTGTGAAGCACAGTCTTTAAAGGACGCATTTCGCGCCGCGTCCTTTGCAGTGTGGCTTCGGCCTAACATCGGCCTGTGTTTTGAAGTGCGCGTTTGCAGTTCTGTATGTACATATACTTGTGTGGGAATTTTGTTTTGCACAGATTGGTCTGTGTTTGTGGCATCCCTGCTTGTGACCGCGGCTTCGTGGAAGCCGGTTTTGAATATTTTTAATCTACCGATTGGGCCGAAACTGTGTCGAAACAGTTGCGCGTCAGTCTTCATTGTTGATATTATTTCCTCAGGTGAACGGAGACGCTGTTACGAACATTTTGAGCAGTTTTATGCCCTTGTTTTATCATTTTTCTAGCTTTTGAGTAAATACTGAAACACATAGACAATTTTAAATTTAATTAAGTAGAAATCTTGTCGGTCAGCATGGCAAATAAATTTTGATTGCGATTGTTTTGGCATTTTGTTAAATCTAATTAGTACTCGGTCTTGTTAGATATGCATATTTGCATTTTTAAAAATTTTCTAGCTATGAATGCATGAAAATGCCAGTTTTTCATACTCAGTAGGTATCTTCGCTTTATTTTTCAAGAAGTAAGTGGTAATCAACGCGAAATACCGTGTCTCCGCGCGTATGCGGTAAGAGAGAATAGAGCGGTCGCGCATAACTTTCCGGGGTAAACGTGTTTTCGGCCCAGGTGAGCTTTGCTCAAATATAGATTTTCGGTGTGTTGTGACTTCCGAGGTGTACCAAACCATTTATTCGCAGACTGTCCACCCGTAGGTTCTATTCCAGCACGCAGTGATTCTGAGTAGGTTCCGTTCGTTCGATAAATATCGTAAATAATTAATCGCGACAAAACATTGTAATTAATCGCCACCAAATATCGCAATTATTTGCAATTAATATCAGGATTATACGCGACTCGTCTGCCAACGCACACATCTTTTTTTTTCTTTTTCTTTTTTTTTTTCGTTCGATTCTAACGGCGATGGCCAAGCAAATAGGCCGTTTTTGAAGCTCTTTTGCTGACCGCTTGCAGTATGTGTTGAGGGTCTATATATTTACTTTTTTCTTGTTTTTGGTTAATGCATATCTGGTTGCTTCGTAACATTGTGTAGTCAGCTGAGATAAATCAATGAGAGATACGTTTCGGTAGTTGCATAATGACTTCATAAGCATATTTTCGAATATTTGAGTCTGTCTTGATTAGGTTATAGGTCCGGTATCCTCGCGTGCGCTTTATTTTTGCGGTGTTACATCATCGACCGGAATGAGTTCGGATCGCGTTATGATTTCCGTAGAAGATATAATGAACTCGTACGCGCGATATTTGTTATTATGAACCCGGTATTAGAACTCAGCGCATCGTTTACCAAAACGAAACCTGCTGCAAACCTTACCCTTTTCTCCAACATCCCAGTGATTTCTCGTGGAAGTGCAGAGGTGTTCTCGGCTTCCAATAAAGCGAGTATCACGTCAACATATTCCCATACACACTCCTTCTTTGACCTGCATTCGGATGCGGCCGGCGCTGGTATTGCCTAATATAAAGATTAAGGTCACCAGTTTTTACACATTGAGGATGAATGTTAATCCCAAGCATCATCCATTGGTTCTCTGTGTAATTACAGCTGATCTGGCAATAACGGAGTAGCAACCGCGGGCGGTCAATCATGCTCATGCTCATGCTGACCTGGAGTATTTCATTAGTTGACAATGCCAGTGTGTTCGTATACTTCGTACATCTCGTGATGCATGTGCCTGCGCCACACTCCATTTTCTTATTTGCCACCGAGTATTGATTGCAGGATTCTACACTCAAAGACCCAAAGGGCTCACCGATCGGCCTCCTTTCAAGTCCAGGATTCATAGCCGTAGAGCGCCACCGGGTAGATCAGCGTCCTGAAGAGCGCGGATCTGTAATTGGCTACGCATCAAACGTTTAAGACCAACTGCTAAATAAAATTCCAAAAATTGTTTTGAATGTTATTTTCGAATTGAACGTTGACTGACCCGCGCAACGGTTAATTTAAACAGCACGTGCGTTGCACGGTAAGCGGCATTGCTATTGATAGCAGAAAAAAACACTTCATTTCCTAAGTTGTTCTCTCTTCAATGTTCTCTCGCACTCATTTCTCTACTGCAACACAACTCGTATTGAAAGTGATTGATGTGATGCCGGTTTGTAACATGATAGTGATTGATTTAAGTTACTCTCTGCTCTCAATCTGCCTCTCTCTTCAATACTCTCAAAATTCAAATTTTTAATCCGCCTAATAATCGAACATGATTTCTTACCGCTAGTGAGGAGCATTCTATGAGTTTTTCTGATTGAGTTGAGGTCAACCTTGCTTTTTAAAGCAATAAAGTGTAAGAAAGTACCCGGGTACACTGCCGAGCACATAACGGTTGATACGAAAATGAATCCAAAGTCTAGCACAGCTGTTCCATTTGCCTATTTGCGATATTTAGGCGACTATTTTTGTCTTAAGGGCCTATTATTTATATATTCATTTATTTATTTATTTATTATAGTCAGCATAAACAGACAACAAATGGCCTAACGATGGTTGAATATCCGAAACTAATAACAATTATGATCACTACAATACAATACAATACAATACAATACAATACAATACGTTATAATACAATAATAATTTCATTATTCGTCATTTGTAGTGAAAAACACAGTTACGGCTTATTGTATCACGAGATGAATTAAAATCAAACACGGAAGCTACCTTGTTGAAAACTCCGTAATTGGTTTTGTCCGTAATTGGTGCGTTGACAAGTTAGATTTAGTTTCAGCTCGTTGTCGGCAGCGAGGATAAAAAATTTGCCTTTAGTTATTAAGATACTTCAGAAAGTAAGCTACCAGATGTAATTGGCGCCGTTAAACATTAAATTGTATTTGTGCCGTGTCAAATAAATTATAGATGAAGAAAAAAAAGCATGCAATTCAAGTTGCACCAATTTATGAAGATGTCAAACTCTCGCTGGAGGCAGGTTGCATCCATCATCGAACGGATCTTCATAAAAATCTTCAAACCGTCAGCGAAGGACAAACGGGGGCCTGTAAATACATAGTTGACATCATTGAAGTACAACAGGAAGATCAACGGTCCCAATTTGCTGCCTTGTGAGATTCCAGACGAGGCCGGATAAGCTTTGGCTTGAGAATCCGCTAAGCTTTCCGCAACATATGACGTAAGACACAGTAGGTTTGTATCTACCCGAGACAAATCCATGTTGATCCTCGCTCAAGTGATGTTTGCAGTAAGACAGCAGAGGGGTCATGGTCACAAGCTCAAACAACTTGGAAATTCCCCACTTGAAAGTGATAGGTTGAACACGAGCTGCAGAAGGGCTAAAAGGTTACCAATGTGCTTTCTCAAAAATGCGGACGAGATTCCATCCGGGCCGGCTTTTAACGATGATTTCAATGTGAAGGCGGCTCTAGAGATCATTGCTTCATCAACGCTGAGTCTATTCAAAGAATTAGCGGAACGTTACAGGGTTACTTGGTCAGCCGGGATCACTTCGTCGCAAAAAGCAAATTTTTCAGCAAAGAGTTGGCAGACCATCTTCGGTTCGGATGCAATCTTTCCATCGAGTCATCGTTGAAGGGAGACTCAATTGGACGTTAACGTACCTCCAGATTGTTTTTGATTTAGCCTTCAGATTTCGCTGAACGCTTTGCAGATGTCGTCTCAAACAATTCTGACAGGTCCTCTTGTACACTGTGTTTAACCTATAGTATTTGTTGCACAACGGAAGTGTTCCAAATCTAGAATACGTCCGAAGTGCGGCTCTTTTTTTGGCCTTCAACATGCGGAGGTCACGGGTCATTCAAGGCTTACTGTTTGGTGAACGAACTGCGAACAGAGTTGTCGGTATCACGTCCGCCGAGAACAGCAAGCCAGTCGATAGCGGCAAAAAATCAGAAATACTTCGGTGGTCTGCATTCCATTGAACAGGTATGGTGGTTTTCGTGTTGTGTAACCAGAAGTTCATAAGGACTAGGATTAATGGAGGGTGGTGCCTTTCATGCTTGACCAGAGGTGATGGAGCGAGCGAAATAACAGAGGCGACGTCCTGTGCGCTGACGAAAGATAGATCAAGACAGCAATTATTCTCGTTTGTCACGGAGTTGATCTGTCGTAGCGTGGCAGAGCTATAGCAGTCGAGAAACCGTAATGCTTCGGTGTTCAAAGTAGAGTGAACGGGATCAGGATGCAAAAAACCATTGTTCAAAGATTGCCAGGTAATACCGAGTAAGTTAAAATCCCCGATGACAATAAACTCGTCGGTTACGGTACCCATATCAACTACTGACATGACAGATCGCGAGTGAGCCTCCAGCAGAGTATCATCGCGTACTCGATCGAGTGGAACGTAAATTCCACACAGAAATACTTTGCGGTTTGTTAGTTCGATGCACACCCACACCTGCTCGATACTATTCCACTGATCGTCTACCAATTCTTGAGCTTTCAACTTTTTATTCACTGCGATTAGCACTCCACCGCCTGAAAGTTTTCGACAATTTGCGGGCCCAAGATCGCAGCGGAAAACTTCGAATTCAGAGCCGAACATCTAATAAGAGAGTTCGTGAGTCGAGCCAGATTTCAGTTGACACAATGACATCGTAGCAGTCGTCGGATGCAGCTAGGGGGTAGTCATGCACATCGCAGTTCATGCCTCCGACGTTTTGGTAGTACAGGCGCACATCGTCGCCGGCTAAACATACCTCAATGCATGGGTTTGACTGCAAGTTGGATTGGCTAAAAAATTATGCACCAGGTACCGAGGGTTCACCACATAAATTACAGGGGTACTCGCCTGCGGTTACCGATTGGAAGACTCCAGCACCACAACCAACCACAGGACCGAGACGACTGTGAAGAGCGCAGGCTGCGTATAGTTCGACTCGGTTGGGAGGGCCTGGAGCTTTCATTGTACTTTCTACAGTGCGGCCCGGTTTCAGAGTTGGGTAAAAAAAGGATCCGTTGCAATCCGTACGAATATTCAGTCGCAGTAGCTAGTCGATAGAACAGGATTGACACTAGAGAATCTGGTGCAATCAGGGCTTACGGATTGATTGTTGTACTAGCTTGTAGACGGAGATTGGCTGAAACAGTTGAAATCATCAACGAGAGAAAATCTTGCATTACATGCATACTTGCCTGAAAGGAACTCCTTCAGAATCACCGTTAACAGGGCCAGGACGACTATGATGGCAGCGAACAGATAAAGGTGCGTGGCACATAAAATTGACACACGGAGTGATAAGGGAAATGTTCAACTACTTATTTTTTTCTTAGAGGCGTTGAATAGGACCGTTTGTATTTCACCGCTGGTAGCGCTCCTTTTTACAATCACATAGTTTTATTTGGAACGAAAATATTCAGTTTCAAATATTTTCGTTTTGTTACAAAAATGGGCATATTTACTCATTTTGGTGCTATTCGTACTCATCTGGAAGATGAGGTTTATCGAGTTTCATAAGAAAATTTATAAGAAAGCCGAACATTCTAAATAAAAATTAAACGCAAATTTCTGAACAGTACACTAAATTTCTCTGCGTTTTTTACTCAATATACTCAATTTTTTCTTAGGTCCACAAAATTGTGTTTTTGGGATCATTTCAGTACACCACCATTACATCTAAAATATTGTGTTTTCTCCAGATGTCCGAGATATTCGAAAAGTGTGTAGACCAGAATGATCTTTGTTTAAACATTTACCAAGAATATTTGAACATCTTGCGTTCTTCCGTTGAATCCCTAACAGCGATCTCCCCAGTATCTACTACATGCTTGTCAGCTCTAGTAAATACATATTCCGATTCAAAATCCTTATTTTACCAACCGGATAGCTAGGATTGTACTCCTGCCAAGAAATTTGTACGCTTTCTCTTGTATGCCGTGATTATAATTATTGAAAATATACGATTTCTGCATATAAGTTTTTTTTTTTCAATGTGAGAACTAGATTCACGCTTTAAGAAGTTTTTTCCCTCATCGGAGATATATGCAGAGATATTCTTCACCCCCAAACTATACGCTTTCGCGACACAGCATAATAATTGCGTTAGTTGCAGAACCAATATTGATACGCATTACTTTGTTGATTTAAAAAATTCTAAGTTAGCAAACGACATCCACCGTGAAGCAACGCGCTGATTTACCAGTGCCGTCACGTATTGACTTGCTGCTCTGCCGGAGCAGCGAAGTTTCAAGGGCATTCGGTTGCGGTGCGCTCGGTCCGCCTGGCTCCACTCTGTTCGATCAGTGCGCGCCGGCGGTTGTTGATTTTTCATCGCCTTGGCAGAAGTTGAGAGACTCGCCATTTTCGAACATGCAGTTCTTCGTTAGGCCGCACAGGGTTTTTGTGAGGTGTAGAAAAAAATCACACCGGTCGGTAATGTTTGCCGCGTCTCGAGTGTTTATAAATCACTCAATCATGAACGGGAAATAGTTTTCGAACAAGAGTAAAATAAATCACCACCCGAAGCAACCTCGTTTTATGGCGTTACGGTGTGCAGCTTCAGCCGGTGTGCAGCTTCAGCCGAAAAAAAAAACTTTGAAGAAGCAGAGTTATTTATCTGGTCGGTAGGTAATCTCGGCTTAGAGTCACGATTAGGTTGAGAGTGCAACAATATTTGTTTTGTTCTTTTATGACTGGTATTAAAACACGAACTGAGTATATGTGAGTAGCTTATGCGACTTCCTTAGGGGTACTCTCAGCAGAAGTGGAAGGTTCAGGTGTGTATCGTAAAAACTGACAGCCTAGGATACAATGACGAATAATCACAATATGCTGTTCATAGGCATGCCAAATTGATCGATGGCATTCAATAACAATTTTTTCTGTGTAATTATTCTTAAGAGAAGCGAACTGGAAAAAACAGTTGAACTTAGATGTCGTCGTGCCGATATAATGTGTAAAACATGTACTTCAACTCGACAGCTAAATTCAAAATTCATCCAAAAATAGATTTTCAACAATTATTGCAGCAAGAGCGGGGGCCTAGTGTGGTTGGTAACGTCTCCGCCAACCACGCTCGACGCCTGGGATCGAATCCCACCGCCGACATAGGTGTCGATGGTTGTGAGGTGGCGTGATCCACTTACAACCAACCCAACTGGTCTAGATTCAATCCTAGCCGACACCGGGAGATTTTCTGAGGCGAAAAATCTCTGGGATCACGCCTTCCTTCGCATGAGGAAGTAAAGCCGTTGGCGCCGGTCCGTTAATAAACGGGTCGTGAGTTAGGGTCCTGGGTGTGGAGTCGCCTCCCTGGGCGTCGGTGATGCCACAACAGTGGCGGAACTAGACCGACGGAAAATAAGCGAGGATAAAAAAAAATTATTGCAGTTAATCAAGAAAATACTTTAGATATAGTTTCTACACAGCCTTTCATTAAAAAGCTTTTAAACCACAAAAAAAAGCATAGTTATAATTTGTGAAGCACAAACCAACGAATTGGGCGCATTTCGGTAAAGGGAAACTTCGCGAAATGGTACCTGAACCTAACATCGTCATTTAATACTGCCATCACTGCCGGCAGTTTCACTCTTAGGAGGCTTTCAGCAGTTGTGGTGTGTTGGACAATTTGCGTCACTCGTTCGCTATTACTACTGCTCCTGCTACTGCGGTCACTGTGCTGCGGAAAAGATGTCTGGAATTTCACAAAAGGGAATCGTAAGACCGGTTTTCTGCTGGTGGGTGATGTGCTTATTTTTCCGTGTATTTTTTTCCTGCTATTTCAATTCATACTTTTCGATTGGTGCTCCGTTGCGCTTCCATCATGGTAGGAAGCTTGGTTATTTTTGCCACTAGCCGACGGCTAGAGGATCGAACGTTTTGTTTACATCTACTGCGACGCTAGTTTCCCTTTTGATTACGGACTGAAACCATCAACCGTCATCGTGGTACCGAACCAAACATGAAGTAGTTCGTTGTAAGCGTGAGAAACACACTTTGAGGGTGTGCTGTGATTCGTCTCACTGTTGACTGCTTTGCCTTGGGACTTTAGCGACCTTTGATGTCTTGTGTAAGCGCGGCGCAGCTTCTGAGATTATGGTTGTGCAAGCTGTTTTTGTTTATTCGAGAACAGCCTGAGTTTTTCTGAATGACCATTGTGGGATGGTGAAAATAGTGGTTTCGTTCTTAGTTAACTCCAAATGCTTCCTGGGAAATGCATAAAGCGCTTTTGTTTCAGGGAGTTGAATTATAATTTCAGTTTGAATCAAACGTGCTACGATCGTATAAATAGGCACAGTATAATTTTCAAATACGCTAAAGTGTAGCGGTAATTTCCATTAACAATGTCCATTAACAATGTTCATTAACAATGTCCAAGATATATGAACTTGAGGAGCTCGCAACCTCAAAGTTACAAAGTCCGCTTTGACAAGCGAATGGTGATGAGCTCGAATCTTAGTAGAATCAGACCGATCGGTGTCAGAGATGCTTTGCAGGGTAACTAAACGAGACTTGGCCGGCGCCATATTTGATCTTTACAAACCAGAAGCTACTTAATTGCTGTATATTGAAGATGGCAAATTAATCCCAAACAGCCAACTTCACTAGCTGAGGTCCATCACGGAGGAGGAATTACGAAATATGCGGTCGTTCAAGCACAAGTTCAAGCTTTCGTTCCAAATCATATGAACCGGTTTACATGTTAACTGTCTCTTTAGAAACGATTACAATAAGATAGTGTACTCGTTTCAGTTACTATTGGATATAGGTAAAATATATAGTTGAAATAATCTTAAACTAGTTTCGTATTACCGTATTCACCGTATATTACCGTATTTCTCGAAGAAAGCTTCACGAATTTTAGTAAATTAAAACCAGCGTCCAACAAACGCATGATTCTTGCAAACCGTGCTATTCTTACAAAATTTATTACACTTCAATGAAAGACTGCAGGGAAAAACGACATTTGGCATAGCAAGGGCCAAATCCATGTTTGCTCTTGCCATGCCAAAAAAGAGTAACGAATGTATTTTTTTCAAAAAAAAAAACAATCGTGGATTGATACAGTCATACGCGCAATTCGAATTAACTGCCAAGTACGTACCGTGGCACCTGTTTATTACGTCGAACATGCGGAAACAACCACGAAACACTATACCTTTTGGGTTCACTTTCCCAGACGGATCGCCTTCACCTTCACTTTCGGTGGTGTATCGTTCCGTTCGAGGTAGTAGCGATAAATAATTACAGTATCCACACGCCAATTCGAAGGCACACAGAGCATAACTCGCACTGCAATTCATTTGGCTGCACATGCACATATGTCTGTGCGTTGTTCAACTCGCCCCAAACTAATATAATTTAATCACGCTAAAAGAGAGGCACTGTGCGAACGGAAAGAAAATCTCTCGTCCGGTGGTAATACCATTCGGATATTGATTCAATGCGAAGGAATTTAGTTTACTTCTTTCACAGTTTCATTTGGTGTCAGCATAGTCCGCAAACCCCACACCCAGTCGGTATCAATTTACTTTTGCTTTTATAGTGATGGCCAATGGCCACTGTTTTTGTTTTGGTGCAAATGAAAGAATATAAATGCAATGATGTGCAACAAAATTGTTCACTTTTGCTTGCATCATTTATCACGCGTAACATTGTAGAAGCAAGTTTTTTCAAAGGTTACAATACGAAAACAATTAAATTAACATCTAAAAAACAAAGGAAAAATTTCATTTCAACTTTTTTTTGAGCACTAAAAAAACCTGAAACATGAAAAAATAGTTCAATATGAATATACCAAAATCCATTTGAAGTTGCGTTGTTTGCAGTATTGATTTAATTCAGTAACACAAAACCCCTCACTGATTGAATTAATATGATTCGCATTGTATCATCCTCTTTCACTGTCGATGAAAATTTCATTCAGAGTGCACACAATACACAAAAGCAGCAGAAAGATGTCCCATTTTGGATGAACGGTTTTATGTAATATTCACACTCTGTATCCAATTGGCATCTATGAAATGTGTGTGTGTGTGTGTGTGTGTATTTTATACACGTTTGACATGGGAATGTAATTGCTTTACCATTGTTCACCAGTTTGTATCCATGACTGGTGCTGCCACAGTGGCACACATTAATTATCGCAATCGAATGGTTGATGCTATTTGCCCTTGCCAAATATGATTTAATTTTCTATACGTGATATTCGTTGTGTTGTGTGCACTTTCCGTTATTGCTGCACCGTCTGCTGCCATAAAATCAGCATATAGATGTCATTTGAGGTGTCATAAAATATTTGAGTTAACTTTGATCTTATACCTACAGTGGAATTCATCGCTGCAACAGAAACATGGCGAAAACGGAAATGCTATTTATATTTTTTTTGTAAACTCTCGCTTGAAAGACTTCTTATGTGCGAAAAAAAAAATCTATAGACAGCCAGAGCTTTTCCAAGTAAATGCTTGTTTAATAAATACAGGAAAAATAATAATGAAATAATTAAATTTCTAGTGATAAAATCCATTCTGATTTCCAAATTCGAATGTCCGGTTTCTGAATGAATTTTAATTATATTGCTATCATTTTATTTCAAAACTAGAAAAGATCCGAAATAAAGACTGTTCCGAAAATTATAAATACATCTTCTTTCTTGAATAAAACAAAAAATACAGGATTTTTCGGGTCATTTTATTCTGAAATATAGATAATAAGTGTTTTCTTTCCAGTTTCAATTCAAGTTGGGATTATTTTTCGTAGGATACGCGAGTTCTCTAACTTTTCTCTTAACACTACTCATAAGCTTTTGCACAGTGTGTTCTCCGACCATTTTTACCACTTTAAGCCAATCTCTTTTAAATTTTTCAACTTTGTCCGCTGGTTTGACATATTTCCTCAGCTTTGCCTTGGTCAAAGCCCAAAAAGTTTCAATAGGGCGAATTTCAGGGCAGTTTGGAGGATTCATCTCCTTTGGGACACATGTGACATTATTTGTTTTATACCACCCTAGTGCATCCTTAGAGTAATGGCAGGAAGCAAGATCGGGCCAAAAGATTGGAGGATTGTTATGCTGCTTAACCATTGGTAACAACCTTTTCTGCAAACACTCTTTCACGTAAATTTTACCATTCATTGTGTCATTCGTAATGAATAGACGAGATATTTTCCCACATTCACAAATGGCATGCCAAACCATTACCTTCTTGCCGAATTTTTCGGTGTAAATGGCTTTCACTGGTTCAGGGACATCCTTTCCCTTTGGTGATGTATAAAATTGCGGTCCTGGCAGAGTCTTATAGTCCAGTTTTATGTAGGTTTCGTCATCCATGATAACACACCCCATTTTTTTGGTCAGAAGTTTGTCAAAAAGCTTCCGAGCTCTCGGTTTCACAGATTCAGCTTGTTTTGGATTTCGTTTTGGCTGCTTCTGCTTCCGACGGGTCTGCAGACCCATTCTTCCCTTGGCACGCATGACGTTACTCGCCGAGGTTCCAAGCTTTCTCGCCACATCTCGTACTGATACTGAAGGATGCCGCTTGTAGTATTCCTTAACCTTTTTGTCCATTGTGGGATCAACAGGCCCGGATTTTCTACCACGTGGGGCATCATTAAATGTGCACTCTTCGCAATACTTCCGTAATGCGGTTTGAACTGCTCCGACACTTATACCTTCTTCTCTGGCTAATTTTCTTATAGAAAGACCACTCACGGTGCCCCATTTGTGCACAATTCGCTTTCTTTGCTCGGGAGAAAGGCCACGCATTTTCAAAATTTCGCACTAAATGTTAGAAAAAATGACAGCATCTGTTTCTTTTGGATGTAAACAACAGGACGCAACCAACGTTTGGTTGAATACTGCACGTTATTTGAAATGACGGTTGATCATAAGTGTATTTATAATTATCGGAACGGTCTATAGTTCGGCCAACAGCTATTTACTGCTGAATCACTGAAGACCACGGTAAGTGTTTCATGTATTTTCTCAAAATTTTCGTTGATTCGCGCAACTAAACTCAAGATATAATTCAAAGTTGATGTGTGCTTCCTGTTTCTGAATACTTTTATATCAATTTTATTTATTTCGAATTCTTCGGGATATTTTTATGTCATTTCAGACTATCAAAAATTATTTACTGGTTCGACTAAACTGTTGAAGTAAAGTAATTTGATAAAGTTTTGACTTGAAAAAATCAAATTCTCTGTTCTCCGGTAGCCTTTTTATAGTCATTTCTAGCTGAATAAAAAAAAAAAACATTATAGTTATTTTTCAAATTTAAAAAAAAATCCAGTGGATTTTTTGACGTCGAATAAAAATAATTTTTCGTCTTTCTTGGATCTGTAACGATGACCGTTTCTGGCAATTTTAATTTTTTTTTCATTCCTCAGCCTCATTATTTCCCATTTTCTGATATTCAAACGCATATTTTGATAATTTCAACAACAATATTTACTACAATCACAATTTTATTGCTAGCTTGAAACAATTATTCTTCGGTCTCAATAAGAAATCTGTTTTTAAGAGTGGCTTGTTAGAAATTTGTAATTTTAATTTTTTTCTTCATAATGTAATTTTAATTGTTAGCATTTGTTTGCTTTCGCAATTAGGACTTATTCGTAGGGATTTCAACCTGCTTGCCAAAAAGTCAATAAGAAACTTGTTTTGTGGTTTCTGACCCCGCGTTCAGGATTTCGGAATTTTTGTGTACAATTTGAATTTTAAAGCTTTTGCTGCAAGAGCTATACGCTATTTCTGACCTCCAATTTGAATCTGATTCCGACCTTCGAAACATTTTTATCGAAGATCTATGACAAAGTTTGAGCATATTTTTGATCGTTTTTCTAATCTACATTTTCACGACAATTCTGAGCTGAATTATGAACATTCGAGTGCTTTTCTGTCGTTAAAACCTTTTTTCGGTTTCTAGTTGAATTTTTTTGTGGCTTTTAAAAGGATTTCATAGGTTTATAGTTTTGTATTTTCAAATTTCATGGCCTCAAGATTTTTTAGGGATTTTTAAGCACAGTTTGTGATTGGCTTGGTAATTTTAGGAGGACTGATTTAATACCTTTTGACGTGGTCCCCGTGGCTCTGTTACTAGCGATGTCGATCGGGTAGCTCTCCCACACGGTTGTGATATTGGGTTCGATTCCCGACCAGGATCAGGAGGATCTTTTCAAGCTGGAAAATTTTTCGACTCAGCACTGGGGCACGGTGTATCGTTGTACAATACTTATCCTACACTTGCAAAATGTGTCAAAAACAATATCGATAACGAGTTCTCTCAACTTACCTTAGTTGATTGAGTCCGCTATTAGCCCCACAGGCTAGCGTGCGATATTGTTGTTTGTTGACGTGGGACCACGTTTTTCTTCACTATACTGGGATACATTCTATGAAAACAGAAATAAGCATGTAACGTTTTGGGTTGGCGGTATGGAAGATTACAAATGCGAATAGCACAGCTGTACCAAATTCGATAGTTAATATGTCGTTGGATAGCTAAAGCATACAAGATTTTTATTAAATGATAGTTATCACTACCATTTTCTTATTACATCATAAAAATTGCGAAAAAGTTTCAAGGTCGAATTTTCCTATATACATTCCGTACGATTGGCACATTTCTCTAAAGAAGGTATCGAAAAGGTAGATGAAACGATTCCATGCGTTGGTTCAATTAATATATATAAACTGGTACTTTGCTTCCAGCAGCTATGTAAGAATGCCTGTTATTTCAATGCACCCATTTTGTATTTGAAAGGCAAAGCGGAAGGTTCTTTGTGAAGCAGCAGAAGGGGTAGTGGCAAATATAAGTCGCTTTTAAAAGCGCACGCCATCGAATTGAATCTTCATAGGCCGGCAAAACGGATGGGTATTTCTGGAGCAGCAGAAACCGGGTGGTGGCAAATATTAGTCGCTTATAAAACGCCATCGCCATCGAATTGAATTTCTCATTTGTTCATTGGCCGGCAAAATGGAAGGTTCTTTCCGGAGCAGCAGAAAGCGGATGGTGGCAAATATTGATCGCTCATAAAAGCGTTTGGGATCATAGCTCCACGTCAAGCCTACGTTTGTGCACTAAGGCACATACCCTTCAACTTTTTTCATCCTAACGTTTTAGGTTTCCAAATTTATTTACAAAAATGTCTTTTAGGTTTTGAAGGAGTATTCAAGCAATTTAGAATATCAATTTCAAGCCTCAAAAATATTATTTCATAAATTTCGGATTTAATTTAAAATTGTTTTCGTTATTTTTGATCTTTCGCCAATTCTTTGAACCATTTCTGACATTTCTGGTCTTAAGAAAAATTTTAAGCGATTTAAAACTTAAGATCGTTTCATTTTCGCTAATTTTCTTTCGGTGTAGTTCCTCCACTGTTGTATTAATAACCGACGCCCGCGAAGGCCACTCCACCCAGGATCTTAATGTACGACCCGTTGGTTAACGGACCGGAAACATCGGTTTTACTTCCTCAGGCGGTAGAATTCCAAAAACATTTCGTCCAGAAAATCTCCCGGTGTCCCGGTGAGATAGCTATTGTTTACCCTGTATTTTTATCGCTGCCAGTTTTTCGAAAATTGAAGAAAACAAGCCGTTATCCGAAAAGCAATGTAGCGAATTGATATCGCGCAAGCACCTGGAACGTCAACGTTTTTATCTGGACATCAGAAAAAATCAGGAATCGTGCAGTCAACGGTAAGTCTTATGATCCAACGTTACTACGAAACTCTGAACATCGAACGGAAGGAGAAGTGCAGTCACAATGGATGTTCTATCAGTGATCAGGACCACAAGCGTGTCGTGAATGCTTCGGTCAGAGATGTGTCCAAAAAGTTGAATCTTTCCAGGTCTTTCGTTCAGAGAGCCAAGGACCGAGAGCGACTGCATACGTACGTGCAGAAGGCTCAAAATCGTGACGAACGGCAAAATACTGTGGGAAAGTCATGGGCCCGAAAACCGTACACCCAGATGCTGACGAAGCCTCATTGTCCCGTCATGGATGATAAGACCTACGTCAAGGCGGACTTCCGGCAACTTGCAGGACTACTGTTCTTCACTGCCCGCAACACGGTTGATGTTCCGGAGGAAGTAAGAAAGCAAAATCTTCAAAAGTTTGCCAAAAAAATACCTGATTTGGCAAGCGATCTGTTCATGTTGCATAAGGAGTGCGCCGTTCGTGACTACCGGAGCTGTAACAAGGATATCTAAATCATCCGAAGGAAGTCAAATCCGAGGAGGGCATAAAGAAAAGTGGGTTTCTGTACAAGAAAAAGCTGTAGCCAGATGTTGTACAAAACCTAAGTGGAGTTAAGCGTAAAATGCGAGCGTACGGTTATGGCATCGAAGTTGAATGAAATAAATGTGCTTAAAGCCTACTAATGAGTTATATTTCATTGTCTGAAGGTTTCAAATTGATCGCTCAACTAGGTAATTTTTAGCAGCTTTTTTTGTCGTGATGCAACTTGATGTGTGACACCCTTTAAACTCTTTGTTGAACAAAAAAGTAAAAGTTATTCTACCATGGTGATTCCATCGCATTTAAGTTTTTAATGTCAATTTCCAAAGAAAAAGACGCCATTTTTGTTACGCGCTTCTTTTTTTTTCAATACTGTAAGCAAAACATGTATCGGCTAGGCAATTTAAGTGTCACATTAACAGGGAATCGTTTTTTCAAGCCATATCGGCGCTCCTCACACCTGCTCGTTTGTCGTTTGATAATAAACGGCAACACACAGGCAGGACACACGTTAGAAGAGTTACAAGGGGTTAGCATAGCACGGGGCTGGTAGCATGGCGACCAGTTTTATAAATAAACCAAAACAATGAAAGCGAATAACGGAAGCAAACGCCAACACTGTTTACGTTCGCTAGTCCACGCTTTCGTCAAGTCATTTTTGTTTTTCTTTTTCTTTACTCGTTGCTGCTCTCTTTCATTCGAAAAGATGGTACGTACGAGGCACAACTCTTTAACCGGTTAACAAAAGCAAAAATTGTGAAACATATGCCAGCGAGCGAGAAATGTCAGCCGATTTGAATACAAAAACTAAACAAATATTTACCCAGCGGAGCCAACCATTGTGCAACAGTGAGAAATATGGAAATTTGAGAAAGTTTTATCCACGCTTTTTACATATTTTGATTAGCTTGACCACCGCCGTTGCCATTGCGGGCGCCGCCGTTACCAATGCTGCTATGTTGCACCACAGTAACTCTCTCACATCGCAGCTAAGTGGCACTTTTCCGGTGTACCGACCGACAACACAAGTTTGCATGTTATCAGTAACAACGATAGCATTGCTCTGTATCGTGACCCGGAACCGGTAGTCAATTTGTCAAGGGCTCGTTCCAAATGAAATGGTACTTTCTTATGTATATATGGAGTCACATTATGTACATGAAGATGAATTCTGAATTTAGACAATGTGTTTGCAACTTCATCTACGATAAACATAATCCTATACGAACGCTAGGGCAACAGATATGGTGCAACTTCAAGTGTCCATTTGAATACGATGTCGATTAGCTTATCGCAGCTCTTCATGGTTTTCATGTTTGTAAACTGTTGCTTTTGACTTTGCAACTGATTATCAGTACGTGACTCCAAGGTAGGTCCAATTAACATACAGGAAATTTTCTGGCTTCCTGGTTGGAATCGATCTATCTTCGTTTTCCGGATTCGGATTTCCAATTGAGCGAAGTTCTGATTGGCCGTTCAAGATATTCTCAGAATTTAGTGCATTTGAAAACGAATGTGCTACTCTCACAATTTTTGATAACAAAATGATTTCACTGCAACCTGGTAGGGGTGACACTCGAGTGGAAATTTTCCGCCCCGGGTGTCACCCGGTCACGCTACGCCGCTGCTTGTACATATTATTTTATCAGTTGCTGATTAACTTTCCTAATTCTTTCTTAACGAAAAATGTTTTATGCTCATCTGCTTCTTTAGAAAGGTTAACTATGTAATTATTCACCTACCCCAACTTTCTGGATAATTTAGTATCAAATAAGATGTGATAGAAAAACTCCAATAATAGCCTGTATCGCCGAATAATTTCGAACGATTCTGAGTTTAGCCAATGTTTTTCATAGACTAGTTACTAAAAAATATACTCACAGTATTCCCGAGCAGGTCGTACAGACGAACGAGCCGATGGTCATGTTTATGTAGGTCGGACCACGCTGGCTGCAGTCGAAGCACTCCTTGTTACCCCCGACCGTGACCAGCTCGCGGAGCATCTTCAGGATTTTATCATCCTGTTTCTTTCGCACCACCGCCATGGCCGTCGACGACTTATGTAACTTGTGAATCTTGCGTCCGTTTGTGCGCCTCTTTCGCGCTGCTATGTACTAAACAATGACGATTCTTCGCTTATCCAACCGAATCCTAACCACTTTACGCGTTTTTCAACGCCGCTCTGCCTAGGTTTTTAGGCTAAGAAAAATAATAATCGTATAGCGCTGCAACGTTTGTTGTTATCGTTAGCTTTTCACGTAATTTTCATACAAACGCCTGCCGACCGATGACTGATGCTGCTTGCTACTGCTGTACAAAACCGGAAACGTTGCAGTAATCCACGTCCAATTATTTAATCAAACTGTTTTAAGACCCGTGAAATTGGTTTGAGAAGTGTGAAACAGTTCGGCGATACGAGCAAGGGAGACCACTCGAGGCAGTTAAGATATTTTCGTGCACCTGTAGAGAAATTTCATCACAAACAGAGCAGCATTAGCTGATCGTGGATACAGGTTTGCGATGAGTAGGAACACAAGCACCTAGGATGCGTCGCTTTATGCAGTGAATTTTCATCTGGCTAGCCTAAAACAAGTGACCGCACGTTTGATGTATAACTACTTAGAGATAGATATGATTTGCCTTTTACTGTAAATATCGCCATTTACAATCAATCTTTAACTTTAACATGAATCTAATTTTAGTAAATCAACTCTCAGCAAAAATAAGAGATTCTATGCAAACGAAAGCAAAAAAAAAATTAATGAGACTTTTCATTAAATTTTACTGTTAAGCAATAAAATAATAATGACAGCTAACGTGTCATAAAATTGTTCTTTATTTTATATATCCGACGACATATTGATGATTGCAATCCATTGTATGGTTTAACAGTTATTATGATGTGCAATCTAATGTAAAAACCGTGGTGATTTTATTTTCGCTTTCAGCGAATTTACATTACAGAAAACTTAGACAATTTTTAGAATGATCAAAATAATTAATAATTTTATGTTTATTAGAGTTATAAAATTGTTCTAATAAATAGACAAACTGCATGCAGGGTGTTCTTCGGCTACTCATCCGACGAAGTCACAAACAGCTGATCGCAATGCGCACTCAATCTGTTTGACTACCCTGTTCCATTTCGTCGAATTCTTGAACGTTCGTACAGCAACCCGAACAAGAATCGCACACATTCAAACCAAGCAAATCAAACCGTACACGTAGTAGGTAGAAGTGGTTGCACAAGGGACGGCTATTTAGAACAAAAACCCGAGTGTACGATGAATCTAGTCAAAATGATAATTTAATTTGACACTTTGCTTTTCTTGCCTGTTTCCCATTTCACAAACCAACCAACAAGCCTTCAGCAAACATATATATTACTAGTCTCTGCTATTTCATTTTGAGTTATCTTCCTCGAGCACAGGCAGTAGTAATTAAACTTCGGTTTCACACATCTCCGGTGCCAGCTTTTCTTGCGATGCAGGTCGAGGTTTCTTTTTGTGTGTAGGTTTACATCATTATTTATTTATTTAACCGCTGGATGATTTCAATCAGCCCCATGCCATATCCCCACTGTATGAGCAATTCGTAATTAACCTGCACGAATTTCCTCCCAAACAATCGCAACTAATCGAAACCGAAAACAAAAACACAAATTTAAGGCGATTTCATGAGATTTTCGGGTTTTCGATACACATCTTCGCAAAATTGCACACCACTAACAGCAAACCATCAGAAAAATTTTCATCCACTTCACCAACACTTTTTCGCACTCGACGAAGTTATTCTCACCGATGTTGCGTCAAAAGTATTGTTGATGATGTAAAAGAGACAGGAAGCACAGAAAACGTTAGACGACAACGACGACGACGACGTAAAACCCAGCGACACACGGCACTTCTTCTAGCGTTTGCTGCTTACAATCAAGTTTAACTAAATTTGCCTGCATGATTCACGCTGCTGCCTTTCATTACCTTCACTGCGGCGGACACTTGGCAATAATGGATGGCGCATCCACCCGACGACGGTTACACTACCAGCGGTAATACGACGGTACACCCGGCAAATGACCTCGAAGAAGGAACGAATGGACTAATCCATAGAACCGTTGCGCGAACAGACTATGGCTCGGCTTTCACTGCGTATAATTCAAGGTCCGTGAGGGCTAACGCGATTCACTAGAAAATAATCTTCCCAACTAGAAAGCCTCTGTCGCCTGCAGAATGAACAACACAACACCGGAGCAACCGCAACCGACGGACACTGCACACAAAGTGAGAGCTTCGTTTCGATTCGATTGGAATCCAACAGTCGGTCGGTCAATCTCGCAAACCCAAGTATCGAGCAGGTTTTAAACGTGCACACAATGGAACACCACTTCGTTATATGAGTAAAACATGAGCGAGAAACGACGAAAATTTTATGAATCGGAATTTGAGCTTTCATTCAATCGCATGGCTGCCACCAGAGTTGCCAATAAAATTTTCGATTTAACTGGAAAAAGGCTGAAGAAAAAACTGGGGAAAACTGGATCCCGAATAAATTTTAAAAAAGAAAAAAAAATTATTGTGAGGGAGCTTTTCTGTTATGGGGATTGAATCCAGTGTCAGTTTTGGGTACAGCATCTAAAGAGATAACTCTTCGCAAAAAATTACTAATTTTAATCAGAACTGTTTTGTTTTGAGCTTACATTTTGTTAAAATTATGGACTCAAAAACTTCCTCTAACAGCGGCAAAATTGAAAATTACGCAATCAATCTATCTAAATTAAGAAAATAGAGCTTTTTCATTTACTTTTATCTTTAACAAAAGTATTAACATTTCAAGAATTCCTTCCGTTACATCAGTGAAGTTTAAATTTCAATTATTTCTGATTTCGCTATCTTTTGGTATCTAATTCCTCCAACATTTTTTTAACTGCTACGCAACAGAAAATAAATAGATTTTTTTTATGGTCTATTAAAATCTATTTGTTCCGTGCGAGAAGATAGTATATTGAAAATTCTGTTAAGAATTATCTTAATAATTTATCAATCTACAAAATTTACGTTTTTGAAATATTTCCGAAAACCAATCGGAGCTTGAGTGAATAAAAAACTGGATAAAACTGGCAAATATCTGAAAAAACTGGACGATTTTGGGAATAAACTGTTTGACTGGATCATTTGAAAATAACTGGAGGAATCCAGTTTAAACTGGAACATTGGCAGCCCTGGTTGCCACTGGCAACTTGCCAGCATGACCAAGCAGTACAGCTGGTGGAAAGAGACGGAAGATAACGTTACGTCTGTCAAAACATGAATATCAGAGTAACGCCCAGATGTTGGGAGAATACGAAAGTAACGCTGATGCTCTAGGGTAGTAGGCAAAAAGTCAACTAGTCGCTGTGGCTAGAGCATAAGTATCATCTGGTTTTCAATATTAATAAACAATGTCTTATCTCACTGTTTTAATACCTCTCGAGCAGAATCAGAATGACTGAACTAAAACAAGTATGTAGCATTTGTAAAGTTTATTTTTCCCTGCGTATCTTTGAAACCGGGGCTAAGCCACGTGGTAGTATATTCCTCATGTTATCCCTTATTTGGCTAATTACAGTTTTTGGTCAAACTTTTTTTTTATTTATATGTTGAAATCCTATTTGTGAATTAACTTAAGTATAATTAGTCATTCGACCTATTTTATTTATCAATCACGCAATGTATACAATGCACACAGGGCTAGGAATGGAATCTAGCGGAACGAAATTATTAGCGCTCTCAGAGTTTGAATTCGGAATTTAGCCGCGAGGGGCGTTGCGATGCCAACTTCTCTTCCTTATACACTAGAGCTTTGCGGTTTAAATTATATGAAACTTTACAAAATATACAAAATTTATAACTCTTCAAGTTTCAGAGATCTACGAGTTACTATAAAATTTGTCTAAATTTCACGTTTTATTGTGATAATTTTATCAGTTCACTCGAATTAATTTCTTACAATTTTTTTCGATAGCAATTGAATAATTACGTCGTTTTCTTCCGAGTACAAAAGAACTTAAGTGAAAATATAACACAAAATTTGAAAAATATACGTAATTTTTTGAATTAGATATCTCATAAATTAGCAAGTATAAGCAAACCATGATTTTTTCTAAAAATTGTCCATCAAAAAATCATTGTTTTCTGAAATTTTGAAAGATGTGTTTTTTTTTTTTTTGAGTTTCGTTATATTTCAGTTTGACAGTTTGTGTGTGTTTTGTGTTGACAGTTTGTGTGACTATGTGTGACTATGAATGATTTTAAAATTCGATCCCTTGCGGCGAAAACTGTAGGTAACGTTGCAATTGTGCAAATTACTGGTTTATCAAATGTCAATATAATGTCATAATAGAAAAATTGTTCAATTTTTATTTCCAAATTTTTGGGTTTTTAACCCCAATCTTTGTTTCTTCCTTTCTCTAGAAATTCCAATATGTTTTACAAAATACAAACGCAAAAGTTCGAGTTTCGAAAAATTATTATTTGAATCTAATTTTGCACAAAACTTGTGTGAAAAGCATAACGCAAAGGCTATCCTAGCTTGAACCAGGCTGAACAGTTCGTGGTGATGCAGAGGCAAAGATAACTAGAACAAGATACATAACTTCCATATTTTTCATACATTTTGAACACGACCGATTTCCGACGATTAGTGCTGCCATCTGATGACTTAAATTTTCATAAAGTTGTCACTGTGAGCAAAACCGATTTATCGTGCATAGTCTGTTATCGATCGTTAAGCTGATCAAGATTGTATATGAAAAAGGTATAGCAGTTTGGTCAGCTCGACGCTTAAGGTGGTAGTGTGTAGAAGCCACCACGTGATCACCACGTGGTCGGCTACGAATTTTCAGTGCCACTAGACTCGGGAATAGTTAATGCGTTATCTACGAAAACACTTTCTTATGTTTTCGTCACCATAACAAACATGATGATATGTTTTCACAAATGACGTAATAACTATTCCTGAGTGGTAAGCATTTGAAAATTCGAAGTCCACCACGTGTTGGCTCGAAGTCGGCCATTTATGGGTTCAACACACTTCCACCTTAAAGATAACATGCTATACCAGGGAGGGGAAACAGTTGGCCGACTCTGACACCTATCGCGGTACTCCGTCAGAAAAACCACGTCAGATGACCTTGCGCACACATTAAACCCCGTGCCTTCAAGCAACGGTTAAAATACTCGCTAAACCAACCGGGAGAGTTGTTATCATCACGGGCAAGGTCCTATACTTTAACCCGTCTGCCCACCTGTAAGAATCGGGAGAGATCGTGGCTGATTTCAGGGTCAGCCTCCCCAGTACAAAAACTACACAAAAATAAAATACAGGACAACGTCACGCGGACCGCACGAAAACCTCTCCCCAGACACTAAGGGAAATAGCGCACAATATTACCAATGAGTCACAAATGCGGTGGTACAAGTTACATTGGGGTTTATTCATCAACTTTCAATCTTAGCGTCAAACATTCGACTTCATCTTTCTCTTCGCTAGGCCTAGTCTATCTTTCCCTTTCCTTTCCCATTTAAGCTTCTAACTTCTCTTCCTACTGTGCGTTTAAACTTCTTTCATTTCCGATCCGAATCTATCGATCAATTTTCTAGGGTTGCGGCCCTTACCTTCGGTCACCTTCGATCACATGCGCATGGACTATTTATAGGTACGTTCTCACTCAGTGCTGTCTACCACTCTCGGTGGGTTTTACCTTCCGCTTCGTTATTTGGTCAATTTTGTCCTAGGACCAACATGGGTCCCCAACGTTGCTTATCGGCTCTGCACTGCTGCTGCTGGTGGATCAGTTAATCCCTTCCTCTCCCTCTCTCGATGCTGCTTCGAGCGCGCTGCGCGCGCCTGCTGTTGGCGTTGGATGCTGTGCTGCAATCGGGCTGGATTAGCTTATCCTCCTCGTCTGGATGCTCTCTCGTTAGGGCGCACAATTAAGGTAGCGACCCTCTTCCGGCCTTGTGGATCGCCGGATACTTCAGTCCTGGCGGTGGCTCTATAGTGGTTGCTATTCCGAACTGGTGGTTAGTGGGGCGGTCGCGGCAAACCTTTCAAATAAACAATAGGCCACACGTGGCACTGTGAAGCGACTGCTTCTTTTTCGGTCAGAATTTGTGGCTTACCTCTAAATCGCACAGGTGCATAAACTATCGCACGCACTAGCTACCCTAGCTGAATGGGAACAGCTTATCGATCTAGGGAAAGGAAATTTAGTGATCTTGTTCGAGATTCACATGCGGTTATCACCTTACACTTTTTCCTCGTACACGCGAAGCTAATTAAAAGTAACTCCTACCTCCTCCACTAGCCAGACTAAAGTGAAGTACAGGAGCCTAAGAGTCCTCAGATAAACCGTCCTTCGGTAACTTCGTTACCGGAACCTGCTTCGCGAATATCTAATCGCGCTGAAAGCACGAAGGTCAAAATTGGGCGAAGATCATCTTCTTCCCGCGATCAGTTATCATCTATCCCAACTGTCCCAGCCCAAAGGATAGAGAGGAAAAGATTCTCTCTCCCACTGCAAAGGTCGATAGACTTTCTCGGCTGGGTCAATCATCCCGTCGCATCAGCAGCATCGGTGGAGAAAGGCAATTAGCGCACTTGAGCACCGGGGATCTCATTTTTCAAATATTATGCCAATTACTATTCTGACTGTGGCCAATCAAACGTTTTATTTGGAAAACCGTTTTGAAATATTTAAAGTGAAACTTTATTCGAAGCATGCAAATATTTATAACTAATATTTACAAACAATAATTATTATAAATTCTATGTACATGTACTCGCTACAATGCAGATTAATATTGTCATTTTTTGGACTTAATGCTATTGTCATATTTTGTGCACTTCAAAAGAAAAGTGTGAAATTGATGTCAGAGTGGGGGTTTATATTGAGGGGTTATATTTATTTTCAGGTCCCATTCCACCAAAACTTAAAGTTTGATATGTCGCAAGCCAGACTTTAGAACCATTGTGCATATGGTCAGGTTCACCGGCGCACCCGATTTTTGCTTTATTAACCTCGGCAAGAGTGGAAAACTTGGCTGTAGAGCGTGCTCATAACGGTTATCAGGAAGTTCTGATGGTACGCTTTATTTTAAATGATGCGCCGATAATTCTTGATTCTTTCGGAAAGTTTCATGTTTGAGAACTAAACATTCTTACAAATTATTAAATATCATTCTTCGGATGGCAGCACGGTACAGTCGTCCACATGGATACTTAAAAAAATGTTTCACGTTTCAGCAGTCATGTCTTGGCGTTGTCGTCAGTTGATTTTGACGTTAAGTATACATCATATTAACAGTGTATAAATAGGGATACCATCTGGTCGAAATTAGAAATCAGGACACCTTTTCTCGGCACAAATTTGACTTAGCCATTCTATTCTTCGGTGTAAGAGCAAATATAACATGTAATATGTGATTTACTTTTCAAAATACAATATAAAACTCTTTTATTTACTGTACATTGAGTAAATTAGTTTTTTTATTTTGTTTTTTTTTTACGCGTTCATATGTACCTCATGGAAAGACGCGGTAATTAAAAAATCCTTCAATTTAAAAAATTTAATCCGCGTGAAAAAATAATTCGAAAATCTGTGTAGAAAAACACATAGTAAAAAAGCTGAGTGTATCTCTGACGAGTCACTTTCATCAAACCACTTTAAATTGTTACGCATTAGTAGATATTTCAAAAATTCAACGAACGTAAACTGTTTCAACTTAACTCAACAAATGCCAGATGCTTAATGGTAATGGTCAACGCGTGAAAGATTCTTCTTATTACTCTGCTGAGATTCAACAAATGAGAAAAATTCGATCGCAGTGAGCGTTGCGACCTGGAATCGAAAACACTTATTAGGCAATTTTCAAAAATTCTGCTCATTACCACACAACATAATTAAATATCTTAAGAAAATCAGGACAAATGCTAAAATATAAAAAATAATGCTAAATCAGGACGGAGGGTATTCCTATGTATAAATTAGTTCAACTTTTGCTCACGCGCAACGACACTCATGTCCGATGAATTCAGCAAGAGCCAGGTATCTTGTTCTAGTCATCTTTTTTTTTACCGGGGGGGGGGGGTTGTAATGATTTATTTATGTACTAAAATATCTATTCAGAATTAATATTGTGTGTTCTGCCACAAATGGTGACATTTCAACACTATTATATATGTTTGTACGCTTTTTTTATATTATTGAATGTTATTAGCTTTCGCAGTTAAGTTATTGTAATTGTAGGAAAATTATTAAACCTACTTGTCAAGAGAAAAAAAAAAGGAATAATACGAAACTTAAAATAAACTTAAAACTATCTTACTGACTATAAAGTGAGCTAATCGTTGCAATTGAGGATTGCAACGATTTTTGTCGGAATTTGTTGATAATTTGGCTCGACATATTTTCTAATGTTTCTACATTAGTGAGCCTATGTAGCTCATTCGTGCTAAACCAGGGAGGACGCTTTAAAATCATTTTCAAAAGTTTATTCTGAATCCTTTGAAGTGTCTTCTTCCTGGTTGCACAACAGCTTGTCCAGATGGGAACTGCATGTAACATTGCTGGCCTAAAAATTTGTTTGTAAATTAACAGTTTATTCTTGAGACAAAGAGGATATAAACATTTTATATATTTATTGCACTTTGTTTGGATATTCTCAATGTGCTCCTTGAAAGTAAGATTCTTATCATAAATTAGTCCTAAGTATTTAAGTTCTAGTCATCTTTGTGCAGAGGTAAACTCGGTCTCCAACAACAACGACTGTTATACCTCCTTCCTTACTATATCCTTCCCCACCCTAACAATCGTAGGGCAGGCGTGTCCGAACCAACCACATCACTTTCGTGTGTATTTTAGGCGATGCCACGGAGGGTTTTTCTATTGCCCTTCAGTGCTTATACAAAACCTAAACCCACAGTGTTCTAAATAAAACAGCCCTCCAGAAGCTTCGGCAAACACATGCCCGAGTGTTCCCGAATTCGTGAGCCCTCGAAAGCCCGCTTGCTAACACGTGTTTTCTCAAACGCATCATGTTTACAAAAGTACATATGAAAAAAATAATGCAGGTGGTTGTATGCGTTGACTACCGTCAAACTTTCCAATATTATACCATTGTCGATTTCGTCGTGGCGACCAATGCTTGTGTGTTCCCCGAAACTGCGAGCCCTCGGTTGCCTCATGTGCCGAAGTTAAAAAAAACCCTCGGCTCGCGTGTTCACGAATGGCTCTCCAGTGTTTTGTCTTTAGATAGCGCAGAGGGTAATACGAATAGCCCTGCGTGGTGTGTTTGTTAGCAGATGGGCCCCACGCGCTTTGGTGTGTTTGTTAGCAGATGGGCCCCACGCGCTTTGGTGTGCTGTGTTTTTCCCATGCCTGTCGTAGGGACGTGGTTGGCGCCGTTTTAGATCTATACAAAGCGGAAGCTACTGAATTGTTGTACATTGAAGATTGTTAACTAATCCCAAGTTGCTATATTCGTGGTGCTCTGTGCAACATCACTAGCTCAGATCCATCACGTAGGAGTAACTACGAAATGTTCGGTCGTTCAAGCTCATACTCATTGTCTTCATATAACAGAGGCAAATATTGGCCATATAGTCACAGATACTGGGCCAAAACAAATGGAGCAGACAACTGTCAGCTCCGACCAGAAGAAGAAGAAGAAGAAGAGGCAAATATCGTTTCATGGCCTTTTTCTTCTTATCCGAGGTGGCTCTTGCTCTTCTATCTATTTGATTACGATCCTTCGGACACTAACAGGCCGTTCTTCAAATCATATTGTATTGTACTTACCTTACTAATCAGACGAGAGCCGTGTTGGCTCGCGAGTTGTCGCCATGTTGCTCGGTTTTGGGCTGTGTTTCGCCGGTTCCCCAGGCGCCTCATTACCCGCAAGTCTCCTTCGATCTGGTTGAGCCATCGTGCACGCTGCGCCCCTCCATTTCTAGTGCTAGCCGGGTTGCTGAAAAGAAGTGATTTCACAGGGTTGTCGTCCGGCATCCACCGCAACCTATTGACTTTCACCAGGTGTGCAATGAGGTTCTCTCCAAGCAGCGCGTGCAGCTCATGCACCGTTGCCTTTTTCCGTCGTCCGTTTGTACTCCACCGTAGATAGTCCGCACTACCTTTCGTTCGAAAACTCCAAGAGCGTAAGAGTCATTCGTGAGCAGCATTGTTGGTTCTATTCCGTAGAAGACTACCGATCTTATTAGGGGTTTTTATAGTGTCAACTTCGTGCGTCGTCGCACTCGACTCGACCGAAGTGTCTTCCAAAGTGAAAAGTAGGCACGATTTCCAGCCCAAATGCGTCTCTGGATCTCTTTGCTGGTGGTATTGTCGGCGGTCATAAGTGACCTCAATTACACGAACTCGTCGACCACCTCAAGCTCATCGCCGCACATAGGAGTAAATCAAGTAAAAACCTGATCAAAAGTCAAAAAAGTAAAAATTTATTAACCATGCATAGTCTCATTTTGAAGTGTGATACCTACTGAATCTTTTGATAGCTCATGAGCATCCGGAAGTATTGTTACCCTTTGTTACATACAGCTGGTTCAATGAAATTTTAGTTTTCTGTTTTTGCATTCGATGCTCCCGTACCGTTCACTGTTTTTCAAAACTATCAAGTGCAACGTAGTGATTTATCATCAAACCAACTATGGTTATCGTCAAAGAAGGTTAGTTTAATCAATCTGTGCACTTAAAAGACGTATAAACAGTTTCGATATTGCCAGGGGTACAATAAACGCAAAAATGCTGTAAATGTGTTTTTTACATGTCATATTATATGAAGTAAGTTATACTTAACTTATGAGTTCCAATGTAAGCAGCCAATTGAGCCGTTGCGAACCAGAGTGATCTATGTGCCATCGAGCAAATTGTTCAGGAGAAGCAATTTTCGAAAAATCTCTGAATAAAATTCTGTTCAACGGATTCTTTCAAACAAAATGTTCTAATATAAAGGTTATGAAGTGGTTTAACATTGGGATACATAATAAAACTAACAGTTTCTTTGCAAAATCGGTGATTTTATCTCACCATAGACCACTCTGACTTCATATATATATATATATATATATATATATATATATATATATATATATATATATATATATATATATATATATATATATATATATTCACTGGAATCTTCGAATCGTTTCGGAACAGAGTGGTCTATGTACACAAACCTGGTAAAAGACAAAGAAAATGACTGTAACTCGTATAAAATGGCTAGTGTCACAGGTTATATGATACATATAGCATGTCACATGTAAGATGTCACGTGTTACATTACATGTAACACAAGATATTACATATTACATAATATTTTACATGTTACATTTTTTGTGTAACATTACGTGTAACATGTTACATATCACGTGTGACATGTACAAAACAAGTGGCATGTTCCTTATTACATGTAATATGCTACATGTTACGTGTTCCATGATAGTATTACATCGATTTATGTACATAGACCACTCTGTTCCGAAACAAAACGGCCATTCTGTTTCGGACGAATTTTCAACACGGAATAAATCAGCTTTAAAATTCGATTTTCCGAAATTTTCTTAATCTCCCAAATCAGCTTCTTGAGTAGATGCGGTTTATGCAAAAAACTCATTTTCGAAAAAATGGTCTTTAGACCACTCTGTTCCGCAACGGCTCAATTGCAATTGAAAGTTTGTATGTTTCTGGTCAAACTGGTGGTGTCAGAATATCCGAACCAATCCGAACTCGTGTGTTACATCATTTTGAAAATCATCGAAAAATTTAAATTTTTCAGCTTCCAGCAGTGTTGTTGCCTTAGTTCCAAGACATAGATACATCAAAGTTTGCAAATTACGTCCTTAAAACTGCTTAGCTCTAGGCTTTATCCTTGGTATCCAATGACTTCTACTTTGCATAAATTAAAATAAAATATAAAAAAACGGCCAAACTTTTTCGTCCGAAGCAATGCAAATGTTTCGAGTGAGTTGTTCGTACACGGACAATGATGATAATACTAGTGACTCTTCAGATTATTCTGAGTGCTCAGATTGAATAATAAACAAATCAATGTTAACCGCCATATAGGTATTGTAGAAAAGAAACTACCATTGAATCCGAACTACATCATCAGAAAAGTAACAAATCATTCAAAGGTGGGTTATGCCATGAAAATTTTCAGTCACATCTATTCATTATACTATATTTTCGATCCATTATACGTTTTCAGTCCAAAAATCCTTAAAAAAATATTTTAATCAGGTGTGATGTTCTAAGTGCTCCACTGTGCGCCGTCTACAGAGACTTTAGTTGGGAGGCTAATGTTGTTCCCCTTGGAGCCTCTCGTTCGCATGTATTTCGTTTTCGACGCATCTACTCGCAGTCCGATTCGTCCGGCTTCGGCTTTCAGTCAGTCGCAAAGTTACCTGTCATGTTGCCAAAGTCATCCGTGAAGCCCAGAAGCTGAATAGACCTTGTGCAAATCGTGCCCCTCGGGTCGATGCCCGTCCTCCGAATCACACCCTCAAGGGCGATGTTAAACAGCAAACAGGAAAATCCATCACCTTGTCTTAACATCCTGCTTGTCTTAACATCTATCCTGCTCGAGAGCATCCTCGAAACATACACGTAGTACATCACTTGCGCCATGGTGTCCTTGATCAATCGAGTCAGTTTATCTGGAAATCCGTTGTCGTGCATGATCTGCCATAGCTGTTCTTGATCGACTGTATCATAGGCTGCCGTGAAGTCGATGAAGATGTGATGTGTGGGCATGTTGTACTCGCGAAATTCGTCTAAGGTCTGTCGGATTAAAAGGAACTGGTCCGTGGTGGCACGGGCTCCCATGAAGCCCGCTTGGTACTGCACCACGAACATCCAAGTTAAAGGTGACAAACGACGCAACAGGATCTATGAGAGTTGATAAGGAATAAGGGCTTTGTTGTTCTTCAGCCTTTCGATCTCACAACGAACTTCATGCTCATCGGGGGCAGGTACTCGGTCATCTGCTGCTGACTGGTTTACCTTCCCATAGAAATTCCGCGTATCCCTATAGACTGTTCCGAAAATTATAAATACATCTTCTTTCTTGAATAAAACAAAAAATGCAGGATTTTCCGGGTCATTTTATTCTGGAATATAGATAATAAGTGTTTTCTTTCCAGTTTCAATTCAAGTTGGGATTATTTTTCGTAGGATACGCGAGTTCTCTAACTTTTCTCTTAACACTACTCATAAGCTTTTGCACAGTGTGTTCTCCGACCATTTTTACCACTTTAAGCCAATCTTTTTTAAATTTTTCAACTTTGTCCGCTGGTTTGACATATTTTCTCAGCTTTGCCTTGGTCAAAGCCCAAAAAGTTTCAATAGGGCGAATTTCAGGGCAGTTTGGAGGATTCATCTCCTTTGGGACACATGTGACATTATTTGTTTTATAGCACCCTAGTGCATCCTTAGAGTAATGGCAGGAAGCAAGATCGGGCCAAAAGATTGGAGGATTGTTATGCTGCTTAACCATGGGTAACAACCTTTTCTGCAAACACTCTTTCACGTAAATTTTACCATTCATTGTGTCATTCGTAATGAATGGACGAGATATTTTCCCACATTCACAAATGGCCTGCCAAACCATTACCTTCTTGCCGAGTTTTTCGGTATAAATGGTTTTCACTGGTCCAGGGACATCCTTTCCCTTCGGTGATGTATAAAATTGCGGTCCTGGCAGAGTCTTATAGTCCAGTTTCATGTAGGTTTCGTCATCCATGATAACACACCCCATTTTTTTTGGTCAGAAGTTTGTCATAAAGCTTCCGAGCTCTCGGTTTCACAGATTCAGCTTGTTTTGGATTTCGTTTTGGCTGCTTCTACTTCCGACGGGTCTGCAGACCCATTCTTCCCTTGGCACGCATAACGTTACTCGCCGAGGTTCCAAGCTTTCTCGCCACATCTCGTTCTGATACTGAAGGATGCCGCTTGTAGTATTCCTTAACCTTTTTGTCCATTGTGGGATCAACAGGCCCGGGTTTTCTGCCACGTCTTGGGGCATCAGTAAATGTGCACTCTTCACAATACTCCCGCAATGCGGTTTGAACTGCTCCGACACTTATACCTTCTTCTCTGGCTAATTTTTTTTATAGAAAAACCACTCATGGTGCCCCATTTGTGCACAATTCGCTTCCTTTGCTCGGGAGAAAGGCCACGCATTTTCAAAATTTCGCACTAAATGTTAGAAAAAATGACAGCATTTGTTTCTTTTGGATGTAAACAACAGGACGCAGCCAAAGTTTGGTTGAATACTGCACGTTATTTGAAATGACGGTTGTTCGTAAGTGTATTTATAATTATCGGAACGGTCTATAGCACGGTACAGCTACTCGGGCTCCTCATGTTCACGATCTTCTTCCTGGCGCTTCTTTCGTCTGAGAATCGTGGCCATGTCGTTCCGCGCTCTTTTGTAATTGGCCTTGTTTTCTCTCGTTGACCTGCCCAGGTATATCGCCCAGGTCCGGTTCTTCTCATGCACTGTTGCCTCGCACTCCTCGCCATACCAGTCGTTTCTACCACTCGGTGCTTTCACTCTTAGTGTCACCATTTCTGTCTCCCGGATAGCTGTGCGAATGCTGCACCAGCCGTCCTCGAGAGGCTGTGCGCCAAGCCCCTCCTCCGTGGATAGTACCGCTTCGAGCTGTTCCGCGTATTCCTCCGTAGCCTGGGAGCCCCGGAGCTGATTGATGCTGAGCCAATATCCGCACCGCGATTGGTACGTATGTTTGTAATGTCTGAGAAAACCGGCTGTCGATGAGAATATGGTCAATTTGGTTCGCTGTACGTTGCTCAGGTGATCTCCAGGTGGTTTTGTGGAGACGCTGTTTGAGCCGCCCTTATTAAGAAGAACACTCAGATAAGCTTCTTTTACAGAAAAACTGTCCAAAACATTCGATGCCCTACCATCTAAACATATAAAAATGCAGCTCTGTCTGTCTGATTGATATAGGCTTGGAAACTACAAAACCGATTGACGTGAAATTTTGTATGTAGGGGTTTTAGAGGCCGAGAAAGGTGACTAAGATAGTTTGAGACCCCTCCCTCATATGGGAGGATGAAGTCCCATACAAATGAAACACAAATTCATGCACATCTCGAAAACTAACCAAGCAAATGGAACCAAATTTGGCATGTGGATGTTTTAAGGAGTGACAAATATGTCCATATTAGTTTGACACCCTTCCGTTTTCTAGAAGGGAGGGGATCCATACGAATGAAACACAAATTTTTGCATATCTCAAGAACTAACCAAGTAAATGGAACCAAATTTGGCCGGTGGTTATTTCCAGGGGTAACAAATATATCTATACTACAAATACAAATGAAAGACAAATTTCGCACAGCTCGAGAGCCAATCAACCAAATCAACCAAATTTGGCATGTAAATGTATTCAGAGGTGAAAAATATATCCAAAATGGTTCGACGCCCCTCCCTCTTATGTGAGGGAGGGGTTCCAAACAAATGGAACACAAATTTCTGCACATCTCGAGAACTAACCAACTAAATGGAACCAAAATTAGCAAGTGAATGTTTTTAGGGGTAACAAATATATCCATAATGGTTTGATACCCCTCCTTCTTCTATAAGGGAGGGGTCCCATACAAATGAAACACAAATTTCGCACAGGTCGAGAACCAATCAAGCAAATACAACCAAATTTGGCAGGTGAATGTTTTTAGGTGTAACAAACATTTCCATAATGGTTCGACACCCTTCCTTCTTCTGGCATGTCTCCAAATACATACCATTTTGAAATCCAAGATGGCGACTTCCGGTTTCTGAAAAACAGCGGCAAATAACCAAATACCACCCAACAAGAGTATTTCCGAAATTGTTATGATGCACTGAAACCACAAATCGACCTCAATTAGACCTCAGAATTGTAAGATGGCAACTTCCGGTGACTGGAAAACAGCCGAAAATGACCAAATACTACCCAATATGAGTGTTTCTTTAACCAGAATGACGCTCAGGGGCCAAAAATTGTCTCCTAATGCCATTTTGAAATCCGATCCGGTTTCTGAAAAACAGCGGCAAATGATCAAAAACCACCCAATATGAGTATTTCCGGAATTGTTATGATGCACTGAAACCACAAATCGCCTCAGACAACATTTTAAATTGTAAGATGGCGACTTCCGGTGTCTGGAAAACAGCCGAAAATGACCAAATACCACCCAACATGAGTGTTTCTTTAATCAGAATGACGCTCAGAGTCCGGAAATTGTCTCCAAATGCAATTTTAAAATCCAATATGGCGACTTCCGGTTTCTGAAAAACAGCGGCAAATGACCAAATTCCACCCAATATGGGTATTTGCGGAATTGTTATGATGCACTGAAACCACAAATCGACCTCAGAAAACATTTTGAATTGCAAGATGGTGACTTCCGGTTTCTGGAAAACAGCCGAAAATGACCAAATACCACCCAATGTGGGTGTTTCTTTAACCAGAATGACGCTCAGAGGCCAGAAATTGTCTCCAAATGCCATTTTGTAATCCAAGATGGCGACTTCCGGTTACTGAAAAACAGCGGCAAATGCCCAAATACCACCCAATATGGGTATTTCCGGAATTGTTATGATGCACTGAAAACACAAATCGACCTCCGACAATATTTTGAATTGTAAGATGGTGACTTCCGGTGAATGGAAAACAGCCGAAAATTACCAAATACCACCCAATATGAGTGGAATGACGCTCAGAGGCCAGAAATTGTCTCCAAATGCCATTTTGAAATCCAGAATGGCGAATTCCGGTTTTTGAAAAATAGCCTAAAGTGACCAAATACCACCCAATATGAGTATTTCTTTAACCAGAATGATGCAAGGTGCTAAAAATTGACCTCAGACACCATTTTGAAATGTAAGATGGCAACTTCTGGGAAACAGCCGAATACTACTACATATGGATATTTCCGTAATCAAGTATAGAAATCAAGCATTGACCATGGACATCATTTTAAATTCGAAGGTGACCACTTTCAGTTTCTGGAAAACAACAAAAAAACTGAATACCACCCAATATGAGTATTTCCTGAATAGAGGTGATGTACTAAAGGCAAAAGTCGAGGATGTTGTCATTCCGATAAAACCAAATATTTCAAACGATATAAACAAATCGCAAGAAATCAATGGGTTTGGAATGTTTAAAATTGTTAAATTAAACGCCAAAATAGGCGGGACGAAGTTTGCCGGGTCAGCTAGTACATCATAAAACATCTTTGAATAGGTAAACATCACTCGCAAAAATTAACTAAAATTGTTGCTATGTAGGCGGCATTTTTAGGTGCTAAAGAAAACTCCTTTCAAAACAAAATAAAATTGGATTGGAACAGTCTCCCTCAACTGGAATAGATTATTGTTGAAATTGGCCAAACCAGTTTCATAATCTGAAAATATGTGCTGACAGATAAAAATGTAATGTACAAATTTAGGTACACTCACTTTTTTTACGCGAATTTTTACGTCTTTTTACGCGGATTTTGGAATTTACGCGGATTTCGGAATTTATAGAAGTTTTCACGCCGCTTTTTCATTTTCAAATCGTTTATTATTCCAACTTTCGAGTACATGTTCACTGATTTGGCCCAACCATTGTATATTTTTTTTTGATCTTCAGCTCGATTCGCAGGTAAAAATAACACTTCTATTATATTCTTTTTCGAAATTTCCTCTCAATGCACAGGAGGCTGCATAAGCAACATAAAATAGGTTCTTTAACCTGTGTTGAAATTTCACTTCTGGAGAGACTGTTAGCGTCAGTAGGATCGCAGCGCTAATCCCGCAATTACCCTGTATACTAATAGTTGCAAAGTCAGTGTTTGATATACAGAAAGATCAACTTCGCTCAGCGGAATGCTAGCTTAGCATACCTTTGCTTCACTTTTTTTTATTTGTGAAAAATTCTGACTGAAAAACTTTGAATAGTTCTGATCATTCTTTCGGGCTTAACACATTGTGAGGATCAGTGTTGCATATTCAAGCAATTTGTGAAGCATGTTCATATTTTCTCTGAAAAAGAAGAACTGTCCTCTACAAAAGCCAGATATATTTGGAATAATGCTTCACAACATCCTACAGTATCTAGAACAGACAGAATTTCTTTCAAAATAATTCATAAGTTTGAAAAAATCAGCAAAATCTATATTTATACTTTTTAAAATTGTTCCATAATAATTTCTTTTTCTAATGTTCTGTAAAATACTAGTCAATATATACCTATTTATTAGAACATAAATATTGTACAACCTTATGATTGAAAAGTTTTTTTTTCTACCTAAATTTGCTACTTCTAGCAACCTAATAGAAATGCAAATGATGCGCTTTAGCTCTCAATATTCGATATTTGCGGTCGGTCCTATATTTTGATTGTGGGTTTCTAAGCAAACACAAGCAGCTAGGTTTCTCTTACTTTGTTTCTATGAAAGAACTTCCATTTTTCTTCCATGGAATCCATAATCACAATTACTAAGCTCTCTACGTTTACGCTGACACGTCAAATTTTTGGTTCCTGCATCATTATTTTGCATCCGTACGGAAACTGTGTACGAATCGATCTTGTTTGTTTATTTGCTCTCTGCGGTTAGTGATTCTGAAAGATTCGATAGAAAATATTATTGGTTGATTTTGAAAAAAAACTACAAAGAAAAAAATTAAGAGGAAGAAAATAAGCAAACGGTTAGAGAAGCATGTTGCAGGAAAAGAGAGTTAGAACTAACATGAAGCGATCAATTGAAATATTATTTCTACATTAAATTCGTCTAACATAGTAATGAATTTATCTTTTAACATAACAGCTTCTGATATATGATTAGTGAAATACCATGGGATCTCACAGTAAATGCCAGTTGTAACATTTTTTTCGTGTAATTCCTAACTAAGAGTCGATAAGCAGATTCCGCGTTTACGCGTGAGTATTATAGATTAGACCAACCATTGATTCAAACAAATTGCATTTCCTTGTTGCAAAAGATCTGTGCCATGTGGGGCCCGACCTGCTTAATTGCTCCAATTATTAAGTCGCTGGGTTATCAGGTTCATACGCTGGTTTTATTTCGCGACACCAATTGATCTCTAATTACTCATCAGAAGTGCAGTTTAGTTCGACTGATTAAGGCAGCGTCAAGGGCACTAGTTTGGGTTTGAACTGTTTTTTTTTTTTGTTCAATTCACTTTTTGGTTGGAAGTGTAATTTTGAGATGGAAAGAATCAGTTTTCATGCATACATATCGATCATTTGGGGTCTGACATTCGAACCGCAACCCTAACAGTGATATGCTCTGAAGTCTTGCAATATGGAATGCATCGATTGACAACGGAAACAATATGATGCAACTTGGCTGTCCTGAAACTGTAATAGAGAGCTCGTGGTCTAGAAACTGGTGAGGAATTCATGCTCAGCTTTAGTGATAAGGGTTTTTCACTGTTTTTTTTTTTTGCTATAAGATCATTGGTTCTCAAGTACGTTGCTATGTAAAGTTTTTTTACTGTCAAGAAGTGCTGACATAGACAATTTCGTGTTTTCAATTCATAAAAGTAGTGTTATTGCAACTTTCTGTTACTGAAAGAGATTAAGTTTTTTAGCATTTCACAAGCTGTTTCCAACAATAACGGCATGATGAAAATCAGAAATCGACATCGAGCCGGGAAGAGTTTGAAAAGTCTGGCCCGAAGTTCAATCGAAACATTTTTTTTAAGTCTGATTTCATACCGAAATGGGACACGAACGGTTAAAAAAAAGTGCGATTCAATTTAGACAGTAAAACTGACCATGATGAAAACCAAATACTGAATAAGGGCGTTTTTACTGTTTTAATTGTTTCAACAGGCAACAATGGATGTAAACAAAATTTTGAAAAATCAGAATTGTCTGTTTTTCCGTGAAAATGTTAATGAATTTTCTACAGTAACAAATTAAACCCTTGTAATGCATTAAGTTCAGTTTATTCAAGTTGAGAAATTAGCAAAATTTGTTTCCCAAAAGTTTTGTTGGCTCATTTCAATTAGCACAACAAATCACTGAAGCATTTACTACGAAAAACAGATTTTTCGCTGCGTTCATGACTACAAAACGATCTTCCGAGATTCACCAGTAGCGAATCTCGATGGGTATTTTACACACTAATTAAACAATACGAACCGAGTTAAGCAGTCTCAAAGGGAATCTATATTGACATTTCGTTATAGTAATCGTACGAAAGGTGCTCTTCAGTTATACATTGTGCCTCTGTTACTTAAGAAAATATCACAAATATAGCACATGATTGATTAGTACAGTTACCACAGCAACAAATAAAGCGATAGGTGAGTGATTAGCATACACGCATAGAAGAGAAGAAAGTGTTTCTACAACTGCAACTAAAAATACTACAGATAGCTATAGCTGTATTTGCGTTCGCGATAAGAACCAAAATAGCCAGTAATGTAAGACTCTAGCACCAGCGATGACACCGCGACACCGCTAGAAAGTAAAGGGGATTTTATGTCAATACCTGAACTAGCCAGAGTTGCCCGACGTTCATCTCGAATATGTCCATTCTGTTTGCCGTTCGACAAATCGCTAGGATTTTCTAAAATTAATCACTTTTGAATGAAAAACGAAACAGTTAAATAGTTTCAGTATGCTCACCGCAATCCCAGGCAGTCTGAGCCAGTGGCTGATGCGTAGGGTCCTTCAGGGGTGATTCTGGTTTACTCGGCGTGTCTTTGACACAGCGGATAAAGAACATCGTGCTAGCACCAAATAGTGGAGGGATTCCAGCCAGTATGAATGGAATCTTGTAGGAACCGAGGTGATCATATAACATTCCAGCGATCGGTGGCCCCACAGTTAGTGGAACTGAACATAAGCCAAGTAGAAAGCCGATTGCTTGAGTCGCTCCTCTTGGTCCACATATGTCGTAAGCAATCGGCCCTAGCAGGGAAATGAAGCATCCATCAAATAACCCCATAGCCAATGCTATACAAAGTAGCAGCGGGAATGATCCAGTGGCAGGAAGCAGCATCGTCATCGTACCGATCATTATAAAAGACATCTGCTGCAGCAGTACGCGATTCACTCGCGGAAGATCCGCAATGAAGCCAAAAAGTAACCGTCCAAGTCCAGAGGTGATACCAATACACATTACTGGTAAATTTTCTCCTTCTCCAGGGAACGAATCCTTCACAAATTTGCCCATGTGTACATACGGCACGAAGTATCCGAACAGCGCAATTGGAATTGATAGAGCCCAAATAATATATTTCTTCTTCTTCCAATTGTCGAAATTGATGAAGGATCGTAGCATCGTGTTGAACTGGGACCGACCAGGCTTCACCTTGGGCGGCGGTGGGGGCGGATGTAGCGGCTTATACAACAGCGCACAGAATATCACAAAGCTGGAAACCACAGATAGAATACGAAACGACGTGGCCAGCCCCGTCTGTTGCACTAATTTATCCAGCACAATTGGCATAATGGCGGTGAAAACGCTCGAGCCTGCCGTCACAACGCCGTTCACCAATCCTAGATATTTTTTAAAGTAATGCCCCAAAATCGCCAGCGAGGGCGTGTAAGCCAATGCCGCACCTAATCCGAACATGATCCCATAGGTGAAGTACAGTGCGGATACGTTATGCGTAAAAAAGGAGGACAAAAACATGCCACCACAAGTTAGTACTCCTCCGCATAGTGTGGTCCTTCGAAGGCCGATCTTGTCTGTTAGGATGCCGGAAACGGGCGACAGCAGGAAGGTAGTGCCAATCGTAAGCGAACCAACCAGCGCTGAAAATTAAAAAAAAATAACAAAAGATTAGCATTTTAAAAAATTTAAAAAGCACTCAACATAGTTACTGTCATATTGTGATATTTTCTAACAGCTTTTTGTCCCTGATTCATTCACCAAAACAACACTTTCGAATAATGGGTCATTTCTGTCCCTAGACTTCAGATTGGATTTGGCACCGCTACCAAAATGGAGTCTGATCAGACAGGACCAAAAACAGTTTTAGAAGCACCGGAAACCGTACATAACATTTCATTCCAATATCAATTAATAGTTTTAAACAGTGATTTTTTTTACCATAATATATCTAATTAATGGTAGCAGTTCTGTTACAGGACTGGGATACGATTATTGAAAGCGAATGTGGAAACGTTGAACTTAAAAAATCATGACTCGTTAGTCAAATTTCTCTGAAACTGCTACTGACTGACTGCGGTTTGGTGGTTAAGCCCACCGAAACGGCTTCCCTAATGAAACCAAAATGGCACGCTTCGGATTCCCTATGTAATCCATCCACTTATCGTCAATAAATGGCCGATTCGACTTACAGACAATTTGGTTAGCCGGTCGGACACATTCGCCGGGCCAAGAAAGTGTATCACAAAGGTACCAACAACTGGTTTACTACATATTTAATTTCGTCGCTGTCGAGTGCTTTTCACATAATACGATTCACGCACCAGTCAGTCAGTCAGTTAGTCAGTCAGACTGGAAAAGGCTTCCCTGTCTGGTTCCGTTTTGTGGAAACACACTTGGCGACAAAATTGTAATAATAACACTTTTAATTCCAACCTACCAAAATGATGCCATCACCGACACAACCGCACCAACTTCGCGACTTTTTATGTTTCATCCAATTAGTGGTACAATCAATCTTGTTGTAGACCACGCACAATCATAACTGGGGGATTGATTGGAATATTGTAGCCCGAAGCATCTTTCGGTCACAGGGAATTTTCTTATATTCTGTTGGCAACAGGACAAGAAAAACGAACTTCAAGGAGTAAGTTATTATTCTGTTTTAATGGTTATTCCAGCGAAAAGCAGCACACATTAAAATCAAATTGCCGCCAAAATCATATTTCCTACCATAAGTTTAAAAACGGTTTTCCAATATTTATGAGAATGTTGACAATTTACGGCGAAACATTTTCGGCGAAATATTGTGAAATATTATCTGGACTTTACAACTGCTTGAAAAAAATTAATTGGGAACGAACGACGTTTAAATAAAATTCGATTTTGCTTGAGAGAAGTTTATTTTTTCCTGATTTTTGAAGGCCTTCGAAATTCGGCTCTGCAGGAATCACGGAAGCCATACAAAAGTGTAAAATTTCGAAAGGCGTGACATTTTTACAAGAGCCAAACAATTTAGAACTAAGTTCAATTTACAATTACTTTTGTTTTTAGCTCGGTTCAGAATTTGGATTATTTTAGCTCAATTCAGAATCAATTTCTGCTTCGTCCTTTGCTTTCATTTAGAAGCGTTCTTCAACAATTTGGCCAAATTTAACTAAAACATTTTCTTCCTGACCCTTTCGTTAGAGTTACTTTAATAATACAGTGTAACAAAAATTTACTTTTTTGTCTGCTTTTGTTTCTATAAATAATTTTATTGTGTATTTTGATACAAAACCTAATTTCCACGAGTTTGGCCATATTTCAAATTAAGGGGTAACAATGGCGCTATTTTAAATTTTTGAGAAATCGGAAATTTTTTTCGGCGCCATTTTGTTTTAAAGCCAAACATCAGAATTCTAAGAGTTTCTCCACATATTAGCATCTTCTTACCCATCTTTAAAAAAAACAGATTTGAAATCGGACAAAAACTGAGCTCAAAACGGTGATTCTACGAAAACAGTTTTGGCATGGTTTCAGTATGTTTCACAGAGCAAAATAATATCGGGTATGTCTGAGCATTAATGGTAATGCGATAATATCTAAGAGTGGTAGTCAAATTATGCCTTATATTGAGTTAAAAAAGTCTCAGGAATCGATTTGTAGGTGTCTGATCCACGTAAAATATCAGCAAGATGTCAATTTTACCCCAATTCCCCTACAATACTAAAATGGGTTTAGCATGACGTTAGATTAGCTTATTTAAAATCTGTTTAATGTAATATCAAGAGTGTAAGCAATACTCAAAGATACAATAACAATTTGTGTTTACATGATCCTCGCCCTTTTGCGGAGAGGGGGTATTTGGCGGGCATATTTGGCCAGGACTGGTTAAAACATTAAAATTTCGCTACAGCTATGAGACAGAATCATCGCGTCTTCGATAAAGTCAAATGCGACCCCCTTCCCGCAAAAAGGAGAGATTCATGTGAAGACAAATTGTTATTGTATCTTCGAGTATCACTTACACTCTTGATATAGCATTAAACAGATTTCAAATAAGTTAATTTAACGCCAAGATAAACCTTTTGTAGTATTGTAGAGAAATTGGGGCAAAATCGACATGTTGCTGACATTTTACACAGATCAGAAACCTACCAATCGATTTCTGAGCCTTTTTTACTCAATATAGGATATAATTTGACTACCACTTTCAGATATTAGCGCATTTACCATTAATGCTCAGACATACTCGATATTTTTTTGCTTTGTGAAATATACTAAAACCATGCCAAAACTGTTCTCGTTGAATCACCGTTTTGAGCTCAGTTTTTGTCCAATTTAAGATCTTTTTTTTTAAAGATGGCTAAGAAGATGCTAAAAGCTGGACAAACTCTTAGAATTTTGATATTTGGCTTCAAAACAAAATGGCGTCGAAAAAACATCGAAAATTTCCGATTTCTCAAAAATTCAAAATAGCGCCATTGTTGCCCCTTAAGTTGAAACTTGTTCAAACTCGGGGAAATTTGGTTTTGCATCGAACTTTATCAAAAAATCATACATAGAAGCCAAGGCAAATTTTTTTTTTGATTCCAGGAGCGTTGCTAAGCTTTTTAAGTCAGTTCAGTCAATACCTAGTTGGCTTTATTCGTTTTTACAGAGGAATTTCTAACATTATTTCAGACGATTTTTTCTTCTTCTGTTTCTTTTTTATTTAGGAAGCATTTTTCAGCACGTTTTGGTTAATTTATGATCATATTTCTATTGTTTATCTTTTTTATATGAAAAAAGTGTTTTTAGATGTTTCAAGAAACATTTACTAGAGTTTTTATGCATTTCAAATTGAACTTAATATAATTTTATCTTGAATTTGATAATTTTTCTGATTTATAGTTGCTTTTTTAAGTTGTTAGATACTAATTTAAAATCAATTTTTAGCTGTTTTTCATGTTTTAGAGGCGTTTTATTCGAACGGTTTTTTTTGAATTTGGAACTCATTTCTGTTAGGGCCTTTCCAATGTTCTATTTGTTTTTTTCCCGATTTTGACTTCGAGCGGCTTACAACTTTTTTCTTTAGGAGTGGATTTTGTAATCTATTGTTTTGTTTTACTGGTGTTGTCAATCATTCAAAGCATAAGTTGTGATGATATTTCTTTCGGTTTCTTCTGAACTATAAAGGCGTTTGCTTCACCCTTTTTTTAGTTTTTGTTGAAAGTCAGCCTTCTGACTGAATCATGATGAGATTTTTTTGCATTAAGGGATATAAGCGCTAAATAAACCACAGAAAAACATTTCAACTCTTCTTTTAAAGAAAAATGTCCACGTGGACAAAGAAGGGGGGAGGAGAGGCTTAAGTCAACGTCCACGCTTGTCTACGAGGGGGGAGTGGGGTGACGATTTTTGTGTCCTCGGGGAATGTAAACAGCCCCATAATTCCATTGTACAGAGATATATCACTTCCAGGATTTTATGAATGACCACTGCTGCGTCCGTTAATTGAAACTTTTGTAATAAACGGATTCTATTTCGTGCTGAAAACGAAAGGCCTTCGAGTCGACTTTTCGAATGCTATTTTATCTGGCCAGAACATATACTGTGTATCGGCATGGCAAATATATTCATATTTTTTTTGACACTTTTCGTCTGGTACACATATTGATTGATAGCCAAACCACTGGCCTCGAACTAAAAAGAACAAATTTTTGTTGATCCATTACTTAATCCGGTTTTCCACTACATTCCTAGCGAAATATTGTAGAGACTTGCAGGAAATCATAACTACACAGTTGAAACCAGAAAATTTTCGCTTTTAAAATGGTTTACCATGAACTTTTTACCAAAAGTTTAGTTATAACTGTACAATGCGCTTCGAAATGCTTCTTGTTTCGACGCCATTTCGAACAAAACTGAGCAAGCATAAAAAAATAAATCCGAAATTTTCGTTGTCATCCGTTGAAACACCCAACTTATGAACTGAATCTTCGAAAATGATTTCAGAACAAAAAACACTCAAATCGATTTGGATATTATTGGTAAATGAGGCTAGTTTAAATAAGATAAAAAAAAAATTTATTCTACATTTTGGGTACATTAAGGAGCTGATTAATTCAGAGATAATCTATTTTATAAAACAGCGATTCAAATTAAAACACTAATACTAACTCTCCAATTTTGCTCAAAACATCGCGTTTTTATTTCTTTCGACAAATTTATTTTTTACCCCTTTTTTGACGTATAACTACGTCTCTCGGAAAGTTTCGCTGCATGGGGGTGTAGAACTAAAATCTAAAAACGGAACAGAAGAAAAATATGACTAATTTCAAATGCTTATAAGTCGGTTAGTTTTAGCGGATTTCCTTCGTTTTTGCTGCAGTCGGCTGGGAAATCGTCTCCACATCCGCCCAAATGCAGAAAACTATAATTTGGTTATGCGAACTACTGTACTGAAAATTATCAAGCGTTGTTGAAACGCAAATTTTGGTCGCCCAATGATTGCTGTCCCAAACAAGATCGACAGAATTATACTAAGTTAACAAAGAATGCACTCTTTGGGCTATATAAGGGCCTGCTTCAGCTCAAACTAATCATGTTAACAAAGGATGGTGGGAAGGACAGTTCCAACTTAGCGGTAGCATAACAGTGGATTTACCGAGTCTTATTTCGGTTTAAACAAAACATTATACTAGCAGATTGGGGGACACAGACGGCCATTTCAACCGGTAAAACTTTGAATTGTTTTAGCAACAACATGCTGGATCTTGAAAATCAAATTCTGCCGGCCGTGGTTGCCAACATGAAATGAGATTCATTGCGTCTTCCGTTGACCGAAACTGGGAGTAGACAAAATTTAACCAAACACTTGTGGCATCTCACAACATCAATATGGGTTATATAAGAGCCTTTTTTGGCCACAGTACAAGCTTTCTGGATTCTGGCAATCATAATCTGCCGATCAGGTCTAGTTTTCAGTGTGAAAACAGTATTCCACTGTGTTGTCGAAGTTCCTTATTCGCACTGTCGGAGTAGCATAGAGATGCGATCAGCATCGTATCCGATTTAAAATTATACACTTAGTTGTTATTTTACGGACAAAACAACCAAATGATTTAAGATTTAATTTTTACTCGTTTTGCGCAAGGATTAAAAGTGAAATGTTATTTTAATTTGCATGCATTCTGACTGGTAAAACTTGATTCGTCTGTATTGTGTTTATTCCATTCCTGTTCAGTGATGCCGTACTTATAGGTGCTAGTTAAAATGTCAAACGAAGAAAAATTACAATACTGCCCATGGACGATCAACGTTTATTAGCTAGGAAATATTATTTCCGCTCTATAACAGGTTTGTATGAGTACCATAAATTTGTTCAAATAACGGAAGGGGTGTGTGCAAAGCCTCGACCGTAAGGTTGACGTAGAACTACATAAGGTTGTTTTTTACATTACTTGCATACAACCCTCCAGTTATTTTAGTGAGGGTCTTCCTAATCTGTATTAAAATATTTGAAAAACATAACTAAAGGTTTAACCCTCTAGTGCCCAAGTTAATTTACAGACGGACTTCGAAAAAAAACACTATGAAACTTTATAAACATTTTTTAAGTATTGATTAAAGCTTTTTAGAGGTTTCACTGAAGACCGTCTAAAGGCGGCACTGGGCACTAGAGGGTGCATATAAAAATTTTATACTTAGATACGTGCAGCACATTTTGTATTTTGAAACCCGCACCAACACTGTTGAGAGCGAGTTATTTCTATTCATCATTTTCCACAATCAAATTCAAGAATAAGCCGACTTGCCAAATTCAAGCAGATGTTATCACAAACCCAAAAAAAATATTGCGACTCCTAATTTACTATATGTTTCACAGAAAAACCTCAGTTTCTTGAAATAATATACGCAATTGGGGCCCCCGTAAAAAAAATTCCCTCAAAGAAATGTATCCTGAAAACAAAAAAAAGTCTCTAGTTTTGCTTGCTTTAGTTCTAGATATGCGGTGCAAAAAATTTTCAACTGTCCAAGAAAAATACAAAAAAAAGGTTTTAGAATTGAATAGATTCAAGTTTCTTAAAATCATCCATAAAACACACTGTAAATAGCTAGTTTCAGCCTAAATGAGAAATGGATGAAATTCGTTTTCTAAGTCGGCTTGGATTGAGTTTGAAAAAAATCTCCGGATACAGAGTTGCTTATTCGCAACCGTAAAGCTTATCTATGACCTTGCGATCGCCGAATCCACCGGCTGAAACTGCCGTATAAAGTATTAGAGCTTGAGCTTGAGCTTGATTCGTCACTGCCGCACTGACAAACATTAAAAGTTTTTTTTTTTTAAATTACAATGATCGTTTTATTACAGACTAATTTTGTAAGTAAAAACATGTTCTAAGTACAATCATTCGGTTTATTGTGTCAGAAAAAAATATTGTGAAAAACTAACACGAATAAAAATTAAAATACTGAGGAAAAAATTCCTTTGTCTTAACTTGCTAAAACTTGAAACTGTAGCGTTCGCAGTGAAGAAATAATTCCAAAAATTGAAGGTACAGCCTGAGGCACGACCGATGATGATTAGGCTAGAGTGAGCTCACAAGAAGAAAAGCATTCTTGTTTATAGGCTTATCACCGCGAACTAAAAGTTTGAGGTCGAGCTTCGTTACGTTTTCTGCAAAAAAATAATCAGAAAATGCAGCAAAGTAATAATTAGCAAGGTTGAGGCTCCAAAGTTAAATTTATCCTTGCTACAGTACGAAAGTAACATTTTTTCTACAAATTTCTACGCTTTGGAAGCGAACAACTTTTCTTTGTACCACGTGAATGTCTAGTTGTTTCGTTTACTTTTTGTAATTAGTCATAATCACAAAAGTGTCAATTCTTAATACTCTTCCCAAAAAAGACACTTTACATTCTGTGCCGAACACGCATCAGTATCGGACGTGTGATCGGTGATCGCTCCGATAGAATATAAAACAAAAGACGTGTGAACAAGTGTTGGCATTGTTTGCCTGGTCGAGTGAAATAAATCCGGGTTCAAGATCGCGCCATTGTGCAACTGTTTCGCATCGTGACTACCAGCTGGTGCGTAAGCCGATTTGGCTGCTGGCTGCTACAGCAGTGGACGAGACACAAAAGAGGAAAAAGAAGAAGCCATCAGTTAACAGTAGTCAGCCTATACACCAGAGAGACGCCGAGACACTCACCGTTAAGGCAGCTGTCAGCATCAAAACGGGCGATCTGTATAATTTTGCATTGCCGTTATCCGTTTTGATGTTGACAGTTGCCTTAACGGTGAGTGCCTTGTCATTTCTCTAATGTATAGGTTCGCTAGTTGATAGTGAGTTGTATCGCTGTGTGGAGTGATCTCACACCTGGCTCGCTGCTGGTGACTGTTTGGTGCTGCTGTATTGGTGCTGCTGGCTGTAACGGCTGCAACTTCGAACGATCGGACAACCAACCTTACTGGAAGGGAGAAGTAAAAAGGTACGTGCTCTTGTCGGCGCTAGTGCGCTAGACTTAGCGGAATGGATGTAGATCCCTCGCCTCCCGCGCCTCCATCTCCGAACCCCTCTGACCCTGACCCTTCTGTTACCCCCTCCCCTGTTCATTCTTCAGTCCCCCCTCGCCCCAGGCTTTACCCAGACGGAGCCCAGGGCAGCTATACTGTCTATTTCGGCCAAAGGCGGGACCAAAATCGAAACAGTTGAACCTCTTGCAGATTTCTAAAGACCTGACGAAGGAGTACAAGGGCGTGACCGAAATTTCCAAGGTCCGGGCTAACAAGCTCCGTGTCGTGGTAACCTGAAAGAGGCCAACGATATAGCCTGCTCTGAGCTCTTCACACGCGAGTATCGCGTTTACATACCCGCACGAGACGTGGAGATCGACGGTGTCATAACCGATTCGAGTCTGTCCGTCGAGTGTATTTTGCAAAGTGCTAAAGGGTGCTTCAAGAATAGCACATGTCCCGATGTGAAGGTGCTCGACTGCAAGCAATTGCGGTCAGCATCGATCATCGGTGGCAAAACAGTATACACTCCGTCAGACTCGTTTCGAGTTACGTTCGCCGGGTCAGCGCTACCAAGCCACGTCTCGATCCACCGGGTTCGTCTCCCTGTGCGATTATATGTGCCTCGCGTCATGAACCGCCTGAATTGTAAGCAGTTAGGCCACACCGCCGCCTACTGCTGCAATAAGGCACGTTGTGGCAAGTGTGGGGAGAATCATGCGGATGATTCCTGCAGTAAAAATGCTGAAAATGCATTCACTGTGGGGAGAGTCAGCATGAGCTCTCGACATGTGCGGTGTACATGCAGCGCAGGGATAAAATAAAGAGGTCTCTCAAAGAGCGTTCGAAGCGTTCTTACGCTGAGATGCTGAAGAAGACCGTTACCACTTCTCCCATTACATCAAACCCTTATGATCTGTTGTCCTCTGATGAAACCGATTCTGACGATTCACCAGCGGGAACATCTTACGCCAATCCTGGGGAGTCTAGAAAGAGGAAAAATGTTTCTTCTCCTAAACTTCCCAGAAAAGGTCCTAAGATTTCTCAAAGTGAAATGAAAGTTACAAGCAAACCAAACAGTGCTGCGGAAAAACCGAAGCAAACTCCTCCTGGGCTTGCAAATTTAAAGTCCCAGAAGGAGTTCCCAGCACTGCCAGGAACATCTAAAACCCCAGTTGTTCCTTTTGCACATCTAGTTGAAGAAACAAACTCTGGATTAGTGAAATTTTCTGACATTGTGGACTGGATTTTTGAAACTTTCAATGTAACCGATCCAATTAAAATTTTTCTTACAGCATTTCTCCCAACAGTTAGATCATTTTTGGAGCAGTTGACTGCCCAATGGCCCCTTCTTGCAGCGATTGTATCCTTCGATGCCTAATTCAACTGCGTATATGAAGGATTCTATATCTGTCTTACAGTGGAATTGTAGAAGTATTTTACCAAAAATTGATTCGTTTAAAGTTTTGATAAATAAAAACAAATGCGATGCATTTTCCCTTTGTTAAACTTGGCTTACTTCAAATATTGATCTCAACTTCCATGATTTTAATATTATTCGCCTTGATCGAGACACCCCATATGGAGGAGTACTTTTAGGGATTAAAAAGTGCTATTCTTTCTATCGTATTAACCTCCCCTCGATTCCAGGCAACGAAGTTGTCGCATGTCAAATGACAATACAAGGTAAAGAGCTTTGTATTGCCTCAATATATATTCCTCCCAGAGCACAGGTTGGGCAACGGCTGCTCTTTGATTTAATAGAACTTCTTCCCTCGCCACGTTTGATTTTGGGAGACTTCAACTCTCATGGCGTGGCTTGGGGTTCCCCTTACAATGATAACCGCTCCTCTTTAATCTATAACCTTTGCGATGACTTCGACATGACTATTTTAAAAAACGGCGAAATGACACGTATCCCGAAACCTCCAGCGCGCCCAAGCGCTTTGGATCTATCCTTATGTTCGACGTCGCTACGGTTGGATTGCACATGGAAGGTAATCCTCGATCCTCACGGTAGCGACCATTTGCCTATTCTTATTTCAATTAATAACGGGTCAACTCGCATGCGACCAGTTGACATTCCGTATGACCTCACACGGAATGTCTATTGGAAGTTATACGAGGAAATGATTTCAAAAGCGGTCGATTCGATTCAACATCATCCACCACTTGAAGAATACAACCTCCTCGCGGGCTTGATTCTCGACGCCGCGTTGCAAGCCCAAACGAAGAAATATCCCGGCGTAACGATTAAAGAACGGCCTCCCACTCCGTGGTGGGACCAAGAGTGCTCCGATGTCTACACGCAAAAATCCGACGCGTTTTTGGCCTACCAGAAGGGAGGTATACCTGGCGACTATTTACGGTATTCGGAGCTTAATACCAAGCTTAAAAGCCTGGCTAAAGCAAAGAAACGCGGATATTGGCGTCGGTTCGTGAACGAGACGTCGAGGGAGACATCGATGAGCACTCTTTGGAACACAGCCCGAAGAATGCGGAATCGCGTAACGGTCAACGAAAGCGAGGAGTCTTCAAGTAGGTGGATATTTGATTTTGCCAAAGTATGTCCGGACTCTGTTCCTGAGCAAAATATTGTTCGTGATGCGTCTCCGGGCCACGACGCGATAGAAATACCTTTTACGATGGCAGAATTTTCAGTTGGCCTTCTGTCCTGTAACAATAACGCGCCTGGGTTAGATAGAATCAAATTCAACTTGTTGAAGAATCTACCCGGCAATGCCAAGAGGCGCTTGTTGAACTTGTTCAATAAGTTCCTGGAGCGAAACATTGTACCGCAGGATTGGAGGCAAGTGAAGGTGATCGCCATCCGAAAACCAGGGAAACCAGCTTCTGATCACAACTCTTATAGGCCGATTGCAATGCTATCCTGTATCCGGAAATTGATGGAAAAAATGATACTCCGTCGTTTAGACCATTGGGTCGAATCAAATGGCCTACTATCGGATACTCAATTTGGCTTCCGCCGTGCCAAAAGGACGAATGATTGTCTTGCGCTGCTTTCAACAGATATTCAGCTGGCGTATGCTCGCAAAGAACAAATGGCGTCTGCGTTCTTGGACATTAAGGGGGCTTTTGATTCCGTTTCTATTGACATTCTTTCGGGCAAACTTCACCGACAAGGATTTTCTCCAATTTTAAACAATTTTTTGCACAATTTGTTGTCCGAAAAGCACATGCATTTTACGCACGGCGATTTGGCAACTTTTCGCATTAGCTACATGGGTCTTCCCCAGGACTCATGTTTAAGCCCCCTTCTTTACAACTTTTATGTAAATGACATCGACGAATGTCTGGCAAATTCATGCACGATAAGACAACTTTCAGACGACAGTGTAATCTCTGTTACAGGAGCCAAAGCTGCCGATTCGCAAGGACCATTGCAAGATACCTTGGACAATTTGTCTGCTTGGGCTTTACAGCTAGGTATCGAATTCTCTCCGGAGAAGACTGAGATAGTAGTTTTTTCTAGGAAGCATGAACCTGCTCAGCTTCAAACACAATTAATGGGTAAAACGATTTCTCAGGTTTTGGTACACAAATATCTTGCTATCTGGTTCGACTCTAAAGGCACCTGGGGTTGTCACGTGAGGTATCTGATGAAAAAATGTCAACAAAGAGTGAATTTTCTTCGTACAATAACCGGACAATGGTGGGGAGCCCATCCAGGAGACCTTTTAAGGCTTTACCAAACAACGATATTGTCTGTTATTGAATACGGGTGTTTCTGCTTCCGCTCCACAGCAAACACACATCTGATCAAACTGGAGCGAATACAATATCGTTGTTTGCGTATCGCCTTAGGTTGCATGCAGTCGACCCATACGATGAGTTTGGAGGTCTTAGCTGGAGTACTACCATTGAAAACCCGCTTCTGGAGCCTGTCTTCTCGTATTCTTATCAAATGTGAGGTCTTGAACCGTCCCGTGATTGAAAATTTTGAAAGGTTAATCGAACTTAATTCTCAAACCCGTTTTATGACATTGTATTTCCATCACATGTCCCAAAATATTAACCCTTCTTCGAATATTCCAAATCGTGTCGACTTATCAAATACTTCTGATTCTACTGTGTTTTTCGATACATCCATGATAGAAGAAACTCGTGGAATCCCGGATCATTTACGCGTGCAGCAGATCCCCAAAATTTTTTCCAATAAATATCGAAACATCAACTGCAACAATATGTTCTACACTGACGGATCACTTCTTGATGGGTCCACTGGCTTCGGTATTTTCAATAACAATTTAACCGTCTCCCATAAGCTCGATAATCCTGCTTCTGTTTACGTCGCAGAATTGGCTGCAATTAAGTACACCCTAGGGATTATCGAAAAAATGCCCACGGACCACTATTTCATCTTTACGGGCAGTCTCAGTTCCATTGAGGCTCTCCGATCGATGAAAGATGTTAAGCACTCTCCGTATTTCCTGGGGAAAATACGGGAACATCTGAGTGCTTTATCCGAAAAATCGTTTCAGATTACCTTAGCGCGGGTCCCTTCTCACTGCTCGATACCGGGCAATGAGAAAGCGGACTCTTTGGCTAAGGTGAGCGCAACAAACGGTGATATTTATGAAAGACCAATTGCTTTTAATGAATTTTTCGCACTTGTACGTCAGAATACGATCATCAGTTGGCAAAATGCTTGGACCAGAGGGGAATTGGGAAGGTGGTTACATTCCATAATCCCCAAAGTATCGACGAACCCGTGGTTCAAGGGGTTGGATGAAGGTCGGGATTTCATTTGCGTGATGTCCCGGCTTATGTCCAATCACTATAGATTTGACGCGCATCTCCGTCGTGTTGGGCTCGGGGAAAGTGGTATCTGTGCCTGTGGTGAGGGTTATCACGACATAGAGCATGTGGTTTGGTCATGCCCTGTACACCGTGACGCCAGGTCTAAATTAATAGCTTCCCTGCAGGCCGAAAGTAGGCAGCCGGCTGTTCCTGTTCGTGATGTCTTGGCGAGCCGTGACCTATCCTACATGTCCCTTATATACGTTTTCCTGAAATCCATCCACGCCCCAGTTTAATCCTATTCCCTTCCGCCTACATCCAACCAAACGACAAGAACACGTTAAGACCCCGGATCCGGAAACAGCAACTAGACCCGCACGATACTCTCAGGTCCCGAGGGAGACAACCCAATATGCCAGTCCGTAATATCTTGGCCCAGCAGCGGAACATATTCAATATGCTGCTTACCTATGGCGATGGAAAACCATCAAACAACAAATCAGTGCCTTTGATGCAAAACATTCTAGCTTTAAGTTAGATTTAGTTTCAGCTCGTAGCGAGGATAAAAAATTTGCTTTTAGTTATTAAGATACTTTAGAAAGTAAGCTACCAGATATAATTGGCGCGGTTAAACATTAAATTGTATTTGTGCCGTGTCAAATAAATTATAGATGATAAAAAAAAGGAAACTTTACCAAGTTTGATAATTATAATATAGTATTATTGCATGTTATATGCAGTTGTCGTTGTGAAAACCTGGCAACTTATTCACAAGGTCTTCACCTCTCTATGTTAGTGAGCAGAAAGCACAAACAAGATAAACCTTACGATGGAATCTTTAATATACTAATCAAACATCTCCCTGAGAGCACAATGGAATTTTTAGTCAAAATTTTCAATTGCTGCTTCAAAATTGCATATTTTCCCAAATTATGGAAAAATGCAAAAATTACTCCCATTTTAAAACCGGATAAGAACCCAGCTGAAGTTTCAAGTTATCGACCAATCAGTTTGCTTTCTTCAATAAGTAAACTGTTTGAGAGAATTATTCTTAACAGAATGATGTCACACATCAACGAAAACTCAATTTTTGCAAATGAACAGTTTGGATTTCGCCATGGGCATTCCACAACTCATCAATTGCTCAGAGTTACTAATATGATACGAGCTAACAAATCTGAAGGTTATTCCACTGGAGCTGCTCTTTTAGACATAGAAAAAGCATTCGACAGTGTTTGGCATAAAGGTTTGATTGCGAAATTGCAAACTTTTAATTTTCCAATTTTCCTAATCAAAATTTTAAAAAATTATCTTACTGATCGAACTCTGCAGGTTGTCTATCAGAATTCAAAATCTGATAGATTTCCTGTCAGAGCAAGTGTACCTCAAGGTTCAGTCTTGGGTCCAGTCCTGTACAACATATTCACTTCAGATCTTCCTGATTTGCCTCCAGGATGCACAAAGTCATTGTTCTGCGATGACACAAGCATTTCCGTAAAAGGAAAAAGTCTTCGTGTCATATGCAGTCGATTGCAGAAAAGTTTAGATATTTTTTCTTCCTACTTGCAAAAGTGGAAAATCTCTCCCAATGCTTCTAAAACTCAAATGATAATTTTTCCGCATAAGCCTAGGGCTTCTTTCCTCAAGCCAAACAATAATCACGTTGTCAAGATGAATGGGGTTATTTTAAGTTGGTCCGACAAGGTTAAGTACTTGGGACTAATTTATGATAAAAAACTTATTTTCAAAGAGCACATTGAGAGTATACAAGCCAAGTGCATCAAATATACGAGATGTTTATAACCTCTCATTAACAGGAATTCTAAACTTTGTTTAAAGAACAAACTTTTGATTTACAAACAAATTTTTAGACCAGCAATGCTTTATGCTGTACCGATCTGGTCAAGTTGCTGTTCAACAAGAAAGAAAACGCTTCAAAGGATTCAGAATAAAATTCTAAAAATGATTTTGAAGCGTCCTCCTTGGTTTGGTACACTCGAATTACATAGACTTACTGGTGTTGAACCATTAGAAGCTATGTCAAATAAAATTATTAACAATTTTCGACAAAAATCGTTGCAATCCTCAATTGCTACGATAAGCTCTCTTTATAGCCAATAAGTTAGCAATTAAGTTAGTTGTAAGTTTACTTCCCCTTTTCTGACAAGTAGGCTTAAATCCCTACGAATGATAAGTCCTAATTGCGAAAGCAAACAAATCCTAACAATTAAAATTACAAATTTCTAACAGTGTTGAGAAGTCACCATTTGTGATTGGACACACATACTCATTATTTACTAATATTTATCATAAATACTTAAGCTACTAACAAATCCCCCCTTATAAAAAAAAAAAAAAAAAAAGATAAACCTTAGATTCAATGCAATGTTTATCTAAACTAGAAAGTTGACATTAATATATAATAAATCTCGGAAAAGTACATCAACTGCATCGTTGCAAAATTGCGACGAAAACGTGAAAAACAATATCTATTCCTATTGTTTCGTTAGCATATCACACTCGCAGAACTTGTCCGCGATACGAAAGCTGTTACCAGGCTACAAACGCCTCACTGAATGAGGTAAACAATTTTAACATGTTGTTATTATTGCATCTATGCAAATAGTCCACACTGTTTTAATGACATATGCAAATGTCGGATTAAAATTTCCGCACACTGCACACAGGACTTTGTTAGGCCCGCGGTTCACCGGAGTGAATGATTATAAATATTCGACTTTTAATGTTACGCTCGCTGCCGGTAAATGCAAGGTGGCAGGTGGGTGAGGCGTGCGTGCGAATTCCAGAATGTCAATTGGATTCGTTTGCTGCGCGGTTGTGTATGCGTGTGTTGCAAATATAAAATATTAGTAGCTTTGTTGAATATCGTTTAATCCCCGATAGAACTGCTTTGGAAAGTCAAGATTACAACTCGAGCTTAGTGGAGGTATGCCTCCAGATAGGCCAATTGGAATATTATCATGAACGATGGAATCATGATATAATAATTCCGACAGTAATTCAACAGTGAAGGATAAGTTCAAAGTGTTATCAGTAAATTTCGCGTTCATTCAACATTCGTTGCATTCATTTGCAATCAACTAACTGCAGTCTGTATAGAAATAATAACCCTCACCTGAAATTATGGGTTTTTTTTTTTTATTCTCGTTTATTTTCCGTCGGTCTAGTTCCGCCACTGTTGTGGCCAACCACCGACGCCCAGGGAGGCGACTCCACACCCAGGACCCTAACTCACGACCCGTTTATTAACGGACCGGCGCCAACGGCTTTACTTCCTCATGCGATGGAAGGCGTGATCCCAGAGATTTTTCGCCTCAGAAAATCTCCCGGTGTCGGCTAGGATTGAATCTAGACCAGTTGGGTTGGTTGTGAGTGGATCACGCCACCTCACAACCATCGACACCTATGTCGGCGGTGGGATTCGAACCCAGGCGTCGAGCGTGGTTGACGGAGACGTTACCAACCACACTAGGCCCCCGCTCTGAAATTATGGGTTTGCTTTCAGTAGGTTTTACACTATCAAAAAATTATTATACTATAATTATGCAAAATGAATTCAAATTAGTGCTACCAAAAATGTCACCCAAAGCTTGTAAGCGCTCGTTCTCAAGCAATTGATGATCATCGGCGAGTTGTTTGAAAAACAATTTATACATGCTGGTAAGCTAATCAATTACATCCAATTGGTTCAATTCATCCAGCTTCAACAGACAAAGTTCGCGACGCACACAAATGATAAAAAATTCACGAAACATCAGCAAATCGAACAACCAATCAATGATATTAATTTTTCATCTTCCACTCAGCTAACAGTTACACATTCGCTTGGTTTGAAGTGTAACTGCGCATTACATGTTTATTTTGGGACGTGCCCCCTAGCAAGCTCACCAGTGCGTAGTTAGAACGTAAATTTCCCAAATATGCCAACTTGTTTGCGTCCAGCACTGCGGGATAACGTCTATCTTTTTACGTGCGCGTCGCCAGCCAGTAGACGACAAACGGCAGATCCGCCCATCGATCGGCGGAAAAGATGTCAATCAACCGCGAGCGCTTCGTTTTAACGACAATCAATCAGCGAATATGTTAGTTACGAATGGGGAACAAACGCAAACGGCGAATGGAGGCGGCCAGTTGCTGGTGATTGGCGATGGAGCGAGACAATTAACGGAACTTGGGTCAAACAACAGCAATGGTATGTAGTATGTGGAGACGGTACCGGGCCGGGTGCAAATCGATCGTTGATTTGCGGGAATCATTCTATTTGAAAATGTCGGCGTGGTACGCTTTCGGTGCTGTGTGTCTAGAAGTTTAATTGACCTCGGAACGGAGGTTCAAGTATTCTAGTTTAACGTGAATGAAGCCTCCAGCGTGGGAAGTTTTTAACAAAAAATCCATGCGAAACCATAGGTTTAATTAAACGCAAGAGAAATTATATTAATTAGTTTTCAATAGCCAGTTTGGGCTTTTCTGACTTAATATAACCGAAATCCGGCTAATGGAGTTAAAGGATCACTTGCAATATTTGAACTATATTATAACTTATACAACTTTTTGAGAAGTTTAGATACTGGACTGTCGCAATCATTACATGAAACGTTTTTAAAACTGTTTTGAAGTAATTTTGAAACAATTTATTTTTAATGTATCTGAGAATCTTTCAAATGAGCTGACATGTTGTAAATTTGCAAAAAAAAACAGAACGCGATACTCATATATACAAATATAACCAAAAGCAAAATTGGATGTTTGCAGGGTAACATTACTGTAATTCTCCGCTGTTTTTATTTTATATTTATTATACACAAACTTCGCAGTTCATTGTAATACACAGTAAAAAAAATTTACATTACTTTAAATGCACATAAATGGAGCATTGGAAACCATGTAATATTCCGTGTGGCATTATATTCACATGCAAAGTAAATGAATATATTGTGAATTTGCATGCATATTTATGTTCGAAGTTTTAAGTTTATATCAATTAACGTACAAATTTACATGGCTTAAAACGATTCTGTATTGTGCATTATTAACGGTGTGAAATTGTATATGTTTTTCACTTTATGTGCTAGAAATCGTTATGTGCTTTCATTTGTATTAGTTGTAAATTTCATTTTTTGGTACTGTGTAATCTTTCTTTGTCGCGATTCGACAAAAAATTAACCCTCTAGTGCCCAAATTAATTTCTAAACGGACTTCGATAAAATCATTATAAACCATTATAGACACTTTTTAAGTATTTATTAAAGCTTTTCGGAACTTCGACTAAAGCCCGCCAAATGGCGGCATTGGGCACTAGAGGGGTAAATTCGATATATTGATGCAATGAATTATTTTCACTGACACTTTTTTAACGTTCAATAACGCCCAATGCAGGTTATTTGCGAAAGTGATTTCAGGAATGATAGTTCGAAACATGCTGTTACTAGAGATCGAGGTAGCCTATAATAGTCACAAATATTATAGGAAGGAGTAAGTTTTAATGGGACGATACTGATCCGGAGCGATCGAGGTAAAGTTTTCGTATTGTGCGATCGATGTTAAACGAATTTGCTCGCGATATGGATAGTTTTTTCTGGATAGTTTTCGGACTCAGGGCATCCGACCAGCGGAATACAATAAAGAAAAAATCATATTGCAATCTGTACTGCAGTTTCAGTACATTACAACAAGCTAACAAAGCTAACCTATATTCACTGATAGGGTTACCTACAACTCATTTTAAATGAATAGTAGATGAAATTTGTTAAGTTGGTTCATCAAATTAGTGAATAAAAAATTTCAATGAATAATTTCACTTCCTGAAAATATATTGTATAATACCTATATTGTAATAAAAGATGGTAGTTATGTATTTCTCCATATATATAGAAGTTTAAAAATAAATGATAATCTTTTTTAAACATACTTTCAACAATGATTTTGAGTAAAGATTGGTATTTGCGTTGCTTCGCTTCTAACAATAAAACATTATATGCATTCTGAATAGCGTTTAACAACTCCCAATAAAATAAGAAAACACCTACGTTACTGAATTATCTTAAACTCTTCGTAACAATGACAACCTGTGCTTAAACTTTGCTCGTAACACACTGGCTGATAATGCAATGAAACAGCAATAAGATCATATAACAATAACCACAATGACATACTGACTGTTATCACATTCCGAACCGCTCACTCACCTGCCTTACTGGAGGCCTCCGTATCGCCAAGATCCTGTAGTTGTTTCTGCAAGCTTAGATAGACCACACTGTAGGTGTTTATTATACCGAACAGAACACCGTTGCACAGGAATGCACCAACCATTACGAGCCAAGCTCGGGTACCCCCGTCCGGTGGATCATGAACCTCATCAGAACCGACCGCTGCAACGGTCTTGGCCTTCGGTGAAAACCCATTGGTGGCAGGACTTGGAACAATCGTGCCCACTGCTTTCGGGGCCTCAGTGAAAATCCTCACCGTTTCGGCCATTCTTTAACGTGCAACCGCTCAAATTAAATTCACTTCTTGCCCACCACTTCACACAGCACTTCTAATTATTCTACTAAAATTTCCGGATGGATTCGTTTGATTATTAGTGTTTCAAAAAGTGATATTTGCACTCGAGCCAAACCCGCAGAACGCACTGGAGATAACCGTACACCTTGTGAACAACTTCAATGTGAGCTTCAAGCGTCCTAAAGCTGTTAATCTAGTATACAAATAACGTTGAGTAGCTCCGACAACGACCTCACAGATCGCGAGACGAGATATTCTAATCACGAATCGAAAGGGATTATTCACAGACGTACACGGCAATGACGATCGTCACACTATCCTTGGCATTGATCCGCAATCAAGACTGCTCTGAGCACATTCAGGGCTCTTCCGTTTCAGAAGAATCCGTAACGATGATTTTAGAATAGTCCTTCGGGTTCTCGTGTTTATCAGCTGCAACAGGGCACCTCCATACTCTTCTGCTGTCCGACAATATCTGCGATCCTGTACGAGTTCGTTCCGTTGCTCAAGTGGCTGACCACGCGAACCGGCTTCAACTGATGTCCGCTCGACCAAGCTCTGGTACGTCCTAGCCGCTTTAAATAGAAAAGAACACTGAGTTAGTGCTGTGCCGTTCCCCGAGTATACATGCGCGTATCCTCCGCTCAACATCGCGCTTTGTCACTAGAAAGTATACATATTACATTGCTACCGGTCAATTGGAAATCTTGCTCGGTACGCATGGTTGCCAGCATTGATTGAACGCTCAGTAGCGGGAAAATCAATGCGAAAACGATTATGCAATACCAATACTCCTTCATACTGAAAAGTATTTGAAGACATACCGCTAACACTGCCTTCCATCCTCTCCCTCGGGTGTTAGACAAATTGTGAGAAATAGCTCAGAAAAATATATTCGCTTCGGTAGCGGTGCTGATAACGTAGAGTTTAGCGGTGAGCGGAGCGGCATCACTGTTACTATGAGCACTCCACAACGCACGTGGAAATACTAAACAGCCTACCCGAGTGGGAAGCAGGGAAAACCACAGTCAAGCCGCGCCACATCAACTGGCCGCTCACTAAGCGGACAAGTAGTTCATCCAGGAGGATGAACTCTTTGCTGCTTGTTGCGTTAGCATGGTATAAATAAATGCGAATATGCAGATTGGAACGAGATTGCGCTTAGCGTACTTTATTGAAATCACAATGAACATATGAGAAATGTCGTACGGGGATAGCTTTTGGCGACGAATATAGTTATGCGTTTAGTTTGTCATAGTAACGAGAATGAATGTTGGGAAGATAGTGAAAACTTGAAAAATATTTCTCTTCTCATATACAACAGCATAGTTTTTTTTAAACTTATACTTTGTTTTATATTTTTGAAACTTACTCAACTTTCAAGTTTACCATATTTCAACATTAATGAATCAATCGAGTAGAAAGCTTTGCATTAAAAAACATCTCAGTGGCCTTTTATCCAAATTCGAATATTTTTGATTCGAATGAAGCTTTGCACATATACTTTTCCGCGGGTAAAATTTTACGGCAACATAGGAACGCCAATTGAAAAACGGAAAACATCGAAAGCGTCAGGAAAATACTTAACCCTCTAGTACCCTAATTAATTTTTAGACGGACTTCGAAAAAATCACTATTAAGCCTCATAAACATTTTTTTAGTTCTTATTGAAGCTTTTCAGAGGTTCGACTGAGGACCGCCTAGAGGCGGCACTGGGCACTAGAGGGTTAAAACTCAGCCAAATGCTCGAATGCTTAAAACTCAGCCAGTTTCTAACGGATTTCATTCATTCATACAGCAAAATGCGTGAAGATTGTGGCGTCACAAAAGCCAACTCACATTGCACGCATATCTGACTCAACAAACTAAGTATTTTTCACGCGTGGGATTTCTTTTAAACCCAAGAGTAATTATCTGAATAGCGTATGGGTCATTCCATATGAAGTGTCCATACCACTTGGACACGACCATCAAAAATTTTGCTCAAAATTGGGTGAATTATTCATCTTGAGTCACTTTAAAAAGAAATGGAATACCCGCCGCTCTTTTTTGCAAAATAACGCGTATTCCTACATCTCTTTTTAGTCTTTTTCCCAATTAGATGTAAAATATTAGGTAAATACTGAAAAATGATTTTTGAAGAAGATAAACCAAAGAATCAAGAAAAAATATCATTTTTGACCGGAAATGTTGTTTGATTATTATTTTTGTATTTGGATGGCGTGCAACCAGACCGAACCAAGCGCCATTTTTTAAAAAAATTGAGTTTTCAACACCAAAGGATGTTAAATTTGATAATCTATCTTTCATGATAAAACGAAAGTATTTGAACAGTTTTTAATGGTATTATAACAAAATTTCTTTGCAGCAGTTTGCAGGAAACATACGGGGTGGTTAAACTTTGATCGCCGATTACTCGAAATAAAGTTTTTGGCGCTTGGTTCGGTCTGGTCGCATGCCGACCATTTTAGAATCAAATTTTAACTTTCGGCAAATGAAACCAATTCCATTCTAAATTTGATCATTTCATCGTGTTCCCTGATTTTTTTTACGTAAGAAACACCTATCACCCTGAAATAATATGAACCAGACCCGAATTATAACATTTTGATACAGTACAGTAAACAATCACAATTATTCGAAAATGTCTCTTAACTTCATAACCCGAAGATCAATCCTAGAAGTAATTTTTAGAACTTTTCTTCTTATGAAGAGATAAAAAACTATCTTTTCTTGTTTTGCCGCAGTGTTGCCAGCCTAACGAAAAAATTGGAAACGTGTTGTTTGTGTGGGCGCCTCAAGGGGGGGGGGGGGGGGTGGCACGTGCCAAGCATGGCTGGTCGCGTGAAGAATGACTTTTCTGAAAAATCGCGTGAATTCCGAAATCCACGTTACAAAAACCACGTAAAAACGCTTAAAAGAAGATCTTCAAGCAACCAGTTTTGTTGATTTACAGCATGTTAAGCTATTCTTAAGTGGAGTTCCGTTGTCGTGAGCGGAGCAAATTAAAAAAAATATTTTGAATTGCTGCAGAAGAAGAACAATCTAAAACAAAATAACGGCAAAAATGCAATGAAGAGAATAAGTAAAGGAGAAAGTGAAAAACCCACAACTTTAACAAAAAATTGTTGTTATAAAATACCACAATATAAATAAAATATAAAATACTACAAGGTATACAGCCCTAGGGTTGCATGTAATGGTGACGTGGGACTAAACATTGTAATTAAGAGATTTTTTGTTACAAAATATACAGAGTCCGCAGACAGAATCAATGTGTTTGCTCGGTGACTTACGTATTTTTATTTTCAGCCTTCCCTGGAAATCTTTTTTTAGAAATATATTGAACAACACTCGAAAGAATATTGTTTATATTTGGCGATATTATGCAAGTAGTATTTTTTTGTGCAAACAACATGTATTTGACAAAGCACACGCTTATCGTTCTTGTTGAAGAGGCACAAAGAATTTCCCATAATGCGTCGAAATCAGAATTAACTCTATATCCTCAAAAACCAATACTTACGTTATCATGATGAATGGTTTCGTCTAATTTAACTCTGATTACATAAGAAGATTTGTTAAACAAAATCATCAACAAGTTCCAGCAAAAAATCGTAGCAATCAACAATTCCATTTTTGTTTTTTGCTTGACAACTTTTTTCATTTGCCCACAATTACATTCGCTTGATTACGAAGACAGCTAATAAACGTTTATTATGGAAAAGTTTAAAATAATAATATATCATCCAACAATTTTGAATTCTAAATATAAATCTAAATATAAATTTTAAAATAAATGGACCAAAAATTTACAAGCATTCGCCGGCTCTTACTTTTCTATAAATTTGTATATTTGGGAATTCACTCTTTCGATACTATCCGGTCACGATTATTTTGTAAATATTGAAGATAAAATTAAATGCAAAAATGTACAATTCTGGTTGAGTATTTTATGGTAATCATATTTATGAGATAAACTTTCTATCACCATCAGCAGCAGCATTGCAGTTTCTCCTCGATTGCACACGAATAAAAATATACGAACAGAAGTGTACCACTGCAATACGAATAGTACCGCTGCAGTACGAATAGAAGTGTACCGCTGAAATGTGCGATCAGAAGAGTACCGCTGCAATAATAGACGAAAACGACGAGGGACCCGCGGCTCTCTTCTTCCAGAGCCGTAGCTACTCCGTTTTGCGTGGGCAGAGAGTTTTTATTTAATAAAACTTTTTTTTGTGAGGTAAGCAGTTTAAAACCGTTATGTGCTCGACAAAAAAAGGATCTTTACGCGTCCAACGGAGTACCCGGGAACTCACAAATTAAAATTCTTGCAGTTGTTTGTTTGCAGTTTTCGTCCCATTTCGATTGTTTTAGCACCTAAAGATTCTGAAGCTCATTTATTTTCAAATAAGCGTTAGGGGTGTCCCGTAAGAATTTCCTTATTCCCGAGCATCGGGTTTTCCGGGTTTATATTCCGAAAAAAAAACCAAACTGCGAATGTGCGTATAATTGAAATAAAGCAGGGATATAAGTTTTATCATTTCTGTCTTACAGTGGCGAGCCAGCTTGTGGTTAAAAACCTCCTTATATAAGAAAAGAAAATCTACAAATTTTAATGAGTTTGCTAACTTTAATGAGCAGGTTTACATTGTGTAATTGAGTTTCAGGGGACCAATTTTCTACGTAGGTTCAGCTAGTTTTACTCTAACTGAGTAAGAGCTTTGTACACTTACTTTGTATTCATATCGAGCTTGTATTCAAATACCCAGCCGTAAAAATACTCACCTCAATTGACGAGTAATGCAAGATTTACAGTAGGGCGCCAGTGAGATGTATAAGAAAAGGTCATTCGAATATCGTTTAGCGGTAGGGTTCAAAAGTCCCCATGCAAAATTTCAGCTAAACCGGCCTTTGGGAACACGCCCCTCAAAGCGATCAATGTTTCAACTTTCTGACTGATGGAATGCACAGGTAAAAGTTCATGAAATCGTCGATCTTGAATTTTTCTAAGCCAAATGTCTAAAAAATGCATGAAACGTCGAGATCTGGTGTACCTTATCGGAAAAAAATTTTTTTTGGATGATTTTTTTCGAGGAGACGAAACTTTTCGGCCAAAATATATTGAACTGAACATGAACATGAATCACAAGATCATATTGCAGGAAGTTAGGATACTGGCTCACCAAAAGATTGAATTATTTATCTTTTTTGGCATATTTGATCGACCAAAAAATTGACTGATACCGTTAACATAAAAAAATCAGTGACTATTCAATAATGCTTATTGCTAATATTTCAGATATTTCTTTTGGATTTTTTCACTTAGTATCAATCACAATGAGAAAATTGCGTGGTGGGGCAATACAAACGCGTGGGGGGCTGAGCCCCCCCTAGCCCCCCGGTACCTACGGGCCTGTCTCCTCCACTGGTACTGTTACTTCTACCAGCTTGTTTTCTTCCAAGACATCAGTTTTTATTACGTTCTAACAGCAAGTTTAGGATTTGTTCAAGAATAGGGATTGTTTCATACTTTTCGGAAAACTTTTACCTTTGAGACATCATATTAGTCTAAGCTCATGGAAACAAAAATAAATTGACCTATTGGGACGGGGAGACTCTGTCAATTTTTTTTCGATATTAATACAGAGAATATCACAGGGAACGGTTGTTGTCCATTCACGTCAACTGTGCTAGGAATGCTTGCATGTAATTGGTTCATTGTTGGCGTAAATTTGTTATTGAAACTCTTTATCAATTTTACCGCTTAGCAATGAAATTAGAGTAATAACTAGCATATTACAAAATTGTTCTACATTTTATTTATCCAACAACATATTGGTTATTGTTATCCATCATGTGGTTATGCTGTTATTAACGTTTGAAATCTGACGCAACATTTGCCAGTTTCGTTTCCAGTTTTACAGTGTGCATCCCAGTATAGTAAACAAATACGTAGTCCCACGTCAAAAAAATGACAACAGTACTGCAAAAAGGAAAATCATTTTTACACTTTCATAACTAGTAAAACCTTGAAAATCATTTCTTGGGTTGTTCTTTGGGTTAGATAATGAAAAGCCATTTTCAAATAAATATGATTGTTTGATGTCAATTAAATAATTGAAAAAATTTTTTCGTAAAAATGTCATATCTTGAGATTGACTCAAATTACCCCGGAGTGAGAGGTGTTTCATGTATAAAATTTTCTGAAGACCTACGATAAAATTATCAAATTTAAAATAAAATTGGCTGCATTTATCGAGAAACACAAATTTATTTCAAAATAGGAAAATAAATTATCTGGCAACCTCTTCGACCAAAAATGATCTTTTTTCTCGATTCCTTTCAAAGTCACGTATATATATTTTCCAAACGGCTTACATTCACGAATTGCAAGAAATATGAAAAATGCACAAAGAATGCGTTATTTTGCAACAAAGACGAAGTTCCTATAGAGCAGGGGCGTAGCGTGTTTGAAAATTGAAAAAAAGAATTCCTCTTTTTTTTTTCAAAAAAAAAGTTATATCAAAACATTTATTAGGCAAGATTGAGGAATGAAAACATTCAATAATTCTAGTCCATTCGAACAACATACATCGTTGAATATTTTTTGGGTTAGAACTTAAATATTTCAAATTAATAAAAAAAACTGTTTTTTAATTAATATCCAAGCAGCGGACAACAATTCTGGTCAAAATTTATGAATTTAAGAGCCTTGGCGAATATCCTCCACCATCCAGCCAGAATTTCTCAGATAAAAACAGAGATAATAGCAAAAAAATAATAGAAATTATTAGCAAATCAGAGTAAATTTAACTTTATTTCTTAAAAATGTTGTATTTCGAGTTTGGCTAAAATTACCTCTGCGTGGTAAGTGTTTTTCATGTAAAATTTTCTCATAAATGCAATATAAATATCTTAGTTGAAATCAAAATATAATGTGCAATTTGATGTTTCAAACGCAAAAGCAGCACATCTGGCAACACTGCCGCTTGAAATTGATATTACTTTTATATTCTTTGATATATTTCCTCCAAAAATAATGTATCAATTTATTTCCAGACATTACGTATTTGTGGCCATACAGAGTGTTTAAAAAGTTCCAACACAACTTTTCATACTTTTCTTAGTTGTGCAGGTGCACATTGTGTAGCTCCATGTCTACAGGGTGCGCCATATGTATTGCAACAAAAATGCAAAACCGGTATACGGGTCGATATTTGTTGGGCCCAGAAAACGAAAAACAATCAAGTCTGGACCTTCATGCAAGACGGTGCCCCGGCTCACATAAAGAAAACCGTTCAAGACTGGTGCAAGTCCAACTTTCCATCTGTCATCACCAAGGATGAGTGCCCTTCAAACTCGCCAGATCTCAACGGGATGTACTTCTCGATTTTGGGGATGTTAGAAACAAAGGCCTGCTCACGAAAACACACAAGTTCGGACGAGTTGAAGAAGTCTTTGCTCAATCTGCTGGAAGAAAATTCCTTAAAATGACATTCGGTCAGCCGTCGAGTCTTATCCTAAGCGTCTCCGAGCTGTCATCAAAGCTAAAGGAGGAAACATTGAATGTGTTGTTATCTTTTAAATTATTTTTACTCAATAAATTACACTGGTCGTCAAAATGAAATAACAGGGCACTCCGAAAGCTCAACCTGAAAAAAAAAAAGATTTTGGATATTCAAACATTCCTTTAAATTTTGGTGCCTCTAGCCGTTACCAAAACCCGTCAACTAACGTGAGATTTCGGTTATTGCTCGTCGGGTTCTGCTCGTCGGGTTTGTCGCTTCAACGTTATGGTTGAAGGTGGAATGGTTGAATAATCTCTCATTTTTCCGGTTCAGGTTTTAGGAGTGCACTTGTGTTGACCAGTGTTATTTTAATTTCGAAAGTTTTCTCTTACTTGCCAAAAACATGCCTAATGGACCTCTTTTTTTGTTGCAATAATTATGGCACACCCAGTATATAGGCTAACCAACGCGCAAGATGAAGAAGTTTGTGAGAGGTGACCGACCTGGCGACATATTCCGGAGACTACAGCGAAGAAGAGGTTGTAAAGAGCCAAACTGATTTTTTGCGGCACGCAGGTAAGGAATTCGTGTTTTTTGATGAGAAATTCTTTGTCATCCGTCCTTTGACCGTCACTAGCTAGCATTAGCAAAATGTTTGTGTGTGTCGTATTTCCCAAAAGCTCTGCGCATCTAGTAATAACCAATTTATCTGTCCGTCAATTGTTTCCGGAATGATCTGCGTTCTTTCTGCTTCATAAAATATTCCCTTTATTTCAAGCAACTCTGTTTTAACCTTGTTTGCGTTCTCCCAAATACTCGATAACACAGTTCTGATGCAGGTTTCTTCGTTTGTGCGTGCATGGAATTTTTTTTCCTTGTATGTTTAATTAAAGTAATTGCGTTAGACCGTGGAATGTTTCGCAACGTTGCCTTCAATAACTATTCTACTCAAAATTGGCGAACTGTCATTAATTGTATTTTGTACTTTGTGCTGTCTCGATTCCTACAATTTGCTATTAATATTTGCAAATTTGCAGCCAAACATAATTTAAATGTAGAACGCGGAAATTGTTCTCGAGTATTTGGTTGATTCTAGTGACGAAGAAAATAATTCGCGAAACAAATTTTTTTTTACGCGAGTATAAAAAGGATTTTTGGAAAGATTCGGGGTGCCTCTCAGCTTGGAAAACGGTAAAATATTGACCGCTATGCTGAGGAAGTTTTCCATCCAGCGTTTTAACAATGTTTTTATTTTTTGGAAACACCTGTCTATACCGATGGCCATTTCCAACGCTGCTTTCGAAATCGTCTTACGTTGTTTTCGAAGATTAAAACAGCTGTACATGCGAAAAATGGTTTTTTATTCAACAACCGAACGCAACGAGAAACTGAGACTAACATGCCTTCAAAAGAGTCAGCAGCAATAGTCGGTTATACTCCCGAGCAATTCGCTCAAACCCTCCAGGTTTATTGAAATAATGAAATGGTTCACCAAAAAACTGTGAATGTTTATCCGCCCGAAAAAACACCCTGTGTAAAATTTCAGCTCAATCGAAATTAAAATAGACTGGTTCACGCCGATACTTGCGTCCTACGACGTGTTTAACCAAAGCAAAGCGTTTCGTCTTCCGGGGCCGACCAATTATGTTCGAAACACTCATTATTTGCATAATATTGTTACGAACATTTACTATCGAGCACAACAAAACAAACAACAGTTTGACATTATTCATCAAATAGCAACGATGCGGCACGTAGCTATCGCGTTGCCAAATTTAATAACTCGCTACTACCCGAGGTGGGGATTGCTATTTCCCAAACCAACATAGCAACGCCCGGTGCGGTTGCCGCGTTATGGTGAGAGTTGCCAAACTAGCTTCAGAAACTTCAATTAAGCCACTGGTGGGCTTGCTCTAAGTAAAATCAAAGCATGGGAGTAGGTAAATAACCTGCCAAAAATACACACGACCTACCGTAATCGTCAACCACTTTGCATATTTTACGAATAAATCGAGCCTATGACATTAGTTTAAATTAAAAAAAAAATTCTGTCCTAAAAAATGGTAAAATTAAACAAACTGGATTTATCTCTTAAAGTTGTCAAGACCTCTCTTTTGCTTGATGTATAATCCGCCATAATTATGTGTGATTTTGATCCTTTTTTTCAAAATTTCAAGAAAATTCATCAAAAAGTTTGGCACATGCTAATGCTGGTTGCTAATTTTTCAAAATGGGTGAATCCGAAAATTTTGATGTATTTTGTTCTGGAAAATTAGTTAAAATGATACCTTGTCTTTCGCTTCCATGAATATCAGCTGCTAAATAAAATCATAAATAGGGTATCGAACGTCTTCGTCAGTAGTTTTCTTCGGCAGCTCTTCTGCAGCAATCTTATGGAGAAACCTGCCGAAGAAAATTACTGACGAAGACGTTCGATATCCCACCTACTAATTATTTATATAAAAAAGACGAACTGTCACGAAGTTGTTTTTTTTTTTTTTTGTTCCAAAAAGAAATAGAATGTTAGCAACTAGTCAAGAAACTCGACCAACATATCACGAAGAAATCTAAGCTTAGTAAATTGTAAGTTCAAAAACTAAACGAAAATAGGTCAGCCTGGTCTTACTGGGTATTAATAAATAACTTCCACCGATGCCCGCAATTCGAACGTCGGTAAATTAAACCCGTGCGCTCGTAGCATAGATACTCACGTGTCTGTACCCCAAATTCGACGCTAATCCTGTTACAACACATAGTCACACCAATACGGCGATACAATTGCTGGTTGGCCGCTCACCATAATCGAGTTAAATTTCTCGGTCGCATTAATTATCTCGGAAGTCTCGATCCTAGCGGCAATCTACTAAGGTGTTCAAATTACCAGCTCGCGGTGACGAATGGTTTTATCACCAGCTCAATTGCTATTGACGCAGTTTCCAATATAACAACAACGTTTACGTATCACACTATCTTATCTGTGTAAACAATTTTTCAACTAGAATGGAATCGAATTTGTATTGTAAAATTGCCCACTAAACAAACGTGTTCATTCCAAAGAAATACGTGGTGCTCTGCTTCGCTCCATCGTCGGTCTTCGTACGTCTCTCTCTCTCTCATTTACTATGAAAAACCATCATTGCACCGTCGTCATCATCACAAAAAACGAGTTCTGGCAACGTGGGCAATTTTTGTGTTTGTATATCTAGTGCGGAGCGATGAAAATTTACCACCCATCTACACCCACGCCGCTTCAGAGTGCCACCCACTTCCTGCAGTTGCCCCGGCGCTGAATCAATTCAGTTGGCGCGAATCGTCTCGCGGTCGCGCTGAACCTGATGCAACATACGCAGCCAGTTGAATCATCCTTTCTCGAAGTGAAACATCGAATCAATGTGTTGCGATTGTAAACTGTTAGGAATTCAAATGCAGTTTTCAACAACGATCGCACCGTCAATTACGTACACAGTTCGTTGTTCTGTTTGTCGGTAAATGAAAACTTTGCAAGGCCACTAAAGTTCAACTACTCTGATTAGACTCGATTGGGAACCGATAAACCGCAACCAGAGCCGTTCACATCCTGACTGTAACTGTCACCCGCCAGCTGAGCTACTCGCCGAAACACCTTCTCACATACAACTGCCGGCAGAGTGTGAATGTGCGACGGTCGCTAAATGGTTACTGCAAAGAAATCAATTCAATCAAGTAGAGCAATAATTTGATTACAAAGCAACTGAATTCGCACTCGTAAATACCACGCCTGACAAACAAACAGGTACTAGCTTGTATAACCCCTAAGTTCAGTCCATTCACCGGGAACTAGGAAACTTTTATATCAAGCATATAAAAATGCGGTTGTTGACACAGGTTTTTTTGCCTGACTAATGATACACCAAAACAAGAAGGATACTTATTTATTTAATAATACAGTCCTATCTAAGCTGCATTCACTTTTCCCATCGATTGTTGATAGCTTCGATACCATGTTTATATGTGAGTATTGGAATAACCGTAAGCTACAGATTCTATCTGTTCGTTGTGTGTACGAAGTGACCACGAAAAAGCACAAACTTGGACACGACCATCACAGATTTTGCTCAAAGTTGGGGAATTATTCATCTACTGTCACTTTGAAAAAATCCCAGATTTGGTGTCGATTGGAATACCCTCCGCTCTGTGGGACCCCCCTCTTTATTGCAAAAGAAGAAATCTTCCGAGAAATACGATGAAACCATCAAATTTAAAATAAAATAAGCCGCATTTGCCGAAAAATGCAAATTTTATTTTAAAATACAAAAACAATCTATCTGGAAACACTTCTGGTCAAAAACAATTTTTTTTCTGAATTCCTTGGTTTATTTTCTTCAAAATTCACCTATCACTATTTTTCGTGTGTCTTACGTCTATAAATTATAAAATAAAATAATTACGAAGTTTACAACTTTTTTCGTAAAAATGTTTTATCTCGAGATTGGCTCATATTACCTCGGAATGATAGTTGTTTCTTATGTGAAATTTTCCAAGAAACACGGTGAAATTATCAAATTTAAAATAAAAATGGCTAAATTTGCCGGAAAATGTAAAAAAAAAGAATACCAATAATTTAAAAATAAATAAAAAAAACGATTTTTCAATAACATTGATCCAAGGCTCATCCAGAACGTTTCCAACCCGAAAATTATCTGGACTTGGTTAGGAATTGAACCTAACATTTAGGAGCGTTAACTAATCAGATTTGGTTCTGGATAACGATCCAGAACTACGAGAGAAATTCTATCACACTACAATTCCCGATAACGAGCTCTACAGTCCACAGGCAAACCCAAGCCTTTTCAGTTTTTTCTCCGAACCCTTTTTAAAGGTAACAGCATCTAAACTAAAGTCGCTTTTTACGCGGGGGATACGTGTCGCGTAAAAGAAACCGCGTAAAAAAACCGCGTAAATTCCGAAATCCGCGTAAAAAAACCAGCGTTAATTCTGCATTCCGAGTGGAGGGAAACCGAAATCCGCGCAAAAAAATACCGCGTAAATTCTGGAATCCGCGTAAAAAAACGGGTAGAAAAAAACGCGTAAAAAGCGACCTTAGTGTATACTATTGCAAACCAAAAAGCAACTTATCAACCCGTTATGCTTTTTGTTTCGATTTCAGGGGTTTAAACCTGATGTGGTACTCAATATCCAGATTGTCTATGTCAGTCTACGCGCGCGTGGCTCAAACATGTGTAACCGACTCATTTTTTTTAACTCTAATATTAATTATTATATAACTATATTCAAACAAAAATCCATCATCATCAATGAACATAATAACTTAATGTACCCAACAAATTAGGAAATAATATTTAAATTTTGCAATCTTCGTCATTAATTTACCAAAAATTCTATATAATCTGTCTACAAGACAGACTTTATGTGTGAAATACAAAGCCTTTTAAACTCCGCCATTGTTGCTGAACGTTTTACTTGTCTTGGCATCGAATTGAAAAAGTTTATTCCTTTGTACAACAGAGAGTTCTGTGACCTTCCGAATAAAAAATGTGGTGTTCCAGCATCATCCGAGTTTCTAGTGTTGTACCTATGAAAATCACTTCCTCTATCAATTCGATCACACATATAGCGAGGCAGCATATTATTCAAAATTTTATATAGAAACACCATTGTCAAAACTCAATGTCAAAATTCCATACACGATCGATTTGATATGCTTTTATACCCCAATGCGCTGTAAGTTTAATTATCACAAAGCTAATTGAAAGCGCTATTATCAGCATATTGAGAAATATTTTCACCGCGAATTAAGTTTACAACGAGGAATAAATATTTACGCTACTTTAAAAGCTTTGAAGATCGCGATAATTGGTGGCTAGAATAAAGTGAATAAATCACATTTATCGACGACTTTACTTAACTTTTCTCGAAAGCAAAGATTACATCAACATAACAATGTGGCAAGTATGCTTAACAACACCCCAAATGAATTTTGAATGAAATTCCATTCCTTTGGACCTTAAAAAAGGAATTGATCAACTAAATACTCAAACTTAAATTTGCTCAATCCGCAAAATCGGCTTATTCCTGAAGTTACACGATGAAATGAGAGGTTAGCTATAATTATTTGTTCTACCGATAAATACATTTCCGGTTTGAATTGCCTTATTCCTGCAGAAGGGTGTACTTTTGACCTCATTCCTTTATGAGCATCTTCCGGTGAAGCTTTTTTCCTTATGGAATCGCATGGCTTTGTTGACATTCGTTCATTCTCTTGTTGGCTTCAAAATAACCTCTCATCCCATCGTGTAACTTCAAATATAAGCCGAGAGTAATTATTTACGATTTGAGCAGTTTCTGAATACAAGATTTTGAAGAGCCTGTTTACCCCACTAACCCCTTTTCCTAAAACCTCAAATTCTTCAAACTATTGCATTAGTCCATAAACAAACATAACCTGAAAACTATAGCTCAATGGAAGAACAATGACGCAAAACAGAATTTCGCTTCTCGCACAATGGGTTAGAAATGATGGTCAATGACATGGTATAGAAAAATTGGATTTTCTCAGGCATCTTTACAACGGCGCATTTTTCGAATATATCTAATGAAAGCTCTTGAGTTGCACTACAAAACGTATCATTTGGATTTTAATCCTAGATCTGTTGGCAAGAGAAAAATTGCTGTGAAAATCACCTTATTTTTTTAGAAAAATGCGAATATCTCATCATGTATTCTCGATAGCAACTTCCAATGACTTTCATTTTGTTTCCTTTGAAAAGTAGAATAAACATGCCAATTTTCATGAAAATCGATTCAGTTTTCACAAAGTTATATCATTTTTAAGTTTTTAGCAATTTTTGGACATCAATTTTTGACGTGCTTTTTTACCCCACTTACCCCTTTTGAAAAAATCTGACATTATGCAAATTATTGTTCTATTATATAGATAAACAAACCCTGGAAGTTTCAGTCCGATCGGAGAACTTCGAAACAAGACCTAGTTGCGGTCTTCGCGAACTGGCTCTTAAGTATCAAACTTCTAGATAAATTTCGTATCTAACGTTTGGTGGTTACCTCGTGCCTCTGGACCAGTTGAAGTTCATAATTTCCATAATTTTCAGCGTTTAAAATTTGTGAATGAATTATTTAAACCCAAATAGTTTCTTTATGTTTTATGCATTTAAAAAATTTGGAATAAAAAATCGATTTTTAAATTTTGATTTGATATAAATTTTGTGATGAGCTTTTCCAAATTGCAGTGGATCTATTTTTGACCAGTTTTTTTTTCTTTTCACAATTCTTCGAAAAGGCAGCAAAAAATCTTAATGCATTTTAATTTCTGTGACAAATCGTTTTCAGAACTACGTGAAGCTATGTCTTACGTGTTGATGATTCTGCTATGAAGAATGCTATGCATACATTGAACATCAGTTCTGAAGTTTGAATTGTGGAAATTTTTACAACGTTTTTTATGCCGTCACTTTTAAGCTGCTTTCGAAATATATCACAGCGAAAATGAAGTTTTTCTTTGATTCAACGAGCATGAGTTGAACATCAGGAACGCATCACAGGTACAGTACTGGACAAAAAAAGTACGCACCCACTATCCTAATGTTGAACTCCCTATATATTTTTTAATAAAAGGTATATGAACTCGATGAATTCGGATAAGTTGTAGTATTTCTAATATACTAACGATTGGTATAATAATTTTGTCAAAGAATTGCATATTAAATTCACACTTCAGCATAATTGTAATTAAGCTCTATTTTCGCTTGGTCAAAATAAAGTACGCATTCTTTATATCATCATCAGTTTACTATTTCTCAGCTCAGATAATTTATTTTCTACTCCTCGTAAGTCCAATAAGATTCCTATTGCTGCAGAGAAACGTCGAAACAATGTGTTTGATTATTTGTTTATCATTATTAGTGCGCGGTACAATCGGATAAGTGGGGAAAAGCCAATTTCCGTAGATATTCGTAAACTTATAGTTAACAACCGTCAGGAAGGTCTTTCTTATAGAGAAATTGCTCGAAAATACGATTTGAGTGAAGCAGGAGCACGAAAAATATGCAAAAAGCATGGAGAACTGGGAAGCGTAGCCGATCGGACCGGTAGAGGAAGGAAGCGGAAAACTACAACTAGCGATGATCGCCGAATTTCTCGAGAAGTGGCCAAAAATCCTTTCGCTACCAGCCGAGTGATTCGTGTAAATGCTGATTTAAATATCTCTGAACGAACTGTGCGCAGAAGACTACAGTAAATGGGTTATAAGAGTGGATTCGCCCAACGACGACCTTTGATTCGAAAGGTTAACAGGTTTGTTTACTTCGTATTCAGCATACATTTTTGGCTGAGGTTTATTCCTGCAGGATCAAACGCCTCAAATTCGCTCAAAAATACATCGACAAGCCGATAGAGTTCTGGAAACAGGTTATCTGGAGCGATGAAAGTGAATTTGAACTCTTTGACCACAAACAACGATCACGAGTTTGGACGAAACCTGGTGAGAAACTTGCCGATAAAAATATTCAGATGACGGTCAAGCACGGAGGTGGCAGTATCATGGTGTGGGGGTGCTTTGCTTGGTCGGGTGTTGGTAATATTGAGAAAATTGATGGCATAATGACGGCAGACTATTACATCGGCATTTTAAAGAGAAATCTTATAGAGTCGGCGCGAAAGGTTGGCTTAGAGAAGAAGTTCACTTTTCAACAGACAATGATCCTAAGCATACCGCCCACAAAACCACTGCGTATTTCCGTGCTTCACGTATCAAGCTTTTGGAATGGCCATCACAAAGCCCGGACTTAAATCCGATAGAAAATTTGTGGTCGATATTGGATCAAAATGTCGACAAGGGAGATGTCACCAACCGCGACAAACTGTTTGAACCTTTGGAAAAAGCATGGACAAATATCGACTCCCAACATATTAAAAACCTCGTTGGAAGTATGCCTCGACGCCTGCAAACCGTGATTGAAGCTAAAGGTGGCCAAACTAAATACTAAAATAAAAAAAATCAGTTTGAACGTTGAATCACCATAATGCGTACTTTATTTTGTCCACAAGAAAAATTACAATTTCCAAATATAAGCTCTTTTTATGTTTATATGCCGTTCTCATGTCGCTTTATCTAACATTTTTCGAAAGTACAGTTCCAGTACTGTCTTTTGTTAGAACACTTTGCTTATCCATCTGCCTTAGATTCTACCTAAATCAAGAAAGTTTGAACATATCACAGGTGCGTACTTTTTTTGATTACTGAACCGAAATAACTTCCGAGTTCCAGTGGATGCTTATGTGGATTCAGATAACAGCTTTTTGACAAAAAAAGCGAAAAAAGTGAAGCAGTGTGACAATTTTGCGGTTATGTACGCTATGTTACAAAACAGTTAGGTATTTTTCACGACTTTTTACGAACGAACATGGGCATATTTTTAAAGATGTAAAAAGTATATACTATTTTAGGAATTTCCCTTAAAAAAACACGAAACCCACAAAATGACGAATGTTACAGTTATGCGAATATAGGCAGTAGACATCCTGGAAAACCAAAAAACGAGAAACCGCAATAACGATATCGACATTAAGGAGCTGTGATTTGAACTTAAACAGCATCCAACAAAAATAAATAACGGTTTCACGTGCTCGACATTTTTGGAAGAGTTTTTATCTACGTAGAATAAAGTGCCAGCCAAATTGGCTATTTCGAGTTCCAGAAAAAAACTGTACAAAATGTTCAGCTGCCCGAAAAAAACTCTTCGCCAAATTTCAGCTTAATCGGACTTAAAATAGGGTGGCATAAAGTGATTGGAGTTTGGCTTTTTGAAGTCCGAAAAATCACCCAACGTGAAATTTCCGTTTTCGAAGAGTAGCTTGAAACGTCGAGATCTGGTGTCATGTAAAAAGAAATACTTTGAAAAAAAAAAATCGGCTCTCTGGGACAAAAACGGCTTTCTAGAACAATTCTGAGAGACGGAATTTAAAACATTAAAAATTTGCTTCTGAAATTGATTGCTAGCGTCTCCAAATAACTTGTATAATAATATACACCATAAATAGCAACAAATACATTATTTTTCAATAGGGTGGTTCATACTTTCGACGTAGGGTGGTGCATAAATTGGGAAAAAATTGAATAAAATTAAAAGATCACAGTCCCAAAGAACCGATTTTTTCAAACAGGTATTTGTTCCAAATGACACCAGATCTCGACGTTCCAGGCATTTTTATGCCATCTAGCATTAACAATTATCTCTCGGAAACCGAATATTCACGTGTCTTACTCCCAGAATTATTAAAAACCTTTGGCAAATTAAATTTTTCACGCAAATTTCAGAATTTACGCGGTTTTAAACGCGAATTTCGGAATTCACGCAGTTTTCACGCGGTACGTATCCTCCACGTGAAAAAGACTTTAGTGTATTGTTAACAAACTGTTAGATTCTGAATTGATCCGATCGAGCTGAAATTTGGCATGGGGACTCTATTCGAGAAGACGAAATTTTTGAGTCCTGCTGCTAAACGAAATTCGAAAGTTGATTTCTTATATATATGCCAGTGTGGCCTCCAGCTCGAAAATTTTCTGAGACCTACCTAGAAAGATGATTTTTTAGAAATTTTTTTTTTTAAGTTAACACCAAATCTCGACGTTTCATGCATTTCTAAGACATATGGCATCTAAAAAAATTCGATTTCGACAATATCATGTATTATTACCAGTGCTTATTTTTCATCGATATTTTTCGTGACTTTGACCGCTTTGAGGCACGAGTTCCTGATGTCCGATCGAGTTGAAATGTTGCATGGGGACTTTTTTCGAGAAGACGAAACTTTTGAGCCCTACCGCTAAACGATATTCGAAGGTTAATTTTTTTTCATAGGGGGGTGGAGGCAAGACGGACATGTTAGGGAAACAGTAAATTTTTACGTATGAAACAACATATTTTGACGTAGAACTACGTTTTTCTTTAGCCTACCACATATGGATGTAAATAGGAAAACTATTAACGAAAAGGGGACGAAAAATGTCCCTTTTTAAATGCTTATAAATCGGTTTGTTTTAAACCGATTTTCTTGATTCTTGCAGCAATTGATTGGAAAATCATACACACATCCATCCAAATGTAGAAAAGTGTTGATTGATTATGCGAACTATTGTACTATTGAAAATTGTCAAGCCTTGTTGAAATGAAAATTACGTCTTCTGATTGGTCGCTTGCTGCCTTTCCCTAAAAAGGTCTACAGAATAGTATAACTAGTTAGCCGCATCGTAGTGAATTGCGGAAGTAGCAGCAGCGGGTTGCGCCAGTAAACAAATCACATCACGTATCATAGCAGCGGTGAGGTAGCACCAAACGTCTCGATATACCAGTTAAGGACTTAGACCTTCTTCCCGCAATAAAGTTTTGCTCTATCTTGGCAACAACTCATTCTGTGCTGAATCCTAGAAAACACAATCTGTCCCGGCCGCTTTTACAGATTTTGAACAGCAAAATGCCTTTCTTAAGGCAAATAAACAAGTAATTGAGGGTTAATAATTTTTTGGCAATAAAACAAGCATTCTGTGCTGGATCCTAGCAATCAAATTCTGTCGCGATCACAAAATTTACTTTATTTATTCACCTAATCCCCCACTGTTGGGGCAGCACAAAGGCTACGATCAGCATAACCGATTTTGAACAACAAACTGCCCTGTTCTGTTAGAACACCTTAACAAAGGTGATTCATTCGACTTTACAGGAATAAATTGAAACCGATTCAATCAATCAGCATGAACAAAATTTCGCCGTCTCCCAGCTGCTCAGTTGCAACATGATGCAACACGCAACAGCGAGCAAACGAAATCTTGGTGTTAGAAACCGCAACACGATACGGGTTAAAATCGTTGAGTGTGTAAGAGCACCATCGGCATTTATTCGCTGTATACAAAAATAAAATGCGAATTGTGGAATAATTCGTCTAAAGAACATTAGAGAATGGTAAAACTGAACAGAAAGGCGTGGCCTATTTCGTAGCAACCTTCGGCTATAAAAGAGTGTTTCTGGTAAAACCAGCTACATTCATTAGTCGGAAGGTGAACTGGCTAGACCGTCTACAACGTTGACAGCAGTAGCAGCAGATATCAGCACTCAGCAGTAACAGCGGATTGCAGCGGATAGCAGCGGGGATTGCTCAAGCGAACAATCTGAGCTGGCTTTTAGCAATTTAAATCTGTATTGGCCATCTAATTTGCTGAATGTGAAACAGCTTTCACATCTCGTGTTTTCAGTGTCTCTATTCCCCCACTGTTGAGGCAGCACAAAGCAAGCATTAGTAGACTTTATGACTCATTAATGATACACTTAAAACAATGCATTTGTTAATAGTGTGTGTAGTTATGCGGTCGTGTCTTGGATACAACCTCCCACTTTTTTGGGACCTTAACCCTTTACATTATAGGTTGACACAAACACACATGAAGAATAATTTGAGGGTTTTCGTTGATTCTGTTCACACTCCGGAAACAGGGTTCCGAGGGGTCATCCTATATCAGTTTTTCAGAGGTAGTTTCCATATCATTGAATCTTGAACCATTATCAATTTCGGACAAAAGTTTTAAATGGAAAAGAAAAAAACAAAAATCAGTTTATGCAATCCGCCTCTCCGAAGGGGTCATAGGGATGCCGCATTTAACAGCGGTAGCACGAACCGATATTTTGCAGTCCCTTCGCGTCTCACAGCGGCCAATTGACTTTCGGTGCACGTTTGATGGATGCAATCGAGGCATACCTCAATTTGAAGGAAATACTACTATAAACACTGTCCATCTTACCCATCCTGGTGGAGGACCGTCTCACCCCACCGGTACACAAAATTTTTAAACTCTCATAGTTTTTCAATAACAATATACTTTACCTGTATCTCTTCACGTATAGGTCAGGCATGTTTCAAATAACCGGAATACCGAAAAAAAACGTGGGAAATTGTGTGAACTCGTAGCCTATTTTCTAAATTTGTTAATTTTTGCACATTTGACAAATGTAAACATTAGAAGGGTGGTTCGTAAACAGGCTTCTTCCGTTCTCTTGATTTTTGCCCAAATTTCCTTTTCTACCTGCCAAACCCCTTGGAGAACTAGACTTTCTCTCACACAGAGTGAGTAATTATCCACATTTAGGCGTAGAGTATTTCAGTCGCAGAGTTCCTTTTCACTCTTTATCATCACGTGTTAGGGATAAACCTTTATTTGCTCTCTCAGTTTAAGAGGGAGTAGTTTTCGTTAGCTTCTCCTTTACTAAAAGAGAAGTTGGCCAAATATCAAAACATTTAGGTTCATATTGAAGCCACATCCTAACCGTTTTCGAATTTAATATTATAGTAAGATTCACAACTCACCATGGGTGCGTATTCTGCAGAAAGTTCGATTTTATACTGTTTTTGCCGCACCCCAGAGCGATGAGCGGTAACGCAATGCTCAGTTGGTCGCCGAGAAATTTATTTCATTTTTCTTGCGTGCGCGGATGCTTTGTCAAATTAGGAGCGTTTTTTCGTCAGAGAAACTATTACTCTGCGCTCTCTCTACAGCAGATGGTGTGATGCACATTGAATGTAAGCTCGCAGTTGTTAAGAGGGAAGAAAACTCGTCCTCTTTAAGATGAAGATGAGCAAAACAAAGCCTGTTCGTAAATCATCAACAAACTTTGTGAAAAGGTGGCCGGGACAATTTTGCAAAAAAAAACGCTAAGCGTTAGAACAAGTCACATATCCGTCTTACCCATCCTGACCGTCTTACCCCCATCCCCCATACATCTCATTGGCACTCTACTGGTCAAGTTTAAGTAGTTCGCCGTTGAGTTTAACCCCTCGCCGAACGAGGAATTCATTGCACGAGGCCCGCAGGTGCTCTAATGTCATTTTATCCCAGATTGCGAGGTGGGTTCAAGTTTTCCACACCTTCATGTTTTTATACCAAATGCGGTGAAGTACATCCAGCTTTTCAGGAACAGTAATGGCGGATAGATTTGTCATATAATAAAGATTGTCAAATGAACTAGTAGTCATTGGATGTTTTCATTGAACTAGTAGTTTGACAACCTCCATAAAATGTCAAATCTATCCGCCATTACCGCACGCACCGGCCATTCTGAGCTCTAAATGAATCCTGGAAAATATATCGCAATTCAGAGCTGGGTTTTCTCTGCATTATGAGCCGGCGCGGGCTCCTGTTTCACGAAACGACGACGTTCTGTAGAACTAGTTTCCTATATGTATTTTGGTTGACCTCAAGGAAAAAACCAAATGCGTCCGGCCATCACGGGTGATTCCGACCCAATTCAGGATGATCAATTTTTCACCGGTGAACACAATATCCTGCAACCTTTGCTCCGCGGCCTCCTTTTCCAGTACCTTTCCTCATTTTTTTTCATTCTGGTTTCTACCTCACTGAAAGATCTTGAACATCCAAGATCTTGAGGTTGGTCTGAAATTTATGCTCCAAGTTCCGACGGAGACTTCAATCATATACGTTGAGATTTACCGCCAATTTAATGGAACTAAACACAAAAAATCCGAAATCTAGGTAGTGATAGATCGGTAATATTTTGTGGCAACATTTCAGTTAGGTTGAACTGTGATTTACGAAAAAAAGTTACAGCTGTTATTTTATCGTTAACCACGGGCACTCAGTGGCGGCGTTCTCGGCAACAAATTACAGAGTCTCAGCAGCAATTTTCACAATGGCAGGTGTCACCACAGTACCACACAGTACAGTACCGCCCCCATTCATACCATTTTTGGTTCTTCCGGTCCATAGGTATCTTTTGACTGAACGGGATACAAAACTTCTACACACCTAAATCGGAATGCTCACGAACTATGTCCTTCTTCATTTTACAGTTCGGAATAAGAAAACTACAACACTGCGTTTTTGTTCGAGATCCTTTTTCTGGATAACACTCGGTTCCAAATCAACACATACATCCACTGAACAGTTAAACACAATGGGGATTATTACGGATGTCACCTCATGGTTAGAACGAAGTGAAAAAATCTCACGGTGTAAAAAGACGCGTGCAAATCAAATGGAAATCACTTTCACCATGCCTACATATTACGGTTGTCATTTCACCGTGAAGTGACTCCCGTAATAAGCCCAACATAAATTCGGCGACGAGGTGTCTCCCAATGCAGATTTGTGTATGGTAATAGTTGGAATAATGTAGCAGTTCATTTGCCGGACCCTGTAAAACCTTAAATTTGGAAAAAAAAAAACATATTCAACACAAGTGTGTTAAATAACAAGGACATGAAAAATAAAGTTTCACTGTAAAATATATCTGGTTTTATACTTTTTTCTAAAACTATTTTTACATTTAAAAAATATGAAAGCTGGTCGAAAACAGTAAAGCAATACGAGGCCCGTTAGGTTTTCGGCCATTTTTTTATTAAATCGCGATGGCATTTTCCTGAGAGTATTATCGATCATCCCATTATAAGTATTCTAAGCTCAAATAGCAAATCGGATCGTCTCGACTGTTTTTAACTAGAATAACATTTTACTATGTGTTGAGTACCACTTGAAGATTTAATTTTCATCAAACAATTTATATTCGTGAAATATAACATTCAAGTTTTTCATGTAGAAATAAGTTCTTTCATTATGAATTTCTAATTCCTATGTTTGTATGAAGTTGATTTGACTAGAAATGACACAGGAATGACGGAAACAATTTTTTACTACATTTTCGAAACAAAAAGTTGTAATAGACGAAAACTGAGACAAGTAAAAACCCAGTTTAAATTTTCATGAAAAAATGTATTGGACAAGCCCCCTTCAGATGCTTCTACATACCCACATTCAACTACGTCCGTTTCGTAACCGGAGCTCACTGCACCAAAATAATGTGTTATGTCTGGCAGCGAAGGCATACTAGCTTAGTCCGCCGAAAACACATTTCGCGCTATCTCTGCCAGCAAAAATAGATATTCGTCTGTTCCCACGCTCAGTCAAATAGTAAATCAGTGGTCGTGAAGCTCATACTCATGTGTTGACCGTGAAATAAAGATGTTGAATGACGGTAAGCAGAGCGGTGCAGCCAAAAGTGCTATTTATAACTTTACGATATGTAGCATACATGTCAGATCTGCGTGAACATTGCGATTAATCACCCAAGAATACATGCTTGCAAGTAACGTAAATAGTAACGTACGCAAATCGTTTCAAAACAAAATGACCAGACGAATTATAGCGCGCCACTAAACTGGCTTTTACCAGAATCTAATGTCGCGTTCGTTTTTGCGACGGTGCTAACACCGATTCTGCAGCTGAAAAGCATATCAAATGTTGATATGAATTGTGATTGTAGTTGTGTTAGTGTTATCAAACCACTTTCAGTTACACTCGTCTGCTACACGGGACAGGTTCCACGGAAAGCAAAAGTGGAGTTCTGGTGTAGCTACATCACAAAAACGATGTTTTTTTATTTGAAAAAAGAAGCAGCGCATCTATTATAGTAACACTTCAGCAAACCCAAAACAATAAAATTCAAAATATCACTCGGCACTTGTAACGCCCAATTTCTTGAAGTTTGTCGCTATTTCCTTAACTACAGGTGTCAACTCTTCCAGCTGCTTCGTGATAGCATCTACATTGGACTTGCTATCTCCTGTGGCACTCTCGGCGCTAAGTAGTTTTAGTACCGCATCTGTAACGAGTCGCAATAAAAGATTGAATTTATTTGAAATGTGCACTAGATAAGGTACGAAACCTTACCATGGTATGTTGTCAGTGTTTGAGCGTGTTCCGGGCTGAGCGAAGGCTGCAGGAAACTCAAAATAGCAGACACGAACCGTCCGGACGCGTGTAGCATACTTTGGGTTGAAATCGTGAAAATTACTAGCACAGCCAAATGCAACACTAAAGCCGGATCGGTACAGCCCGATAGCTGCTCCAGCAAACCATGCTTGTGACATAGAATCAAATTTCTACAACAAGAGCGAAACATAATTTAATCAGCATCAATTAATAGCTGCCGTTTCTACGATTTCTCTTATTGATCACCCAGCGAGAGATCAATTGAAAATACGGATAGAAACAGCCAACTTAATTGGCAATAATTACCGATCTTTCTTCTTGTCTATTTTTTTCAATATCATACTGCAAACTTGCAGAGCATTTTCCGCTACCACAAGGTAATCATCAATAGAGGCACTACTATTTGTCGCCTTGTTTAATGCAAGCAACGCCGCCTTATACTCCTGGCTGCAATCCTGAGAAATTTTAGTTCGCTGTTCCGCCGTTAACGTCGTTCCGTTGCTGTTCAAGTTGCACTCAGCGGCCACGTAGAAAAATATTTCATTGCAAAATTCCGTTCCAAGCGTCTTCAGCAAATACTTGATTAACTGTTGCTGCACATCGACTGGCAGCATTTTTATTCCTTTGTCGTAAAGTCGAATATCATTATACAAATTGTTCAGTTTATTCTGTAAATTTGCATGCGTTTGTCGGCGGTTTTGGTTGCTCTGATGCAGTGATATTTCGTACAGTTCATGGGCTTTAGCCATCGCAAGTTTGCTGAATTGACTGAAAAATGTGAAATAATAATTTTTGTTGGGTTATCAAATGGCCAATTTTAAATTAATTACTAACGGGTAATAATGCTGCGCCAACAGTTTGGAAAGATCGTCGAGACCCTCGGGTTCCAGTCCAACCTCAAGTACCTTCGTAATATCCTTCACCGTTATTAACTCCATCGTAGCTTCCTTCCCGGCTTTTTTGGCGACATTGCCTCCGGGTACTTCGTCGTCAGAATCCGAAACATTACCTCTGTTCCCACGGGAATGCTTTTTCGTTGACTTGGTTTTGGTCTCACGTCCCTGGGTACCACCACCTCCCTTTCCACCAGCTGCTTTCTTGCGACGTTCTTCGCGCTTATCAGCCTTGCTCTCACCACCGACGGGCTCCTTGCCGACAGTAGTATCGTTATGTTTCATCATTTTTTCCGCCATATACTTCTGGTAGCTTCCACTGTCGACAGACTTTCTAGCATTTTCATTCGCTATATCGAAGCAAGGTTTTATAATGTCCTCAATAAATTTATTAGTCAAAATTGTGCTGCCAAAAGTAAGTGTTTGGTTTAGCTTAACTGGCGAAATAACTTTTGATAGCAATTCCTCGAGATCATCGTCATCCATAATCGACGGCAAAACGGTGGATATGTCCAAATAACTATTAGTAACGATGCACTCATCCAGTGAAGCGGTAACTTGTTCAATCAGTTTATCACCAATGCAGCATTTTTTCAAATGCGTTATATTCTCATTCGGTAAATGGCTGGCAATGAAAGCCTTAACATCCGTAACCCCTAACCTCGCTACTGAATCGTACTCTAAATAACCGTTCTGCCGGTAAAAATTTTGAACCCATTCCACTTGCATTTTAGTGAAAAGGTGAGGAATATAAAGAGCTCCTGGCGATTTTGAAGTCAAAACCCCCATAGTTGCTACTTCATGAATCAACAAGTAGAACAACTTATCCGGAATACCACTTTGAGCGAGAATAGCCGAAACAGGGGTCGGCTTGGTAATAGCCACCAGAGCGCCTCGAATTTTAGCTTTATTTCGAGTTATGTACGATTGTGTGAAAAAGATATTTGCATTAGATGAATCCTGCTTCCCCATGATGGTTTTGTTGAGATATTTTAACATAATAGAATTCAAAATGAAATCAGCCGGTAAATCGTACTGAATCGTTAAATCGGCAACGTCGATTTGTCCGTCTTGGGCCAGCTTTTCGTTAATCTCCAAGGATACCCGCTGCATATAAGCTTCATCGAATAATTGCCCAAGAATGAATTTAATCGATCTATCTTCCGAGATAATTTGATCCGCCATTCGTTGAATTTTATCAAAATCAACATTCAGTGTCTTGGCCAGATCTACCAAATTGACTCGGCCACCTTGGACGAACATTTCATCTTTCATCTCTTGCTTCAGGTGGGCATAGGTAACATATTCTTTTCCGTCGGTGGTGAAAATCACATCCAATAAACCTTTGGAAATGAGCAAGCTGATAACCTCCACACAGTTTCGTTCCGACAACCTGTAATTACGAAAAGGTGATAGCTAAATACAGCCTTTAATAGCTCGATATTTTGCTAGCATACCTTTGCATGGTTGTAGAAAGTTGAGCCTTTTGTAAATCGGCGGCTAACCGCTTAATTTCATCCCAGTCGGAAGTCATTGTTGATAAGGTTTTAAAAACTTAACTTTTTAGGGAAAAGTCTGCTTCTTTTACTACAATCTGCTGAAAATAATATAAAATTCAGGTAATCGTGAAATTCCACATACGCAAAGAAACGTCACTTTTACTTTGTGTCAACAGAAATCGGTACTCGACTATCAGCTCGATTTGAGTCGCATCGCATGGGCATGAAACCAAAAGGAATATTTGTAATTTACGTAATTGTATTCCTTGCTAAAAGCCAACAATCCTTCTTTTTATTATTTGCTGTATTTTGTTATTTTTTAATACTAGTGAACCCTTTTTTCCTTGTTTTAATTATTTTGCTCTAAAATTTTGATAGGGTAGCAATTACTTAATTGGTGGAACTTTTGATAAATTTCATTTCCCAAATATAAAAACTCTCCTATCAGATAACGTGTTGTAATAAGTATCAAACAAAACTTTGATCTATTGAAGCAAAAATTGGTAAACGGTTAAATAAAAAGGCTTAACGGATTAAAACGAGTTCAAATTTTTGGTTAAGGAAAAGAATCTTTTATCGCATCAAAAACGCATTTAAACTCACGTTCAAACTATTTTTTCTTAGCACAATTATTTCAAACTGTGCTTCCCAACCTACGGAAAGACGTAGTCCAATTATGGTACAGATCGCAATAAAACTTCAACGTCTGTGAAAAAATTACAATAGAAACGTCTCGCGTTTTATGAACTATATTCTGTGAGCAGATGGCAGTTATGGTTATCCATTAAGCTGAAAAGAGCACTGACTTTAATCATTATTACTCAGATAGATTAAAGTATGTCAATTGGGAAAGTTTTTTTTGGAAGATTTGTTATTCACCTCTATTTTTCGTTCAGATCAAAATCCCGAATTAGACGGTAATGATCAGTTTTGGGACAACAACTTAGTAATGGTTCTAACCTAAATGTAAAAAGATACTGTGTACTTTATTTATGTCTATATTCTTAATTTATTGCGATTATACATTATTTCGGCAGCGAACAATAAGGTTTGTGAATTTGTTTTTTCCCCCGATTACATTTCAAATAGACATACCGACTAATTTCGATTACTTTCGGTACACGGTATTATTTTGTTGACTAAATTTTGAGTTCCTTTAATGATTACTTAATTACAATAGAACAGTTATTCCATTAAAATGTATACTTTGGAAGTGACAAATTTTTAAACACCCTTGCCAGAAACATGTACTTTTTTAGACTTCTGTTATAATTCTATCGATTGTGGAAACAATACTGAAATTCGATAGTCTACAAAATACTTCATATGAAGAACGAGCACAGAAAGTATACCAAGTGATTTCAACAGCAAAACTGAATTCATTTTCAACAAACCATATCGTTACTCCATTGAATCGCAATGCCAAAAGCGAATACCTAAAGTTATCTAATCACTAATTGCAGTTGAAAAAAATGAAATAAATCTCAAAAGTCATTTTCCTTTGATCAAAATGCATCATGCAACTTTCCGTCGTTTTCAGTGGCCACTTCAAGTGCCTGTCGAGTTGGCCTTTTTTTCAGCAGCGGTCGGCGTCGGTCCCGCTCATAACTTCCTTAGATCCAGCACGAACACACTGCCGTCACTGGCACTCGCTCCAACCTTGCTGCCACGTGAATTCCAGCATACCTCGAAGATACCACCGGTGCCCTTGTAACTGTGCACCAACTGGCCACTCTGAGTGCTCCAAATGTGAACACATTTGTCAAAACTGCCCGAGGCTAAGAACTTGCCATCGGGACTAAATGCTACCGAATAAACCGGCTCTGTGTGCTTCGTGAGCGTGTGAATGCAAGCCCCACGTTCCACGTCCCAGAGGCGAACCGTGGAATCGAAAGATGCGCTTGCCAAGATCAGGTTCATGTTGGGATTGTTTGTACCGGTTCCTGTTGGAGACCATTTGATGGTGTAGATTTCCTTCGAATGCGCCTAAGGATGAAAGAAAACATGAAAGTAACTGACATAATTAGTTAAAATAATTAAAATAGCCCCTGGTACGTACTTGTAAGTCATGAACGCATGTGTCCTGCTTCATAGACCAAATTTTCAAAGTCATATCATCCGAACAAGATGCGAGTAGCTGGCCTTGTGGATCCCATTTTATAGCATTTACTTCATTCTACAAAAAACAATGGAATGGTTTAAAGCTGCCGTATTCAAAATTCGTCTAGCTTACAGTATGCCCTTGAAAAGATTTTATGGGTTTATCAACACCCAGTTTGCACACATGAATGCACTGGTCGGTACTGCAACTAGCGAAAGATTGATTTGACTGCCAGTCAACGTCCAAAGCAGGAGCAGAGTGGAAGCTAAACTGCTGGGTGCATTGTCCAGTGGCGGCATCCCAAATAATAGTCGTTTTGTCCACACCGGCTGAGAGTATGTAGTTTCCTCGTTTGTTCCATTTCAGCGCGAATATGGGACCCTTGTGTTGACCAAGGGTACTTGCTAACAGTCCATCGGTACGCCAGATACGCGCGTAACCGTCATACGAACCCGTGGCAAGCAGAGTTCCGTCACAATTCCAGTCGAGTGAGGTAACATCCTTGTTACTAGGTACCTCAGTACCACCCTTCTGAATGCAGTGTCTTAAAATCATCTGGTTTGCATTTGTCGTATTGTCAGACATATCCCAAATACGGGCGGTACTATCGCCAGAACCACTGGCTAATAAGTCTGTGCTAGGGTTCCAAGCACAAATGAATACTTCACTTTCGTGGCCACGTAGGACTGTAGCTTTAGAAGCCGGAATTTCAATACTCTGATCAACCTCCATGTTATCCGCTGGTGCGGGCGTCGATGCAGAGGTAGTCGTTGTTGTCGTAGAGGTCGTCGTTTGAGCCGTTGAGGTTTCCTCAGCAGTGCTAGTGGCAGTTCCATTCGTTTCCGTGGTTTCTGTCTTGATCGTTTGTTTTTGTTGGTTCTGCAGGTTTTGCCGGATTGCAACCACTTCCGGCATAACAGCATCTATCAGACTTAAGCTCTCCACTAACCTTTGTTCGGTCCCATCCTCTCCAATGCTGATTTCTGCCTCTGTATACTGGAGACCCTTCTGCAGTATACTGAGTAACGCAGCGGGTGGAACCAATGCTCCATTTATGTTGCTTTGCGAGATGTGTGATTCAATGCCGAATGTGTACGCAGAGTGGGAAAACCCTAAAATTAGAATATTATGTTCCGTTTAGGCTAAGGATCCATAAACAAAATAATCGATGCTGAACTAACCTGACTCCTGAAGGTAGCGGTAAACAAGAAAATTAACTTCGTCGCTTGAAAAACTCATCGTTCCGGTAGATAGCACAGGCCACTGTATTTTGATGATACGTGAAAGATATTGCCCACTGCAACTGCTCGATAACCAACTGACTGACCACTTTTGATAAGATTCAACGTTGAAAATCTAAACTTTATGATACGAATGAAATCGATGTTTTGTTCAGACACAGCATCATTTCGCGACAAAATTCTGATTTTGACAAGAAATTAAAGTTATGTATCGTCAGAAATAACTAACACATCGTAAAAAGAACGCAATATTTTGCGTTCGATAAAATCGGTGCTTGTACATGATCGTGGCGTAAGAAATAAAGTGAAGAATAAATTATTTCATGAGCCGTTTCAGTTCTGTTGATCAGCTTGTAATAAATTTTTTCTGGTTTTTCGAACAGTTGTAGAGCAACATGTCAAAAGGATCTATCTGCTTTGATCAATTTTTTGATCGATCGGTTTCTTTCAACCGCCACGGCTTATTAAACACGTTTCATGATATGTCCTTTACACCATTTGATAGCGGAGAATCTAATCTAGCTTTTTAAATAAAAACCACATGTTACTTTAGCTGAACTATTAAACAAATGAAAAGTCAATCAAGAAAATCGATGAAAGTAGATAGACCCTTTCGACATGTTGCTCTACAGTTGCAGATATTTTTCGAAAACATCTAGCATCTCTGCACTGGGGTGACATAGACCTTTCCATCTGCGCTAGAATTAGTGGTCGATTTCACTAATACAAGTTTTATTTTTGGTTGCAAATAATCAACACGCTGGTGGTAACAAAAAATTTCCTCCTGCTCCGAACTTTTATTCAAATTGTAAGCCGATTTTTAGTTTTATTTCATCAATTTTTCAACTAAAACAAAGTTTGTTAAAACGGATAACACTAATGGACTAGGATTCCTAAGTGAAATATTTTTCGAAATTGAATATCAGCTGTTTTTTTGGTTGAAAACAAATCGATTTTATGAGGATGCACGACTAAGCCTGTATTGGTAAGATCTGGCGTAGAAAGCTCTATTAATTGTCAGTGACTTCTAAATGTATGGGAAAAATGCCTGAAAAAATGCTGTTAAGATACATAACGTCCCCCTTTTTCATTGTAAAAATGGCAAAAACGATGTTTTTTATTGTTCTGGACAATGATATTTAATGTAAAATTGATGTATCTACAATGAAAAACATAGTAAAATTATGGTATAACTATGTACAATCACAGCAATTTTTAAGGTTTTTTTAATGTTTCGTTAATGTTATTTTTTTTCGGGTTATGCAGCTCGATCCGAACGACTTTTGCTATTTTTAATGCTGTAAGCACGTTACACATTGCCATTTTTTTTTGTTTTTCGCTCGTTTGGCGCAGACCAAGGTGTCAATATCAGCACTGCCAATTTTGCTTCGAGCTCGAAAGGAGCTGTCATTGACATTTACCCTTTAGGTCAGGGATTCCAGATGTGCAGATTTGTCTGCAAAACGCAGATTTTTAGCGTCCGTGTGCAGATTTTTATTATTTAGCAGATATTTGCAGATCTTCAGTAGTTTCTGCAGATTTTTGTCAAAATTACCTTGTATTTGCGCAGACTTTCTCAAAATATGTGCAGATTTTTGCAGACTTTTGCCTACGCGAGCGAATTTTTTTCGAATCACGGATAGATTTTTTTCGATTTCGAGCAGTTTTTTGAGAAGTTGCAGACATTTTTCAAAAACATCTGGCATCTCTGCTTTAGCTCATCCAACCAGGGATACCAGAGGTGCAGATTTATCTTCAAAACACAGATTTTAAGAGTCCGTGTGCAGATTTTAATTGATTTGCAGATATTTGCAGATTTTTCAATGTTTTTGCAGTTTTTTGTCAGAGTCAGAGTTGGCCTTTGGTTCAACCCACAAAGCCGAAAATAAATACGAAACATACCGTCGTCACCGATCATTTGTTTTTGTTCGAGTTACTAGAGGCGCTAGATGTGAGACACACAATTCAGAAGCATCAGACGAGTCACTGGCGTAGACACCCGTTGAGGAAAATTTTCATACGTATCACCTTCAAAAAAAAATTAGAGTAGATTTAATTATCTTCCAAATCGCGTAAAAATAATCCACGCTATTGCAAAAAAATCCAGTTTCAAAAAACGTATTAACACGCGATAAAATGGGTAGATTGAGTGCATTTGAAAACCAACGAAAATGATTTCACTGCAACCTGGTGGGGGTGACACCCAGGGGGAGAAGGGGTGACACCCAAATTTTCCGCCCCGTGTGTCACCCGGTCACGCTACACCACTGAGACGAGTAAAAGTAATTTTGAGTGATATTTGTAGAAATTTAGCAACCTGAATTTAAGCGTATATGCCATCGCAGCCCCATATGGAAAATTATACGAGCATAAAATGTTATACAAGTCAGTTTCACACCGTTTCCACCCAATTTCAGTCAGTTTTCGTGAAGCCAGGTTTACAAAAATTTTGTTTTTTTCAATGTTGCCATTATAAATACCAAAAGATGAAACTATATTCGCAAGAAGGTAAGAAACAAAAATGTCCTAAAAGCACATTTTGTACATTTTGAGTACTTAGTAATCATTTATAAGTTTCAATACTGAAAGCTCAATTTTTTCTTTGCTCTTTCTAGATCTAAAAATGGAATGCAGGATTCTCAACGAGCGCTACAGTTATGTGCTCACTCAGGCAAAACAATTGAATTTACCGACAACGGTGATATTCGGGTAATTATGAATGTTTATCAATAAAGATAATGGAGACTAATTTTCTACAGTAACTATTCGCTAACTGGGCACGTTTTAACTGGCTTTCTTTTTAACTGGGGGCTCGCTAACTGGGAGAATTCCCAGTTAAAAAGACAACAAACGTCAAATATCAAAACGAACGGGGGGCATGTGGATTGGGAACGAAAATTACAAACTTAAAGTTTTTCTAATCGAGCATATTTAAAATACAATAACAATAATATTGCTGATAAATGTACTCGCTATTTGAAAGTAAAACTTAAAATCTTTATTTGAGAGATAAATTTGTAAATGTGGATTCCCTGTTTGATGATCAGCTTATGAACGAAAATCTTTTATGGAATTGTCGCGAGGCAGCGTTATCCATCCCAATTTCCCTCGGCGTTGAGATGATATCCCAGTTAGCGAGCTGATTTCAATAACGGGGAAGTGCTCGTCACCCAGTTAGCGAACAGTTGCTGTATTTTGTTTTTTAGATCGCAACTTTCCACCGGAGTCGTTCTTTACGTTTGACGTTGGTGATTGGGATTCCATTCTTGGCACAGGTAACAATGATGTAAAGCAGCGGTTCTCAACCTGGGGTACGCGTACCTCTGGGGGTACTCGAAAGCCTTCAGGGGGTACGCGAAAGAAAAATCAGTAATGGCGGACACCGCAATTTTTCTCTAAAATACTTCATTTGTTTTTCAATCTTGCTCCTAAAACATGACTGTAGCAATCAAACAAACCATAGTTCAATTTGAAGCCTAAACAAGACTACCACAACATGATCTACCACTACTCTCTCCCACTCTGTGAACACATTCCAAGCCAGGGGGTACAATCGATATGAAAAACATCACCAAGGGGTACGCGAAGAAAAAAAAGGTTGAGAACCGCTGATGTAAAGAACGTGCACGATAGAATCGCAAACTGGTAAAACGAAGCGCTACAGTTATGTGCTCACTCAGGCAAAACAATTGAATTTACCGACAACGGTGATATTCGGGTAATTATGAATGTTTATCAATAAAGATAATGGAGACTAATTTTCTACAGTAACTATTCGCTAACTGGGCACGTTTTAACTGGCTTTCTTTTTAACTGGGGGCTCGCTAACTGGGAGAATTCCCAGTTAAAAAGACAACAAACGTCAAATATCAAAACGAACGGGGGGCATGTGGATTGAGGACGAAAATTACAAACTTAAAGTTTTTCTAATCGAGCATATTTAAAATACAAAAACAATAATATTGCTGATAAATGTACTCGCTATTTGAAAGTAAAACTTAAAATCTTTATTTGAGAGATAAATTTGTAAATGTGGATTCCCTGTTTGATGATCAGCTTATGAACGAAAATCTTTTATGGAATTGTCGCGAGGCAGCGTTATCCATCGCAATTCCCCTCGGCGTTGAGATGATATCCCAGTTAGCGAGCTGATTTCAATAACGGGGAAGTGCTCGTCACCCAGTTAGCAAACAGTTGCTGTATTTTGTTTTTTAGATCGCAACTTTCCACCGGAGTCGTTCTTTACGTTTGACGTTGGTGATTGGGATTCCATTCTTGGCACAGGTAACAATGATGTAAAGCAGCGGTTCTCAACCTGGGGTACGCGTACCTCTGGGGGTACTCGAAAGCCTCGAAAAACATCACCAAGGGGTACGTGAAGAAAAAAAAGGTTGAGAACCGCTGATGTAAAGAACGTGCACGATAGAATCGCAAACTGGTAAAACGAAACGGTATGTTTTCTAAAGTTTGTTTTATCTTCCTGGTGAAAAACTTTCAGGAGTTATTATATTATGATATTCAGCCAAAACGAAAAAGGAAAACTATCGGGTTCAGGTGGCATGTTTTTTTTTGACAGAAAATTTGCAATGGTGTTATGAAGAAAAACAATTCATTTTTCATACACATTACACATTGATGTTTCATAATGAAGTGAAGGCATTTGTTTTCATTTCACAGGGACTTGCTGTAGGTAAACAAATGAAATCTAATTCGGAACCTAACTTCATTTTAGTAGAAAGTGTGAAGGACCAGGATGCTCTGAAAGAAAAGTCACCTGCTTCCAAGGCCGTATTAAGGCTTGTGGGAGCCCTTTTCATTTGTCAAAATATCAATGAAGGAACATGTCATACAGAGATCTAAGTTGAAGAAAGCTTATAGAAGGATTATGTTATAGTTTTGTTTAAATTTAGGCTTATTCAAAGTGTCACGAATTTTTTTGTTTTGTTACTCATTGGAAGTGAACTATCGTGGGGGCCCTCAAAGTGTGAGGGCCTCTCAAAATTCTCCAAACACAGATTTGAATTTCAGTATCAAGGAATCTCTAATTCAATAGAACATGAAGAAAACGGGTGGTGTGGATTTATCGTACCAATGGAATGCAGGCGAAAATGATCAATGTTCCTTTAGAAATTCTTAAATATGATAGCGAGGATTATGCAATTGTATCGAGGTGGAAGGTTGAATGCTTGGATAAGCATTATCAGGCGTTCGAAGTTGGAGAAAAGTTAGAAAATGCTTATGTGTTCATAATGAATGTTTTTGATGGGCCTCCGGTTAATGTAGGAAAAATACAAAATAAAGTTATGTTACGTAGGAAGTTATACCACTTTTTTTTTTTTTTAAGGGGGGATTTGTTAGTAGCTTAAGTATTTATGATAAATATTAGTAAATAATGAGTATGTGTGTCCAATCACAAATGGTGACTTCTCAACACTGTTAGAAATTTGTAATTTTGATTGTTAGGATTTGTTTGCTTTCGCAATTAGGACTTATCATTCGTAGGGATTTAAACCTACTTGTCAGGAAAGAGGAAGTAAACTTACAACTAACTTAATTGCTAACTTATTGGCTATAAAGAGAGCTTATCGTAACAATTGAGGATTGCAACGATTTTTGTCGAAAATTGTTAATAATTTTATTTGACATAGCTTCTAATGGTTCAACACCAGTAAGTCTATGTAATTCGAGTGTACCAAACCAAGGAGGACGCTTCAAAATCATTTTCAGAATTTTATTCTGAATCCTTTGGAGCGTTTTCTTCCTTGCAAACAGCAACTTGACCAGATCGGTACAGCATAAAGCATTGCTGGTCTAAAAATTTGTTTTGTAAATCAAAAGTTTGTTCTTTAAACAAAGTTTAGAATTCCTGTTAATGAGAGGATATAAACATCTCGTATATTTGATGCACTTGGCTTGTATACTCTCAATGTGCTCTTTGAAAATAAGTTTTTATCATAAATTAGTCCCAAGTACTTAACCTTGTCGGACCAACTTAAAATAACCCCATTCATCTTGACAACGTGATTATTGTTTGGCTTGAGGAAAGAAGCCCTAGGCTTATGCGGAAAAAATATCATTTGAGTTTTAGAAGCATTGGGAGAGATTTTCCACTTTTGCAAGTAGGAAGAAAAAATATCTAAACTTTTCTGCAATCGACTGCATATGACACGAAGACTTTTTCCTTTTACGGAAATGCTTGTGTCATCGCAGAACAATGACTTTGTGCATCCTGGAGGCAAATCAGGAAGATCTGAAGTGAATATGTTGTACAGGACTGGACCCAAGACTGAACCTTGAGGTACACCTGCTCTGACAGGAAATCTATCAGATTTTGAATTCTGATAGACAACCTGCAGAGTTCGATCAGTAAGATATTTTTTTAAAATTTTGATTAGGAAAATTGGAAAATTAAAAGTTTGCAATTTCGCAATCAAACCTTTATGCCAAACCCTGTCGAATGCTTTTTCTATGTCTAAAAGAGCAGCTCCAGTGGAATAACCTTCAGATTTGTTAGCTCGTATCATATTAGTAACTCTGAGCAATTGATGAGTTGTGGAATGCCCATGGCGAAATCCAAACTGTTCATTTGCAAAAATTGATGTGTGACATCATTCTGTTAAGAATAATTCTCTCAAGCAGTTTACTTATTGAAGAAAGCAAACTGATTGGTCGATAACTTGAAACTTCAGCTGGGTTCTTATCCGGTTTTAAAATGGGAGTAATTTTTGCATTTTTCCATAATTTGGGAAAATATGCAATTTTGAAGCAGCAATTGAAAATTTTCACTAAAAATTCCATTGTGCTCTCAGGGAGATGTTTGATTAGTATATTAAAGATTCCATCGTCACCAGGTGCTTTCATATTTTGAAATTTTTAATAATTGATTTAATCTCATTCAAGTTAGTTTCAATTATTTCTGCAGGTAAACAATTCTGGGAAGAATTAAATCAAATTGACGTGTGACTTCATTTTCAATTGGACTCACAAAATTCAAATTTGAGTTATGAACACTCTCAAACTGCTGAGCAAGTCTTTGAGCCTTTTGTTCATTGGATACAAGGAAACGTTCACCATCTTTTAAAACTGGAATAGGCTTTGAAGGTTTCTTAAGAATCTTCGACAGCTTCCAAAATGGTTTTGAATATGGTTTCAATTTTTCAACTTTAGTCTCAAAATTTTGATTTCTCAGAAGAGTAAATCTATGCTTAATCTCTTTCTGTAAATCTTTATAAATAGTTTTAAAAACAGGGTCACGAGAACGTTGATATTGACGTCTGCGGACATTTTTCAAACGAATTAGAAGTTGAAGATTTTCGTCAATTATTGATGAATCAAATTTCACTTGAGCCTTTGGAACAAAATTTAAATAATTGCTAAATTTTAAATTAGAAACAATTTTAATAGAAAAATTTGTGCCTATTTGAATGGCTTCAAACATTGATTTTGCCTGCAACATGGCGTTCATAAGATCGAACATTGCCTGTTGCAAAAAAGAAAGTTTACCTGCCGTAATAGGCCCCAGGCAGTTGACATTAGAAAAAATATTTTCGGTAGCAATATTAGCTGGAGTGATAGGTGTACAATTATTTTCTAGCGTGTTTTGCTTACCCATATTAACGGTCATTTTCGAACTACCAACACTAGGCGGTATAATGTTCGAACTACCTGTAACCTGTGCATAAGTTAAACGGGTATGCAAAGGAGTAGGTAAACTATGCGTCACTGGTACGCTTGGAGAATTTTGTTTTGAAGTTCGTTTTAATTGAGAAATTGAATTTTGTTTACCTTGCCTTGCCTTAACAATTGCTAAACGGACTGGGCATTGATAAAAATTTGACATATGGTTGCCGATACAATTCGCACAGCGAAAATTTTTACTCTCTTTCACAGGACATGTGTCCTTTTTGTGAGAAGAGTCTCCACAATTAAGACATTTTTGGTCCATGTTACAGAATTTGGAACCATGGCCATAACGTTGGCAAGTACGGCATTGGGTGATATGCTCTTCACCTCCGCCATACTTCCTATAAATTTCCCACTTTACACGCACATTATTCAAAGCATGTGCTTTTTCAAAAAATTTTAAGTTGTTAACCTCATTGCGGTTAAAATGAATTAAATAATTAACAAGGGAAATTCCAGTTCTCTGACTGTTTTCGCCTCGTGATTTTTGTTTCATTAGAATTACTTGGGTAGGGGCTATGCCAAGTAATTCTGTTAAAGTAAGTTTGATCTCATCAACGGTTTGATCGTTGGTGAGACCTTTCAAAACAACCTTGAACGGCTTGGCGTTCTTGGTGTCATATGTAAAAAATTTGTACATCTTGTCAGTTAAATACTGAACAAGACGATCACGACCCTTTACTGAGTCGGCTAATAAGCGGCATTCACCTCTACGGCCAATTTGATAGGTAACTTTAACGTCAGAAACAAACGTTGAAAGTTCCTTTTTGAATATATTAAATTCAGAAGAAATAGTTACCACAATAGGTGGAACTTTCTCCTTTTTTAAAGATTTTATATTTTGTATAGTTTCATTATTAATAACTTCCATTTCACCAGCTTCTTGCTCAGGCAAAATATCAAAAGGATTGTCACTACACACACTCGAAGTGTCAGAAAGAGATGCCTCTCTTTTCCTCCCCGCAGCGATGCGAGGTTTCTTTTTCCGTCCAGCCATTTCAGGTGATACGAAAAAAGTTAAAACAAATGTTAAATTCAAAAGTAGGTAGTCTTGAGAAAGACTGATGGGAAATAACTTTCAGGTAGTCTTTAAAAGACACACTGACAAAACACAAACTTTGAAGCTATAGGCAGTCAAAGACCAGTCCACAAGCAACCGAAAAAACGTCTGATCTGTAGGACAGTTCACGCACTGAAGTTATACCACTTCGATGAGTAAAACATGTTACAACAAAAAAGAATTGCCATTTTACTATTGTCGATGCAGCCAAATAGATTGCAGGAAACTGATTTTGACAGCTTTATTTTATCTGAGTGCGGTGCTTCAAATCTATAATGATCTTGATTAGTATTATACATTTAGTTTTAGTTTTTAAGGCTTACATTCAATGTCTTTTATTTATCTCCTGGCTGCTAGACACGGTTTAACGTGCACCACGTGCGGCTTGTCTTAGGTTAAGCTGAAGTAGATTATTTTTTATTTTAATTACAAATAGTATACAAATAGTACTCCTACCTACTTTCACTGACATCAAATCAACACTTTTAACAATTTTCTTTTACTAAAACTTTCACTCGCTAACTAGTAAGTTAGCACACGTCTTGCTGCTATCGCCTCGGGACTTGGAAAAAAGACCAAGAGAGACCGATCACATGATAGCTCAAACACTTCCGACGAAGATCGTTATCATTTGAGGCACCGCTTCGACGGTTGTCAAGCGCCCTTCGGGATCAGTATTAACCAGGGTGGCTAGTTCGACGGTTTCTTTGCTAACAACTATTTCATTCATTCGAGATTTCCAAGCCATATGAATTTATTTCTAGTAAATAAAACTTTCTTTAAAAATGCCTTTCATCTCGAGCATTATGACGATACAGTTTCAAACTAAATAACAAATATCTAGCTAATTTAATGTATATCATACGATATGCTCATTCATAGAAGAAATAATAATCATGCTGTTTTTAACCAATTGGAATGTATTTGTCACCCGGAAGGAAAACAATTCCTCTTGGGTTTAGCTATACAAGCAAAGGATGATAATCAATTTAAAAATGACACACAAATTGCTCATGTGAAGCAATAATCATACGCTGACGAGCGAGCAATTTGGTTCAGTCTATGTATTTAGTGAGTCATTTCGCCCACATCGGCGACGAGTTTCAGAAAAAAAGAATCAAAGCAGTCCCGAGGACACAGGAAATATATACAGTTGCAGGAGTTCTATGCAAACACTACGATAGGATAAAGGCAAAGGATCATTTATCTACTTCTGAACTGTTGGCTTGAGCCTTGGCATTAAACGCATCGAACAGTTTCTCTTGGAATTCAGCATACTCTGTTGTTTCAAGTGAAGACATCCGCGAATTATGGTTTCCATATAAATGTAAAATTATAAAAACATGTAAATAAAATTGTGAAGATATACAACCTTTAACGACCGAATTACTTAGAGTGCGCTGGGAGTTACGGAACCAGTCATGGCGCAGAACCATGATCTGAATTGTAAAGTTTCACAATATTATCGAATGTACAAATTTGCTTATTGAACACTACATTATGCTTCATTAACATTGTTTTGGCGTTCTCAATCAAATGGGGTATATAGTACGTAACTATGAGTTCATCATCATCAAGGTTGACTACAGGGTTTGAGCGAATCGCTCCTGTTTCTTTGAACATCTTGACATTTGTATTACACGTTATGAATAACTTGTGAACGCATGGTGACCTTATTGCCACAACGATTTATATTATGTATATTGCTAGGAATATAGAACTTTATACATGTTTGGAACTCAGCTTGGACATCTGTCTGCGGTACTAGTTTTGCAATTGTCTTAATCTTGAATTTGCAATTATCCTAAACTACACACTTAGATATTATCACCGAGCACGGTGAAATAAATTTCCGAGAATTCAACAGCTGAGATCTCGGTAGAAATCTCGGTAATACGTCAAAACACCGAGATTCTGTAAAAGCAAAAAATCCAAAACCTGTCAACTTTAATGAGATTCTCGGTAATGTTCAACTGTCAAAGTATTACGGGAACTTCGGTAAAATTTACAGAGGTACGTATTTTGCGATATTTGTTCGTCAGATAACCCAGAATGATTAAAATGATTAAATATACAAATTAATTTATTAATTACTAAGTCAACTGATCAACTAAACACAGCTTTGGTAAATACTGGAGTGTTGTATTGCTTCCAGGAAATAAAGTAACATCTATCACTCTGCAACTTCCATCCTGCGAGCGAGTTAGTAACCTACAAAATTGATTGGAGAAAGAATAAATCGTTTTCTTCAAATATTCTTTGCGGCAAAAAACGAGATCTGAGAAAAATAGTGTATACTCACTCAATATTTTAGTTAATCTGCACTTTGCAGATTTCTCCATAACAATAATCAGCCGCAAAACCTGCTACTTTTCTTTCTACACCGAAACACGAAAAAACCGCTAGTGAAGCACTCGTTATTTTGACAGTTCAGTTTTTCAGAATCTCGGTAAGAGTTTTTTTTTTCAACGAAATCTCGGTTAAATGATGTCAGGGTTCTGAGATTCGGTATTTTAGTTTACAGAACTCGGAAATTTTCGGTTTTACGGATTTTTTCTCTAAAAAAATTTACGCTTTTCCAGTAAATACTTACGGTTTTCGATTTCTCAGTAATTTTCTTACTGAACAACGGTAAACTAAAATGTTTTCAGGTAGTTCGGTATTTTACTTTACCGAGAGAACATTACGCAGTTAAGTGTGTAAGTCAACTGGTTCAACGAAACACAGCATTGGTACAAACTGGAGAGTTGTATTGCACACAGGGAATAAAGTAACATCTGCGAAGTGAATTGATAACCTACAAACTTGAGTGATTAAATAATTAACTTTTTTTTTGTTTTCAAATATTCTTTGCAGCAAGAAACAAGATCTTAGAAAAAATAGTGCATACTCACTCAATATTTCAGTTACCCTAAACATAATCAGCTGCAAAACCTGCGAAACTCGGTATTTTAGTTTACTGAACTCGGAAATTTTCGGCATTATGGGTTTTTTCGGTAAACGAATTTACGGTATTCCCGCATACCTAAGACATACGTAACACGTTGCCTCATAGTGCTTCGTACCTCGTCCTGTCAAACTGCTCTATAAATAATGAACAAAATTAATTTTCTTTTTCTCGGCTTTATCAAGCCCCAAAGAAAATCCCATAAGGACCAGTCAAAAAGTTATTTACAAAATCAACAGAGATAAGTGACTTTTCACCTACGCCCACTAGAAAACGTGTAAACCCGTGTAAAGTTGCTTTTGTTTCCTCCAAACTGTAAATCATCGCAGCTCGTTGCTTCGACTTTTATCACTTTTCAACATTTTTGGTCGATTATGTTCAGCATTATGTTCCTCCGATTTCTGATCATGAATGGAAAAGTTCATACAGAAACAAGTTTAAAACATATATTATGCATTAAGTTGAAAATTGGAGTTGTCGACTAGCGACATTCGATTTTACTCTCATACCGTGCATTATACTTAACGTCGGAAGTAGAGCGCTGTATAGCGCATCTGATTTGCTATACAGCGCATTACTTCCGACGTTAGGTATAATGTACGGTATGAGAGAAAAATCGAATGTCGCTAGTCGACAACTCCAATTTTCAACTTAATGCATAATAATGAGTTTTCAACTGAATATTTGTCCAGCTGCTAAAAACAGCATTGCAAACAAAACAGCTATTTGTAAATATTTTCCTCAACTAGTGGCACTAACACATTCGTACGTACATAGGTCTATGCAGCATTTTTCGAGTAGGAATGAGACAAATGCAGGGCTGCACAGGTACACTACCTTCAAAAACAACTCAAACAGTTATTTTATTCAGAGTGTGGTACCATTCGAGTAGTTCATTTTGTACCAACTTTTTTAGAAGATTTCTTCCTGAGTATTACGTATGTCTTATGTATGTGGTATTCCGCACACTTAATTTATCTCGGCAAACTTCCCAACAGCTGATGGAGCTCGGCGAATTTTTTAACAAATGTCCGCAATAAATTTCGACGAACGTTCAGCAAATATATCGATCTACCGTAAACCAGCAGATATTAAATTTCGTTTGCCGAAGTTCTTGAAAATTCTGTCGAAAACTTGTAGAACATTTCGCTGAATTTATCAGCTGTTGAGTTCTCGGCAATAAAATCTAAGTGTGCGGTAAACACGTTCGGTTTACGACTTCCCGGTAATTTTTTACCGAACAACGGTAAACTAAAATGTTTTCAAGTAGTTCGGTATTTTACTTTACCGAAATAAAGCAGTTAAGTGTGTACAACAGCAGCAAACTACATACATAAGACATACGTAATACTGGCATTTTTTTCTGGTACATGTTACAGAAAATTGCACTCTTTCAGCTGATATATAAAAATCAGAAAACCGTATAAAATTTTAGGACCCAACTGTTTTTGAACTAAGCAGGGGGGGGGTGAGTGAAACTGACAAATTTTACGGCGCGCATCCGGCAGCAGGCCAGTACTGAGTCAAAATCAAGCGAATAAAGAGGGTTTTGACGCGAATAAAAGAAAGTTTAGACCATTTCAAAACTCGGTAAGTTGGTGGAATGGTGGAAAATTCACTATTATTAATCGTTTGAAAATTGTAATGGTGTACAAAATGACATTCTTGAGGAAAAATAATGATGTGAGTGCTCTTACGCATAACGATTTTTTTCAATAACCCCCGAAAATGCGTTTGACGCAAGTTAAATTTTGACACTACAACTGTCAAAAAGTAAACGCAACATTTCACTTCCGCTTAACTAACGTCCGCGTTCGACTCTTTCTCTTGCAAAGTAGATTCCATACTGTGCAGTGTTCTCTGTCGGAGCTAAGGTCAATTTTTGGCGACTTGCACGGTTTTCCGTTCAAAAAATGGCTCTCAACAAAGCTGAATTAGCCTGTGTGTACTCGGCACTCATCCTCGTTGATGACGATGTTGCCGTAACCGTGAGTATTCCATTTTTTACTGCATACGCTGTGTATGTTTTGAACTTCATGACAAATCCATCCACCGGTTCATACACGTTGATTTATTAACTGTCTGTTGAAATTATTCCATTGTAGGATGAGAAAATCTCTACCATTCTGAAAGCCGCAAACGTGGACATTGAGCCATACTGGCCAGGTCTGTTTGCCAAAGCGCTGGAAGGAATTAACGTCAAGGATCTGATCACCAACATTGGATCCGGAGTTGGTTCGGGTGGTGGCGCTCCAGCGGCCAGCACCGCAGCTACCGCTGCCCCGGCTGCTGCTGAAAAGAAGGAAGAGAAGAAGGAGGAAGAACCCGAGGAATCCGATGACGATATGGGATTCGGTAAATACACTGCTCTAAGCATGTTTATCATTTAGATAGTAACGAGGGTTTTATCTGTTTACAGGTCTTTTCGGTTAGATCTTGCTTCACCATCGGATTGCTGTTGCGTAAGGAAGAACAGGAATATTATCCTGTTACTTTCCTTGATCGCAGTTCCATGCGTACAGTTTTTATGTACAAACGTGTGAATAAAATTTAAGTTAATACTTAATTTATTTGGTTTGGTGTATTATCCGAAAATATTCCCCAGGTAATTTGTATCAATTAGTACTGTGCATTCAGGGTTTGTTCACTGAGTACCAGTGTTATTAATTCGAACTCGATCATTTACCCGCATGCATATTAGTGGTTTACTTAAAAAGAAGTAATGCTGCCCATCCTTTTATTTTTTCCTGTGCTCTATTTTATAGTCAGCTAAAGTGCCTAGATTTTATTTTGAAATTTTTGCTTAACCCAACCTTTGGCAACGAAAAAAAACTCTAGTTGTGAGCGTACTGCTGAAATTTAAAATTCTTTAAATGTTAGTCATACTTCAAACATTTTTTTTGGTATCATTTTTATTGAAAATTTTAAATAGAATTCCTACAATTTATGTATATTTTTTCAACATTTTGACTGCTCTGATGTATGATATCATTTTCTGGTTTAAGATGTCTACGATTGTTCATGCATTTTTGAGTATTATTTTGAATAGAAAAACATTATTTGGCGGTAAAGAAGCATCAACAACAGAGTCGGGAATTAAACTCTAACCGAACTAACTATGTAAGTATTAAGGGTATTAACCCTCTAGTGCCCAGTGCCGCCTCTAGACGGCCTTCAGTCAAACCTCTAAAAAGCTTCAATAAGGACTTAAAAATGTTTTTATGGCTTTATAATGATTTTTTCGAAGTCCGTTTAAAAATAAATTTGGGTACTAGAGGCACAGACAAACAGACGTGCCTCTTCAAAGAAAAATCCTGAAAAATCTTCGTCCTTATTCGAAACGTTACACTCGTGCGCCACCATTTGAGCTTATTGCCTACTAACTTATTTTCGTAGAACGGTTTTTGTCTTTGCTAATGGGTGTGCACTCCAGCTTAAATTAACACCAGCGGCAATATTGACGGTTTTTGTCTTTGATAATGAATGTGCACCTTTGCTTATAGCGACACTAGCGGCATTACTGCCCACTTAGCAAAATTTCAAAATAATCGTTATTTTTCTGGTCGATGAAATCATCATCGAGTGGCACGTCTGTTTGTCTGTGCTAGAGGGTTAAGGATAGTCAGGGAGGGACACTCCAGAAATTTAGTTCAGAAGACTAGCTGAAGCTCCTTTGTGTATGCAACGACATAATACTGTCAAAACTATTTCGGCATAAATGATTTCGACAATTCTGTCTATACACTTTTTGGCATTTCTCGCGCTCGAAAAATTCACTCAAACATTCAATTCAACAAACTATTCTCCTGAGTAGCAGACAATCGTGGTAATTAGTTAATCTTCAGGTAATGCGTTTATGTATAATGCCGGTCTTCTGATATTATTACAGTAACATAATGCCCACTCCAAAGCGCGAATCTTCGACCAGCGGGGACAGTCCTGAATGTAAAAAAGAAAAAATAGACGGTTTGGAATCACTCGGCCCATACATTAGCTCTAAGGACAACGCGAAGAATTTTGTTTATATCTCTGACATTCCTCAGATTTGTAAGGATGAACCGTGCGTGCTAGGAGTTGATGAGGCTGGAAGAGGTCCTGTGTTAGGTAAACCTTAAACATTTCAACGTGTACTGCAGAATCGAACAACCTTGTCTCTACCTTAGGACCAATGGTTTACGGAATAGCGTTCAACCCGAAAAGTCAAAATGATGTGTTAAAGAAACTGGGATGTGCCGACTCCAAACAACTGACTGAGGAAAAGCGCGATCAAATATTCAACGATATCAACCAAAAGGATTATGCCGTCGCAAGTGTTGGCTGGGCGGTGGAGGTCATTTCACCAAACGAGATTTCAATGAGCATGTTGCGACGTACAAAGCGGTCCCTGAATGAAGTATCGATGGATTCGGCTATTGGATTGATCAACCGCGCAATCGAGGCCGAAGTTAATATCGCAGAAGTTTACGTCGACACGGTGGGACCACCGGAGAAATATCAAGCCAAACTGCAGGAGCTTTTTCCTCGCTTTAAAATTACGGTGGCGAAAAAAGCTGATAGCACTTATCCGATCGTTTCTGCAGCTAGTATTTGTGCCAAGGTAAGCCGAGATCACGCGCTTAAGGTATGGAAATTTCGAGAGGGAATCGATCCGGACATCAGCTATGGCAGTGGATATCCGGGTGATCCGGTGACGAAAAAATTCCTCAGCGATTTCGAACTAGTATTTGGTTTTCCTCGATTTGTTCGGTTTAGCTGGTCTACAGCGGAGAAAGCTTTGGAGAAGAAAGCCTTTGATGTGGAATTTGACGAGGAAGACGAAGATCAAGCAAAATCTAAGGCAAGCTACGGAAGTGAAAAACTGTCCAAGTATTTTGCTGCCGATAGAAACGAACAGCGAAAGCGCCACGAGTATTTTAGAGAAAGGAATTTAGATCATGTCAGTGAGATTTAGAAAAAAATAGTTGTGAATTGTAAAGTTATACTTCTATGGTCTAGTTTATCTCAATTATTTGCTATTGTGAACTTTATCAAATGGATTATATGTAACATTTCATTCTCTAATCGTGATTACCTATATTTCTAAAATTCTATATAGAAAAAAGTTTTTCGAGCTGCTCAAATCTAATGCTTGGAATATTATTAAACACAAGTTCTACCATCCTAAATAGAAAGAGGTGCATTACGGTAAAATCATCTTTTATTTTCGCCCAAAATAATACGCTAAGGATGTGTGGCCTACTAGAGAACAAATAGTTACAATTTGCATGGAAAGTAAATTCAATAATGACCGTCGACAACAATAAGAGCTTAGAAACGCAAATCCGGCTTATATTTAGTCATGTACAGATCGAGCTTTTCCCAGAACACCATCAGGCTGGCTTTATCCAGATGCCGTTTGGTTCGAGACACGTTGAGCACTGTAACGGCCCAGCGGGCTACGTTTGCATCCAATTTCATTTCATCGTAGCGCAAATGGAAGGCAGCAACTAGGGGAACGAATGCTTTATGTTAGTTTCTATCCGGAGGATCACTGTGGAGGGTAGTACTTACTTTTAGAGAAAATTTCAACCGGATTGCCGTCCCATGGCCATCCCTTGAATTGCCAAGCTGGCCCCATCACAAAAACGGCAACAACGCGGTTCCAGTCTTGTGCAGTTAATTTTATCGGGTTATCGATTACACGGTAAGGTACTGTGAGGCCACCAGCTTTTTGACGCTACAATAAAAAAAAACAAGGTTTAAATATTCTAGTGAAAAGCTAAAGTTAATGGCATATACCTGGATTAGAACTTCATTATCGCGTACTCCGCCCTTAGTTTTCTTTTCCTCCGTAGTGATGAATCTAGGTAAAAAAATGCATCAATTAAAACTTTTAAATAAAGCGACATGCAAAAATAAACACTCACTTTAATTCTTGCAGAATATCTCTCGCGTTGTACATCGTGATTAGGCTAGTGGTGGCGGCTGGAATAATGATAATTGGTGTACGGCTCTGCCGTTTGTTACTATTGCTCTGCGGCAGCATCCGTGCCTGAGCTGACGATAGCAGCTCCTTTGGACGTCCCGGTGGGAGCGCACCTTCCAAAACGTTATTGTTGTTGTTCTGCTGCAATTGTTGCTGTTGGGCTTTCTTCTGCGCGGAAGAGCCCTCCGTCACTAGCTTCAGTGACATACCGTGGTAGGTACCCATAGTATCGATCTTAAAGCCTTCCGTTTCTTCCTTCTGGCGATTGAATCGCTCCTGATCGTACCGATTGTACTGAGCTGGTTGTTGCTGTGGTCTGATGACACGAGGAGGCTCAGGCAGTTTTATAACCGGTGCTTGGGGACGCCCGCGACCTTCTTCGCGGTTCTTAATACCCTGTAATATGGCTAAAATATTTTTTGCGAATATTTTACCATTACTTTGCAGAATTGTGGTCCTTGTACGCCACTGACGTTCTCTGCTAATGATATCTTTTGTGGAATCTACATCGAAATCCAAAATGGCACGCAGATCCGGACCAACACCCATAGTATCGTCATTGTCGGTACGTTTGATTGTAACCTTTTTGTTAGCCAAACGTTTTGCTTTGATGGCAGCGATCTTTTCAACGGACATAGTCTCTGAGAGGGACTTGATGTTGTCGATATTGACGGACGCTTCCTTTTTGTTCACGTCCAATCGGGCAGCTAGCTGTTCTTTAACCTTTTGCACTTGGGTGTCCTCATAACGAGCCTTTTTTGCCAAAGTTTCCAGAGTATCCGATTCCGCTGGTCGTTTGATTTGAGTAGGAATTTCCAGGGGAGCACTTTTGTCGATGCTGGCACAAGTATTTGTTTCGCCATTGAGATATTGCAGTAATTCTTTACGATCCGGTCGGTTGACTGCTGGAATATCCTCGGCAGCCGCCTGTCGAACGTAGACGGAGTGCTGCAGAGCGACATTCTTCAATATGTACAGCAAGCACTCCAGAGTGTAATACTCCTTCGGCGCACCTTTCTTGCCGGAACTGGAGAATGAAAGTTTCACCATGTTATACTTACTTTATTCATCGACAAGAAAGTGGACATCACTTACCCATATTTGAGATAGTTGGTTTTAACATTTTTCGGCCAGGAAAATTCACCGAAAATAATTTGCCCGTCGCGTTCGATGATTTCTTTCTTGTTGATATTGTATTGCCTCAGCAAACTCAATGGATCAGCCATTGTGGCGTAGGGTATCTATGATACTCGAACGGGTATTGGAAAGTTTTATGCACTTTTAACACAACACTTTGGCGCTAGAACTATTTATTTTTGAAGTGAAAATATATTTCCTGTTTGCAATCGTCAACAGAAGAAGCACATCATCACTCAGCATCAGGGTATCGAAAAATCGGCTTTCCTAACACAGTGACAGCGAGCTGTCATATACGCTTATATGTACAGTAAGTTTCCATCAAGCTACGCACAAAAAGCCGATTCAAGCGATAAGCCGATACACGAACCATCATTTATTTACGTGGAAAGCGACATCGGGTAGAAAGCCCAAAAACCACACATTTTAATTTCAAGTCTATGTAGAAAATAATAAAATTTCCGTTTTTTTTTCTTCATCTATAATTTATTTGACACGGCACAAATACAATTTAATGTTTAACGGCGCCAAATATATCTGGTAGCTTACTTTCTAAAGTATCTTAATAACTAAAAGCAAATTTTTATCCTCGCTGCCGACTACGAGCTGAAACTAAATCTAACTTAAAGCAAGAATGTTTTGCATTAAAAGCACTGATTTGTTATTTGATGGTTTTCCATCGCCATAGGTATGCAGCATATTGAATATGTTCCGCTGCTGGGCCAAGATATTACGGACTGGCATATTGGGTTGTCTCCCTCGGGACCTGAGAGTATCGTGCGGGTCTAGTTGCTGTTTCCGGATCCGGGGTCTTAACGTGTTCTTGTCGTTTGGTTGGATGTAGGCGGAAGGGAATAGGATTAAACTGGGGCGTGGATGGATTTCAGGAAAACGTATATAAGGGACATGTAGGATAGGTCACGGCTCGCCAAGACATCACGAACAGGAACAGCCGGCTGCCTACTTTCGGCCTGCAGGGAAGCCATTAATTTAGACCTGGCGTCACGGTGTACAGGGCATGACCAAACCACATACTCTATGTCGTGATAACCCTCACCACAGGCACAAATACCACTCTCCCCGAGCCCAACACGACGGAGATGCGCGTCAAATCTATAGTGATTGGACATAAGCCGGGACATCACGCAAATGAAATCCCGACCTACATCCAACCCCTTGAACCACGGGTTCGTCGATACTTTGGGGATTATGGAATGTAACCACCTTCCCAATTCCCCTCTGGTTCAAGCATTTTGCCAACTGATGATCGTATTCTGACGTACAAGTGCGAAAAATTCATTAAAAGTAATTGGTCTTTCATAAATATCACCGTTTGTTGCGCCCACCTTAGCCAAAGAGTCCGCTTTCTCATTGCCCGGTATCGAGCAGTGAGAAGGGACCCACGCTAAGGTAATCTGAAACGATTTTTCGGATAAAGCACTCAGATGTTCCCGTATTTTCCCCAGGAAATACGGAGAGTGCTTAACATCTTTCATCGATCGGAGAGCGTCAATGGAACTGAGACTGTCCGTAAAGATGAAATAATGGTCCGTGGGCATTTTTTCGATAATCCCTAGGGTGTACTTAATTGCAGCCAATTCTGCGACGTAAACAGAAGCAGGATTATCGAGCTTATGGGAGACGGTTAAATTGTTATTGAAAATACCGAAGCCAGTGGACCCATCAAGAAGTGATCCGTCAGTGTAGAACATATTGTTGCAGTTGATGTTTCGATATTTATTGGAAAAAATTTTGGGGATCTGCTGCACGCGTAAATGATCCGGGATTCCACGAGTTTCTCCTATCATGGATGTATCAAAAAACACAGTAGAATCAGAAGTATTTGATAAGTCGACACGATTTGGAATATTCGAAGAAGGGTTAATATTTTGGGACATGTGATGGAAATACAATGTCATAAAACGGGTTTGAGAATTAAGTTCGATTAACCTTTAAAAATTTTCAATCACGGGACGGTTCAAGACCTCACATTTGATAAGAATACGAGAAGACAGGCTCCAGAAGCGGGTTTTCAATGGTAGTACTCCAGCTAAGACCTCTAAACTTATCGTATGGGTCGACTGCATGCAACCCAAGGCGATACGCAAACAACGATATTGTATTCGCTCCAGTTTGATCAGATGTGTGTTTGCTGCGGAGCGGAAGCAGAAACACCCGTATTCAATAACAGACAATATCGTTGTTTGGTAAAGCCTTATAAGGTCTCCTGGATGGGCTCCCCACCATTGTCCGGTTATTGTACGAGGAACATTCACTCTTTGTTGACATTTTTTCATCAGATACCTCACGTGACAACCCCAGGTGCCTTTAGAGTCGAACCAGATACCAAGATATTTGTGTACCAAAACCTGAGAAATCGTTTTACCCATTAATTGTGTTTGAAGCTGAGCAGGTTCATGCTTCCTAGAAAAAACTACTATCTCAGTCTTCTCCGGAGAGAATTCGATACCTAGCTGTAAAGCCCAAGCAGACAAATTGTCCAAGGTATCTTGCAATGGTCCTTGCAAATCGGCAGCTTTGGCTCCTGTAACAGAGATTACACTGTCGTCTGCAAGTTGTCTTATCGTGCATGAATTTGCCAGACATTCGTCGATGTCATTTACATAAAAGTTGTAAAGAAGGGGGCTTAAACATGAGCCCTGGGGAAGACCCATGTAGCTAATGCGAAAAGTTGCCAAATCGCCGTGCGTAAAATGCATGTGCTTTTCGGACAACAAATTGTGCAAAAAATTGTTTAAAACTGGAGAAAATCCTTGTCGGTGAAGTTTGCCCGAAAGAATGTCAATAGAAACGGAATCAAAAGCCCCCTTAATGTCCAAGAACGCAGACGCCATTTGTTCTTTGCGAGCATACGCCAGCTGAATATCTGTTGAAAGCAGCGCAAGACAATCATTCGTCCCTTTGGCACGGCGGAAGCCAAATTGAGTATCCGATAGTAGGCCATTTGATTCGACCCAATGGTCTAAACGACGGAGTATCATTTTTTCCATCAATTTCCGGATACAGGATAGCATTGCAATCGGCCTATAAGAGTTGTGATCAGAAGCTGGTTTCCCTGGTTTTTGGATGGCGATCACCTTCACTTGCCTCCAATCCTGCGGTACAATGTTTTGCTCCAGGAACTTATTGAACAAGTTCAACAAGCGCCTCTTGGCATTGCCGGGTAGATTCTTCAACAAGTTGAATTTGATTCTATCTAACCCAGGCGCGTTATTGTTACAGGACAGGAGGGCAACTGAAAATTCTGCCATCGTAAAAGGTGATTCTATCGCGTCGTGGCCCGGAGACGCATCACGAACAATATTTTGCTCAGGAACAGAGTCCGGACATACTTTCCTGGCAAAATCAAATATCCACCTACTTGAAGACTCCTCGCTTTCGTTGACCGTTACGCGATTCCGCATTCTTCGGACTGTGTTCCAAAGAGTGCTTATCGATGTCTCCCTCGACGTCTCGTTCACGAACCGACGCCAATATCCGCGTTTCTTTGCTTTAGCCAGGCTTTTAAGCTTGGTATTAAGCTCCGAATACCGTATATAGTCGTCGGGTATACCTCCCTTCTGGAAGGCCAAAAACGCGTCGGATCTTTGCGTGTAGACATCGGAGCACTCTTGGTCCCACCATGGAGTTGGAGGCCGCTCTTTAATCGTTACGCCGGGATATTTCTTCGTTTGGGCTTGCAACGCGGCGTCGAGGATTAAGCCCGTGAGGAGGTTGTATTCTTCAAGTGGTGGGTGATGTTGAATCGACTCGACCGCTTTTGAAATCATTTCCTCGTATAACTTCCAATCGACATTCCGTGTGAGGTCATACGGAATGTCAATTGGTCGCATGCGAGTTGAACCGTTAGTAATTGAAATAAGAATAGGCAGATGGTCGCTACCGTGAGGATCGAGGATTACTTTCCATGTGCAATCCAACCGTAGCGACGTCGAACATAAGGATAGATCCAAAGCGCTTGGGCGCGCTGGAGGTTTCGGGATACGTGTCATTTCACCGTTGTTTAAAATAGTCATGTCGAAGTCATCGCAAAGGTTATAGATTAAAGAGGAGCGGTTATCATTGTAGGGGGAACCCCAAGCCACACCATGAGAGTTGAAGTCTCCCAAAATCAAACGTGGCGAGGGAAGAAGTTCTATTAAATCAAAGAGCAACCGTTGCCCAACCTGTGCTCTGGGAGGAATATATATTGAGGCAATACAAAGCTCTTTACCTTGAATTGTCATTTGACATGCGACAACTTCGATGCCTGGAATCGAGGGGAGGTTAATACGATAGAAAGAATAGCACTTTTTAATCCCTAAAAGTACTCCTCCATATGGGGTGTCTCGATCAAGGCGAATAATATTAAAATCATGGAAGTTGAGATCAATATTTGAAGTAAGCCAAGTTTCACAAAGGGAAAATGCATCGCATTTGTTTTTATTTATCAAAAGTTTAAACGAATCAATTTTTGGTAAAATACTTCTACAATTCCACTGTAAGACAGAGATAGAATCCTTCATATACGCAGTTGAATTAGACATCGAAGGATACAATCGCTGCAAGGAGGGGCCATTGGGCAGTCAACTGCATCAAAAATGATCTAACTGTTGGGAGAAATGCTGTAAGAAAAATTTTAATTGAATCGGGTACATTGAAAGTTTCAAAAATCCAGTCCACAATGTCAGAAAATTTCACTAATCCAGAGTTTGTTTCATCAACTGGATGTGCAAAAGGAACAACTGGGGTTTTAGATGTTCCTGGCAGTGCTGGGAACTCCTTCTGGGACTTTAAATTTGCAAGCCCAGGAGAAGTTTGCTTCGGTTTTTCCGCAGCACTGTTTGGTTTGTTTGTAACTTTCATTTCACTTTGAGAAATCTTAGGACCTTTTCTGGGAAGTTTAGGAGAGGAAATATTTTTCCTCTTTCTAGACTCCCCAGGATTGGCGTAAGATGTTCCCGCTGGTGAATCGTCAGAATCGGTTTCATCAGAGGACAACAGATCATAAGGTTTGATGTAATGGGAGAAGTGGTAACGGTCTTCTTCAGCAACTCAGCGTAAGAACGCTTCGAACGCTTTTTGAGAGACCTCTTTATTTTATCCCTGCGCTGCATGTACACCGCACATGTCGAGAGCTCATGCTGACTCTCCCCACAGTGAATGCATTTTGCAGCATTTTTACTGCAGGAATCATCCGCATGATTCTCCCCACACTTGCCACAACGTGCCTTATTGCAGCAGTAGGCGGCGGTGTGGCCTAACTGCTTACAATTCAGGCAGTTCATGACGCGGACACATATAATCGCACAGGGAGACGAACCCGGTGGATCAAGACGTGGCTTGGTAGCGCTGACCCGGCGAACGTAACTCGAAACGAGTCTGACGGGGTGTATACTGTTTTGCCACCGATGATCGATGCTGACCGCAATTGCTTGCAGTCGAGCACCTTTACATCGGGACAGGTTTTGTTTTTAAAGCACCCTTTGGCACTTGCCAGTATACACTCGACGGACAGACTCGAATCGGTTATGACACCGTCGATCTCCACGTCTCGTGCGGGTATGTAAACGCGATACTCGCGTGTGAAGAGCTCAGAGCAAGCTATATCGTTGGCCTCTTTCAGGTTACTGACCACGACACGGAGCTTGTTAGGCCGGACCTTGGAAATTTCGGTCACGCCCTTGTACTCCTTCGTCAGGTCTTTAGAAGTCTGCAAGAGGTTCAACTGTTTCGATTTCGGTCCCGCCTTTGGCCGAAAATAGACAGTATAGCTGCCCTGGGCTCCGTCTGGGTAAAGCCTGGGGCGAGGGGGGACTGAAGAATGAACAGGAGAGGGGGTAACAGAAGGGTCAGGGTCAGAGGGGTTCGGGGATGGTGGCGCGGGAGGCGAGGGATCTACATCCATCCCGCTAAGTCTAGCGCACTAGCGCCGACAAGAGCACGTACCTTTTTACTTCTCCCTTCCAGTAAGGTTGGTTGTCCGATCGTTCGAAGTTGCAGCCGTTACAGCCAGCAGCACCAATACAGCAGCACCAAACAGCCACCAGCAGCGAGCCAGGTATAAAATTTCCGTTGTCTAAAAACTAATAAAACATATATAATTGTTTTTTTGTAAGTTTTTTGTGACTCAAACTAAAAGAATTCAATATGTCTCACACTAACCGCACAGCACAGAGATCTGTCTCGTCGCTGTGAGTGTCTCGAGAATCAAACTAAGCCAGTTGGTGTGTCTTTGTTAACAATTAGGTTCTACTTGCTCGTCCCGACAAAACATTTTGACGTAGAACTACGTCTCTCAGGAAGTTCGGCTACATAGGGAAGTAAAATGAAAATCTAAAACCCGGAAAAAGTGAAAAATATGTCCAACTTAAAAGGCTAATTAATCGGTTAGTTTTTGATGGAGTTTCTTGTTCTTGCAGCAATATATTGGAAAATCTAAGATTCTTCCCAAATGCAGAAAACTATTGAAAACTGTCAACCCGGCCTTTGATTGGTCGTTATATGATTACTTCCAAAGCACAGAATTATAGACCTAGTAATTTAAAATTTTAAACTGTTTCAGCCGAAGTCGCTCATCATAATTCTAGATAGCGACAACAGCAGTCCTTACTTAGCAGCAGCAGCAGTAGCAGTGCATCGGATAGTGGCCACAGCTGTGACATGGCAACGAATAGCGCAGCGGTTGCTGCGGAGCCCAGCATATAGCGGCCATAGCTGTGGCAACGGATAGCGGCAGCAGTTGCAGCGAGAATATCAGCATCGATAGTAGCAGGGCCAGCTGATGCAGTGGGGCACTTCCTGTAGTGAAATGCTGTCTTTGTAAGATAGCGGGCACTAATAAATGTATCCAATGAAAAGTTGCCTTATTTTGACAACACACCAACGTTCTGGAAGGCTGGCGTTCAAAATACATGAGCCGTCTAGTATTGAGTGTTAAAACAGCATTTCACAGTGTTATTCTCTTACAAGGAATACTTTATTCGCACTGTCAGTGATAACGCAAAGAAGCGATCGGCATTTATACGATATTGAGTTAAACAGAAAAATGTCCTTTACAGGATGAAATAAATACCTAATTGAAGAGTTAATATTTTCTATTGAATTATTTGCACCTTCAAATGTTGAAACAGTTATAAACTTGACTTCATCTCCATGTCTCAGAACGAACTAAATTATCTTTTCCTTTAGTAATAAACACAACACCCGAACAGCTTTTATTATCTGCATTAAAATAAGTTATCGCATAAATAAACCCTAAAAATATCAAGCCAAATGGTCAATACTTGTTGAAGCGCAAAATTCGATTGATCCGATTGGTCGTTAATATGATTGCTTCCCAAGCACAGTCGACAGAATTATAGACCTAGTATTTCGGAACGTACTATTTGGTAGAGATGGGCGATACTGACTTTTATAACTAATCTCTCAATAATATTGAGAGATTTGACGAACTAACTGTTCGTCAGACTGACCAATTGGCCTGTGTAAATAGGGGTTTTTCTAAACCCCAGGCGCTAAGCGGACTCACCTAACTATCGCCAGTAGAATGCCAGGAAACTCCTAAGTGAAGAAAGCGTCCCAAGTCCAGTAGCAAATTAGAAGGTATCGTTCGGATCACTTTAGCACTATCAAAAAGAAACAGTCTTCACAGTTCAAGAATCAACGTTCGAATGTCAGACTAGCTGACAGTTTAATCTTTATATCGTTCACCAATGAGTATAAAAGAGAGGTGAGGAGAAAACCTACTCACACTTGCACGCGCCCCTCTGCTTGCCCCCTTCTGCCCAGAGATGATGCCAAATAGTGACGTAGCTATTTGAGTTTACCATTGAGTTCGTCTAGTTGCTTACATTTGAAGCATTTACTAATACTAGGAAAATGCACTCTCCTCCTCACCTCTCTTTTATGCTCATTGATCGTTCACGTCTAACGTAACCGAAGTTACGTCTAGACGGTGCTATAAACTTCCGACGTAACAAACGTTACCATGGAAGCTTTCGAAAAGGGCGTATGCCATACTGACAAAAGTATCGATACTTTGGTATCGCGATACTTCAATGAACTTCGATACCAGGTATCAGAGTATCAGTTGAAGGAGTATCGATTATCGATGTTCCGATAGTATCGGTATCAGACCTGCATTTTTTTTTAAAAAGGCGTCGTTTAGAAAGTATCGATACCGGTGCTCATTTCTCGCGGTGAGTATCGATGCCAAAATACTCGATGCCGTGACCCCTAGTATCGATACCGCAGGTATCGATGCTAGTATCGCCCCTCCCTACTATTTGGCCTGTACAAGAGCCTGTTTCAGCCGAAACTGCACATATTAGTTCTAGACAGCAATCTTCACTCAACAGCAGCAGCTTTGGCCTCGGATAGCATCAGCTGTAGTAGTTGTATCAGCAGTAATATTTGAACCAGCTGGTGCAGCGGCACTTCCTCTAGTTGAAGCTGCATTTGTGCAGTAGCGAACAGCGTCAGTAGTAGGTACATTAGCCGGCACGCATTATTGTCAAAACGCAAAATTCGACCTCTGATTGATTCCCAAGCACGGTCGACAGAATTATAGATCTAGTAATTTGAAATGTGCTATCTGGCCTTTTAAGAGCCTGTTTCAGCCGAGGCCGCTCATATTAGTTCTAGACAGCGACAACAGCAGTCCTCCCTTAGCAGCACTGCAGCGGATAGCGGCCACAGCTGTGGCATGGCAACGGATAGCGTAGCGGTTGCAGCGGGTCTCAGCATCTATATTAATAGGGCCAGCTGATGAAGCGGCACTTTCTTTAGTGAAATGCTGTCCGTGCGATAGCGGGCACTAGAAATGCATCCAACGGAAAGTTGCCTCATTTTGACAACACATCAACGTTCTGGAAAGCTGGCGTTTAAAATACATGAGCCATCTAGTTTTAAGTGTCAATCGGCATCAAGAAAAGATCAACATCTTATCCGATAATGAGTTAAACAGCAAATTGTTCTTTTCAGGATGAAATAAATACCTGATTCAAAAGTTAATATCTTCTCTTAACTAATTTACATCTTCAAATTTGGAACAGTTATAAATTTGACTTTATCTCCATGTCTCAGAACGTACTGAATTATCTCTATGTCAAATATTAGGTTTGGAAGCAGGGTCTGAGCCGAGCAATTGAATTTTGAATATGTCTCATTTTGTACCGCCATACTTGATAAAGTAATTCAAAAATTTTTATATGAAACATGAAAAAGCACATCAACGGCACCACCCCAGATATGTTCTGCATACCCTGGCCCATCACCATGTCAAATATTAGGTTTGAAAGCAGGGTCTGAGCCGAACAATTGAATTTTGAATATGTCTCATTTTGTACCGTCATACTTGATAAAGTAATTCGAAAAATTTATATGAAACATGAAAAAGCCAACGGCACTACCCCAGATATGTTCTGCATACCCTAGCCCATCACATTGTCAAATATTAGGTTTGGAAGCAGGGTCTGAGCCGAGCTATTGAATTTTGAATATGTCTCATTTTGTACCGTCATACTTGATAAAGTAATTCAAAAATTTTCATATGAAACATGAAAAAACACATCAACGGCACTACCCCAGATATGTTCTGCATACCCTGGCCCATCACCATGTCAAATATTAGGTTTGAAAGCAGGGTCTGAGCCGAGCTATTGAATTTTGAATATGTCTCATTTTGTACCGTCATACTTGATAAAGTAATTCAAAAAATTTTTATATAAAACATGAAATAGCACATCAACGGCACCACCCCAGATATGTTCTGCATAGCCTGGCCCATCATCATGTCAAATATTAGGTTTGAAAGCAGGGTCTGAGCCGAGCTATTGAATTTTGAATATGTCTCATTTTGTACCGTCATACTTGATAAAGTAATTCAAAAAATTTTATATGAAACATGAAAAAGCACATCAACGGCACCACCTCAGATATGTTCTGCATACCATAGCCTATCACCATGTCAAATATTAGGTTTGAAAGCAGGGTCTGAGCCGAGCTATTGAATTTTGAATATGTCTCATTTTGTACCGTCATACTTGATAAAGTAATTCAAAAATTTTTATATGAAACATGAAAAAGCACATCAACGGCACCACCTCAGATATGTTCTGCATACCCTAGCCTATCACCATGTCAAATATTAGGTTTGAAAGCAGGGTCTGAGCCGAGCTATTGAATTTTGAATATGTCTCATTTTGTACCGTCATACCTACTTGATAAAGTAATTCAAAAATTTTTTTATGAAACATGAAAAAGCACATCAACGGCACCGCCTCAGATATGTTCTGCATACCCTGGCCTATCACCATGTCAAATATTAGGTTTGAAAGCAGGGTCTGAGCCGAGCTATTGAATTTTGAATATGTCTCATTTTGTACCGTCATACTTGATAAAGTAATTCAAAAAAATTTATATGAAACATGAAAAAGCACATCAATGGCACTACCTCAGATATGTTCTGCATACCCTGGCCCATCACCATGTCAAATATTAGGTTTGAAAGCAGGGTCTGAGCCGAGCTATTGAATTTTGAATATGTATCATTTTGTACCGTCATACTTGAGAAAGTAATTCAAAAAATTTGATATGAAACATGAAAAAGTATATCAACGGCACCACCCCAGATATGTTCTGCATACCCTGGCTCATCACCATGTCAAATATTAAGTTTGAAAGCAGGGTCTGAGCCGAGCTATTGAATTTTGAATATGTCTCATTTTGTACCGTCATACTTGATAAAGTAATTCAAAAATTTTTATATGAAACATGAAAAAGCACATCAACGGCACCACCTCAGATATGTTCTGCATACCCTAGCCTATCACCATGTCAAATATTAGGTTTGAAGGCAGGGTCTGAGCCGAGCTATTGAATTTTGAATATGTCTCATTTTGTACCGTCATACTTGATAAAGTAATTCAAAAATTTTATATGAAACATGAAAAAGCACATCAACGGCACCACCCCAGATATGTTCTGCATACCCTGGCCCATCACCATGTCAAATATTAGGTTTGAAAGCAGGGTCTGAGCCGGGCTATTGAATTTTGAATATGTATCATTTTGTACCGTCATACTTGATAAAGTAATTCAAAAAATTTTATATGAAACATGAAAAAGTACATCAACGGCACCACCTCAGATATGTTCTGCATAGCCTGGCCCATCACCATGTCAAATATTAGGTTTGAAAGCAGGGTCTGAGCCGAGCTATTGAATTTTGAATATGTCTCATTTTGTTCCGCTACACTTAAAAAAGTTATCTAAAAATGCTCTTGGTTATGTGAGAACTCCTGCCAGGCGTCGAACCATCTTATAAAGTTGGTATTTAATCTAACAAAAATTATAGAATAATAAAAAATACTGTCTTAAACCAAGTCCTAACAAAACTCTTTCCTAGAAAATCTATGTCTGTAGTCATTAGTGTTATAAGATATCTCGGAGGTTTTCGTCCATGCTAATTTTCATTACTGAGGTTTTCGTCCATGCTAAGTTCCATCACTGAGGTTTTCATCGCTGGGATGTCCTACTCTTTTTACCAGGTTGCGTTAGCCTATATGAATGCTTTCGACCTCTACGTGCAGTGAAAAAAGGTGATCAATGGTAAGGGAGTACGGGGCATAATAATCTTAAGAAATTTTTACAACTACAAAAAATGATTTTTTTGCCGCTGGTGCACTATTCTGCAATCGCTGGTTAGTCCAACGACGCGAAGATTTCTCGCGATGTCATCATTTTACAATCACATTACGTCACACATGTTGTGTTGTCTTGGCTAAAGCTTCGCTTCTCAAAAATACTACAGATATTTAATTTGTCTTCTATGGAACGGGTGATAAATTTCACGCACATCACAATGCAGTTTTAGTCTTCTATGATTAAATTGACATATTTGAATAATATTACGAAATTCACTGGAAAATCCTTGTCAGACGAGCGACTCATCGCTTAGGTTTTATTCTGCATGAACAATATTCCTAACGAAACAGACTAGCTAAATCCTTTGCAGTTTTTATCTTTTCCTCGCTTCTTATGAGTCAACACAAAACTCCGTAACACAGTTCATCTTATTGATATTGGTCCTTTCGTTTTCGAGATATTCAACTTTAGAATGGCGAACGAACTAATATGGGTATTTCGGGAATCAGAATGTTTCACGTAGTCCTGAAAATTAACTAAAGTTGCCATAATGGGGATTCCCAGAATATAGGCTAATATTACTGAATACCACCCTATGTCGATTGTTGCGTAATCAAGATGATGCACATTAGGCAAAAATTGTCCTCTTACGCCATTTCAAATCCGAAGGTATAACTTCCGGTTATGTGAAACAGCTCAAAATATTTATTCCAGAATCGAGATGATACCCGGAGACTGGAGATCAAATCTAGCCATTTTAAAACTCAACTCCCGGCTTCCAGAAACTAACCAATATCACTCAATATGGGTATTCCCACAGTCGGGATGATGCAAAGCAAAGTAAAGCCTTGGTGCTACATTACGATTCGGAACTCGACCTTCTGTTTATTTATACGCAGACTTCGCAGCCAACTGTTTAGTGCACAGGAAATTGCAGGGCTAGCGATACGATCCTACTGACACTAACGGTACTTCCCGAGCCGAGACTCGAACCTACGACGACTGGCTTGTTAGGCCAGTATCGTACCTCGAGACCGCCTGGGATGGAAGCAAAGTCAGAAGCTAAAAATCGACCACAGATCATTTTGATATCTGAAGTGGCTACTTCCGGTATAACGACTTGCATCTCCACATAACAGTACTTATCAAAATAGGATTGAAGTAGTTATCAATATAGATGGATATCCCTTATTTGTAAAACAAAACTTTTAAAAAATTGCTGAATCTCGGTATCATTCTTGCCGAGATTTGGACAGCCGAGTGCTCGGCAACTATCTCGTATGAATCTATTTTGCCGAGAATTTTCGAGAAACCAGTGTTAGACAGATGTAATTTTATGACGAGAATCTCAGTATGCATATGATGACTTTTACAACTACACTACTGCCAGTTCGCACGAATCTGTCCTACATTTTTTTTTCCGAATTCCAGCTTGTAAACATCTGTGTGCTGTGTTGCCGAAACTTGGCAATGAGCAAAATTCGTGCCGAGATATCAGTAATGTTTCCGCTGATCTCGGTATCAACAGTGCTTAACGATGAATTCGGTAAAAATTGAGACGAGTTTGAAATTACGGCACATTTAAATGATAAGTGATTACCGTCAAAACCTAAGAGGCGCAGCAACGCGGGCCGGGTATCAGCTAGTGTTATATAATAAATAAAAACAATCGATTTCAAAAATGTTATACACAGACGGCATTCTTCAAATTAATTTTCGTTGCGTACCAGTGTTAGAATTGTTCGAATAATCAGGTACCAAGAGAGAGCGAACTCAGAGATAACTGAAATTTAAACTTCACTGATGTAACGTATTCAAATGGCGACAACATGGAAGAAACGTCAAACTTAGCTCACAAGTTTCTATTTAACACCTTCACGAGTCATACGATCACAATTGACTGCCAGCTGAAACTTGGACACAACTGGTTGGTGTTTCCTGGTGTTTCCTGGTGAGACTTCGTGATGATGGTGCCGCTCCTCTGCACACCTGTCCTTCGTATTGCACCTTCCAAATTAGTTTTGTTGGAAAGCATTATTTGCCACAGCTCGTTGCGTTTCACTTCACTGTTTCACTTCACTGTATCGTACGCCGCTTCAAAGTCAATAAACAGATGATGTGTCTGCAAGTTGTGTTCTCGAAACTTGTTGATCTGTCGCAAGGGGAACATCTGGTCCGTTGTAGATCGCCCCACTCGAAAACCGCATTGGTATTCTCCAACAAAGGCTTCCTGCAACGGCGTCAGTCGCTGGAACAGGATACGGGAGAAAATTTTGTAACCGGAATTGAGGAGGGTTATGCCTCGATATTTACTACAAGCGAGTCTATGTCCCTTCTTGTAGATAGGGCATATGAGTCCTTCCAACCAGTCCGTAGGTAGTTGTTTCTCAGACCATACCCTTAGGATAATCTGGTAATTTGCACTACACAGCCGCTCACTCCCGACTTTGAAAAGTTCCGCCGGTAAGCCGTCCTTCCCAGCGCATTTGTGGTTTGTTAGCTCTTTGTATGCATTCTTCACCTTGTCTAATGTTGGTGGGTCCACAGCTTGTCCGTCCTCCCCAATTTCTATCCTGTACCTTTTTGTACCGTACCTTTTTACTTCTCCCTTCCAGTAAGGTTGGTTGTCCGATCGTTCGAAGTTGCAGCCGTTACAGCCAGCAGCACCAATACAGCAGCACCAAACAGCCACCAGCAGCGAGCCAGGTATAAAATTTCCGTTGTCTAAAAACTAATAAAACATATATAATTGTTTTTTTGTAAGTTTTTTGTGACTCAAACTAAAAGAATTCAATATGTCTCACACTAACCGCACAGCACAGAGATCTGTCTCGTCGCTGTGAGTGTCTCGAGAATCAAACTAAGCCAGTTGGTGTGTCTTTGTTAACAATTAGGTTCTACTTGCTCGTCCCGACAAAACATTTTGACGTAGAACTACGTCTCTCAGGAAGTTCGGCTACATAGGGAAGTAAAATGAAAATCTAAAACCCGGAAAAAGTGAAAAATATGTCCAACTTAAAAGGCTAATTAATCGGTTAGTTTTTGATGGAGTTTCTTGTTCTTGCAGCAATATATTGGAAAATCTAAGATTCTTCCCAAATGCAGAAAACTATTGAAAATTGTCAACCCGGCCTTTGATTGGTCGTTATATGATTACTTCCAAAGCACAGAATTATAGACCTAGTAATTTAAAATTTTAAACTGTTTCAGCCGAAGTCGCTCATCATAATTCTAGATAGCGACAACAGCAGTCCTTACTTAGCAGCAGCAGCAGTAGCAGTGCATCGGATAGTGGCCACAGCTGTGACATGGCAACGAATAGCGCAGCGGTTGCTGCGGAGCCCAGCATATAGCGGCCATAGCTGTGGCAACGGATAGCGGCAGCAGTTGCAGCGAGAATATCAGCATCGATAGTAGCAGGGCCAGCTGATGCAGTGGGGCACTTCCTGTAGTGAAATGCTGTCTTTGTAAGATAGCGGGCACTAATAAATGTATCCAATGAAAAGTTGCCTCATTTTGACAACACACCAACGTTCTGGAAGGCTGGCGTTCAAAATACATGAGCCGTCTAGTATTGAGTGTTAAAACAGCATTTCACAGTGTTATTCTCTTACAAGGAATACTTTATTCGCACTGTCAGTGATAACGCAAAGAAGCGATCGGCATTTATACGATATTGAGTTAAACAGAAAAATGTCCTTTACAGGATGAAATAAATACCTAATTGAAGAGTTAATATTTTCTATTGAATTATTTGCACCTTCAAATGTTGAAACAGTTATAAACTTGACTTCATCTGTATGTCTCAGAACGAACTAAATTATCTTTTCCTTTAGTAATAAACACAACACCCGAACAGCTTTTATTATCTGCATTAAAATAAGTTATCGCATAATTAAACCCTAAAAATATCAAGCCAAATGGTCAATACTTGTTGAAGCGCAAAATTCGATTGATCCGATTGGTCGTTAATATGATTGCTTCCCAAGCACAGTCGACAGAATTATAGACCTAGTATTTCGGAACGTACTATTTGGTAGAGATGGGCGATACTGACTTTTATAACTAATCTCTCAATAATATTGAGAGATTTGACGAACTAACTGTTCGTCAGACTGACCAATTGGCCTGTGTAAATAGGGGTTTTTCTAAACCCCAGGCGCTAAGCGGACTCACCTAACTATCGCCAGTAGAATGCCAGGAAACTCCTAAGTGAAGAAAGCGTCCCAAGTCCAGTAGCAAATTAGAAGGTATCGTTCGGATCACTTTAGCACTATCAAAAAGAAACAGTCTTCACAGTTCAAGAATCAACGTTCGAATGTCAGACTAGCTGACAGTTTAATCTTTATATCGTTCACCAATGAGTATAAAAGAGAGGTGAGGAGAAAACCTACTCACACTTGCACGCGCCCCTCTGCTTGCCCCCTTCTGCCCAGAGATGATGCCAAATAGTGACGTAGCTATTTGAGTTTACCATTGAGTTCGTCTAGTTGCTTACATTTGAAGCATTTACTAATACTAGGAAAATGCACTCTCCTCCTCACCTCTCTTTTATGCTCATTGATCGTTCACGTCTAACGTAACCGAAGTTACGTCTAGACGGTGCTATAAACTTCCGACGTAACAAACGTTACCATGGAAGCTTTCGAAAAGGGCGTATGCCATACTGACAAAAGTATCGATACTTTGGTATCGCGATACTTCAATGAACTTCGATACCAGGTATCAGAGTATCAGTTGAAGGAGTATCGATTATCGATGTTCCGATAGTATCGGTATCAGACCTGCATTTTTTTTTTAAAAGGCGTCGTTTAGAAAGTATCGATACCGGTGCTCATTTCTCGCGGTGAGTATCGATGCCAAAATACTCGATGCCGTGACCCCTAGTATCGATACCGCAGGTATCGATGCTAGTATCGCCCCTCCCTACTATTTGACCTGTACAAGAGCCTGTTTCAGCCGAAACTGCACATATTAGTTCTAGACAGCATTCTTCACTCAACAGCAGCAGCTTTGGCCTCGGATAGCATCAGCTGCAGTAGTTGTATCAGCAGCAATATTTGAACCAGCTGGTGCAGCGGCACTTCCTCTAGTTGAAGCTGCATTTGTGCAGTAGCGAACAGCGTCAGTAGTAGGTACATTAGCCGGCACGCATTATTGTCAAAACGCAAAATTCGACCTCTGATTGGTTCCCAAGCACGGTCGACAGAATTATAGATCTAGTAATTTGAAATGTGCTATCTGGCCTTTTAAGAGCCTGTTTCAGCCGAGGCCGCTCATATTAGTTCTAGACAGCGACAACAGCAGTCCTCCCTTAGCAGCTCTGCAGCGGATAGCGGCCACAGCTGTGGCATGGCAACGGATAGCGTAGCGGTTGCAGCGGGTCTCAGCATCTATATTAATAGGGCCAGCTGATGAAGCGGCACTTTCTTTAGTGAAATGCTGTCCGTGCGATAGCGGGCACTAGAAATGCATCCAACGGAAAGTTGCCTCATTTTGACAACACATCAACGTTCTGGAAAGCTGGCGTTTAAAATACATGAGCCATCTAGTTTTAAATGTCAATCGGCATCAAGAAAAGATCAACATCTTATCCGATAATGAGTTAAACAGCAAATTGTTCTTTTCAGGATGAAATAAATACCTGATTCAAAAGTTAGAAGATATTAACTTTTGAATAATTAAATAATTAACTAATTTACATCTTCAAATTTGGAACAGTTATAAATTTGACTTTATCTCCATGTCTCAGAACGTACTGAATTATCTCTATGTCAAATATTAGGTTTGGAAGCAGGGTCTGAGCCGAGCAATTGAATTTTGAATATGTCTCATTTTGTACCGCCATACTTGATAAAGTAATTCAAAAATTTTTATATGAAACATGAAAAAGCACATCAACAGCACCACCCCAGATATGTTCTGCATACCCTGGCCCATCACCATGTCAAATATTAGGTTTGAAAGCAGGGTCTGAGCCGAGCAATTGAATTTTGAATATGTCTCATTTTGTACCGTCATACTTGATAAAGTAATTCGAAAAATTTATATGAAACATGAAAAAGCCAACGGCACTACCCCAGATATGCTCTGCATACCCTAGCCCATCACATTGTCAAATATTAGGTTTGGAAGCAGGGTCTGAGCCGAGCTATTGAATTTTGAATATGTCTCATTTTGTACCGTCATACTTGATAAAGTAATTCAAAAATTTTCATATGAAACATGAAAAAGCACATCAACGGCACCACCTCAGATATGTTCTGCATACCATAGCCTATCACCATGTCAAATATTAGGTTTGAAAGCAGGGTCTGAGCCGAGCTATTGAATTTTGAATATGTCTCATTTTGTACCGTCATACTTGATAAAGTAATTCAAAAATTTTTATATGAAACATGAAAAAGCACATCAACGGCACCACCTCAGATATGTTCTGCATACCCTAGCCTATCACCATGTCAAATATTAGATTGAAAGCAGGGTCTGAGCCGAGCTATTGAATTTTGAATATGTCTCATTTTGTACCGTCATACCTACTTGATAAAGTAATTCAAAATATTTTATATGAAACATGAAAAGCACATCAACGGCACCGCCTCAGATATGTTCTGCATACCCTGGCCTATCACCATGTCAAATATTAGGTTTGAAAGCAGGGTCTGAGCCGAGCTATTGAATTTTGAATATGTCTCATTTTGTACCGTCATACTTGATAAAGTAATTCAAAAAATTTTATATGAAACATGAAATAGCACATCAACGGCACCACCTCAGATATGTTCTGCATACCCTGGCCCATCACCATGTCAAATATTAGGTTTGAAAGCAGGGTCTGAGCCGAGCTATTGAATTTTGAATATGTCTCATTTTGTACCGTCATACTTGATAAAGTAATTCAAAAATTTTTATATGAAACATGAAAAAGCACATCAACGGCACCACCTCAGATATGTTCTGCATACCCTAGCCTATCACCATGTCAAATATTAGATTGAAAGCAGGGTCTGAGCCGAGCTATTGAATTTTGAATATGTCTCATTTTGTACCGTCATACCTACTCGATAAAGTAATTCAAAAAATTTTATATGAAACATGAAAAAGTACATCAACGGCACCGCCTCAGATATGTTCTGCATACCCTGGCCTATCACCATGTCAAATATTAGGTTTGAAAGCAGGGTCTGAGCCGAGCTATTGAATTTTGAATATGTCTCATTTTGTACCGTCATACTTGATAAAGTAATTCAAAAAATTTTATATGAAACATGAAATAGCACATCAACGGCACCACCTCAGATATGTTCTGCATACCCTGGCCCATCACCATGTCAAATATTAGGTTTGAAAGCAGGGTCTGAGCCGAGCTATTGAATTTTGAATATGTCTCATTTTGTACCGTCATACTTGATAAAGTAATTCAAAAGTTTTTATATGAAACATGAAAAAGCACATCAACGGCACCACCTCAGATATGTTCTGCATACCATAGCCTATCACCATGTCAAATATTAGGTTTGAAAGCAGGGTCTGAGCCGAGCTATTGAATTTTGAATATGTCTCATTTTGTACCGTCATACTTGATAAAGTAATTCAAAAATTTTTATATGAAACATGAAAAAGCACATCAACGGCACCACCTCAGATATGTTCTGCATACCCTAGCCTATCACCATGTCAAATATTAGATTGAAAGCAGGGTCTGAGCCGAGCTATTGAATTTTGAATATGTCTCATTTTGTACCGTCATACCTACTCGATAAAGTAATTCAAAAAATTTTATATGAAACATGAAAAAGCACATCAACGGCACCGCCTCAGATATGTTCTGCACACCCTGGCCCATCACCATGTCAAATATTAGGTTTGAAAGCAGGGTCTGAGCCGAGCTATTGAATTTTGAATATGTCTCATTTTGTACCGTCATACTTGATAAAGTAATTCAAAAGTTTTTATATGAAACATGAAAAAGTACATCAACGGCACCGCCTCAGATATGTTCTGCATACCCTAGCCTATCACCATGTCAAATATTAGATTGAAAGCAGGGTCTGAGCCGAGCTATTGAATTTTGAATATGTCTCATTTTGTACCGTCATACCTACTCGATAAAGTAATTCAAAAAATTTTATATGAAACATGAAAAAGTACATCAACGGCACCGCCTCAGATATGTTCTGCATACCCTGGCCTATCACCATGTCAAATATTAGGTTTGAAAGCAGGGTCTGAGCCGAGCTATTGAATTTTGAATATGTCTCATTTTGTACCGTCATACTTGATAAAGTAATTCAAAAAAATTTATATGAAACATGAAAAAGCACATCAATGGCACTACCTCAGATATGTTCTGCATACCCTGGCCCATCACCATGTCAAATATTAGGTTTGAAAGCAGGGTCTGAGCCGAGCTATTGAATTTTGAATATGTCTCATTTTGTACCGTCATACTTGATAAAGTAATTCAAAAGTTTTTATATGAAACATGAAAAAGCACATCAACGGCACCACCTCAGATATGTTCTGCATACCATAGCCTATCACCATGTCAAATATTAGGTTTGAAAGCAGGGTCTGAGCCGAGCTATTGAATTTTGAATATGTCTCATTTTGTACCGTCATACTTGATAAAGTAATTCAAAAATTTTTATATGAAACATGAAAAAGCACATCAACGGCACCACCTCAGATATGTTCTGCATACCCTAGCCTATCACCATGTCAAATATTAGATTGAAAGCAGGGTCTGAGCCGAGCTATTGAATTTTGAGTATGTCTCATTTTGTACCGTCATACTTGATAAAGTAATTCAAAAAAATTTATATGAAACATGAAAAAGTACATCAACGGCACCACCTCAGATATGTTCTGCATAGCCTGGCCCATCACCATGTCAAATATTGGGTTTGAAAGCAGGGTCTGAGCCGAGCTATTGAATTTTGAATATGTCTCATTTTGTTCCGCTACACTTAAAAAAGTTATCTAAAAATGCTCTTGGTTATGTGAGAACTCCTGCCAGGCGTCGAACCATCTTATAAAGTTGGTATTTAATCTAACAAAAATTATAAAATAATAAAAAATACTGTCTTAAACCAAGTCCTAACAAAACTCTTCCCTAGAAAATCTATGTCTGTAGTCATTAGTGTTATAAGATATCTCGGAGGTTTTCGTCCATGCTAATTTTCATTACTGAGGTTTTCGTCCATGCTAAGTTCCATCACTGAGGTTTTCATCGCTGGGATGTCCTACTCTTTTTACCAGGTTGCGTTAGCCTATATGAATGCTTTCGACCTCTACGTGCAGTGAAAAAAGGTGATCAATGGTAAGGGAGTACGGGGCATAATAATCTTAAGAAATTTTTACAACTACAAAAAATGATTTTTTTGCCGCTGGTGCACTATTCTGCAATCGCTGGTTAGTCCAACGACGCGAAGATTTCTCGCGATGTCATCATTTTACAATCACATTACGTCACACATGTTGTGTTGTCTTGGCTAAAGCTTCGCTTCTCAAAAATACTACAGATATTTAATTTGTCTTCTATGGAACGGGTGATAAATTTCACGCACATCACAATGCAGTTTTAGTCTTCTATGATTAAATTGACATATTTGAATAATATTACGAAATTCACTGGAAAATCCTTGTCAGACGAGCGACTCATCGCTTAGGTTTTATTCTGCATGAACAATATTCCTAACGAAACAGACTAGCTAAATCCTTTGCAGTTTTTATCTTTTCCTCGCTTCTTATGAGTCAACACAAAACTCCGTAACACAGTTCATCTTATTGATATTGGTCCTTTCGTTTTCGAGATATTCAACTTTAGAATGGCGAACGAACTAATATGGGTATTTCGGGAATCAGAATGTTTCACGTAGTCCGGAAAATTAACTAAAGTTGCCATAATGGGAATTCCCAGAATATGGGCTAATATTACTGAATACCACCCTATGTCGATTGTTGCGTAATCAAGATGATGCACATTAGGCAAAAATTGTCCTCTTACGCCATTTCAAATCCGAAGGTATAACTTCCGGTTATGTGAAACAGCTCAAAATATTTATTCCAGAATCGAGATGATACCCGGAGACTGGAGATCAAATCTAGCCATTTTAAAACTCAACTCCCGGCTTCCAGAAACTAACCAACATCACTCAATATGGGTATTCCCACAGTCGGAGTGATGCAAAGCAAAGTAAAGCCTTGGTGCTACATTACGATTCGGAACTCGACCATCTGTTTATTTATACGCAGACTTCGCAGCCAACTGTTTAGTGCACAGGAAATTGCAGGGCTAGCGATACGATCCTACTGACACTAACGGTACTTCCCGAGCCGAGTCTCGAACCTACGACGACTGGCTTGTTAGGCCAGTATCGTACCTCGAGACCGCCTGGGATGGAAGCAAAGTCAGAAGCTAAAAATCGACCACAGATCATTTTGATATCTGAAGTGGCTACTTCCGGTATAACGACTTGCATCTCCACATAACAGTACTTATCAAAATAGGATTGAAGTAGTTATCAATATAGATGGATATCCCTTATTTGTAAAACAAAACTTTTAAAAAATTGCTGAATCTCGGTATCATTCTTGCCGAGATTTGGACAGCCGAGTGCTCGGCAACTATCTCGTATGAATCTATTTTGCCGAGAATTTTCGAGAAACCAGTGTTAGACAGATGTAATTTTATGACGAGAATCTCAGTATGCATATGATGACTTTTACAACTACACTACTGCCAGTTCGCACGAATCTGTCCTACATTTTTTTTTCCGAATTCCAGCTTGTAAACATCTGTGTGCTGTGTTGCCGAAACTTGGCAATGAGCAAAATTCGTGCCGAGATATCAGTAATGTTTTCGCTGATCTCGGTATCAACAGTGCTTAACGATGAATTCGGTAAAAATTGAGACGAGTTTGAAATTACGGCACATTTAAATGATAAGTGATTACCGTCAAAACCTAAGAGGCGCAGCAACGCGGGCCGGGTATCAGCTAGTGTTATATAATAAATAAAAACAATCGATTTCAAAAATGTTATATACAGACGGCATTCTTCAAATTAATTTTCGTTGCGTACCAGTGTTAGAATTGTTCGAATAATCAGGTACCAAGAGAGAGCGAACTCAGAGATAACTGAAATTTAAACTTCACTGATGTAACGTATTCAAATGGCGACAACATGGAAGAAACGTCAAACTTAGCTCACAAGTTTCTATTTAACACCTTCACGAGTCATACGATCACAATTGACTGCCAGCTGAAACTTGGACACAACTGGTTGGTGTTTCCTGGTGAGACTTCGTGATGATGGTGCCGCTCCTCTGCACACCTGTCCTTCGTATTGCACCTTCCAAATTAGTTTTGTTGGAAAGCATTATTTGCCACAGCTCGTTGCGTTTCACTTCACTGTTTCACTTCACTGTATCGTACGCCGCTTCAAAGTCAATAAACAGATGATGTGTCTGCAAGTTGTGTTCTCGAAACTTGTTGATCTGTCGCAAGGGGAACATCTGGTCCGTTGTAGATCGCCCCACTGGAAAACCGCATTGGTATTCTCCAACAAAGGCTTCCTGCAACGGCGTCAGTCGCTGGAACAGGATACGGGAGAAAATTTTGTAACCGGAATTGAGGAGGGTTATGCCTCGATATTTACTACAAGCGAGTCTATGTCCCTTCTTGTAGATAGGGCATATGAGTCCTTCCAACCAGTCCGTAGGTAGTTGTTTCTCAGACCATACCCTTAGGATAATCTGGTAATTTGCACTACACAGCCGCTCACTCCCGACTTTGAAAAGTTCCGCCGGTAAGCCGTCCTTCCCAGCGCATTTGTGGTTTGCTAGCTCTTTGTATGCATTCTTCACCTTGTCTAATGTTGGTGGGTCCACAGCTTGTCCGTCCTCCCCAATTTCTATCCTGTTTCCCTCGACGACTCTCCTACCTTCCTCACCGTTCAACACCACTTCAAAATGTTGCTTCCAACGCTTGGCCACCTGCGATTCATCGGTAATCAGGTACCACTACCTGTTATTACACATGGCAGGTACTGGCAGTGTCCGGTTCCTGATTCCATTTATTGTTCTATAGAAGCCCCTCGTGTCGTGCCTGGTGAAGCAATTCTCCGCCTCTGCAAGGACGCGATCGTAGTGCTCACGTTTCGTACGGCGGTGAAGCCTCTTTTCGGCAGCTCTGGCCTCGGGTATTTCTCCCGCATCTGACGCGTCACACGATTAGCTGCTACTAACGTGTTGGCGTAGGCTCAGTTCTTCTCTAAACCTCTACCCAGCAAACCAGAAGTCGTATAAGAACGTTAATTCTAAGTCACTCAAATGTGCATATCAAGTTGAAATTATATAAGATGCAACATTGAATTTGTTTATATCGTATAAAATTAATATCCTATAAAATGCAATATTAGGTTATATATGAACAATTTAACGTGTCAAATAAAATTGTAAACTGCGTCATTCCTTTAAGTTGTATAAAATGCAATTTAAAGTTGCAAATGAAGCCATTTAAAATAGTCTGCGAAGTTATACAAAATCGCAACCAATTTTTTTTACAATGTACGTATATGGCCTCCAGATTTGTACACATAGGCGAATTTCATGCATCTTATATGGTCATTTTTTACCAAATAAAAGTTCACTTAACAGAGTTGAGCGCGAGTTATATGAACCAATTTGTTTGCTGTGCAGACACTCAGCATCGAATCACCCACTACGCATGGTTCCCGTTGTCATGCCTATCACTTCTCGCGCTGTTTCGCTGACCGCATCATGGATGTGCTTCCACTGCGCGTTCAGGTTCACTCCAACTGGTTCACCGATCTGTCTATCAACTTTCCGAGTATACTCTGCAGCAACTCCTTCCGCTGATAACCTCTGGATGTCCAGACGTATTTTCCTCGCCGATCTCGATTTAAATACGTTGGACAACCGGGCGCGAATCTCGCCTATCACGAAATAGTGATCCGAGTCGATGTTTGGCCCTCGAGAGGACCGCACATCTATGACGTCTGAAAAGTGCCGGCCGTCGATCAGCAGGCCTCCATTGGGGTGTCTCCAGGTGTGCTTCCAAATGTTCAGACGTGCAAAATGGGTACTACAGATGGCCATTCCTCTGGCCGCGGCGAAGTTTACTAACCTCAAGCCGTTGTCGTTGGTGGTAGAGTGAAGGCTTTTCCTACCAATAACGGGACGAAAGAAATCCTCTCGTCCGACTTGTGCGTTCGTATCTTCGATGACGATCTTCATCGTGTCATGGGCACTACGTTTTCTCAAGGAGCTCATAGAACTCCTCCTTTACGTTATCGGTTTTATCGTTTGTCGGCGCGTACACGTTGATAAGGCTGTAACTGAAGAATCTGCCCTCGATCCTCAATACGCATAGACGGTCATTAATAGGCCTCCACATAATAACACGCTTCACTTGGTTTCCAAGTAGTACGAAACCGACGCTCCGTTCCGCTCTATCGGATCGACCGCCCGGAATTCACGTTCTTTAGTATTAGGCCAACGCACCTCTTGTATGGCTGCTACCTCCAATTTTATCTTCCGTAGCTCCCTGGTCAAGACGCCCGCACGTACCGGTTCGAACAGAGTCCCAACATTCCAAATGCCAAGTTTTCAATCGTTGTCTTTTTTCGTTTGCCTAGGTCTATACCGATTTTTTTTTATTCTCGCTTATTTTCCGTCGGTCTGCGCCAACGGCTTTACTTCCTCATGCGATGGAAGGCGTGACCCTAGAGATTTTTCGCCTCAGAAAATCTCACGGTGTCGGCTAGAATTAAATCTAGACCAGTTAGGTTGGTTGTGAGTGGATCACGCCGCCTCACAACCATCGACACCTATGTCGGCGTTGGGATTCGAACCCAGACCACCAGCGTGGTTGGCGGAGACGTTACCAACTACGCTAGGCCCCCCGCCTAAGGTCTATACCGATTGTTACGGCAGAGCTGCATGCCATCGCGGGTCGACATGTGGCGACCGTCGAGGGCACACAATACAGGTGTGACCACTGACAGTACCTAACAGTCCCGGACTAGCAGCGGGAGGTCGCCTGGGGGTGAGGAGGGTCGAACCAGGGACAGTTGACTCCTCACAAAAGCCACAAGTACCCGGAAGCACCTCTGACGGAGCAAATAGAGCCACTCCCATCACCCAAAAGCACTAACCCGCCCATTGGGCCAGTAAGTTCCCAATTATGGCAACTGGAAGCGTAGTGAACGGATATGAGTTGGATTTTGTAATGGTACATGCATCGAGCTCCCTTAGTAAAGTCGTGTGACAACGGCTTGAAACGGCGAGGGGTCTCCGTTCCATAAAACCTGGCAGGCCTTTCAGTACGTTCCAAATCCATTGTCTGGTGGGAATCAGGCAGGAGTAGGATCAGATGGTTGTTCCTGACTTGCGCCGGTCGGTGGAGTCATAGTTGCCCATAAAGCGCTATGACTGCTTACCCTAGCCACGACCTCACTGCTCTTCGGCATAGACCACCATGGGACCACATAGGAAGGGGGATCCAAATAAATCAAAATAAACTCAGGAAAACCGAAAGAGACGGATGCGGAGGGAGTACCAAATCCCTTCGCACGAGGTGGCATTCAGCGGTCTCCGCAGAAGAAGGCGGAGGCAGATGCGGCGAAGCCTGGAGGTAGAAAAACGGCGAATCCGTCCGTATCCACACCAGACATCTCGGTAGACGGTCCCTTGCTATTCAAGGTCGTCGAAAGGTGCATGGACACGTGGCCAAGAGTTCTCGGCGAATAGGCGAAATACCGCTGGCGACCAGATGCAGAGACAAGAAAGAGTACGAAGAACTCGTAGCCCGAGTGAAGGTGGCCGAAAAAGCGGCCAGGGCCAAGAGGGCGACTGCATCCAAAGAGGTGCAGATAGACGCCCCCTAGTTCGTGGTGGTTTGCTCTACGGGGCAGGTCGCTAAGCGAACGATGCAGTCCCCGGGGGAAGCGGCCCCCGGGAACACCAAGAAACGGTTGGTAGTGCTACTCCCACGGGAAAGCACAAAACCGGTTCAAGGTTCACTGGGAAACCGGCCGAGGAGGAGGCTACGGGCAACCCTTGGACTACCGTAGAAAGTAGAAAGCGTCGGGAAGGTGCGACGCGCCAAGATGGCGGAGCAGCCAGAGAACCAAAGGCCAAGAAGGTGCGGAGTAGGGTGGATGCCCTCATACTCAAGACGGATGGGTCCAAGTTCTCAGAAGTCTTGAAGAAGATGAGGTATGAAACGCAGCTCAAGTATCTGGCGGCGGATGTGCGGAGTGTCCGCCGATTTCGCACTGGCGAGATGATACTTGAGCTCCTGAAGGACGCCAAGAAGAAGGGGCCTACCTATAAAACGGTAGCCAAGAAGGTCCTAGGGAAAAAGGTGCAAGTGGTACTGACCTCAGAGGTGACATGGGAGGTGAGTCTCCCATGTGTATGATATGCTCCGGGAAACGGGACGCCAAACACTTCATGAGAGACCCAAAGTGCCCAGCTGGTAAGCCGGCTGCGAAACCGCGGGCATAAAGGTAACGCAGCAGAACCTGAACCATTGCTTCGCGGCGCAGAACCTGAATCATTGCTGCTACACCAAGCAGCCACTGAGTCGTTGTCGGACATCGCCATCATGTCGGACCCCTACCGCATCCCTCTGGAAACGGTAACAGGGTTGCGGATAAGTCCAGTATGGCGGCCATATGGACGACGAGCAAGTTCCCGGTTCAGGAAGTTGTCCCAACCTCAGAAGAAGGGTACGTAGTTGCCAAGGTGAACGGAGTATTCTACTGCAGTTGCTTTGTTCCGCCACGTTGGTCAACCGAAAGGTTCAGCCAGATGGTCGACCTTTTATCCATGGAGCTAACGGGTCTAACGCCCTTGGTGGTGGCGGGCGACTTCAACGCTTGGGCTGTTGAGTGAGGAAGTTGCTTCACGAACCAGAGGGGTCAGCGGAAGGGGGAAGCGTTGGTAAAGCTCAACCTAGATCTGGCCAACGTTTGGAACAAAAGTACATACAGCAGGAATGGTGCGGAGTCGATCATTGACGTGACGGCAGTCTGACGACACACGATAAAGGTGAGAAGAACCGCGCTACTCCTGAGACATGGTGACCAACCACAAGGCAAGTGGTTTGTTTCATTTCAATGCAGCCACAGGCGCAACCCGCGGTTATCAGCTGTTACTTCTGAGTGCTGATATCTGCTGCTACTGCTGTCAACGTTGTGGACGATCTAGCCAACTCACCTTCCGACTAATGAATGTAGCTGATGTTACCAGAAATACTCTTTTATAGCCGAAGGTTGCTACGAAATAAGCCACGCCTTTCTGTTCAGTTTTACAATTCTCTAATGTTCTTTAGACGAAGTATTCCACAATTCGCATTTGATTTTTGTATCCAGCGAATAAACACCGATAGTGCTCTCATGCACGCAACGATTTTAACCCTTATCATATTACGGCTTGTAATCAAGCAAGCGATTTCGTTTGCTCGCTGTTGCGTGTTGCATCATGTTGCAACTGAGCAGCTGGAAAACGGCGATATTCTGTTCATGTTGATTGATTGAATCGACTTAAATTTATTACTGTGAAGTCGAATTAATCACCTCTGTTAAGACGTTCTAACAGAACAGGGCAGTTTGTTGTTCAAAATCGGTTATGCTGATCGCAGCCTTTGTGCTGCCCCAACAGTGGGGGTATTGGGTGAATAAATGAAGTAAATTTTTTTTATCGCGACAGAATTTGATTGCAAGGACCTAGCACAGGATGCTTGTGTTATTGCCAAAAAAATATTAACCTTCAATTACTTGTTTAGTTGCCTTAAGAAAGGCATTTTGATGTTCAAAATCTGTAAAAGCTGTTTTCGCATTCAGTAAATAAGACGGCCGCGACAGATTGTATTTTCTTGGATTCAGCACATAATGTGTTGTTGCCAAGATAAAGCAAAACTTTATTGCGGGAAGAAGGCCGAAGCCCTTTACTGGTATATCGAGACGTATGGTGCTACCTCGCTACTGCTTAGATACGTGATGTGATTTGTTTACTGGCGCAACCTGCTGCTGCTACTTCCACAATACGCTACGATGCGGCTAACTTAGGGAAAGGCAGCAATCGACCAATCAGAGGAAGTAATTTTCGTTTCAACAAGGCTTGACAATTTTAAATAGTTCAATAGTTCGCATGATCAATCTACACTTTTCTACATTTGGGTGGATGCGTGTATAATTTTCCAATGAATTGCTGCAAGAATTAAGGAAATAGGTTGAATACAAACCGATTTGGAAGCATTTAAAAAGGGACATTTTTCGTCCCCTTTTCGTTAATAGTTTTCGTATTCACATCCCTATGTGGTAGGCTAAAGAAAAACGTAGTTCTACGTCAAAACATTCAGATTTCTTTTTCGGTTATAATCGTATTCAAGTCACTGTTGTCAGTTTCTGCTAGAGGATTAACAAGTTGGTGTTTGGAACACTTGTGCAATTCAGTGAATCTTATAAGACCTATGCAAAATTATGCAGTTTAGACTTTTGTCCCTTGTTACCATAAATTTAACGCACTGTGCAGCGCCCGGAACCGTTTCATCTACCTTTTTGATATCTGCGTTAGAAAAATTCACCAAAGGCATGGATTGTGTATGGAAAATTTGATCTTGAAACTTTTTCGTAATTTTCACCATGTGGTGTGTGGTAGTGATAAATATCATTCTATAAAAATCTTGTGTGTTTTAACTTTCCAACGATAAATTAATTATTTAAATCGGTACAGTTGTGTGAGAGGTATTCCAAAAACGTTACATGCTCATTTTTGTTTTCACAGACTGTACCCCAATATAATGAAGAAATACGTGTTCCCATGTCAAAACCCAAGTTTTTGAGGTACAAAAGCAACACACTTTGAATTTCCTCCGCGGTCGCCACGTGTCTATCTGTGGTGGCATTCAGCTGTGCTCTTAGTGTCAGGTTTCCGTCCGCCGACGAAAGCCTCATAGTAACGTTCTAGAACCCTGCGCAGTCGAGCTGCCTTCACGGCTACTCGTTATAGGCAATCGCAACTACGTTTTGAGCAGCAGGACAAATATCCAGTTGGACACCTATTGTTTGTTTCAAACTCGGTTTTGAATACACTTTTCATCCGTGACCAAGAATCGGGAAAAGCTGCTGAACGTAGTCGACAAAAAAAAGTAAAAAAGTGGTAAAAGGTAGAAAAATTTATATGCGATAATTTACAGTTAGGAAAAAACAGCAGCAACTTTACACGTTTGCTAGTGTGCGTAGGTGAAGAGTCATCTATATTGCAAGCAGACAATATAATTGACTAACCAGCGGCTGTGAACTTGAAGCTAGATGTTGAATTAATTTTGAAAAAAGCAGGTACCCATTTCGCGTGACTATTATGCCCCGTACTCCCTTACCATTGATCACATTTTTTCACTGCACGTTGAGGTCGAAAGCATTCATATAGGCTAACGCAACCTGGTGGAAAGAGTAGGACATTTCAGCGATGATAAACCTCAGTGATGAATTTAGAATGGACGAAAACCTCAGTAATGAAAATTAGCATGGACGAAAACCTCCGAGATATCTTATAACACTAATGACTACAGACATAGATTTTCTAGGAAAGAGTTTTGTTAGGACTTGGTTTAAGACAGTATTTTTTTTTATTCTATAATTTTTGTTAGATTAAATACCAACTTTATAAGATGGTTCGACGCCTGGCAGGAGTTCTCACATAACCAAGAGCATTTTAGATAACTTTTTTAAGTGTAGCGGTACAAAATGAGACATATTCAAAATTCAATAGCTCGGCTCAGACCCTGCTTTCAAACCTAATATTTGACATGGTGATGGGCCATTTTTGAATTACTTTATCAAGTATGACGGTACAAAATGAGACATATTCAAAATTCAATAGCTCGGCTCAGACCCTGCTTTCAAACCTAATATTTGACATGGTGATGGGCCAGGGTATGCAGAACATATCTGGGGTGGTGCCGTTGATGTGATTTTTCATGTTTCATATACAATTTTTTGAATTACTTTATCAAGTATGACGGTACGAAATGAGACATATTCAAAATTCAATAGCTCGGCTCAGACCCTGCTTTCAACCCTAATATTTAATATGGTGATGGACTAGGGTATGCAGAACATATCTTGGGTATGGCCGTTGATGTGCTTTTTCATGTTTCATATAAAATATTTTGAATTACTTTATCAAGTATGACGGTACAAAATGAGCCATATTCAAAATTCAATAGCTCGGCTCAAACCCTGTTTTCAAACCTAATATTTGACATGGTGATGGGCCAGGGTATGCAAAACATATCTGAGGTAGTGCCGTTGATGTGCTTTTTCATGTTTCATATAAAAATTTTTGAATTACTTTATCAAGTATGACGGTACAAAATGAGACATATTCAAAATTCAATAGCTCGGCTCAGACCCTGCTTTCAAACCTAATATTTGACATGGTGATGGGCCAGGGTATGCAGAACAAATCTGGGGTGGTGCCGTTGATGTGCTTTTTCATGTTTCATATAAAAATTCTGAATAATTTGTTTAAACGTGACGGTACAATATAAAACATTGGACTTTTCAATTTGAGTCGGAAAATATCTCACAGACAACATTTTTGGCAATGCATTCGCATGTTGATATTAAAGTAATGCTTTCAATAGTTTAGAGCTACCATAATTAATTGAATTTTATTTAAGAGCAATCTAAGTTTTTTTGACGATAATGATAACAATTTTTCGCTTGAATCGGATTTTTGTGCTTGAAGCGGCTTTTTGTGCGTAGCTGGGTATGTGGTAATATCCTGGCTTTTGTGCTTTATTTTCTTTGGGGCTCGATAAAGCCGAGAAAAAGAAAATTCATTTTGTTTATTATTTGCCGAGCAGTTGGACCGGACGAGGTAAGGAGTACTATGGGGCAACGTGTACCAGAAAAAAACGTCAGTGTTACGTATGTCTTATGTATGTGGTTGGACCACATACATAAGACATACGTAACACTGGCGTTTTTTTCTGGTACACGTTGCCCCATAGTACTCCGTACCACGCCCTGTCAAACTGCTCGATAAATAATGAACAAAATGAATTTTCTTTTTCTCGGCCTTATCGAGCCCCAAAAAAAATCCCATAAGGAACTGTCAAAAAGTTATTTACAAAATCAATGCAGCATTTTTCGAGTAGGAACAGTACAAATGCAGGGCTGCGCAGGTACACTGCCTTCAAAAATAACTCAAACAGAGGTTTTTTTTGCAGAGGTTGGTACTTGCGAGTAGTTCATTTTGTACCAACTTTTTTGGAAGATTTCTTCCTGAGTGTTACGTATGTCTTATGTATGTGGTTGGACCGTGATGAAGTGTGTCCGAAATTGTAACCAAAGCCTTAAATCCAGGGAAGCGCAAGTTCAATAATCAAAGTATGCTAGCATGATTATTACTTGAAGCTTATGAAATTTATTATTTATATTACATAAAAACAAACCAAAATATTTTGTAAAACGACAATGAATACAAAAACAGTACAACAGAGCAACTGACAGGGATAACAATACTCATCGCAAAAAAATGCTTTTTTTCCTGGCGTAAGTAAAAATAACTCAATCTGTGAGTTATCTTTTACGAGCGTGTAACTTAACTTTATTCAGGTGATTCGCGGGCGGGTGCTGTTTTTGGAAAAGTGGAAAGCGATTATGTTTTAAATTCACCGGGATCTGATCTGATGATAAACAATAAATCTAGTAAATTTATATCCCCATTGAACAGTTTTAACGTCTCAAAATGATTCATGATATTTTATTCACACTGTTTTCTTCTAATTCCGATTTACCAATTGAAAATTTTACAGTAAGCTCATCAGTGTTACTTCACCAGCTTTTTTAATTTTATCCGCTCATTGCTTACCCGCAGATTCCCGAAGTAGCTTCCAAGTTCCTCCATCCGGGTGAAATCAAAATATTAGAAGATTTAATAAAGATCGCCAATCAATATAAAGAGCTAAAAAAATTTATTCATCAGTACGGAACACAATCGGCTGGACTAATCAAACCAAAGCAGCAGAAGCCTTCGGAAGAACCGTTGCAGCAGGGATTGTACTTGCAGGCATTTGCCGATGGGCTGGACTTAGCAGTGAAACCATACCGTGACTTGCTGGTTCAGCTGGAAGCAAACTATTTGAAACGACCGAATCTGTCTTTGATCTTCATTTACCACCAGGTCAATCAATACCAGGCACTATTCGCATTTCTTCTCCGACTGGTGAGCGGAGTTGTAACACAGCGGATCCATGGTTGTGCTCTACTGCAATATCTCCAACAGCATTGTCTACATGGAAATGAGAAACACTATCAGGCTGTGAAATTGTAGGTTGCAATCGTTTATCAGTAACTATCAAATTTTACATTTTTTCCTTTTCCAGGATACAGAATTCGGTCTATGCAATTTTCATCAAACAGTTGTTTGGATGGTTACTACACGGTAAATTTGTGGATCAGTACAGTGAATTCTTTATCCAGCACGTGGATAGTACCAGAAACCATCCCGGGTCCACGATGTTTGAACGAAGTATGCATGGTGGTGGAACCACACAAGCATCGGTCAATACCTTTTCGGATAATACCAGTATTAACACCGAATTGTGGCGTTACGAAAATCGTCGGGAAATTTTGCCGTACTACTTTCCTGCCAGCTGGGCCGAAAAAGTTTTATTTATTGGGCAAACTGTTCTGATGTTGAACTGCGATCCGAGAGAAAGTGGTGAGAAAAAAATAAATCGGGAAAAAAAGTTTGCTGCCGTAAAAGAGAGTCTTTGGGGTGAGTTAGAATACGAGTTTTTCAAAAAATTTCACCATTTACAAATGGACGAGAATTTGAACATCGCCAAGTTTGAAAATATCGTTGACGAAATCAAACTTTGTGTGACAGAGCAGATGTCTGAGATTGCCATCAAAGAGGCAGATTTAATGAAGCAGCTGAAGCTGATCAAGGATTACTATATGCTTGGTCGAGGTGAACTATTTTCCGAGTTATTGAAACAAACACGGTCGCTACAAACGCTATTTGCTAAAGGTATCACCGATGGTTCGTCTAGGGACTTGAATCGTGCATTCCAATTGGCAGCAAACAGCGTCAATATAACCGAAGACATTGACCAGTTCTCATTCGTTTTACCTCCGAATGAGGATGTGGAAAGTCTCTGTTATGAAACGAAAGGAATTTTAAGCTACATAACCCTAAAATACAAAGTGAAATGGCCGTTACATTTATTGTTCTCCCCCAAAACATTGGATAAATACAATGAAATGTTTCGGTTCCTGTTGCGCATTCGAAAGATCCAATACGATATCCATCAAGTCTGGTCTTTCCAGCGGGAGTCTAAGGTTAAAAAGAACTCGGAGTTACTTCAATTCCGAAACAAGTTGATGTTCTTGATGGACAACCTCCAATACTATTTGCAAGTGGACGTTCTTGAAAGTCAGTTCAGTATTTTGATGACGACCATTAGTGAAACGAAGGATTTCGAACGGATTCAACGAGCACATACCATTTTCCAGGCCAACGTACTCGGTTTGTGCTTTTTGTTGTCCAATGCACCAAATGTAGACGCGACATCCACCACTGGCATCATTCACGTTAACGAGAATCCAGTACTAACTATTATCGATAAAGTGCTGGTTATTGTCGACAAGTTTTGTTCTTTCTGCACCAGCTGTAAAGATCCGATGACCAAAATTGAAAGACGAGAATTTAACGGATATGATCAGGCGTGAGTGTTTTAACTATTTTCAGCGAGTTCAAAACTAAATTTGATGTTTTCTCTCTAGGTTCAAAAATCATGTCGACTCATTGTTAAAGCTTTTAATAGGTTTGAAAGCTGGACCTAGTAGCGCACCCCTTTCTCAGCTTCTATTACGCTTGGATTTCAACTATTGGTTTAGTAATAATACACAGGTTACAGATACGGCTTGATCAAATAATATTTATGGGTCTACTTCCATTTTCTGCAAGTGAGCTTTCATTAAAATACACTTAGTCATAACACAATCACAAGGTAAGCCATGCTCTTCCTTTTCAGCGTCCAGTAAAGTTAATTGAAGATTATACCTACAAAGTTGTTAGTATTAAAAAACAAAAATTTTATCAAAGTCGAATTCCTTCAAACCTTCTCACGTGATCGGTATTTCTATTCAAACTTAGAATGAAAGCTATTGGGTCCAATTTCTCCACTTCTTCACAGGCGTTTTCGGGTAGTAAAATCACGCTCTGCTTCCAATGCGTTGGCGTACTGTTGGGACTCGTTGATAGCACGACTTCTTTTGTTGGTTGTTCAGGATCCCCGCTCGGAAAAGTGCAATCAAACCATAGGCAAATACCTTGGAACTTTCCCGATTTCTGGATTACCATTACCTCCTTCATTTCGAATGAACTTAGATCATCTACGCTGACCTCTTTCAAATCCAGCCATGCCATTATGTGGCCCTCGTGCAGTAAGTGCTCGGCTGAAACGTTCAAGACCTCTGGCTTGTCAGACTTATGCTTCCGTAGTGCCCGTCCAAAGCACTGCATATTTACTCCAGATAAGTTTTCAAACTCATCGAATCGACTAGGAACACTACAGGGTGCAACAAAAATAGTCGCCGTATCCGGAAACATGAGTCCATTTGATCTGAGGAACTTATCTCTCGCGTAAATCACCGAATCAAGCATTCCCTCGTGCAACAGGAAAAATCCCATCCATTCGGAAACAATAATATCCACTTTATCAATTCCTGCTGGCAAATCAAAATCCTCTATCCTGCATTCAAACACATCTATCGTTTCTTCAAATCCGTTTTCACGAACAATTTGCCGTGCGAGAACTGCCAATTTTGATGCTTCTACTGCATAAACCTTTCTTGCACCAGCCTGGGCACAAAATATGGACAAAATTCCAGTTCCAGTGCCGACATCGAGGACGGTTTTATTCCTGAATAGATCTGTGTTGCCGACAATCGCATTTCGGTACGCGTCTTGGCGGGCTCTGTCCGTTAGCATCAACTGATGAATCTACAAAAATGTCGCTAGAAATTTTTAGATTGAAGAACCTTTACGATACCTCTAGATCTTCGTAACTTTCAAAATACTCTTCATAGTTTCCTGGTAAATCGGTCGTCATTATTCAATGCAAGAGCAAACCATCAGGGAAAATTCTAGTGCACGTTTTCTCCCTCTTCTGAAGCACACATTGACATTCTCCTTTAAAAACAAATACTTGAACCGGTGATAAGTTATGGAACCGTTTCGCAGTTATGCAAGGCACAAACCAAAATCAAGCTACATAAGCATAAAGTTACATCAAAGCGAACTCTGTATAACACTAGATGAACTAAACAATTGAAAATTCCTTGACCTACAGAAAACGTCAAAATGGGCTGCGTGCACTGTCCGCCATTACCGCTCGTGGAAAGCTGGATTCAGGTACAGAAAACAATATCGCACGCTAGCCTGAGGGGCTAATGCGGTCTCGATCAACTAGATTAGTTAAAGAATTCGTTATCGATATTGTTTTCGGCACATTTTGCATGTTGTAGGATAAGTACAACGATACACCGTGCCCCAGTGCTGAGTCGAGAGAATTTCCACCTCGGAAAGATCCTCGACCTGATCGGGAATCGAACCCGATATCACAACCGTGTGGGAGAGCTAGCCGACCGACATCGCTAACCACAGAACCACGAGGACCACGGGATTCAGGTACAGTCAGGTTTTATTTCGCGTTTTTACGAGTTTTTATATGTGGATTTTACAACTAACGCGGTTTTCACGCGATATTGCGCAATTCAAAAATGTTTGCGCGGATTTGTGAATTACCGCGGGTACGTATCACCCGCGTAAAAAACTGTATAAAAAATTCGTGCACTAATAGCGAATTTTTTTATTCCACTGCGGCGGGGCAAATCTACCGAGAAATAAATCAACGATATCGAGATTTACGACTCAAGTAAGAATGAGATGCCATATAATCGTTTACGAAGCACGTGCGGTGGAGGATTGAATCTGACAAATTTCACAGTGCGCTTCGGGCAGCACGTCAGGTTAATACTGGGTCAAAATCGAGCGAATAAAGAAGGGTTTTGACAGCAGTTAGGTTGGCTCCAGGTCAAAACTAGGTGGGCTCTGGGAATCAAGAATGTACAGACGTAACACTAGAACCTAGTTCCATCGTCAAAAAAATATTTTCAATTTACAATCGAATAAGAGTTTTTGCGCAACAACACTGTCTATGACGCTGTCATACCATCTTATACATATTTTGTGGTTCCCAATTTGGCACATGCACGTACGCAAGCGCTGATGTAGAAACACAAGACGCAGCGCGAACACGGCAGCAGATGGTGCTAATGTTACTAACGTGGTGTAGGGGAACAACGGGCAATACGGACAGGACGGGTAAGATGGACCACTATTCATTTCTATATGAACTATTGATATTTTTATACAATTTTCGTACTAAGTTGTTCACTCACGTTGCTTTTGCGACCCGTTTCCCCGCAGACTGTTTTAGAAGAAACGAAAAACCACAGACAACACTTTCAACAATTTTTCATGACCGCAACGCTGGTTGGCGATGTCAAATTTCGACCAACGCACACTGGCAAAAATGAACCCAAATTCTCACTAATTAAAAGCCGCTGGGCTGGATACCTTAAATAAAGCATTTTTTATGTAAAATTGGTCAACAAATTGATTGGCAATGGTTTCATTTTGAACAGGGCACGGGAAAATATCACCTATCGATTTATTGACCAATTTTACATAAGAAATGCTTTATTTAAGGTATCCAGCCCAGCGGCTAAAAGTGGCGGCAGTTAGTAGTAAAAAAAACTTTAGTTGCCGTTTAATATAATGCATCAAGTTGAAAATTGGAGTTGTCGACTAGCGACATTCGATTTTACTCTCACACCGTACATTATGCTTAACGTCGGAAGTAGTGCGCTGTATAGCGCATCTGATTTGCTATACTGCGCCTTACTTCCGACGTTAAGCCTGGCAAATTTTATACGCGGCCAACAAAATAATCGATGCTACCGTCGGTGGTGTGATTATCAGCATTCTGTAGCATACATTTCGAGCTGAAGATTATCGAATCGGTTCTTTTTAGAACTATAAATGCTTGAAGATAAGAGTTACGAGAATTTTCACAACTACTCCTAGTGTGAAATGTCCATCTATTTCTCAATAATCATTTTTACAATAACGACCAGGGCGCACCAAAGATAAACGGTAGTGTTGCCTATGAATAGTTTATCACAACAAGACATAACCCTCATTTCAAGAATTTTCACTGCTAAATTGAGTGATTTTCCGGTTTAATTGTTCGTTTGTGTTCACTCGAACACCGTTATCAGTCAAACATAAGAAACGAAAATTAGTTAATCTAAGAACCAGAGTGATTTTCGCAGCGGGAAAGCAAAAACTTTCTTTTGATGCTTATGAAAATCACTCAGTAGTATTAAAGATGTATTGGTTTGTTTCTCTTTCTTTCTATAAGCTACGTGGCCACGCCCTAATGGTAAAAATCTACGCTGAACTCGATACAAAAGATTGCGTGCGGAAAATTCAGCTTCAGTTTAGTTTGTTCCACAATAGCGAGTGCGGTGCAGCTGTTAAAGCTTTGCGACATTGAGAAACGAGAGCTGCATACGAGTCAACTTCCAGGCACCGCGGAGCATGTTACCTGTATTCTGCACACGGCAGCAACAATAACCATCGTACGCTGCAGGATGTTTTGCTGGCACAGCTGCTGGAGGGCACAGCGGAGGGCAAATTTTATACGCGGCCAACAAAATAATCGATGCTACCGGTGGTGGTGTGATCATCAGCATTCTGTAGCTACATTTCGAGCTGAAGATTATGAAATCGGTTCTTTTCAGAACTATAAGATGATGAAGATAAGAGTTATGAGAATTTTCACAACTGCTACTAGTGTGAAATTTTTGTCTATTTCTAAATAATCATTTTTACAATAACGACCAGGACGCACCAAATATAAACGGTAGTGTTACCTATGAATAGTTTATCACAACAAGATATAACCCTCATTTCAAGAATTTGCACTGCTAAATTGAGTGATTTTCCGGTTTAATTGTTTGTTTGTGTTCACTCGAACACCGTTATCAGTCAAATGTCAAAAATTAGTTAATCTAAAAACCAGAGTGATTTGCGCATCGGGAAAGCAAAACCTTTCTTTTGATGCTTATGAAAATCACTCAGTAGTATCGAAGGTGTTTTGGTTTGTTCCTCTTTCTCGAAGCTACGTAGCCACGCCTTAATTGCAAAAATCTGCTCTGAACTCGATACAAAAAACTGCGTGTAGAAAATTCAGCTTCAGTTTAGTTTGTTACACAATAGCGAGAGCAGTGCAGCTGTTAAAGGTACGCGACATTGAGAAACGAGAGCTGCATACGAGTCAACTCAAAATATTCATGGTGCGATTATCAGCGTTCTGTAGCACGAATTTTTAACTGAATATTATGGAATTGGTTCTTTCCAGAACTATAGATGCTTGAAGATAAGAGTTATGAGAATTTTCGCAACTACTACTAGTGTAAAATTTTCATGTATTCATGCATCGTTAGTTTTAAAATAACGACTATCAAAAATAAACGGTAGTGTTACCTATGAACAGTTAAGCGCAGCATATAATAATATTTAGTTTAGCATATATTAAAAATTAGTAAAGCGGGCAATGTATGTAGTTTCGCGGGAATGCGAAGATGAACGGGAATAGAAGGTGTGACTAGAATTAGAAAAAATTTTCCCTCGTCCAGACGGGACCTTAAAATGTAAGTCAATATGACAAAAAATGAAATTAATTCGTAAAAGTATATATTAAATATTTAGTCCTACGTCACCATTTCATACAACCCCTAGGGCTGTATACCTTGTAGTATTTTGAAGATTATGTTCTCATAACTAAGGTTACCATTTGGTCGGGGTTAAAAATCTGAACAACTTTTCCGGTACAAATTTGATATGAGGTGTTTTCTTTTTTTGAGGTACCGTAAACTGGGGTGACTTTGATCACCGGGATGACTTTGATCACAGACCTCTTTTTCGAAAATGTGGTAAAAAAGCGCTCGTAGTGCTTGGGATTTGTCGTAATCTTCACTGATTGTGTGGATATATGTCTGCACTGCTACTATTCATGAATTTCCTGCTATTTTAATAGTGTTTTTCATGCTAAAATATTAATTGAAAATAAAGTGTATTTTTGGCGATTTTTGTTGCATACAAACAATCGGTTCAAGCAGATTCAAAACAACAAGCTGCAATACGTAAAGTTTTTTTTTTGTTCCCAGATTAGTTCTTAAGATCAACAAATATTATAACAATGCATTTCATTGTTATTTTTGCAAGTTTTTCCTCGAAGGCAATGTTGAGTCCCAATAATCTCCACAGCGTATTACATATATCTCCTTAACAGAAACCCAAGACGTGAAGTAACATGCAAATTTGGACAATTGCATAAGTCATATTTCACGTGGACTGGTTTTTGATGATTTTAGACCACCTTCCCTCTCAGTGGATTTTCATTCATATATATTCTAAAAATTTTGTATGAATCTTGGACATTCGCCAACATAAACTGTTCACGTAGAATGTGAATGGCCCCAAAATTGCTTATAATATTTCTGAACTCGTTTAAGTCGTTTTAGGCTGTTTAATTTAGTGAAAGTAGCAAAGCGTTACTCCAAATTCTTAAAAATAATGAAGTGATCAAAGTCACCCCGGAATGATGATTGGTGTAAAATGTTTAGAGCATATTTAAAAACAGCAAAATTGTTACTCAACTTTCGAAGTAGTGACTGTATCTTTCTCAATACATGCCAGTACTTATTTTAAAAATATCAAACAATATTGTTTTCAGTATATTCTGAAAATATTTGAGATACAATAAAAAAAGTGATCAAAGTCACCCCAGTTTACGGTATCAATAAATAAAACACGTAATTTGAGATTTACACTTCAAAATACGCCACTCATTTATTTATTTAAAGTATTTCTTGGACGATACAATTTTGCAACTTTGATTCATTAGGCATTAGTAGATACCAAAAAAATGCAGCACACGTAAACTGTTTAAAATTAGGTCCAAAAGTTTCACACAGTTTTCTGATTTTTATATATCAGTTGAAAGAGTGCAGTTTTCTGAACGAAACATGATTTTTAGAAAAAAATTAACGTTGTCCTTCAATTTTTAAATGAAGAATAACAAGCTGCTCGAAATACCTTAAATGACAATTCTCCCATATATCGCACGTGTGCGTAATGTCATTTAAGACATTTCGAGCAGTTTTTTATTCTTCATTAAAAAATCGAAGGAAAACGATAAACATTTTTTAAAAATCACGTTTGCTCAGAAAACGCGGCTTTTTTCAAATGGCATTTTAAAAACTGGTATCAAGCTTTTTACGCGCCATAATGGCGGATGCTAAAAAGCAAAATTTGTATTAAATCATTCACCCTTTTGACAACTTTGTTTATGTCAATTTGAAGTCTTCACGTATTTTAGTAAAAGAAAAATAAATCTGGCAAAATTTGTGTTGCCAATTCCTCAGAATTTCCAAAACTGACGTAAGCAGAGAGGTTCACATATTACGAACACGCATTATAGCGACCGCCATCTTGGTGCGAAAAAAGCTGGATAGCTTTTGGACCCAAAAGTCAGATAGGTAATTGAGGGTCGCGAGAACTAGACAATTTCTCTCGACAAAATTCAATCAAAGAAACAAAATCGTACAAAATGAGTCCGTTTCGTTTCGGAGTCAAAGTAAAAGTACAGAACAATCTTCAACATTTCTGAACATCCGACATCATACATCATTCAGAAAAATCAGTACAAATGCTAAAATATGAAAAATGAATCAGGACCAGTGCTGATAAAAGTCATTTTCTCCAGCAAAATTCTTCGAAAATTACAGCCAATCATTTTCAATTTTCACTTCCAATGATCGCAGCACTCTTTCAGATACACTAGATTTTCGTCCTAGTAACGTGCTGTTATACTCAGATGAAATAGATCGCGCGCATCGTTCACGGTTACGGAATAAAATTTGACGACAAATCCAACCGAATGATCTTCACTTCAAAGCGAAAAAGAAAAACAAACAGTCCACTCAACCAAAATGAACCTCACCGAAACACTTTTTCACTGACACTGACCGATGCCTTGACAATCTTCGTTAACTGATAAACTGATTTTGTTGTCTTGCTTCCATCGCATGAAATATAATGAGGTGTTTTACAGTTCACTTCCATGCAAAAAGCGGGAAGGGAGAACTCTGAAAGGATTGTGAAAAAATAACGTTTTTGGATGCTTTTTTCACTTTCACTCAAGAGTGTCAACAAATATCAACCCTGAAGGACACTCCAAACGGATCTCAAAATCAGGACAGGTCCTGCTAAATCAGGACGGATGGTATCCCTACTCATAACGCGTACAGTTGTATCTATTTCCCAGTTTTCAAATCACTCATTTTTGACAACTACATATTATAATAAAAATGTGTAAAAAATTACCTATTAAAATGTTTTCGATGTAGAGACTAAATAATCTTATTTGAATCATGATCTACACACTTAGATTTTATTGCCGAGAACTCAACAGCTGATAAATTCAGCGAAATGTTCTGCAATTTTTGGCAGAATATTCAAGAACATCGGCAAACACAATGTCAATACATGCTGGTTTACGGTAGATCGATATATTTGCTGAACGATCGTCGAAATATATTGCTGACATTTGTTAAAAATTTCGCCGAGCTCGATCAGCTGTTGGGAAGCTTACCGAGATAAATTAAGTGTGTAGTATCCCTACTTCTATTCTTAGCTTTCCTATGAGTAATTACTGCCAAAAAAAAAAAAACGCAGACTAAAGAGACATGAAAACAAAAAAAAAGCTATACGTGAAATTTTGAATTCGTACTAGTTCAGTGGTTCCCAACCGGGGGTCCGCGACACTTACCTAGGGTAGCCGCGAAGCTCCTGGCACACTTGACAGGTAATTAAAATTTCTTTCTAGATTCCTTTGTTAGGGCGGATTTTCAACCCTTTTGTGGACTAGGACTAAAACGTGAAAAAAATTAGACTTGGAGAACTATATCCAGCTTTCCACGAGCGGTAATGGCGGATAGTGCACGCAGCCCTTTTTGACGTTTTCTGTAGGTCAGGGAATTTTCAATCGCAGTAAGGGATCATTCAAATAATACATAACGCGCTCAGGGGTGGGGGGGTACTCAGCGAAGCGTTATATTGCATGTGGCAAACATGTAGAATTGCGTTACATGGGGGTGGGTGGGTATTGAAAATTGCCAAATTCCGCGTTATGTAATATTTGAATGGTTCCTAACGGAGTAGAAAATATCACAACATCGTAACGTAGCGTAGCAACTTCAACAAACAATGGGCGTTTTGTTATTTTAATTCCGGCGTGCGCATGCGCGGATCATAATAAACAAAACTGTTTATTAAAGTTGCTATGCTACGTTGCAAAAATTTTTTGTTTTTCACTCCGTTACTGCGATTGAAAATTACCCGACCTACAAAAAACGTCAAAATGGGCTGCGTGCACTGTCCGCCATTACCGCTCGTGGAAAGCTGGATAGACCTATTTACGAACGAATGTGTTAAAGCCACTCATTGAGGAAAATATTTACAAATCGCTGTTTTGTTTGCAATGCTATGTTTTTAGCAGCTGGACTAATAATCAATTGAACACTTATTATAAGTTCTAAACTCGTTTCTGAATAAATATTTCATTCGTGAGCATGAATCGGAAGAAGCTGCTAAACATAATCGACCTAAAATGGTAAAAAGTGAAGTTACAGTTTGGAGGAAACAAAAGCAACTCTACGCAGGTTTACACGTTCACTAGTGTGCGTAGGTGAAAAGTCACTTATCTCTATGAGACTGAAAAACGCAGCCTCGTATAGCAAAAATTGTATCTGAAATTGCTCTGGGGGTCGCGAAGCTTTCTTATAGACAGTTTCTTTATTCCGCTGTGTGCGGGTAAAACTGCCGAGCAATAATGAAACGTCATCGCCGTTTAAGACGCAAGTAAGAAAGAGATGCCAGATAATTGTTTACGAACTTAGCACGTGCGGTGGTGGATTGAAGCTGACAAATTTTACAGTGCGCTTCGGGCAGCACGCCAGGTCAAAACTGGGTCAATATCGAGCGAATAAAGAAGGGTTTTGACAGCAGTTAGTGCGCTTCCAGGTCAAAACGAGGTGAGCTGGTGGAATAAAGAAATTCGCTATTAGCTTCGCATAGGGGGGCGCGGATCAAAAACTGTTCCAATTTCACACTTACAGAAGTGTTTCGAAAAATATTTAAAATCGGTTATCTTTTCTTTCACACGGTATTGTTTTGAGATTTGTAGAGAAAAATGTGTTTATATCGAAATACGTCCTTTCGAAAAAGCATCATTAAATTCATCACAACAAAACGCCACATTGATACAAAAATAGCATGTTTTCAGGAAAACATTTTGTCCGACACTTGTTTCTCGTTACATTAAGCGCCAAAGTATCAAACTATACCGGTGGTAGACATATGAACTACAGTTACTCTCCAGTTTCGGCTGTTTTTGCTCAATCGTGTCCCGCTACCGACATTTCAGTTGTGGTGAAGAGCAGTGAAACAGCGTATTTTGTTGCTTAGTGAAACTACTGTTTGTGCTGGTATAAATCTATAAATTTTTGCACGAAAATGGATGACACAGAGGAACAGCTTGCCGAGGAAATGAAAACCAAAAGGATTTGTAGATTTTGTTTGACACAGGAGGAGCCGATGAGTGACATATTTTCGACAGAAGCTGCAGCAAACAACTACAACTGGAGAACGAAACCAACTCCTTTAACGCTTCAGATAATGGCCTGTGTTTCGATTGAGGTAAGTCTGGTTTAGTTTTAGCTGCCGTGATTTTTGTTTCGTGATTTGGCGGCAAAAATTTGTGTCGCATATTTTCAAATGGTTTGCTATAGGTTCTTCGGAGTCTCCGCTATTCAGTATTTTCCACCAAGGCACAGCTCCCTCTACGGATAGCTTCGCTCATCTGCTGAATCCAAAATGGCGAGAAAATTTGTTATATATTTTAGCAGAGTTTGCTGAGTGTGGTCGTTGTGGCTCTGTACTTACCCGTTGTTTACTAGGCTATCTTTCGACCGGGAATTTAAATTTCGCTTTGTTTAGTAGAGACAACCACACTTCATAGCAAAGATTCAATGATAGCTTCCTTGATAAATGTAAAATATTTCCAATATTTCAGACTAATGCAAAAAAAAGATAAGTTCTTCTAAATCATGACAATCTACAGCTTATTGCGTCGAAATTTCATGTCTCGTATTTTTTTTTAATTGCCTTTAAGATATGCGCAATAATTCGTGAATAATTTTGTTCAATAAGGTCAAACCCCGAGGTGTTATTCTTAACTACTAAAATTCGAGAATGTCGGTATTTTTCGACATTATCTCTTTCAAAAATTAAAAAAAAACATAGGTACATAAAGCGAAAATTTAAAAAAGCAATATTTACTCATACATAATTGTATTGTAAAATCTCACTAGCAACATTTCAAAATTTAGATTATTCAACCAAACACCGCACTGATGTGAGTTCAAAAACTGAACATGTGTCAAAGTTTAACGAGATTCGAGAAAATATTTTTCTCGACAGTTTGTACTGAAACCCGGTTAAAGGTTTCAGGAAAAGTTACATTGTAAATCATGTACCTGAAATTAAAATTGGTTTGGTTTTGGAATTAAAGTCTTGGAAAAATCCAGTAAACTTTGGTGTGATTGATGATGATGCTAGGTATGCCTTTCGATTTCTGTGGTTTCAGGTTTATAAGGACGATGGAATGCCAAGCACAATATGCAACAACTGTCGCCTGCTCATGGACCATTCTTATCACTTCAAGCAAATATGTAAGAAGGCCGATACGTTGCTTAAAACGTATCCGTTAACTGGCGTTTGGCCAGAGAAGCTAGCAGTCTCGATTAATCTTTTTAAGGTGAGTTTTACACATATGACACGACATGTGTGCTAAATAATGTTTTACTTAAAACCCAGAGCTCTCAGCCCCTGACAACCAACGAAGACACGCAGCCCCGTAAAATAAATCAATTGAAGCGACGCCATTCGACTTATCAACCACCGATTCAAGAATCAAAACCGATAACAGTAGCACAGGTTAAACCGTCTATGAAACGTCAACCTAAGGAGGAATATTTGGAAAATGAGCAAGAAACGGTTGAAGAAGTCGAAGTTAAACCGAAAATCGTAAAACTGAGTATTGAAGATTTGAGAAATATCAAACAGGGGAAACCGATAGAAAAAACCAGAAATCTTTACCAGAAAGCTGGACCAACACCTAAAAAGTCTCCGGTGAAAGTAATTAATGGTAATTTGGGTGCGGCTGCCAAGAAACCGATTTTATTGAACACTATGCTATCTAGCAAAAAAACGGAGGAACACGTGGTCCAAGTTGCTGATGGACGACTAGAAATTGTTTCGATGGAAGCGTCTGAAACCGATCCGGTCAAGGTTGCGGAGCCGGTAGCGACCCATGTTTTCCCATGTAATGAGTGCGATCGGTCCTTTCCTTTGAGGCAACTATTGGAAATACACAAGAGCAATCATAATCGAGAACGGAATCATCCGTGCGAGCTGTGCGATAAACGATTTTTCAGTAAATATGATTTGGCGAAGCATAACATGACTCACACTGGGGAGCGACCGTTTGTATGTGTAATTTGTAAATCTGCTTTTCCACGTGCTACGCTTCTAACAAGACACCAGAAGGTATTTCCCTCAGCGTCATAGTTAGATTCAGTAAACCTAAATTTACTAAATTTTTAGATTCATAAGGATCAACCAAAGTTTGTTTGTATGTACTGTCAGCGTTCATTTTTCTCGGACGAAGAATTACAGAAACACACCGAAACGCATCAGAAACGTCGACCTTTTCATTGCAAGAAATGCCCAAAAAGTTTTGCTTACAAGCAGGGACTCGAGCGGCATGAAATAACTCATGACTCTAATCTGCCATATCCATGTGAACATTGCGATGTATCATTCCCTACTGCTGCTAAATTGGCGCGACATCTTACCGCTCATGCAGGAGGTCGACCATATCCTTGTCGCATGTGTTCAAAGTAAGTTTTGTTCTTAAAATCGCTCTCAGAATATTAATTTAATGTTCTCGCAGATCATACATGCTCTCCCATCATCTTACCAGACATGTTCGGACTCATCAAGCTGGTAAAGGTGTGTACAAATGCAGCGACTGTCTCAAAAACTTCAATAGTGTGGATGATTTGGTGTACCACTCAGCGGTACACGCGACCACTAGTCTTAACTGTCCGCTTTGTCAAGAACATTTCGAAACTGTTGATCTGGTCACTGCCCACATCAAACTCCACTCCGAAGGAGAACAGCACGCATGTGACTATTGCGATTTACTTTTTCTCGATGCGAAGCGCTTGGAAGAACATTGTCAAATGAATCATCTCTCTGTGTTAGCTACAGATCGGCTGGAGAATGATTCGGACTTGAATGCCTCCAGTACGGATGATGCTGCACTCGAGACACCTGAACAACTAATCATTGAGAAGATCGTCATCGGTAGGGATGGTAGCAAAACAATAACAACGTTCGTGGATGGTGAACAGAAAGACGAGAAGGTGGTTTTGAAGCCGGGAAAAACTTCTCGAACCGCGAAAGCTGGAGAATCCTACTCAGGAAAGCAAGCCACAAATGAACATACAGTCAAACATGAAATTTTCTTCGACAGCGAAGACCTGCCAGTAGCAGAAGAAGAATATGTGGAGCTTACAGGTAGATTTTTTACAAATCGCTTTGAATGAAATAAGGCTTCGTTTGGTTATCTAGAATATTATTTTTTTGTTCAGTTCGTCAATAATACAGTTTTTAAGGTTTCGCCCTTGTTTTCCGATGGATTTTATATTCATGCTTACTTCTTATCTTATCAGATGTTTTTCAATTTCACTATTTTCATGATTTTTTTTTATATTTTAGATAATGAGGTACAACTAGAACCACAAGAAATTTATTACGAAGAGCATGTCTTACCAGAAATCAAGCCGGAACATTCTATTCAAACTCAAATAAAAAGCAATGCTACAGAAAGCCGCTCAAAGCCGCAAGCGGCTACCAGCGAACGAAAAAATGTGTCCCCGACGAAGAATACACCATTGAAAACTGTTCCGGAAACTAATTTCATCAAACCCAGCGTTCAGAAAAAAATGGACAGCTTTTTCAAAAAAGCTCCATCTAAATCACCACCTGAGAAAACGGATCGAAAAAGTATTGGTGATGTTTTAAAAAATCTACCCAAAGGAATGACAGTTAAGCGACCGACCCAAACTATAGAACAGAAAGAACCTGTGAAACCTGTCATTTCCAGAGCGTCAGCAACGCCGCTAAGAACATTTGCATCCAAAAAGAAAACTGAAAGCAAAGTGGCGCCTGTTGTGGAGCTAGCACCTGCTAAACGATCATCCGTTAGACAACAGAACGAAAAACAATCTCCCGACACTGGTAATGTAAAAACTGGAGTTAAACGGCCCCTCGAGAATGAAAGATCTCCGCCTAGTGCTAAGCGCATGGCTTTTGAAACTCCTGTGAAATCGATTGCTTCTGCTACTAAGCCCAGTAATGTTCACTCAATTGCCAAGCCATCACCCGGACTAAGCTCGGCATCGAAGCGAAGCAAAACTTTTGAAATGAAAATTGGTGACAAGATGGTCAAAGTTCAGAAAGTTATAATGACCAAATCAGAAGTGGCTGCAATGGCTCGGGATGGGAAGATCGAGATGCAAGGAGAAACTATGATACTGAAAAAGTGAGTACCAATGCATTAATCGTTTTTAATATCTAACTATATATTCTTCTTTGTGCATTTGTTGAAATTGATAAAATAAAGTCATGCGTTTTTACCTATGCAAAGCGTTTCAGTTAAAAGAACGAATTGAACACTTATACCTAAAATTAATTTCTATAGTACCTAACATGTAATGTTTACTTTTCGAATTCAATTCCAAATTCGTAACTGTTTGTTTAATACAAACACAGCATGTTTGTTAAGGAGCCTGGTTATCTATACATAATTTGATGAGCTCTTGCTTTCGTTACGAAGAATAGAATCTAGCAGGCTAAAGCCGGGGTGGCTTGTGCTGTATCAAGAAGTCGGCTCCATTCAACTGGGTTCTGCATGCGCCATGTTCCCAGACGTCTTATCATTCGTAGATCACTTCCAATCTGATCAAGGCATCGTGCAGCTCCTCTGTTTCAGGTGCTGGAGGGGTCACTGAAAAGAATCATTTTTACCGGGTTGTTGTCCGGCATCCTTGCTACGTGTCCGGCCCATCGAAATCTCTTAACTTTACCCAGATGTGCAATGGGGGTCTCTCTAGCAGCGCGTGCAGTTCATGGTTCATGCGTCTACGCCATTCTCCGTCTTCAGTCCGTTCTTAAACTTCAAGGGTGCTTAGGTCGTCTGAGAGCAGTGTTCTCGTCTCTAGCCCATAGAAAGCCACTAGTGTTTTGTACAGCTTCAGCTTCGTATAGCGGCGTAGTAGGCACGATTTTCCATTTAAATGCGTCTCCGGATCTCCTTGCTGGCGTTGTTGTCAGCGGTTACCAACAATCCTAAGTACACGATCTCATCTACCACTTCTAGCTCATCGCCTTCTACGATGATCCGGGGTGGAAGGTTAACAATGTTCTCCTTGGAGCCTCTTCCCTTCATATACTTTGTTTTTGATGTATTGATCAGCACTGCCGTGATATAACATTATGACGTACATCCATTTGATCAGTTTTTCAATATGGCCCAAAAACGAACGGGTTACTTGTCACTTTTGTATTGAAATGGAGCATACGTCATTCTGTTTTCTTGATTTTATGCAACGTACGAATAAGTAACAACTAAAATAAAGATCGTCTTAGCCTAAAAAGATGGGTCTTCGAATAACGAACAAATTGGCATGAGAACCCCATATTTGAAAAAATGGCGCTCACGTCAGTCTGCGAGATTACGGCAGAGCAGTCCAATACGTATATAGCTTCCACTTATAGTCTGGTGGAGGTTTCCTTTTCCGACGCAAAGTTTCGTGCTATGATGTCAAAGTCATCAGCGAAACCTTTAAGCTGAGCCCGCTTCGTGAATTCGTACCACTAGTGTCGATGCCCGCTCTTCGTATAACATTTTCAATGGCGAGGAAAGTCCATCATCTTGTTTCAATCCTCGGCATGACTCGAAGGGACTCGAGAGTATCCCCGAAACACGCACTAACACCCCTTGGAATAGAACTTGGGAGAAAATTTTATTAGCAGCAGCAAAGAGCGTAACGCCACGATAGTTGCAGCATTCCAGCTTGTCGCCCTTCTTCTCTGAAACAAATGTTGTAGTAACAATAAACATGAAACTGTTTTCATAGTTACTATTATCAATAATTGTTAATGTAAAACACTATTTTGTTACAAATACGGTGAATGCAATTGAAACTACTATGTCTCCCGCGATTTTGTCGTAGTGTTCTCAACAACTTTTTGCATTGCATTCTTGTTTATTCGGCAGCCGAAGAGGAAAGTTCATTTTCTTGTGTGCTCCGCAGTTCGCTTAAATTAATTTACCGTTTTTTCTAGCGCTCGCTGGTGAAGAACAGTGTGTGGTAGTGGTGAAGTGCTTGCTTTTGGCGCGTGTGCTGGAAGGTGCGGCGCTTGTTTTTTGGTTTGCTTCTTCTCCTAGAAGAACATGGCGATTCGATCGAAGCTCCGGCGAGGTAAAGGAGGCGGTGACGCCGTTTCTCAGACGGTGCAACATCGCAACTGTGCTGGAAGGTGTCGTGCTAGTTTTTGGCGCGTACGCTGACAGAGGAAAAAATCGGCGGCGCCGTTTTGCAGTCGATGCAACTCGAAACCGCTAGTGCTGATTACAACTACATACAAAGATAAGTGACACTTTTTATTTATTCTCTCTCCCACTTGTGTATATACATAACTGATCCATCTTTCATTCTTTTTATACATAATATATTCACTTTTTTTTTACCTTGTTAGCATTAGTATATTACATATTTTTATATTTGATACATTGCGCAGCCGTTGAATGGCGGTTGGGGGTCTGGCTACCCCACCGGACCTTTCATCCTCCTCAGAGGCTGAAGAGTCCGGCATGGACTTTGCCGAGATTCCCATAAATGACAACAACGCTTTCTTTGACGTAGTAAAGAAGCGTAAAAGGCCACGTAAAACTGCCCCGATTGTCCCATCCACTGATGATGTGCCAATACGGGTCAAAAAGTACCAGGTGAACCAACCCGGTCTTCGTTGGGTCGTGTTTTTCCGACCCAAAAATAAACCTCTCAGAGTTATGCAGATATGCAAAACTCTGAAGAAAGATTACACCAGCTTGACTGAGATTTTTAAAGTCAAAACGGACAAGCTGAAGGCAACTTTTTCCGATCCTCGACAAGCAAATGCTGTCGTCCAGGATCCAAATTTCAACATCGAGTACCGCGTTTATATACCGGCACGCGTTGTTGAAATAGAAGGGGTTATTACCGAGGCTGACCTCACTGAAGAAGATGTCATGAAAGGTGTTGGATGTTTTAAAAATCCATCCCTTCCTGAAATAAAGATCCTTGAATGCAGGAGAATGTATTCCAAGGATAATACGGGCGAATATTCCCCAAATGACTCGTTTAGAGTCACTTTTGAGGGAAAAGTACTCCCGGATTTTGTCGAGCTCCACAAGCTTCGACTACCCGTAAGACTTTTTTTCCGAAAGTCATGACGTGTACGAACTGTTTGCAGTTAGGGCACACGAAAACCCACTGCAATAAGAAATCTAAGTGCTCCAAGTGTGGTGAAATCTCCGAGATTAACCACACTTGTAGCGAACGGGACGTAAAATGCTGTCTATGTGGAGGTGAACCACATAAAACAGAAGCGTGCCCAACATATAAATCACGCTCAGAAGCGTTGAAAAAAGCAACCAAGCAACGCTGTAAGCAGTCATTTGCACAGATGCTAAAGACTGCCTTACAGCAACAGGAAAATCCATACTCCAGCTTGGAAAATGACGAATCCAATGATGATGAAGAGACATATCAACCGCTTCCGTCAAGCGGAGCAGTGCGAAAACGGCCCAACGCGTCCTCTCCTAAACTTCCTAGAAAGGAGCAGAAAAAGACGCTTACAGACACTCCAAGAGGAACCCCTCCTAAGCAAAACAACGCAAAATCGTCACCTCCAGGATTCAAACTTAATGCCGAGGCTAACAATTTCGATAAAGAGTTTCCCAAATTACCAGAAAAACAATCTGCTTCCGCCAAAACACAGTCATCGGAATCTGAAATACCGACCACTGATGGACGTATCTCATTCAAAATGATCGTTGAATGGATATTTACCACTTTTGGTCTATCTGATTCCCTCAAGAGTATGATTTCGGCTTGGCTTCCAACAATTTGCATGTTGGGTAAGCAACTAAGCATCAAATGGCCCCTCCTCGCGTTCGTATCCTTCGATGTCTAATTCAGACAGCCGAAGTGACGAATCGACAACAAGGATCATACAATGGAACTGTAGAAGCTTGATCCCCAAATTAGATAAATTTAAACTCCTGCTTCACGATAGCAAATGCGATATTTTCGCGCTATCTGAAACATGGTTGTCAACTGATACGACACTAGCCGTTCAAGACTTCAATATAACCCGTTTAGACCGAGGAAACTCTTATGGCGGAGTGCTCCTTGGTATCAAAAAATGCTACCCATTCTTCCGTATTCCTCTCCCAGCAATAGATGCAATAGAAATTGTTGCTTGCCATATAACAATTGCTGGGGAGGGCCTCACTGTCGCATCAGTCTACATTCCGCCTAGAGCGGTTATTAACCGGTTGCAGCTGTCGCAAATAACGGAACTTCTTCCGACTCCACGCCTCATCCTGGGAGATTTCAATTCTCACGGTACGGCGTGGGGCGCATCCAGGGATGATAGCCGCGCTGTTCTTATTGAAAGCTTTCTCGATGACTTCGATATGACCTTATTGAACATACCTGGGTTAGCTACGAGAATTGCAAGGCCTCCAATACGAGAGAGCACATTAGACTTGTCGATGTGTTCCTCCTCAATGGCTTTGGACTGCAAATGGGAGATTATTCATGATCCCCACGGTAGCGACCATTTGCCAATCAGTATTTCGATTATGAGCAGGCTCCATTCTGCTACCACAGTCGAAGTAGAGTATGATCTTACCCGGAATATTGATTGGGAAAAATTCTCGTACACAATATCCCAGGGTCTCGAAACAACGGATGAGCTTTCTCCATCCGACGAATACAACTTCCTTGCAACATTAGTGCTAGATAGCGCGTTGCAATCTCAGAAGAGACCTGCCCCTGAGAACAAGTTGAAAATTCGTCCCAACAAGCAATGGTGGGACAAAGAATGCACCGAGATGAAAAAAACTCTAAAAGCATCATACATAGCATTCAGGGATGGTGGTTCAATTGAGCTTTATGATCAGTTTAGGGAGCTGGAAATAAAACAGTCTAAGCTGCACAAACTGAAAAAAAGATCATACTGGCAAAGTTTCATAAGCACGTTACCCAGAGATGCTTCTATGAGCTATCTCTGGAATACGGCTCGAAAAATGCGCAATAGGTCCGACAGTAATGAGGCAAATGAATACTCTGAACGTTGGATCTATGATTTCGCAAAAAAGGTTTGCCCAGACGCTGTCCCATCACAGCAAAAATTCAGCGATACAACGGCTTTTGAAGAACCAGAATTTACCATGTTGGAGTTTTCAATTGCCCTCGCGTCTTGCAAGAACAAGGCTCCAGGACCGGACAGGATCAAATTTAATTTGATGAAAAACCTGCCGGACTCGGCCAAGATACGATTTCTTAAACTGTTTAATAAGCTTATCAGGAACAATATGATCCCGGAAGCTTGGAGACAGGTTAAGATTATCGCAATCAAAAGGCCAGATAAACCTGCCGCAGATCACCGCTCGTATAGGCCGATTGCGATGCTCTCATGCATACGCAAATTGCTTGAAAAAATGATCCTTCGTAGACTTGACAACTGGGCAGAGTCAACTAACCAACTATCAGAGACCCAGTTCGGCTTTCGTAGGGGCAAGGGCCCTAACGATTGCCTGGCATTGCTAGCCACAGAAGCGGAAATGGCTCTTGGTAGCAAACAACAAATGACCTCGGTTTTCCTGGATATCACAGGCGCATTTGATTCAGTTTCAATCGAAATTCTCTCCGAGAAACTGCATCAAAGAGGATTCTCCCCTATATTGACTAATTTTTTGATCAACCTGCTGTCTGAAAAGCATTTACTTTTCAACCACGGTTCTTCAACAATAACACGAACAAGCTACATGGGTCTCCCCCAAGGCTCTTGTCTGAGTCCGCTGTTGTACAACTTCTACATCAGTGACATTGACACATGCTTGACGGACGGCTGCACGATGCGCCAGTTAGCTGACGACTGTGTAGTTTCAGCCACGGCGTCTCTAGCCGCAGACATGAAGAACAGCCTGCAAAACACGCTCGACAATCTGACCGTTTGGGTCAGTTGTCTTGGAATCGAGTTCTCGCTTGAAAAAACGGGGATGGTAGTCTTTTCAAAAAAGCGACCACCACCTCGTTTTGAGCTAGTTCTGTCCGGAAGACCCATCACTCAGTCACCTAGCTTCAAATATCTCGGAGTATGGTATGACTCTAAGTGCACATGGGAAAAACATGTCAATTACCTGAAGCAAAGATGCCAATCAAGGATCAATTTCCTTCGAATGGTAACAGGAACATCATGGGGAGCCCATCCAGAGGATTTGATACGACTCTATCAAACCACGATTCTACCCGTAATAGAATACGGCAGCATATGCTTCAGAGTTGTCGCAGCTTCACACATGTTGAAACTCGAGAGGATACAATACCGTTGTTTGCGTATCGCTCTAGGCTGCATGCAGTCGACACATACCATGTCCCTAGAGGTCATAGCTGGAATACTACCACTCAAAGAGAGGCTGTTTGAGTTGGCTTTTCGTTTCCTCATTAGATCGGAAATAGCAAATCCAATGCTTATTGCGAACTATGAGAAATGTTTGGAAGTTGTCCAGAAACCCTCTATGTCAGTATACCAGCGGTTCATGTCCATGGAGATAAACCCTCCGGTTGTTGCTCCATCCCATGAGATTTCAACATCGCTCAACAATTCTTCTGTTGTATTTGATTTGACGATGGAACAAGAAATCCATGGAATTCCCGATCACCTCAAACCAACAGTTGTGCCATCAATATTTTCGGCAAAATTTGGCCACCTCCCAAAACAGAATTCCTTTTTCACGGACGGATCTGTGATGGATGGACAATCTGGATATGGCGTTTTCAACACAGATCATCGCATATCTCGCAAACTGGCACAGCCCTGCTCCATATACGTAGCTGAATTAGCTGCCATACACAATTCGCTGCGAATTATCGAGCTCAAGACACCAGACAATTACTTCATCTTCTCGGACAGCCTCAGTTCTATCGAAGCTCTCCGATCGATTAAACCGGTCAAGCACCCGTCCTATTTCCTTCCGGAAATTAGACGGATATTAGAAGTGCTGGTTGATCGGTCTTTCATTACCTGCTTTGTGTGGGTCCCCTCTCATTGCTCAATCCCAGGCAATGAAGAAGCTGATTTATTAGCAAAAAGGGGTGCCATAGAAGGAGATATATTTGATAGACCGATCACCTATACCGAGTATTTTCATCTGCCCCGACAACTGGCTCTGGAAAACTGGCAGGAAAAGTGGGATATAGACGACCTTGGGCGATGGATGCACTCGATCTCGCCCAAAGTGTCTACAAAAGCTTGGTTCAAAGGGTTAGATTTAACTCGTGATTTCATTCGAGTTATTTCGCGCCTGTTGTCCAATCACTATGTTGCAAACGCACACCTCTATCGAATAAACTTAGTCGATAGTAATCTGTGCGAATGTGGAGGGTACGAAGATATTGACCACATAGTCTTCGTATGCCCTAAGTACCACAGAGCAAGGGCCAAGCTTATAGATTCTCTCCGGAAACAGAAAGTGACGTTTACAATGCAAGTACGGGATGTGCTTGCTAGCCGCAACCCCGCGCTTGTAATACCCATTTACGACTTTTTAAGAGATATCAAGTATCGAATTTGATTATCTCTATGCTTTCGTTCCTAATTTCTCCCAACACAACAATCTTAAAAAGTTTCACACTAATTCTGTTTTTTTTTCTTCTTTCTTTCGTTCATCTTTTTTATAGAAACATGAATCATCGCTTCTTTTTGAGAGACATGATCCACCGAACTTAGATATAAGTTTTGATTTCAAAGAGATAAGGAACCATCACCCTCAACGAATAGTAGTAAGGATTAGTATTTAGTTATAAAGACTTTGATGTTAATGTTAGTCGTAGGCTTAAATGACATGTATTTTTAAATTGTATTTTTGAAAGAGAAAAGATGAGAGGGTTTTTATGCCTGTTTGAGGAGGAGCAGTCGGGATACAGGCTCTACTCAAGCTGGCTTTTCCCTACTCCAAAAGATATTCGGCCCCGTTATGCTTCGCGGTTGGGCCTAAATAAATATTAGAGTTTAAAAAAAAAAACTTTTTGCATTGAAAATGAAAACCTTTCTGCGGTGGAGTTTACTGAATCATGCATTCTGGTCAAACATATTTCTGTCAGTGTGACCGACTGCATATAGTAAAAAATAAGCACATACTCTGAAACAAATGTTGTAGTAACAATAAACATGAAACTGTTTTCATAGCTACTATTATCAATGCTTGTCAATGTGAAACACTATTTTGTTAAAATTACAGTTAATGCAATTGAAATTACTATGTCTCCCGCGACAAAATTTTTGCATTTCAAATGAACCTTTCTGCGGTGGAGTTTACTAGATCATGCATTCTGGTCAAACATATTTCTGTCAGTGTGACCGACTGCATAGTAAAAATAAGCACATACCAACGACAATTTGGCCCACAGTTTTTCTGGCAGCCAAGAACGCCGGTAACGGTCGGTAATCGAAATCATTTCTGTATTGCAAGTCAACCGATCCGGTTCGTGTTTTGTTGTGTTTTTTATAATTTATAATAATGAGCATGACCACAGGTATAAATAAACTCGAACTTATAGTTGATGATATTCTGGCGGATCCTTTACTGATTCAAGGTAAATTTCAAGTAATGTATTTCGTATGAATATATCAAACCATATATTTAATTTTTAGAGCAAGATGAATTTCTGAGCTTCGATATCTCTTGGTGAATGAATGGGAATGAGATCCTTCTGTTTATTCAATCTTAATCGGTAAGTTCCTGGTTGCTCTTAATGTATTTCTCTGATTGCTTGGTAGTTTGGGTGCTGGCTGGAGTACAAATCTATTAAGCGAACAGCTGCAATGCTTCCCGGTTGACAATCGGAACAAACCGTTCTGGGCTCAATTCGTTTGGTTTCGTTCCGGTACGGTCTGAAACCCAGTCCAGACTCTGAGGCCGTTTGCATACTGGCGCGTTCTGCGTTGCGGAGACGGTTCACCTTGCCGTGGGTTAATGTACAGCGCTAAGTAGAGAGAAATCGCAGATGGAAGAATATTCAAGTCATTTTGCATCTTAGAGTAAAAGAACAGCGGATGTTTCATATAATTGATATTAGTCAATTCGATGGACCTTCAATTCATGGATATAATGTGCAGGGAAGCAGTTACTTTCGATTAAAGAAATATTTCAAATAAACACTATTTGTAAATTAAGTAAATAAAATAAATGAAAGAAATGTATGGAAATCGAACGTTTAATATTGAAGAAAGAAAAGGAAAAACCGTTAATTTTACCACGATGTGCTAAACCGTATCATTCCTAATGCTCTTAAAATTACCATACTACACAGTTGGTTTCACTGCTAAATGTGCTACATTCAAGCGCTAATTATCGTTGAAATATCATTCCTAATGTTTTCAAAAGTACCATACCACACAGTTGGTTTCACTGCTAAATGTGCTAAATTCAAGCGCTAATTATCGTTGAAATACACCTGGTATAATTATCGAAAGTACTATGAAACATGGTATTTATTACTACTAAACCATGATATGGATTTTATAGTAAAACCAACGACTTTCATATTTAAAACAAATATCAGTTGTAGTCTGCACAAATTAATTGGCGTTAGGTATTTGAATCAACCCTGCAAAATAGTATTTCTGACTGCAGAATTGTTCTCAGTGAGATGGGACAGACGACTCCCTCCATTCACTCTTCCGGCAGTTTTTCTCTTCCCAGCTCTTGGAAATGACCCAATGCAGTGCTCTAGCAAGTGTTTCTTCTTTTTGTTGTTGTTCTTCAGCCCTCCAATCTCTTTAGGGATTGGTTAATCTTATCGTAAAACTTTTGCGTATCATTAGCAATGAATTGCTCTCCTAGCTCTTCATGGTCACGATCCACCTGCTGGCGATTTTTACGTCTTAGGATCGTGGTCATGTCGTTCCTTGCCCGTCTGTACTTGACCAGGTTCTCTCTTGTCCATACCCTCTTGTTTCTTGTTCCTGAATACTCGTAGTAAAGTGTTTTTTTTGCCATGTCACCTTACTGGGGTGGCGATATGGCTAGTCTCGTGACGGGGCTGTCGTCTTAGGTGTAGCTGACGAGCCAAGCTTAGGTGTAGCTGACGACTGCAAGACAGTGAGAGCAAATTTTCAACTAATCCGGCTCTCATTGTATTGCACAGCTCTCTCTGTTGCCCACAGGTTCGGTAAACAGTCCGACAGCAACTGACGACAGCACACACATGCAACTCCAAACGGGCTGTTATTTTTCATCTTTTTATAAACATTGGTTCTTCTGAGCTGTCGCTAATGACAGCCTTTATAGCGCGAAATCTTTAGGCCGCACAACCCCGAGCGGGTTGTCATGTGATTATGACTCACGAGAGTAAGGCCGATGCTATAATGCAAGCGAGGCAGTGCGAAACCCGTTTTTTCTCGTGTTGGGAATAATATTAACAAAGGGAAACTATATGAAATCATTTGCTTCGTGTTCATCATGGCATTGGCCTAAGATTGAGGAGAAAAGAAGGAGTGCGAGTCGATATCATCGATGACAGCCGCAGCCGATCAGCAGGGCTAAACCAACAGGACATCCTGAAAATGAACAAAACTAGGTTGTCATGTCTGAACGAACAAAATACATGCGCGAGAATGAGCTGTCGTGTGCAATACAAGACAGCTTCGTTGCCGGTGTGAGCTTTAGCTGTATGTGAACTCTCATGAATAGCTTTTTCATAAGGCGGTTAAAGTAAAAAGAGAGGACATTTGACACTATATTGTTACATCCACAGTCACAGTCTTTTTACTAAGCCTGGACGAGACACCGCGTTTCTTACTTTAGCAACTCCTGTGGAGTACAGACGCTGTTTGGACTGCTCCTTCTGGAGAACAGACGCACCTGGTTTTTAGGCTAAGACGTTTATGGCGGCGTCGACTCGCCTGCGTATTTCGGCTGAACTAAAGTTCAATAGGCTCTTATTCAACAAATTGTTTGTTGGGCGATTCTTTGCAGCTAGGCTGTGCGTATTGGAGCTCACATTGAAGATGTGAGAATCACTATACGGCACCCACATTGAACCCTGTGATTACTAAGACGCGCGTTCTCATGGCAAATTTTACGACAATGTTTGGTTGAAGATATTCTAAAAATTGCTGTTTCTGTTAAGTTTTTAAAGCAAATAAAGATAAAAACGTACGTACGAGTTTCAGCTCAGGACATGAGGTCATTGTCATTCTTTGTTACTCGGTGTTGGGATCTAAATGGCTCGGTTATACCACAGGGAAACAGACGTACAATGAATTTTTTTTCGTGGATCAAAATAACGGTCAATTCGAATGACCGCCGATACTATTTCACTATATTTCAGTCTGGAACTTAATAACTGGATTTTTTCTCTCAGAATTTAGTATATTGTATAGGAATAACCAGAATTAGCCAAAACTGAACATAGGGGAGAGGAGACAGGAGATAAGAAATAAAAATACACTTACGTTTAATTAGAACAAATGGCTAGAATTAGGCTAATACTTCAAAAATTAAATCAACGAAATTCTGTACTACTTTCAAAACGAAGAAAAAAATTCAGGAGATGTAAAATCTATTGATATATTTTTTGTATTAATATTTTTACTGAATAATCATCAGGTTTTTTGTGGCACAATTTTTTTTGAAACACTTTCTGGCTTACTTTCTAATATGGTTGTTATAAAAACATATCATAAGTAAATCTCATGATTTAAAACTAGTTTAAATATGAAAATCTGTAAAAATATTCGATCAATGAATATTTGACATGTATTCCAGTATTCGGAAATCCACTTCTAAGCCATTCCATCCAATCGTTTGAGCTGCAAAGAAATGTTTCGGTTAGACGTATTATAACGAAGAATTGCGACATGTTATGATTAAGAAATAAAGCAGATTAGGAAGGTTAGCTCTTAATTTAGTGATTTAGGGATTATTTGTTGAAAGAAACCGAGGATCTAAACTATCGCAGCATTCAACACGTTTGTGTTTCGGTCAACAAAGAAATCCATGTGATTGGCTGTGGATACCTGTCACACTTCTTCGTCAATATATTTCAACTTAAGGTGGGTTCTGTAAGCCTAAGGATAATGTTTAAAAAAAAATCGTAGAATGAAATGCTTCATTTCTTCTCTGTAGTTTAAGATGAACATACCTCTTTCTCGTCAGCTGTCACTCTATAGCGTTCCGGAGCAGAAAGTTCCTCCGATCGCGGAGCTTTGAATACTTGACAGTAAAGCAGTGCTGCACAAACGCCACCAAGAATTGGACCAGCCCAGTATATCTGCAAAAAGATATATTATTATTCAGTGAAAGCCTATTGCACTGCGCAGATCTTACCCAATGGTTGGCCCAGTTGTCGTTGATCAAGGCCGTTCCGAAGGAACGCGCCGGATTCATGCTTGAGCCGGTATATTCAACAACGCCAAGATGGCCCAACGTAACAGTCAGCCCAATCGCCAGTGGAGCCACGAAACGTGAATCTGGTTTATTTTCATCGCACACCCCAAAGACACACATTACCAGGATGAAACCGAGGAAAAATTCAATACCCAATCCCTGCATATCTTGAACATTTTCCTTCAGCCCAGTGTTACCGAGACCGTTTTGATATGCGTCGGGAAGAAGGGCCTGCAAATAAATTCTAATGTTAATCCGCGGGTAAACTTTTTTTGCAAAAAAAAAAATCAAATACCTTCAAGGCAGCGGTTCCTGCTACAGCACCGGCGCATTGTGAAATCACATATAAGGCTGCTCTGATGAAACTAACCTTTCCGGCAGCCAGAAGACCTGCAGTTACCGCTGGATTAATGTGACCTCCGCTAACGTGTCCTATGGACTGAAAAATACGGAATAATTATTTATCATTCAAAAAAAAAAAAAAAAAACAGATTTTATCTCAGACAGTGTAAAGTGGTGTAAATTCGTACAAAACAAAACAGCACAGTTATTTTTATTCAGAGAAAAAAAAAAACTAGTAAACCGTAAAATTTCAACTAGTACCTAGTTTGCCTAGTTACCCAAACCCATAAAAAGGTTGTGATTTTTTCTCAAAAATTAGATACTTTTAAATTTATACTAGGGAAATTTCTTCCGAAGTTTTGTAACTAACTTCATAACTATTTTTGGTTAATGATAACTTACAATCAGTTTTGAGTCATTAGAAATAGTAAAAATGCTCTGAGCATATATTCATGATTCCTATCAATCCCAGAGAAATAGAGTAAATTCTTTAATAACACAGGGCCCTCCGGTATTCACATTGATTTTGCGTTATTCGATTCATTCTACTAGCTTCGTTTTGAATAAGAAAAGAACTATGAGGTAATAAACTATAATACACAAATGCTCGCTGCCATTCTAGAGTGTTATGTTTCTCGAAGACGCAGTCAATCATTAATACTCTTGCGTCACGTGAGCGACTAAGAAGAGGGGTAGCATTTACTATAAGGTGCCAATATGTATTTTTTAATTGCTAGAATACGTTCTCATGTGAAAATAAACTGATTAATTTTCTGAGTGCAATTATCGAAACATGATTGAAACATGAAACATTGTGTGGAAACGTCAAAAAAGCAAAACAAACATTTTGTAAACAGATTACGAGTCAACAAAAGGAACTACGAATCAAATTTGTAACAGGATTATAGACGACACATCGAAATAGAGCTATTGCCACTACAGCTTGTACATTCATTACCCTATCCAATTGTGTTGGTTTCCAAAGTGCATTATCAAACGAGCAGTTAGTCATTGTCCGAGTGGTGGTTGTTACGTTGCGCCTGTAAATACGTGTGTGAACAATGATTCTCCCTACCATGCATATTTCGCTCAACTAAATGGCAGTGTTCGCTTATCTGCTGCTCAGTGTTGGTAACGAGTTTTTCGACGTCGCAAACGTATTCATACGATCCGGTGGTTCGCTTGCGGAATGCAGAGATTACTGGCAGTGCAAAAGACGTGATCAACTTTTTCGATACTATATCGACAGATATTATAACACCAGAAGCGAAGAAGCTGAAGCGATGTCCTCCGAATCTCTGGATAGCTGTGATTTTGCTTATCAAGACTCTCCCACGTCCCCCAGCTCCAGAAGTTTGGACAAGAGTTCTGCGACGGAAACAGTTTACACGTTGGAAGGAATCACCGAGGTTTCACCCGGGTTAAGCTTTGTTATCAGTGGCAGTATCTTATTGACATGTGAACGGTTTTCTATAAACTTCATGCTGAAGAACTCCGATCTAGCGTTGCATTTCAATCCAAGATTACCACAAAATTACATTGTTAGAAATTGCCGCGTGAAGGGAGTGTGGGGTAAGGAAGAAGTTGCATCGCCATTATCGTTCAACTTGCATCGTGGGAAGCAATTCAAAATTCAAATTCTAGTCACGGATGAAGAGTTTCTGATGTGCGTAAACGGACGACATTTCAATGCGTTCAAGCATCGACTGCCTTATAAGAAAATATGCACGCTCGAAGTCAAGGGAGACGTCAAGGATGTTTTGGTCGAGCAGGTTTATGTGGAATGCTACCCCGACATTGCACTGGATAACATTCAACAAATCTCCAAGGATGCTTTTCGCCTGGAGGATAAATCGGATTCAAATTGCAAAATAATGCCTTATACCGGTCAGCTCTTGGAATCATTCACTAATGGCAAGAGCTTGCACATCAGAGGAAGAGTCAAACTGCTGCCACACTCATTCTACGTCAACTTACAAACCAACCACTTTTGGTGGCCCCATTCGAATGTGCTGTTTCATTTGAATCCTCGATTTGGAAGCGTTGGTGGTAAGCACGTGATTTGCCGAAATTCCTGGATTAATGGGAAATGGGAGCGTGAGGAGCGTTCGGAAAATCTGACCGATTTCATGCCGGGTAAACTATTTCATCTCAAAATTGCGTGCAGCGATATGAGCTACCAGGTTTATTTGAATGAAATGTTGATAGCAGAATTTATCTTCCGAGGTGATCCGCGGTTTGTCAAATCGGTTTATATTCAAGGTGACATCAAAGTATTCGATGTGGTACTAGAATCTGCCTACTAAACATTGTACGTTAAGTAATATTTGAGCTGAGCTTCAATTTGAACAATAATCCTGGAGGAAAACAAGTTTATAGGTAATATTGTTACGAATTCTCCTGAAACATGTCAGGATCTAGAGCAATTAACTTTTGTTGAAAGAATCAACGTCGCTACAATATATACATATATCGTATTATATTAGGTGTTATGTACTTGTGATTAATGTGAATATCAGGGGCGACTCGTGGCTTTTGAACCTACCTGTTCAACTACAGATTTTAAAAATCGCAGTTTGAGGAAGTAATCACAATCATGTCCGCGTAATCACGCAAGTCATTCTATTTGTTACTATTTGAAAGTGAAACTAAAAACCAATAAAATATTAATATAAATTTGCGATTGACATATATTTTTTGCATGGAATCCCCGTGTGCAATGCACAGGTTGCACCTATGGACGAGTCGCCCCTTGTGAATATATAAATAAGCGAGTTCTTGCTAATGAGGAATGCTAAACACTAACAATGAAATACATTGCCTGCAAATACAAATATACTGGTGTGCAATCGAGTTGGTGTATTATGATTATTAGTTTATAGTATGTCACCTACGATTTCTTCATCTGCAGCGGAATATGAAATACGCAACACGGAATAAACCATCACCTTTAGTTTAGATTGCTGTGTCGCTTTCAATCATGCCGATGTATTTTTCCATATAAAACTTTTGCGCCTTTGTTTATACTTTATGTGTATGATCATACTCTGATCGGGATCGTCAGAAGGTAAGATATCGCTATTTTTTGTAACATGCCACTGCACAGTGGAGAATCGCTGGCCATCGACTCATAATCGAACATGCGAATTTCATTTCAATTATATTTTTCCTATGGTTGTATACTATTGAAGTGTCAGAATCCAAATTTTTAGAGCATTACGTCAAAATTCGAATTTTCTATGATTTTTTAAAGTGTACCGAGTCAGCGTTTTTCTTGAAAAAAATGCAATGTTGCGAAATTTGCTGGAGCCTCAAGGGTAACTTGAATCTTGATGACGTCTGAGAAAAAGTTGTCAGTAAAATAGTGGAAAATAAATCCTCATCATTGGATATTTTATAATCTCATTGTAATAATCAAAAAAATTGGGCGGAGTCCAAAAATTACGTATTTATTGCATAAAACAGCGTTTAAAGTTTGGACGGCTGGGTTTGACACTATTGGCACTAGTTTTAAAAGATAGCTTGGAAAAAATGCTCTCAAATGCATCTAGTCCGATCCTGCGCAGAGTTGCGCAGAGTACCCTTCTTTCGAAGAAAAACAACGAGTGTTCGACACATATCGTATTTTAAAAATGTAAATTTAAATGGGGTCCTAAAGCTATACCGGTTTTTATATATCATTCGAAAAAGTGATTTTTAAAAAACGTTTATCGTTTTCCTTCGATTTTTAAATGAATAAAAAAAACTGCTCGAAAGGTCTAAGATGACGTTTCGCCCATGTACGGTATATGAGAGAACTGTCATTTTAGGCATTTCGAGCAGATTTTAATCCTTCATTTAAAAATCAAAGGAAAATGCTAAACATTTTTTAAAAATCACGTTTTTCACAGAAAATTGCACTCTTCCAGCTGATATATAAAAATCAGAAAACCGTTTAAAACTCTAGGACCCCATTGCACACTGCAAACCGTGAACAGAATAACAAGTGGGTCGTATTAGTCTGATAATAACAACGTTGTTAAACATATTTCAGTATTAATAATCACACTATTTTCATATTTACAAGTTTAACTCTTCAATATTCCGATATTAAACGCAGTATCAAAAACTAATCATTTTTCATGTTTTGGATCACCAGCACTGAGTATCAAAATCATGTTTTAAGTTTGTATCATACCAGTCACCTGTAAAAACAATCGTGTAAACACAAACCATGGCATAATAAATCGCCTGCTAATTTCTACGGAGAAAATAGTGAATTATTATTTTGACGTTAGAAATTGCATTTTGAAAACTCTCCTAGGAGATATCAAAACTGTATTAAAATTGAACAAAAAAATGAAGATGAAGGTGGAAGTGAATAAAAAGAAAAATGCAATAAAAAGAAGCAATGTAAAATAGTCACTTTGAAAAAAAAAACAAGTCATAAATAATTTTCAACTTGAAGCATATTTTTCAATTGATATTTTTGCCTTTCTCCTAGAAAGGTATAGCAATCACTTGCAAAACCGAAGATATAAAAGTGCTCCAAAGGGCCGAATGGCATATATCACTCGACTCAGCTCGACGAGCTGAGCATGTTCTGTATGGCTGGACCGATTTTCATGAAATTAATTGCAAATGAAAGGTCTTGTTGTCCCATAAGGCCCTATTAAATTTTATTGTAATCGGATTTTTAGTTTAGAGGTTATGTATCAAAATGTAAAAAACATGAAACATCATTATCTCTTAAACCACACAACCGCTTTGAACAAAATTGGTTTCAAATGAACGGGCTACCTGAAAAACCCTTAACTTTTGAATTTTATAAAGATTGAACTTGTGGTTCAAAAGTTACGAAAAGAAACGTGTTCTGAAGACTGTTTAATCTCACTCATGTTTCTCAGAGATGGCTGGACCGATTTTCATAAAATCAGTGTCAAATGGAAGGTCTAGGTGCCCCATAAGACCCTATTGATTTGTTTTGCAATCGGACTATTACTTTGACTGTTATGTTTAAAAATGTGAAATCCAGCTATGAAAAGGATCATATTCCGAAGACTACTTAGACCCACTCACTTTTCTCAGAGATGGCTGACCCGATTTCCACAAAATTAGTGTCAATTGATAAGTCTAGCTGCCTCATAACACCCTATTGAATTTTACTGTAATCGAACTGTAACTTCGTCTGTAATGTACCGAAATGTGAAAATCACGAAACTTCATTATCTCAGAAACTACACAACCGAATTGATCAATATTATTATCAGATGAGCGGACTAGTTTTTTTTTTTGTAAGATTCGGACCACTCGACCATTGTTTTGATCTTTTGTGGTAAGCGGACTAGTTAAGCGTTAACTGATGAATTATGATTGAACACGTGATTTCAAAGTTTGGCTGCCCTATACGTTTCCATTTCATTTGATTATAATCGAACTTAAGCAACCGTTATGTATCAAATTGTTAACAAAACAACGAAAGTCTATTATCTCAAAGATTACATGACTTATTTGAACTTAACTAGTGTCATACGAACGAGTCATCTCTCAAACTTACAAATAACAAACTTCATAACAATTCGATATGTGGCTCAAAAGTTATGGAAAGAAAAGAAATTCAAAGACTATCTGAAACTATACTCACTTTGATCGATATATGTAGCCTCAACATAATTTAAATGTGGTGTCGTACTATTTGAACGTTCCAAATTCATTGATTCCTTGCGACGTGTTTAAAGTCTGCAAATGCACGACGAATCGATCAAAGTCATATTCATATTGGGTGGTATTCGGTCATTTTCAGCAGATTTGGCATCAATCTGGCACCGGAAATACCCATTTTGGGAGGTATTTAGTTATTTTGGTTGTTTTCCAGAAACTAATAGTGGTCGTCTTTAACTCGTAAAGACCCGGGACGGAACTTGTTTTTTGAAAATGCTCGTTCTCAGCACTGGAACGGCCGATTTGGGAAAACTTCAAGGGGAATAGTTGCTCTAAGTTTTGGTAAAGGGTGGCACCCCTCCCCGCTTTCGTGAGATGCAAATATGTCTGTGTTTTTTTTTCTAATTTTTCAAACAAATTGAGCCAACACTGGGAATTTTCATACGTATTAACTGCTCCATGTATCAAATTATGTCAGGTAGTTGAAATATGGTTTGTAAGAGTGAATTTTGGAGTTTCCAAAATATTTCAGTACAAAATCACGAAACTACGTATTTTTATAAAAATTCAAATAACAAAACCGTTCTTCAAATTTTAAGCTCTACATTTTTGAAGTAAGGTCTCCTGAATCCATACGCGAAGAAATATTTCTTTTAGCATGCAAATATTTTGAGAAAAACGAGTTTTAATTCACTAAAGTACGTATTTTCATGAAAACCTGATTTTCTCAGTTTGCCACAGTAGGTTTCAACTTAGTTCTTCAATTTTCAAGCTCTATATTTCTAGAGTAACGTCTTCTGAATCCAAATATGCTGAAAGATTCATTCTAGCATACACAGATTTAGAGAAATCGAGTTTGAATTCACTAAAGTATGAGTTCTTATGAAAACTTGATTATCTCCAAGTCTGTGCATGCTAGAATGAATCTTTCAACTACCAAAACTTAGAGCAACTATTCCCCTTAAATAAAATTCCAAGTTTTCCCAAATCGGCCGTCCAAGTACTGAGAACGAGCATTTTCAAAAAACAAGTTCCGTCCCGGGTCTTTACGGGTTAAATTCAAAATGGTGTCCAGGGTCAATGTTTGGTTTCTAAGCATCATCTCGATATCCATATTGAGAATTATTCGGTCATTTTCGACTGTTTCCCAGAAGTTGCCGTTAAGCAATTCAAAATGGTGCCTGATTGGTTATTTTAGGCTGTTTTTCACAAACCGGAAGTCACCGTCTTGGATTTCAAAATGGTATTTAAGATAATTTCTGGCCTCTGAGCGTCATTCTGGTTGAAGAAGCACCCATATAGGGTGTTATTCGATCATTTTCGGCTGTTTCCCAGGAACCGAAAGCCGCCAACCTAGAATCCAAAATGGGGTCTGTGGTCGATTTCAGTTGCTGTGTATCATTCTAGTTCCGGCTATACTCATGTTAGGCGGAAATCGGCCATTTTTGGCTGTTTTCCAAAACCAGAAATTGCCATCCTACAATTCATAATGGTGTCTGAAGTCAATTTATAGTTTGCAACATTCTGGCTCCGGAGATACTCATATTGGGTGGTATTTTGTCATTTGAGGCTGTTTTTCAGGAACCGGAAGTCACCATCTTAGAATTCAAAATGGTATCTGTGGTCAATTTGAGCTCCTGTGTATCATTCTAGATCCGGATATTATTATATTGGGTGGAAATCGGCCATTTTTGGCTGTTCTCCATAAACCGGATGTTGCCATCTTATAATCAAAAATGTTGCCTGAGGTCGATTATGGAACATATTTGTTACCACTAAAAACTTTCAACTACCAAATATGGTTCCATTTAGTTGATTAGTTCGCGAGATGTGCAGAAATTTGTGCAGAAACATGTGCTTCCAGAAGAGGGAGGGAAGTCGAACCATTATGGACATACCTGTTAACTCTAAAAACATTCTCCAAATTTGGTTGTATTTTCTTGATTAGTTCTTGAGCTGTGCGAAATTTGTGTTTCATTTGTATGGGACCCCTTCCTCATAGAAAAAGGAGGGGTGTCAAACCATTATGCACATATTTGTTACCTCTAAAAATATTCACCTGCCAAATTTGGTTCCATTCAGTTGGTTAGTTCTCAGAATCTGCAGAAATTTGTGTTTTATTTGTATGGCACCCCTCCCTTCCAAAAGAAGGAGGGGTGTCAAAACATTATGGACATATTTTTTACCACTAAAAACATTTACCTGCTAAATTTGGTTCCATTTAGTTTATTAGTTCTCGAGATGTGCAGAAATTTGTGTTTCATTTGTATGGGCCCCTCCCTTCCAGAAGAAGGAGGGGTCTCAAACTATCATAGGAACCTTTATCGGAATCAAAAACCCCTACATACAAATTTTCACGTCGATCGGTTCGGTAGTTTTCGAGCCTATATGGATCAGACAGACAGACAGACCGGACTGCATTTTTATATGTATAGATTACAACATCAACTTTTAAGAACCTTAAGAATGAATATACATTTATTGGATTGAAGCGTTCATGTAAATCTATTTTTACAAATAATAAGTTTGAATGAGAAAGGCTGGGTCTGACCGCTAGGTGGATTAATTTAGGTTTTTTATTTTCTCAATAACTGAATAATATTTTTATGTTTTTTTTTATATCATATGAAAGTCTTTCAAGCATCATGCATCATATTTTCCAATAAATTGAAACCGACGTAGAACTTTCCTCATATAATATATAAAAACATGAAAATTCGTCAATAATACGCATTTTCATGCAAAAATAATATCAAATTCGGACTCAGCGACCCAAAATTATGTAAAAACCATGTATTTTCCATGATTTGAAGACATTTTTTTGCGTGGCCAGCATTTGTATGGAGTCGCCCCACTGTGCACTGTCCCAATGTTTATTTTTAATATCATATCAATTTTGTTTGATTTTCTTTTACATGAATGCACGCAGGTCAGTTGTAAACATTATTAATCCACCTAACAGCAAATATGTTATGTTTGTTTTTTGGGATATTCACATGTATCAGATCAGTTCACTACAATATAAATTAAATAAGCTGAACCTTGACGCTGTCGCAACTTAACCACTTGTTTATCATACCAATACTTTGCGGCAAACATTATACAGATCAATTGCAGGACGAGCACTACGAATTTATTTTCAGGGTGTCAGGCACATTTGAGTAAAGGCCTAGAGTTTAAGTTTGGCCGACTGAATTTCCGTCGATCTGGCAGCCATTCTAGAATTTCAAAGAACTAGCAACATTGCAAAAAGTAAAAGTCATTTCATGACTACTCGTATTTTCAGTTTCAAAGTTTTTCGTTTCAATTTGTTTTGCTATATATAGTAATGAAAAAATGAAGTGCTGTTTTTTTTTTAAGAACATAAGCTTTTTTCGGTTCCCCACCGATAAAAAGCATCGCCGAAAATTGCTTGAATTTTGTTAATTACAGGAAGATTTTTCAATAATAGAAACGACACATATTTGTAGCCTGAGTTTGGCGTTTTGAAAATATCAATCCGAATAAAAAACAAAGTTATGCAGTTCCACTTTGATCACGATGATTTATACTCCATGTCGGAGAATTGAAAAGCACTAAAAGTTACCGGGACCTGTGTATGAGTTTGTGGCTCAAGTGGCAAGTGAGACACCGATAATATGTCGATTGATTACGGCCACTCCGAACAAGCTAGCCAATGTCCGTGCGAAATTCCATGTGTCACCAACAGCCGTAGTAACTCAGAATCTCATCTAGTTGTCAACAGTAAAGAAAAACAAAATTTAAAATTCATCAGAAGCAAAAGACCAGAGACAATAGAAAGGAGATCTATGGCGTTATAAATTTGTACCCATTTAAAAAATAAAATATCGTGAAGATTTTTGGAATTTATTGCTTTTTTTTATTATCGAGTTTCATCTCTAGAGTTTTCGCATTTTATCATTGCTAAATCACAATACTTCCCATCTACTAAGACAAACTTGACATGTCAAACTTTTTTTTTCTTTTCTCGCTGTTTGGCGCAGACCGTTCGGTCCATATCAGATGTCAAACATTCTTATGTTCGATTGGAACAAGTTTTGACAGTTCGATTGGAACTTTTCAGTGAAAGTCGTCCAAACTTTAACTATAGGGCTTTACATTTGAGTGCCTCCCGATGCCAACTCTGCCCAAACCTATAAATCAGATGTGTTTGTTTTGACTGCGACACGTGTTTGTAGTTTATTTGTAAGAGATAAAGCTTTTTTCAGAGAAATATTGAGCCGATTATTTGGGTACAGGAGCAGCAAACGATACTAGGAAACTGGTCCCCAAGCAAAAACCAAGTAAAAACTGTGTGTGTGAACTGCAGCGGTAATCAAAGCAGTTGACGAACATATGTAACCATTTGGTGAAAGTCTGGGATAAAATTCCGATCGAAGTTGTGCGTGCGGCTTGTGATAATTTGGATAAGCGTTCGCGGGCTAATTGAATACAAAGGCGAAAGATTTGAACTGAACTAATCCTATTTTAACTTTATTACTCTACCATGTTGATGAAAAAATAAGAGAAGAAATATTCATCTGTTTTACTTTTATGGCACAATTGAAGTGTATCACTTCACGGTGACACCCTGTACAATCTTTTTTAAGCCGGGTCTCGAATATATGGCGACTGGCTTGTCAGACCAGCATCGTACCTCGAGATCAGCAGGAAATAGTTGGTAATGTGTCTTACTACTCAATGGAAATAGCCATGAAAGTACATGGAACACGAAGTGGATTCAAGCCGTACTGGTTGATAATGAGGTATTCAGTCTCTAATTCTTTGAAGCTTAACTGATAGCGAATTTTTTTATTCCACTGGGTCAGTGCAAATCTAAGAAAGAGATGCCAGATAATTGTTAATGAACTAAGCACGTGCGGTTGTGACAAATTTTATGGTAAGCTTCGGGCAGCACGCCAGGTTAATCAAGCGAAAAAAGAAGGATTTTGACAGCAGTCAAAACTCGGTGAGCTGGGTTTTTTGGTTAAAAAAAGTTACTTGAAAAACGATATAGAATATTTCAAAACTACGGATGGAGGGTGTCGAAATGAATTCTATGCATTAAAGCTATATTTTTGGGAATGCAAATGCCAATATTGATACAACGTAGAATACGTATTTCTAGTGAGGACACATAGAACCTGCCAACATCTAGAAGGAATGTCTAAATAAGGTAACAAATTTTGACTAAATTTGCAATCTGGCAAGGACTTCGGTGTCTCGCAGAAAAAAAACATTCAGATCGAATGAGAAAGTCATCAGCGTAACACTATAAGAAAATGTGTCGTAGTGATCCTCACAAGGCTCAACACGCTTCTCACATCTTCAATGTAAGTTCCAAAACGCACAGCATAGCTGCAAGGAATCGGACAAGTCGCAGGTTCAGGATAGCGGAATGGCCTCCAGATATGGAGGTTTGTTGCGAATATAATGAACTAGTATCCCAGAATAAGCAGCAGGAGTTATTAAGGGCCGTGAGGTGCATATGCGAGTCGACGTCGCCATAAGCTTCTTAGCCCAAAAACCCGGTGCCAGGAGTACCGGCCCAAACAGCTTCTGTACTCATGAGGATTCTAGGCGACAGATTGAAAGCTTGGAACATGGAACTGTAGATCACTAAACATCCCGGGTGGCGACAGGATCCTACTGGATCAGCTGGAACCCCGTCACTTCGACATCGTAACGCTGCAGGAACTTTGACGAAAAGGAGAAAATGTACGGAGGATGCGTGGCAGGGCCCAGTAGTACTAGAGCAGCGGCACATCAAATAAGCAGGGTACCGGCTTTATTGTGCTAGGTAGGATGCCAAGTCGTGTGATCAAGTAACAGGCGAACGATTCTACAATTACAGTCCCTCTACAATTATGGGTCAGTCAACGTGTTGTCTGAATGTTCAAAAATGGATGTAAAATCGGAAAAGTTATCAACTACGAATGTTTTACTATCTGCCTCTGTGTTCTGATATGTACTTTCGATCAACAATTTGTTTCACTGCAGTTGATGCGTGTTAATCGGTTGGGAAGAAAAACATCACTTACATGACAAAAGACACAATTATGGGTCACTTTTGGCATTCGAAATCATTTAGTTTATAAAATCGTCAAAATACATAACGTAAGTTATCTTATTGTTGTAAAAGCTTGATAATAAGTTATTTTATTCAGTCTTGATGCATTATCATGTAAAAGTAATAAAATAGCCAAAATATGGACTGACCCACAATTGTGCACGGCAAAATGTAACATTACTACAATTATGGGTCACTTCTCTTATTGCACCGAGCAGAATTATATTTTTTAGTGACATTTTCAACTTTAAATCATTTTAATCGTATAAATCAGGTTATGAGTGAGTTACAAAAAATACCACTGCTAATGAAAATTGTTCAGTTTTGTGAGAATCGACGTATTAGCGTAAAAGTGACCCATAATTGTAGCTTAACCATAACTGTGGAGGCACTGTACTCCATCATCATTGTGCACTGCTCACATGAAGGAACACCCGATGTTGAAAAGAAAGCCTTCTACACACATCTGGAGGATTTCAACGACAGCTGCTCGCATTAAGATCGTCATCGAGGATATGAACGCTCAAATAGGAAGGGAAGACCTGTATAAACCGGTAATCGGGCACGAAGGTCTGCACACCGAGACGAACTACAAAGGCCAAAGATGCGTAAACTTTACAGCTTCCCAAGGATTGGTAGTCCGAAGTACAATCCCCCCGCAAGAACATCCACAAAGCCCCTTGGAAATCACTTGACCAACGAACAACAAACTAAATTGAGCATGTGTTCATCGAAGGACGGATTTTCTCGGACATCACCAACATACGCACTTACCGAGGGGTGAACATTGTCTCGAAACACTACTCAGTGGCAGTTTGTATGCACTCAAAACTGTCGACTGTCTATCATTCACGACAGAGCCCGCAAGCTGCCGAAGTCTACGCGCAACAGCTTGAAGCGGAACTGCCCACGGCAGAGGAGTTCGGCGCAGCTTCTCTCGAGGATGGCTAGATCATGATCCACACGGCCATCAGGGAATCTGCGACGACGATACTAAGAACAGAGACACCGAGTGGCAGAAACGACTGCTATGAGGGGCAATGCGATGCAGCGATGAGTCGGTGACAGAGAAAAGCCGGACCTGGGTGAATTACCTGAGGGTGGAGACTAGAGAGAACCTGGTTAAGTACAGATGGGCAAGGAACGACATGACCACGATCCTGAGACGTAAAAAGCGCCAACAGGAAGATCGTGATCATAAAGAGCTGGAAGAGCCATTCACTGCTTATGGTACGCGAAAGTTCTACGAAAAGATTAACCCATCCCGTAAAGGGTATGTGCCGCGAGCCGACTTTTGCAAGAATGTGCAGCACTGAACGGAGCAGCACTTCGATGAACGTCTGAATGACGATGCAACAAACAAAACCGGAACTGGAACGGACCTGGGGGTGTCAGCAGTAGATGACCCTAAAAAACAATTGCTAGAGCAATGCACTGGGTCACTTCCAAGATCTAAGAAGAGGAAAAATTGCCGGAATAGTGGATGGAGGGAGTCGTCTGCCCCATCTATAAGAAGGGAGACAATGCTTATAAAATACTCTCCCAAGCTTTATTCCAATGTCTAACACCATCAACTAGGATGTTCGTAGAGCATTACCGGGTGGGTGTCATGGGAGCCCGCGCTTACACGGACCAGATATTTTCAATTCGACAGATTTTGCAAAATAGTCGTGAGTACACGTGTCCACGCATCACATTTTTATCGACTTCAAGGCAGCCTATGATACAGTTGATCGAAAACAGCTATGGCAGATCATGCAGGGGAACGAGAATCATTTCCCGGATGAACTGACGCGGCTGACCAAGGCTACCGTAAATCGTGTGATGTGCTAGGTGCGTGCGTGTCATGCCGAGAATTGAGACAAGGTGATGGCCTTTCCTGTTAGATTTTAAACATCGCCCTCGAAGGTGATATACGAAAAGCGGGCATCGACACGAGTGGTGTATGATTTTCACGAAGCGGGCTCAGCTTGAAGACTTCGCTCATGACTTCGACATCATAGCACGAAACTTTGCGACGGTGGAGGAATCCTACACTAGACTAAAAGCGGAAGCTAAGCGTATTGGACTGCTGATCAATGGGTCAAAAACAAAGTATACCTATGAAGGGAAGAGGCTCCAAGGAAAATAATGTTATCATTCCAGCCATCGTAGACGGCGATGAGCTTGACGTGGTAGACGAGTTTGTGTACTTAGGATAACTGGTGACCGCTGACAACAACACCAATAAGGAGATCCGGAGACGCATTCAAGCGGGAAATCGTGTTTTCTCTGCGCTTCGTCAGAAGCTGAGATCCAAAGCACTGCCGTACGAAGCTGAAGCTGTACAAAACACTACCCAGACGAACACATACGAAACGCATAGATTCTCAAGGATTCCTCACATTGGATTCGTGAGCGTCCTTGAAAAGGATTCCCGAAAAAAGAATCCTCAGGAATGCCCTGTATATGGCTCTAGGGTTCTTGAATAAGAATCTTGAGGAATCCTCCGGATCGTGCTTGCGATTCCTTTCAAGATTCCGTCACTGAGTTAAAAGTATCCTGGGGATTCTTACTCAGGATTCTCAGCGTGTAAGTAAGGGTAGTTAGACCGGTGGTTCTCTATGAGCTAGAGACGACAACACTGCTCTCAGAGGACCTCAGCGCCCTTGCAGTTTTCGAACGGAAGGTGCTGCGAACCATCTACGGTGGAGTACAGTCCGGAGACGGAGAACGGCGTAGACTGCACGCGCTGCTAGGAGAGACCCCCATTGCACATCTGGTTAAAGTTAACAGATTGCGATGGGCCGGATACGTCGCAAGGATGCCGAACGGCAATTCGGTTAAAACGATTCTTTTTAGTACACGATGGCTTCATCAGATTGAAGGTGACCTGGGAGCATGGCCCCATGGCCCCATACAGTATGAGTCACCCTGGCTCTAGCCTGCTAGATTGAATTTACTCTCGAAGAAAACTATGTTGTGGAACGAATACAGTCGTCCTTCGTTAACTGCAACATGTTTACATTCGGCATTCGACGCTCGATAACTGCAACACTTGACACATGCCAAAATTTAGAGGGGGGTCCGTCACTACCATTTTTGTTTACAATGATGTCGAGATGTATTTTTTTAATGGAATAGTGGCAAAAAATAGCAGAGAACTAAAAGAGGCAAGCTTTTTGATTAATCAATTTGATATTCATATTTCCGCATCATAATTTATTGCGTTTTAGTAACTACTTTACATAACCAATATGTAGGCGAAGATAAAGTTCACCACTACAGAAGATCATTTTACGAGACGTTTCTGAACTCAATTCATGAATAAAATTTTGACAGAAAGCTCGGAACCGCTGACATAACGCAAGTAAAAGCAACATCAATGTCAGCAGGATCCGTGACACCTATCAGTTCCTAAAATGGTCTATTTAACGCTAGGTCACAAAATATTGTTTGTGATCTACTATGCACTGCCTCACTGAGTAGTGAAAGCTAGCCAAACAATGCACAAGGAATATTTTTTTTTCTCTTATAATAATTACGGAAAGTGAACCACATAACATGGTGATTTTGCTTCATTGATTAAGGGGTTATATACCTTTTTAGCTTTAAAAAACCGAAAAATTTTTTATTGCATTATCTTCAAATACAACATCTTGAGAACATTTTCACAAATTTTCATAAAGATCTGAGCAAAAGGAAGAAAGTTAGAACGATTTGAGGGCGCCTCGCCACGGCCGCATAAGCTAAACTTGAAACTTTACACGCGATTATCTCGGAATAAAGTTTTCCGAAAAATGACTTTGCCGTGATCCTGATTACGGCAAAACTACTGAACCGATTTCTTCCGCCTTTTTTTTTAATTTTCGTTATTAAATTCGCCGGTCCTTGAACGATCGCTTTTTGAAACATACAGTTACATTTTGCCGCAAAAAAAAAATTATGCAATTTTTAGCGCTCAAAAGGTGCATTTTTTTTGAGAAAAACGTTCCCGTTTGCACTGAAAACAAAATACTCATAAAAGCGATCGTTCAAGGACACGGCACACTTCTAAACTAATGAAATAATATGAGTTTTTTGATTAAGGTTGACCCACTGAGTTTCTATCAGGATCACCGCAAGCCTCTGCAAAAAATAGCGTTTCGGGGAAATGGCCATTACTCCAGTAATAATTGGTATATCTCAAAATCAAACGTATTTTGTTGTTGTTGATAAACTGTGCTTTCAGAAAAATACCACTTTGATGCAATGAAAATGGTGCTATGCACTTGAAAATAAATTCAAACTTCCCTCATTTTTCTCGACCAAAAGGTATATAACCCCTTGATAGTGGAGATCTATAATCTCCCATCTAGAATGAAGAGACAACAAGTAAACGAAATCGAAATGAAAAAGTCCTTCTGAAATGTTTCTAGATATTCAACAATTTTCATTTTCGAATGCATTTAGAATCCGAAATTTGTCACTTCAATGTCAAATATGACTTTGATTTCAGATTTGACGGATTGCGGTCCGATAACTGCAAAGTTGTTGCAGTTATCGGTCTTGCAGTTAAAAAGCGTTGCGGTTAAAAGACTTGCAGTTATCGAACGGCGACTGTACAATTGTGCCTCAAAACGCTTGCTGCTAATAAAAATCACTAAAAATTTAACTCATGAGTTAAGTTGTCAAAATTAGTTGTGGCTGTAAAAACTTGTAGAAGTAAAAATCTAGACGATCCCAAAACTCAATATGGCATATTACCTAAATCTATGTAAATTTATACTTGGTAGGAATCTATTGAGTTTCAATGGTTTAATCTAATCCAGTTTTTCAAGTCTTTGATTAAGTGAAAACAATAGAGTAATATTCAAACCTAAGATAAACGCACGAAGCTGTTTTTTGTTCTTTTGACTACAAACTATAAACCAATATTGCAAAGTCAAAGGAAGCTGGAGTTTATATCATACATGATCTTTAAACGACGTTTTAAATTATAATTTCTTGTATATTTCATGATTAAACTGAGAATCATTGTTTGATTAAAAAATAAAGTTTGATACAGGATTTGGCACAGACGCTTGACTTATCGGATTCGACCCTGTATAGGTACCTACAAATACTGTCATTTGCAATAGGTGAGTAACCGAGTCGACGAAACCGGGTTGCGTTACGTTCCGTAAGTGATGACGTTTTGAATCATGGAGCAATCTTCAAATATTCACCCGGATAATCTACGCGTAGCTAAACTATGCAGGAATTCGAATTGATTTACGACTCTAGCGCGATTACACTGCTCTGAGATTAAATATAATCTGTGACACGTTATTTATTTGTCTTACCATTACGACCATAAACACGCTGAGGCCGAAGGCAAGTGAGATGAGTGTTTTGTCGCCTGCCGCATGTGTACACGCCGCACAGCCGAAAAAATTGAGTATAAAAATACCTGTATGGAACGATTGTAGGAGATTATTGAAGGAACAAAATTGAAGATTGAAGAACAACGAAATTGCTGTTTGCTTAGATAATTGTTTGCATCGAAGGCGACCCGTTCCGGTTTACTCACCTACAAACTCCGCTAGTACTGCCTTCCAAATGTTGCTGGACTTCGCGGAAAGTTCGTCCATGCCGATCTTATATGTGGTTCCCATATTTAATGAAACTGAATAACCTGCAGAAATTAAAAAAAAACATTGGTCAGTAATAAATTCAGTAATAAATTTATGACAATGAATAAAGCTAACATTTTCACTGATGAAATTAGCACGCTATAAATTAACGGTTTTCTTGCTGGTAGTACCAAAATAAACATTAATACTTGTCAGTTGATTTGATGGGTTGAAATGACGTTATAAGATCCGGTAATACGATAAACAAATGAGCATAATACCTGTCCGAACACCGATCGAAACAAGTAAGTTTTTTTTTCGTGATGAACGGAAGACAGCCAGGGGAACTAAAAAAAGTTTAGCATTCCAGAGATCGCGATATCACGTGCTTTTACTACAACTTACGTCAACGCTCACATTTGCAGATCTCACCTTTTTTAGACCTTAGGAAGCAAGAATGTGGTTTTCTTACTGATCTTAGATGATGGAAAGAATACACAGAGATGAATAACCTTGATGAACTGTTGGGGCCTCCTATTATACCTTTTGTGGTCGATATTAGATGGCGATGAGAAGGCAGGTGCAATCCAACAATATTATTTATGGTTCAACTGCATATCCTGCCCCGCACAACCTTTTCGTAATGCAAATTAGTTTCGATTTGCTGCACCATACGCTAATTTATTACAAGTGTCGACACGCAACGCATCATTGAACGTGTATTTTTTATTTTCATTTTCAAGATCACTGATACGTAAGTTATCGGGTGATCAGTTTGCTTCAAATTTGTGTGCGTGCATGCGTGTCGGCAAGTCGCGCGAAAATTTTTAATAATACGTAAGCGTTTATCCCACAGAATTTCAATCAGGTTCTCGAGGGGATGATACTAGTGCTGATTCAACCGTCAATTAAACAAGCGAACCTGTATTCGCAACGCATTCGGGTATAGTGTGAGAACTGTAGAAGGGAAAAGCCACATTTTTATTATTTGCCCCATGCCCTCTATGATGCGATCTGATGGCGCTAATTATGAGTGATTTATTCGAACATTCGCGGTGGAGTTTTTTGCACGCTTAGAAGCGTTGAGTGCTTTTAACTTGTGGGTATGATTGATAATATCTAACTGCTTGAACCATACGTGGGTTCTTGTTTGTTAGATGTTCATACACGTAAAAAGTTTTTTAATTTTTACTGTTCGCGATCTGTTACTTTTTTATTGTTTTCTGAATATTGAGTGTTTAACGGAGATTTCAGACAGAAATAATATTGTGTAAATATTATTAATATTTGTAAGTATGCTTATAATTTATTAGCACCTGCTTAATTCACCTACAGCTTTTAATCGCAAATAGAAAAGAAGGGGGACTGTGAGAGAAGAGGCTGTTCGAGCACGCTATTTTCCCCTGGATGCTTGGTTTTTGTACGAAATCAAATAGAAAATTGCACAAATTAAAAAAAAAACGTAATAACCTATTTAGAACATCTATGCATAAGTCGATATAGTATTCACCATAGATGGAAAAATAATGGACCAAACTTATTCTCTGAGATTCCCGGGGTCTTAGACTGAGAATTGATTGTACCTAACTGACGTTCTACAGTTATTATCTCGCTGTATTGAAGCTGTGGATGGCTTGACTTCAGTTTAGATCTTTAAGCTCGTCGCAGTAACTGGTGGTAGCATCTAATTGCTTGTTATGAATATTGGCCGAGATTGTGACTGACTTTACTAATTAGCAACTTCTAGATTTAGCTGAGCGGATGCAAAATATATTTAATCGTTGTGCTTTTTCGGGTGAAATGTCTGTTTATTTGGTTGTTGATAATAAAATTCCGATTATCCGTCACTACTCAACTGCGGAGTACCTCCGGAATGTGGAATGTGCCGTTTCGAATTCGACTACTGTAATCTCATAGATACTGGTAAATGAGTAATTGCGACTTACAGCATCATATTTTGTTTGTTCGATGGCCTTTTATTATTCATCTGCTACGAGTACCATTTCCTTCGAAATGTGTCGATTCAGTTTGCGTGTTAGTACAAACAGATTATCTGGTATTTTGCATGTAATGAGCTCAATTGCATTCCAGCCTTTTTCACGTAAAATGAGATCAAATAAAGCACGAGGCTACATTATCATCTCTGTGTAAAATTCGTTCAACAATTTTATCTGGAATGCACAATTGTTGAAAGCAACCGGGTTGCGATTACATGCTCGTAATTACGGTTACTGTCTATATGATATCACAATAAAATTCCCATATACGTAAGTAAGTAACATATGAGTCCTGTATAAGTTGTATAGATAAAATGCTGGCCGATAATATCAATACAACTGTTGAAGTTTGTCTCTGCTTTTATTATACAGTTCCTTTAATAATACAGAAATACAGAAATACATTAATTACGATTTAGTACGTGTATTTGCGGTTGGTGAACTAAGTTTGGGTGAGACAGAACACCGGACGTTGAGAATTAATCATTGAGACCTCATTTATTTGATGTATAACTGCGTCTCAACTCAATTATAGTTACTTGTCAACTTGTACTTGTAAACCTATTTGTAACTTGTAAACCTATTTTAGGGTATCGTCATTTTAATCTTATTTTTAACGATTGATACCCAAAACGCTTAACAAAATTTCATTTGTCATGTATGCACTTTTAAACGGCATTATGATCACGAATCGAGGGTTTTTTCGACACCTTTTTAATCACACTATGAAAAACATTATACGATTTATTACACGGTAAAATCCAGCCAGTCATAAAACAGATGCTGGTCCTCTAATGAGCACCTGTTTGATGATTTATATCCATTTGCGCAGTTAAACTGGTACAACTTATTTGTCAGTGAACTGACCTGGCTGGAAGATTTTTTATGTTCTTCCTTATATGTATGAGATCATAGAAGCAATCGTGCTACAATAAAAATACGACTATGTGCTAAGATTTATCTGTTCATGAAAATCCTTTTCGGTTGACTTGTTGTTTGGTAATTTTTCGAGAGTAAGGGTCAAAAGTATTGGCATGTTCTAAAAACCAGAAATGTTTCGATCTCTCTACTCCTCAGTAGTATTTAACTCCTAAAAATGGCTACTACTTGGCTAAACCAAAAGGGCAAAATCGTGTTATTTTATGTTCAAAATTCATTAAGTTGTTGTTGTGGACTAAGATATCTAATTAACGTCGCCTAGGATTGACACCTTGTCAGGGAGATAAATAAAGTCTTCTTGATATGTTTTTCCGATTGACATAGATATGTTGCACAAGATATCACGATTGTACCCTTTTAAAACTAAAATCATTGTTTGCGGCAAGTTTATGTAACAAAGCAAGAAATCTTTTTTCATAATATTCATAGGTAGCATATCTCCAAAGTAAACAGTATCCGTACAATATATTTTTATTGTGTTTTAGAGGAACATCAATTCAATTGTTGTTATTTAAATTATTTATATTCAGAGCCAGCCATAATTGAAGGTTTCAACAGACAATAATTCACACTATCCAAGGCAAACCTAAGCAGTTAGTCATACTATGAATGTTTATGTCATAAATCACATTAGCACCATTCGAATACAACAACAATTGACTCCAATCATAATCACAACCAAACAAACTCTAATTGTAGCGTCATCATCGCGAGTCAGATTTTTGACCCATAAAACCAAGCAATCGTTGACACATTTCGATCGAGTTGATTAAATTCCTTATCGACCGGAAGAACAGAACAGCTGATTCAAGTCCAATCGCGTGGGTGAGATCAGATTTGGGAGATCCTAATAAACACGTCTTTTATCGGCAATCGACGCGCGCTGACATTGCATTGCTGCGGAACCATTCAGACACAAAAGAATTCCGTTTATTACCCTATCAAAGATAGCCATGGTGAGAATGGCCTACGTTATCCGTTTCAATTTTCAAGTGGTTGATTTTTGTATGCATCAACACCAAGTAAGTTGGTATGTAAGCTGTAAACTAAATTAAAACCGTGCGGTTCACCGCTGACTCTTATACTTGCTGGTTGTCTCTGGTGATGTAAACTAACACATCCTTAAATAATAATTAGATATTCACTAAGCAAGTGAAGGTCGCTATCGTTTAGATCTCATTCTGCATAGTAGGTACTTATGTGGAAGATAGTGACGATTGTTGGGCTCAACAGTAGCGATTGAGGAGGTGTAAAAGTGTCAATACTGCAACGTGCAAAACTACCAGCGCTAGGTATGTATATCGATATCGTATCGAGCGGGGTATAACCAGTATTGACAGCCTGGCTGGTTCAATTTGTATTTCTAAACTCAAAACACGAACCGGTGTGCGATACGTGCCTTTCATCTGGCTGGTTGAATGACATGCTAGATGTAAATTGTGTGCAGCAGATGAGCTATTTAATAAGAAAATTATATACACCCTCGCATCGAGTTGCGGATGCTGCTGGCTTCAGCGTGTTCGTGTTTAAGGAAATGGTAGCACACATTGCTTGATGGCAGGGAATTTGATCTAATTTATGATCAGCAGTGGAGTTGTTTAACCTAGATCCATTAATGTTGGAAGTAATCAGAACCATTTTTACCAATTTGAAGGAAGATAAGAAATTATTACAAGCGACATCCCTTAGCACCAGTATACGAGATGTGTAGAGAAAACCAGGTACCTCCTCGATTAACGTTGTACGTGCTAAGCAAAGGATGGTCCTACGGATTTGTTAGAAACAGAAGCAACCAAAACGAAGCACCAAACAGGCTGAATCTGTAACACCGAGGGCTAGGAAGCTTCATAACAAACTTTTGGCCAAGAAATCGGGGTGCGTTATTATAGATGACAAAACCTGTATAAAATTAGACTGTAAGACCAGGATCCCAACCGAAGGGAATGAATGTTTCTAATTCAAAGAAAACCATTTACATAAAAAAATTCGGCAAAAAGGTTATGGTGTGGCAAGTTATTTGCAACATGAAGAAATGTCTCGTCCATTCATTGAAACTGATGCAATAAATGGCAGAATCTACACGTAAAGAGTGTATGCAAAAAATGGTTGTTATCCGTTGACAATCAAACAATCCCTTGACCCAACAATCGTACAATCCTTTGACCCAATCTTGCTTCTTGTCATTACTCTAAGGATGCGCTAGAGTGGTATAAATCCAGCAAAATCTCATATGTACCAAAGAAGATGAAACCACTAAACTACCCTGAAGGTCGGTTAATCAAAATTTTCTGGGTTTTGACGAAAGCGAAGCTAAGGAAACATTTAAAACCAGCGGAAAATGTTGAAAAGTTTAGGAACGATTTGCCGAAAGCTGTTAAAACGGTCGGAGAAAGCGCTGTGATGAAGGTTATGAGTAGTGTTAAGAAAAAAAAAGTTAGAGAACTCGTGTACCCTATTGAAAATAATACAAATTGAATTAAAATTGGAAAGAGAATATTCTTATTAAGCATATTTGACAATAAAGTGACCAAAAAACTTATATTTAGTTGGTGATTTTTTTTAATGATAGTGTATTCATAATTTATAATTTAGAAGAACAATGAAGCGATTACTTTTATATGCCATTTATAACACGACTTCGAAAATTTAAAGACATCTACATAAACCATACTTCTACCATTAGAAATCACCACCATTTTTCATAATTGTAAAAAATCTATCTTGGGACCACAAAAGTAGAGAACAAAACTGTTTGATACGAGTCATCATGTGCGTATATTTTTCACGAAATCACTTTTATTATGGTCTGTACAGCTTACAACGTTTTTGTCACCAAAATGCTGTTCGGTTCTTCGGTATAGAAGCTCGCAGTCTCGAGAATACTGAGTCCACTTTGACAAGCGAAGGGTTATGCGTTCGAACCTTAGTAGAATCATACCATTCAGTTTCAGAGAGACTTTTACGCACGGGTTTATTCTGAGCTCTTTCCATACCCCTATGTTGATTCTTCCCTCGCGAATAATAAAAAAAATGTCAGACACATGAATACTGCTATAATTGCCATTACTTGGCAGGGCAACTAGAAAAGGTTCAGCAAGGAAAAGTATTAGAGCTATATAAGCGTCAGGCGAATGATAGAAGTATAAAAAATCGCCACTTACCACCAGCGAAGGAAAAAAAAATCACCTCTAGCGATTAATGAATACATATGAAACAAGCCTAAGATGCGTTGACATCGTCCTCAGTATGCGAAAAACAAAGTATCGGTGCTGGTGCACTCTCTTCGCTTTTCTCTTTACGATATATTTCTATACATTAGTGTACACTACAACACGTGGTTCTCAATGTGCACAACTCGGTATATGAAGTTTTTCGTCTCTGTTACACAGAGCGATCAGATCTTGTTATATCGTTATTCTTTAGACTCATGAAGATGATTTTTTGTCGGAAAAAGAAAGAAAATGACAGTGTATGCTCTCCTACTCTCGCTTAAACTCAACCGTTGCCGAAGTACTCCCTTCCCCCACACTTTCCCTCTCACCGCACCACACCTCTGCTGCTCAGGCGACATGATATTCTCCTGTTGCTATCCTTTCTTCCCCTAACTACCGGCCTATGGAGAGACAAACGCAACGATCGGATCGCTTCTCAGAGCTGATGTAGTCTAGTCATGTGTTTGTTTTCTCCCAGAAACCTATGCACCATATCATCATTTCATTATGGGTTGAGAGGATTCAAGTTAAGTCGCGGCCTGTACACTTCGTGAAGTGCACATGTGATGAATAAACGACGATTGTATCATATTCGTTTCGTTTCCATCACTGCTTACCACGGTGGCAAAAGAAGTACCTTTTCTTTCCGTAACAGTTCTTTTTTTCTTCCCTAACCCGACCGAAAGGACGTAGCCGGCGCCGTTATCGATCTTAACAAGGCAGAAGCTACTAAAGTTAGTCACCTTACGGGTGGTTCTCTGTACAACCTCACTAGCTCAGATCCATCACGGAAGAGCAACTCAGAAATGTGCGGTCGTTCAAGCTCAAGCCTAGGGGGCTGTACTCTGGAAGGTCGCAAAATAATGAATTTTCTCGTTTTTTTCGGATGCGTAGAGTAAAGTAAAGTGTTCGAATATTTAAGCTATTGAATCAGGTATATTTGAAGATGTATTTTGCATGTAGTGGATGCAAATCTAGTTAGTAATACGCTGTTGGCAGTTGGGAAAGTGGATGCTCTCTTTTTTAGTTTTTAAAAGATCGATTTTTCTATTATCTTGGAGTACAACTCCTAGAGAACATTCTCACGTATTTTCATGAAGAGCAATAGAGGGAAAGTTAGAGCGATTTGTAGCGTGCTTCGTTACAGCCGCATAAGCTAAACTTGAAACTATATACGCGTGTATCTCGGAATGTTGTTCCTAAAAATTGACTTTGCGTTGTTTACAATTGCGGTAAAACTACTGAACCGGTTTTCTTCACCTTTTTTTCGCGTTCGGAGTCTAGCCACCGACTGAGGTGTCTCATCGCTTGCGCCGCTGTAGATATAATAAGTCATTATACACTATGTGCGTGAAGAGATCACTCTCTCAGTTATAAAAAATAAACTCCCACCGGGCAGTGTGTGCCAGAGTTGCCAATAAAAATTTAATTTGAACTGGAAGAATGCTGAAGAAAAAACTGGAAAAAACTGGATTCCAAATAAATTTACAAAATACTGAAAAAATAAATTGTGAGAGAACTTCTTTATGATGGTTATTGAATACAATATAAGTTTTAAATACAGCAACTTCGGGCTTACATTTTGTTGAAATTGTAGACTGAACTGTAGACTGAAAATTACAGGAGCAAAATTTGAAATTGCGCAACCAGTTTATCACAAATCCAAGAAAATAAAGCTTTTATCGTTTACTATAACTTTTAACAGAAGAATTGATGCAACGTTTCCTTACGTTACATCAGTGAATACGAACAATTTTTAAACTGCTATGCAACTGGAATCAATTTGAAGAATGCCGCCTGCATATAATATTTTTGAGATGGATTGTTTTTATTTTTATGTAATTGCAATTATTTCTTTTCTTTATAATCTGATAAAATCTATTTGTTAGTTTTAGAATAACTTACTCGTCTTACTGAACTTACTCGTCTTTTTATCTCAACCATGCAATACAATCCTTAATTTGGTCGTGTTTCATGCGAGAAGATACAATACTGAAAATGCTGTTAAGAATTGCTACAATGACTTATCAATCCACAAAATTTACGTTCTAAAAATATTTCCAAACCAGTCGGAGCTTGAGTGTCCAAAAAATCTGGATAAAACTGGCAAATATACAAAAAAAAACTGGAAGATTTCGGGATTAAACTGTTTGACTGGATCACTTGAAAAAAACTGGAAGAATCCAGTTTAAACTGGAACATTGGCAACTCTGGTGTGTGCAGTTCATCGTTGGCGTGCTGAGATACGGGAACACAATAGTAGAGGGTGATTCGACTTTGGTTTTAGAACTATTTATACCTTTCCCAGTAGTTTAATTGGCCAAAACACCTTGCCGGAGACAACGGAGATTGCGGGTTCGAGTCACGTCTGGACGAGGGAAAATTTTTTCTAAGCCTAAAAGTCACACCTTCTATTCCCGTTCATTTTCGCATCCTCGCAAACTGCATACATTGCCCGCTTTACTAAAACTTAAAATGTAAGTCATATGACAAAAATGAAATTAGTTCGTAAAGTAAATCTAGCCAACGGAGCTCTTCCGTGATACGCGTTCGGAGTCTAGCCACCGACTGAGGTGTCTCATCGCTTGCGCCGCTGTAGATATAATAAGTCATTATACACTATGTGCGTGAAGAGATCACTCTCTCAGTTATAAAAAATAAACTCCCACCGGGCAGTGTGTGCAGTTCATCGTTGGCGTGCTGAGATACGGGAACACAATAGTAGAGGGTGATTCGACTTTGGTTTCAGAACTATTTATACCTTTTCCAGTAGTTTAATTGGCCAAAACACCTTGCCGGAGACAACGGAGATTGCGGGTTCGAGTCCCGTCTGGACGAGGGAAAATTTTTTCTAAGCCTAAAAGTCACACCTTCTATTCCCGTTCATTTTCGCATCCTCGCAAACTGCATACATTGCCCGCTTCACTAAAACTTAAAATGTAAGTCATATGACAAAAATGAAATTAGTTCGAAAACCACTTTGGTGTCCACTAGCTCTCGAATTTCCGGCATACTAGTCGTGTCGAAGGTAAACGCATCAACGGATGGAATCCAGGTCATCCCAAGAACTCGTTCCGATTCTCCGTGACCATCTATCTTAAACGGTTTTGAGCGGTTTGCGTTAGACTCTCCTAGTCGAGAAAGTACTACAGGAGCGTTCGATAAGAATTTACCGATTTTAAATCCACCTGCTGCATGTATACTTTTCACCTCTTCTACCAGTTGCACTGCTTCGTCCACCGTATCAACGCTGTCCAAAAAATCATCAACGTAGTGGTTGTCAATTACAGCAGACGCCGCTCTCGGGTAAATGTTCTCGAACCGCCGTGCGTTGTAATTTTTAATATATTGGGCGGAACATGGGGAACAAGTCGCCCCAAACGTCGCAACGTCCATCACCCATATCTGCACGGCATCTTTGGGGTCATCTCTCCAGAGAAACCGTTGGAACTGTTTATCTTCATTGCGTATCCTGATTTGGTGAAACATTTCACATATGTCACCGCAGATGGCAATTTTCCTTTGCCTGAAACGAAGTAAAACGGCCGGCAACGAAGTAAGAAGATCTGGTCCTTTAAGAAGCATGTCGTTGAAAGATATTCCTCTGGCTTTCGCCGCGGCATCCCAGATGAGGCGTATTTTTTCAGGTTTCTTTGGGGTGGTTACTACACCTAGTGGTAGATGCCAACTATGCGAAGGGTCTGTTGTCTCCAGTTCCACTTTGGTTGCTCGGTGTGCGTAATTTTTTCGTTCATAATCGGCGATTTGTTCCCCAACTTTTGTAGCCAGTACTGGTTCACGCGCTAGTCGTTTTTCTAGGCTATGGAATCGCTTTACTGCCATCGGAAAACTGTCTGGAAAACATGGGTTATCTGTTCGCCAAAGCAGCCCCGTTTCAAATTGATTTCCCTTCAGTACAGTCGTACTCTCTAAAACCTGCCACGCACGTTTGTCCACTTCTGCATCTAACTTTTTAGAAACTGAAGCTTCCTCAATCGCAAAAAAGCGCTTCATCGATTCGTGAAGCTTACTGTTGCTCACCGCATGGACGTGAAGTTGCACGACGACGGTGTCCATCAGTGAGTTTCTGCCAAATATGCACCAACCCAGTCTAGTCTTGGTAGCTATCGGGCCGCAACCGTCACCCTCGCGCACTTTGAGTGATGTCAGTAAGCGAGCGTGCTCTAAACCAATAATGATTTGGGGGCTCACGTTAGTGTAGCTTTCGATTGGAAGACCCCTCAAGTATGGAAAAATTTTGGAAAGATTGTTATAATCCAGTGTCTGGCTGGATAGACCTAAATTCCGAACCGTTCTCACGTTCTCCAGTGCAAACGATGATTTCCACCCAGTTCCACCCACTTTCAAGTGTACGCGCTCCGATTCCTTTCCCTGGCGATCTATTTTCCCTGTCCAGCTTAACCAGAGTGTTTCAGGTTTTCCCGAAAGCCCTAACTGTTTTGCTAACCCCGCTTCTAATAATATCGAGGAAGAACCATCATCGAGAAAAGCGAAAGTTTTTATTTCAGTACCGTTTCCAAACAGCGTGACCGGGAGGTATCGAAAAAGTGTATAAGAAGCAGCGAAATGATGGTTCTGGTGAGCAACGGTACTATTGTTAGCCATACTAGTCCCAGCTTGCACTTCCAAAGCATTGCGATAATAATGCAATAAGGGATGATGGCGAACACGACAGCCGTCTATCCCACACTCTCGCTTCGACCGACATGCACCTTTCCAATGCGGTACTAAACAGGAGCGACAAAGTCTTTTTTGGTTAACAGCTTTCCACCGACCGTCTAGATCCAACGATTTAAATCCAAAACAAGCTAATATCAAATGTTTACTATCTCCACAGAAGCTACAGGTTTTATCAGGTTTTCTCCCCTGATTTTCATCTACCTGCGTGACAGCCTTTACCGGTTCACCCGAATGCACGAAAAGTTTTTCATTGCGTTTTTTCTCCTTTCTGGGGATATCAACTCGGGTATGTGATTCATCATTTGCCGTGAGATCCGCTGCAACATTGAATAAACCCTGCATGAATTCATTAAAGGTCACCAAGTTGACCTCGCCACAGGAAAGTTTGAAACACCCCCACTGCATTTGTAAAGATGTCGGTAATTTTTCAATCAACTCTTGAAGCAGGATTGGGTTTGATAGGTGGTTTGGTTGTTCGGCAATAATGACATGTTCAATTAAATTTTGTACGGCAAGTCCGTACTTAACGATAGCTTTTAAATCGTTTCCCCTCAAAGGCGGAATATCCCGAACGTCTTTCAATAGAGAATTTATCAATAACTCCGGTCTCCCATACAATTTACGGAGAGTCTCTATGACATGTGGTACTGACGCCGGCATCAACAAGCGGCTACGCACCGACTCTCTCGCATGACCTTCCAGGCAACGTTGCAATCTAGCCATATTTTCGTCGTTAGAATAACCGCAAGCATTGGTAGAGTTTTTATAATTACTGTAGAACATGGGCCAATCCCGGGGATTTCCGGAAAACTTTGGCAAATCTCGCGACATAACTGAGCGAGCCGCCGCCTGCGCACTCGTTAATCCTACCGCTGGGATGGCGGATTGAATTTCCGATGTTGTTCGGACTGCAGAGACTGTCGGCACCGTCGGCGTAGTATGGTTAAGAATAAGCCCAGAACTAGACTGTCCCATGTATGGGGACGTCTTAGTCGTTGTCGACGGGTATAATGGTTGGTTTACTGATTCCACCCAGGGAAAACTAGTGCTCGGACAACTAAATGGAACAAGCGGGACGGGATGCGGATGGCTGTGTGTTGAAATGGCACTGACTTGTGGCAAAAAAGACCGATTGGCTACACTATCAGCCAACATCGGAACGTTTGATCGCAAATAATCGGCAACCGTTACATTTGATTGTGTGGGAATATTCGGAATGATCTGTGTCGGGGCGGACTGCATGCTGTATGGAGTGGATCCGAAATTATGGCAACTCGTATTAGTCGTGGTGAAAACGTCATACGAGCTCGTAACGCTTGCAACAGCTGACGAATATACCGGCACGGTACTCAGATTTTGGATCTGCGACTGAGTTACTACCTTAGCGATACCACCGTTTGTTATTGATGAGATGACACCACTCGTATAGGGGATACTAACATTAGTTTGTACACTAGTCGTAACTAACAGCGGGGTAGAAGTTTTTTGTTCTGATTGACTCGTAAGTACCTTACTGATATCGTTCGAAAATTCTGTTTTCGGACCAGCTGATCCCGTGGTCGACCGCTGACAAGACGTAGTAGCTACTTCGCCACTATTTACTTTCGCCCCAGCTTCTCTCTCCAACCACTTCTGCAGCCTTTCCTGATTGGCCCTCGAACTGCCACCGCTCCTACTGCAAGCAGCGTCGGTCCCTTCTTCCATCTCCATCAATAGAGAGAACTTACGTTTAAGATTCTCTTCCTTTCTTCGATCCGCTTACGTTGCATATCGTGCTGCGCTTCCAAAAGGTTTAAGCTTAATTGTAGTCTAGCTTGCGACCTTTTACTACCTTTGCTTACAGATGACTCATTGAAGGATAAAACGGACTTAGTGTTGCTCCGTTGATCCTCAGCGCGGGCACTGCAACGACGACACATCCAGCTGCATTCTGGCTCAGCAATCGAGTCCGTAACTCCTGCACATTCATAGTGCTCCCAGCGCTCACATTTGTCACAGCACACCATATCATCGGCAGAACCGTTTCGTGTGCAACTCGAAATTTCGTTGATTTTTCTGCTTTTCCCCTCCTAGAGACATCTTCGGTTGTACTTTGACAATACTACTCAGAGGTGAAAATCTTTGTAGAATGTTGTAACACGGCAGACAGAATAGACACTGTTTTTCAGTTGCTTACTAAGCAGCTACAAAGCTGTAATTTATTTATTCGTTTTAGTTAAGGGTAGGGTAAGTATTTTAATTTATTCTTACATTTTCAGTGTTCTTCCAACAATTCTTGGTTCCGGTCTACCGAAGGTTACAACGTCGACAATCTATAGGTGTACAGGTAAGTATTATTTTTTTTCAGGTTAACTTTCTTAGTGTTAGCGGTAAGTAGATTTTTTAACTAAATGAACGGTACCTGCTAATCTTCGCACTACCTAAAACTTTACTTGCGTAATAGCACTTTAATGAATTTAGCAAATATCAATGAGAAAAAAATACGGAGGGTAAATTGGTTTCGTAAGATTATAAATTTTATGTTAAGCACGTTGTCACACTACCAACTCTAGACTATATCTTCATCTACATATATCTCTCTTCATTTCCAACTCTGAACTTCTTCTCTCTTTCTTATCTCTCCACTATCGGAAGTTTCTAAGCTGTCAATCTCTTATCAGAGGTCCGACGTGTTTCACTCCACTATGATGGCACTATGGGCCCAGTAACACTATACTTCATTTCAGTTTAAACTTACCTATAGATATTCACAACTATAGATTACACCGAAGAAATTGGCACTTATCAAATCGTACCATCGGGCAAACAACGAACAGACCATTGGAACTCGGATCAAGTGGCCAACGTTGAACCGGTAATTTCCTTTTTAATCATCATTTGTCATGAAGTCGGTAGTGAAATCTTTCGAAAGTTGTGACCACCACCGAAGACGTAGTTAATTTTTGCTTTAATTTATAGGATTGCTTTATTCCAATAAGAGATATAGATTTTTTAAAATAAATATTATTTTTATAATAAATTCTTGTATTTTTCATAAACAAACACGATTTGTTTTCATGTACATATCATACGACAGAAACAGTCCCTTTAGTGAAGTTATTTCTATAGGATAATAACAAGGAATGCATGAGTTTTTCCTATGAAATTGTTATTGTATGTCAAGATATAAATTATGGCATTTCCAATGAGTCAAATCGATTATATGTTCTTTAGTTTTTAAACGATTTCCATGTCTATTTTAAAAGCTTGGTAATAAAGTGAGTCTATCAGACGATCCTATAAAGAATGCATGACACATTTTCGATCACATCGTTTTGATTGGAAATTCTAATAGTGCAAATTTATAACACTTCCATATAATCTGAACATGTGAGATTATTTCAGTGTATGTATATCGATATCGTATCGAGCGGGGTATAACCAGTATTGACAGCCTGACAGGTTCAATTTGTAATTCTAAACTCAAAACACGAACCGGTGTGCGATACGTGCCTTTCATCTGGCTGGTTGAATGACATGCTAGATGTAAATTGTGTAGAGCAGATGAGCTATTTAATAAGAAAATTATATACACCCTCGCATCGAGTTGCGGATGCTGCTGGCTTCAGCGTGTTCGTGTTTAAGGAAATGGTAGCACACATTGCTTGATGGCAGGGAATTTGATCTAATTTATGATCAGCAGTGGAGTTGTTTAACCTAGATCCATTAATGTTGGAAGTAATCAGAACCATTTTTACCAATTTGACACAATTTTTCAAGCCATTTTTGAGGCGTGAATATTGATGCTTTATCGTTCATACGCTGTTTTTTTTCGAATACTTTTAACGTTTAGCAAAACAGGAAGATAAGAAATTATTACAAGCGACATCCCTTAGCACCAGTATACGAGATGTGTAGAGAAAACCAGGTACCTCCTCGATTAACGTTGTACGTGCTAAGCAAAGGATGGTCCTACGGATTTGTTAGAAACAGAAGCAACCAAAACGAAGCACCAAACAGGCTGAATCTGTAACACCGAGGGCTAGGAAGCTTCATAACAAACTTTTGGCCAAGAAATCGGGGTGCGTTATTATAGATGACAAAACCTGTATAAAATTAGCCTGTAAGACCAGGATCCCAACCGAAGGGAATGAATGTTTCTAATTCAAAGAAAACCATTTACATAAAAAAATTCGGCAAAAAGGTTATGGTGTGACAAGCCATTTGCAACATGAAGAAATGTCTCGTCCATTCATTGAAACTGATGCAATAAATGACAGAATCTACACGTAAAGAGTGTATGCAAAAAATGGTTGTTACCCGTTGACAATCGTACAATCCCTTGACCCAACAATCGTACAATCCTTTGACCCAATCTTGCTTCTTGTCATTACTCTAAGGATGCGCTAGAGTGGTATAAATACAGCAAAATCTCATATGTACCAAAGAAGATGAAACCACTAAACTACCCTGAAAGTCGGTTAATCAAAATTTTCTGGGTTTTGACGAAAGCGAAGCTAAGGAAACATTTAAAACCAGCGGAAAATGTTGAACAGTTTAGGAACGATTTGCCGAAAGCTGTTAAAACGGTCGGAGAAAGCGCTGTGATGAAGGTTATGAGTAGTGTTAAGAAAAAAAAAGTTAGAGAACTCGTGTACCCTATTGAAAATAATACAAATTGAATTAAAATTGGAAAGAGAACATTCTTATTAAGCATATTTGACAATAAAGTGACCAAAAAACTTATATTTAGTTGGTGATTTTTTTTAACGATAGTGTATTCATAATTTATAATTTAGAAGAACAATGAAGCGATTACTTTTATATTCCATTTATAACACGACTTCGAAAATTTAAAGACATCTACATAAACCATACTTCTACCATTAGAAATCACCACCATTTTTCATAATTGTAAAAAATCTATCTTGGGACCACAAAAGTAGAGAACAAAACTGTTTGATACGAGTCTTCATGTGCGTATATTTCTCACGAAATCACTATTTTTATCGCTGTACAGCTTGCAACGTTTTTGTCACCAAAATGCTGTTCGGTTCTTCGGTATAGAAGCTCGCAGTCTCAAGAATACTGAGTCCACTTTGACAAGCGAAGGGTTATGCGTTCGAACCTTAGTAGAATCATACCATTAAGTTTCAGAGAGACTTTTACGCACGGGTTTATTCTGAAGCTCTTTCCATACCCCTATGTTGATTCTTCCCTCGCGAATAATAAAAAAAATGTCAGACACATGAATACTGCTATAATTGCCATTACTTGGCAGGGCAACTAGAAAAGGTTCAGCAAGGAAAAGTATTAGAGCTATATAAGCGTCAGGCAAATGATAGAAGTATAAAAAATCGCCACTTACCACCAGCGAAGGAAAAAAAAATCACCTCTAGCGATTAATGAATACATATGAAACAAGCCTAAGATGCGTTGACATCGTCCTCAGTATGCGAAAAACAAAGTATCGGTGCTGGTGCACTCTCTTCGCTTTTCTCTTTACGATATATTTCTATACATTAGTGTACACTACAACACGTGGTTCTCAATGTGCACAACTCGGTATATGAAGTTTTTCGTCTCTGTTACACAGAGCGATCAGATCTTGTTATATCGTTATTCTTTAGACTCATGAAGATGATTTTTTGTCGGAAAAAGAAAGAAAATGACAGTGTATGCTCTCCTACTCTCGCTTAAACTCAACCGTTGCCGAAGTACTCCCTTCCCCCACACTTTCCCTCTCACCGCACCACACCTCTGCTGCTCAGGCGACATGATATTCTCCTGTTGCTATCCTTTCTTCCCCTAACTACCGGCCTATGGAGAGACAAACGCAACGATCGGATCGCTTCTCAGAGCTGATGTAGTCTAGTCATGTGTTTGTTTTCTCCCAGAAACCTATGCACCATATCATCATTTCATTATGGGTTGAGAGGATTCAAGTTTAGTCGCGGCCTGTACACTTCGTGAAGTGCACATGTGATGAATAAACGACGATTGTATCATATTCGTTTCGTTTCCATCACTGCTTACCACGGTGGCAAAAGAAGTACCTTTTCTTTCCGTAACAGTTCTTTTTTTCTTCCCTAACCCGACCGAAAGGACGTAGCCGGCGCCGTTATCGATCTTAACAAGGCAGAAGCTACTAAAGTTAGTCACCTTACGGGTGGTTCTCTGTACAACCTCACTAGCTCAGATCCATCACGGAAGAGCAACTCAGAAGTGTGCGGTCGTTCAAGTTCAAGCCTAGGGGGCTGTACTCTGGAAGGTCGCAAAATAATGAATTTTCTCGTTTTTTTCGGATGCGTAGAGTAAAGTAAAGTGTTCGAATATTTTAGCTATTGAATCAGGTATATTTGAAGATGTATTTTGCATTTAGTGGATGCAGTTAGTAATACGCTGTTGGCAGTTGGGAAAGTGGATGCTCTCTTTTTTAGTTTTCAAAAAATCGATTTTTCTATTATCTTGGAGTACAACTCCTAGAGAACATTCTCACAAATTTTCATGAAGAGCAATAGAGGGAAAGTTAGAGCGATTTGTAGCGTGCTTCGTTACAGCCGCATAAGCTAAACTTGAAACTATATACGCGTATATCTCGGAATGTTGTTCCTAAAAATTGACTTTGCGTTGTTTACAATTGCGGTAAAACTACTGAACCGGTTTTCTTCACCTTTTTTTTAAATGTTCGTTATTAAATTCCCCGGTTGTTGAACGATCGTTTTTTGATCTACGAAGTTTAACTTTGTTGAAAAAAAATGGAAATGCAATTTTTAGCGCTCAAAACATGTTTTTTTCGGGAAAACAAAATTCTTATTAAAGCGATACCCGACACAGTTCAAAACTAATGAAAAATATGAGTTTTTTTCATTTTAGTTTATCTCTTTTCATTTTAGTTTATCTACTGAGTCTCTATCGTAAACACCACAAACCTCTGCAAATAATCTACAGATTACTGCATCAATTTACTCAGCACTACATTTAACCGCGAGGGCGTAAATTTATGTAAAAACGACTACATTTTCATGGTTTTTGTATCTTCAGAGTCATACTTTTTAATAAGATTTGGGTAAATTTGTGTTGTGGTGTTAGGTCAGACCGGACCAAGTGATAATTTTATTATTAAAAACAAACGAATTTGAAATTTACTACGTTATGAATTTTGAAGTTTTGAATGTTTCTGCGCAAATTCGACGTTCTATTGCTCAGAAATATTAAATATGTCGAAATTCAAAGTATAAAGCACTTCCAATACCATTTCATGAATAATTCGCTTCATGTAGATATTTCTATAAATAGTGTAAATTTAAAATGAATAGGTACTAATATGTGCCCAAGAAAACCCCTTTAGCTATTAGTGAAATATTTATCGTTGACTTTATGAAATTCGAAGGTCCTATGAGATAAATCGGAGTGAAATTGATCACCCATGAAATTCATGCATTCTATTTGAAATGTGCTATTATTCGCAAATCCATGATAAATTGTGATTTCTGAACTGAAAGCTATCAATTATCGTCACTTTAAAAAGAAAGTAACGATATTCTAGGTTAAAATCTTTTAATGTTGGCTTACAAGATAAAATTTACTAGTTTTGCTATAAGGTGGCCATCATTCGACCGATTTCGATTCAGTTTGTTGCAAAAGGTCAAAAATTAGCTCTGAATTACAATTTTTGTAATTTCCTGGTAGATCATCAGTGTCACATTAATGGTATGGGAATTATTCATATATTGAAAACTATATTTTTGAGCCCTCATCAAACTATACTTAGTTCTTCAAATTTAACAAAATTTACTCTCAATACAGTTTACTTTTTTGACCTTTTGAAACCTGTTCGATAAAATTTGATTGAATTTTGACGGAGCTACAGAATTCTTCCAAAAATATTTGAAAGTGAAAATTTTCCACCCAATTTGTCACTATTGAATAATGATGACATTGTCTATTCAAAGAACAATAAATCTTCTTCTATTTATATAAAAGAGAAGTTTCGTATGTATGTATGTATGTATGTATGTATGTATGTATGTATATTTCAGCAAAACTCTCTAATGCATGAACCGATTTCAACCCAACTTGGCATACGTGTTCTTCGTACAAGAGAAGTGGTCATAGAAATATTGGAAAGAGGGAGGGGCAACCCCCAAAGGAGAAGGGGGTATTAATTGATAAGAAAATCAAGTTTTTTCATGCATTATGAGAACTTTTTGAATAAATACGACAATTTTCTGGCCTTTGGTCATGTCTGGAAGCCGTAAATTGATTTCCAGAGACCGGTACAAGATGTCAAAAACGGGGAGGGGCAACCTTCAAAGAGGGAGGGGGTTTTAATTGATAAAAAAAGTCAGATCTTTTCCGTGCATTATGGGAACTTTTTGAATAAGTACGACTTTCATGCCTTTCGATTTCTGGAAATCTGTATAAAACTGTGGATAACGTTTATAAATCTCCCAACATTTGTTTTCTCGGAACCAGGAAAACCCTTAGAAACCAGAAATAAAAGTCCAACGACACTTTTTAAATTCAAGATGGCGACTTCCGGTTTCAGAATTTTGCGGAAAACGAACAGGTATATGCTCTGCAGTATGTATATTTTCGGTATCGAGTTGACGTCCAGAATCCAAATATTCAAGTCTGGCGCCAATTTTTAAAACCCACATAACGACTTACATTTTCTGGAAAGCTTGCTAAAATAGAAAGAAAGGCTTGGAAGTTTTTTTGAAACGTTAATATGAAATCAATTTCGCGATTTCTACTTTCGGCTAAGCTGTGTAAAACTGAGTAAAATGTTTAAATAATGTAATTTCATCAAGAAAGAAAACAATGTTTAAAAAATGACAACGGGTGTAAATCGTTATATTTAAATTCCAGATGGCAACCGCTGGTATCTGAAACGCTGTGAAAAGAAGAAGAAAATATTCAAATACTCCCTGATATTAGGTTTATAGATCAGAATTGACTCCTCAAAACTGACAATACGTGTCCGAACGTTTGGTATGGTGAAGGTTGTTTTTCTGCTTTAGAAGTAATTGAAAACTTGAAGAAAATATGAAAATAGTCCCTTTTTCTTCAAATTGTTAATTAATACATGAAGACTAATGTTCGAGAGCGAAGGTGAAACAATTTTTTTTACCAAGGATACCACTTCAGATCTACCGTTCAATTTTAAGAGGCTTCAATTTCCTGTAAGAATTGCATTCTCTATTGCTATAAATAAGGCACAGGGACAATCCATCAAACAATGTGGAGTAGATTTAACCCTCTAGTGCCCAGTGCCGCCTCTGGCGGTCTCCAGTTGAACCTCTAAAAAGCTTCAATACGAACTTAAAAAATGTTTATAAAGCTTCATAGTGCTTTTTTCGAAGTCCGTCTAAAAATTAATTTGGGTTTAAGAGGTTTAAGATCACCGTGTTCTTCCACGGTCAATTATATTTCATTTGCTGGAGGATTGGCTCACCTGCAAATTTATTCATATTCATGTTAGCTCCTGATGGAGACACGAAAAAATGTGGTATATAAACAAGTTTGTAACCAAAATAGAAATAAATATTTGAAATGATAGGTTGATAAAAATACAGAAAAATATAGGAAAAGCAGAAATTTTTACACGAGCAAGGCCGGGTACATTCAGCTAGTTGTAGAATAAATAAAAGATTGAAATAGGCATTCCCTCATGCATTGAAAAATATTCACTGTGATAAAAGGCGTACACGAATGTATGTTGTACGATTACATTGAATAATTTCCTCAAGTTCAAGTGGTGGTCAAATGGTTAAAACCGAATAACCCGATGAGCAGTACATTAACTGTCAGTACAACACAGGAATTAATTTATTACGTTCGTTGGGCATAGTGAATTTGTTAACGCTGACACTTTGCTCTTGGGAAGCTGTCAAGATTAAGTTACTGAAATCAGAATAAGTTGTGATTTGAATAACCTATAATTTTTGAATAATTTTGGATAGTATCAACCCTGATGGTACGTTGATTCAATTAGACGATGTTGTATAGTCATTTTACAACGTTGTTTGCTCATTATTTTCTAGCTACTGGTCAACAGTTATTAGCATAAATTAAATCTCACCGCTTACATGCAATGTAATGGCATTCGTCACACTAGTGAGCAGCATTTATCGAGAACGAATTTTTACGTTTTTCCCCATGCTAAAGAATCTTGTAAATAATACCGTTCGACAGTATCGGACCTAGTGGAATGCATGAAGGGTAGGTACAATCACATTTGCCGTATTTATCTTGAATTGTGGTCGGCGTGATACGACGCGGCTCGATTCCGTCGCTCAATCAGCTAAGATGTCTACGCTATGAAGCGTGATTTTCCGACCGGATGCATACGATTAGCATGCAACATCACCAGCAGGTAGCACAGAATTTACTCTAGCCGCGTTCTAACGATCGCTGCTTGTTTGGTTCGTCACCTGCTATCTACAATCTAGGTATCACTCACGACCAAAGGTGAGCACTCATTATCGCGATGATTAGGTTCACCGTGATTGTCCGGCGTATTTCTTCTTTATTTTGCTTACAAATTTGTCGTCTCTACGCTGCAGCATTCTCGCCAGGGTAGTGACCAGATTCATGCTAACACTATCCGAGGTGCAAACTGTGCCCTCGAACTAAAGATCACACGATCGTTTTGGGCTTCTGTCAGAGTAGCAGTAGCCCGCAGCGCAAAAAAACCTGCTGACATACTTTCCCTTCGTATTTCCTTATTTGAAGCATGTTTGGCGCGCTGATTGCTGCCGTCGTGAGAACACACTGACCATATCCAGATTCACTGTAGGAGGGAGTGCTGTATCATTAGTGGGTCTTTCCAAATAGTTTCTTCGCTGCGTGTTTAGCACATTTATCAAGGCCGGAGGCGATTAAACAAAGCCGGTGTAAGAAATTCTCAAATCATTGATGCTGAGATCATCACCTTTACCCGGTAACAATGGATAGCTCAGCATAACGAAACGAAATCGGCAATCCGGATTGTATATTAGATGATTTGTTGAAGTTCTCACAGAACCGTCAGAGTAACAGTCCAGTGCTGATAAAAGTCATTTTCCCCAGCAAAATTCTTAGAAAATTACAGCCAATCATTTTCAATTTTCACTTCCAATGATCGCAGCACTCTTTCAGATACACTAGATTTTCGTCCTAGTAACGTGCTGTTATACTCAGATGAAATAGATCGAGCGCATCGTTCACGGTTACGGAATAAAATTTGACGACAAAGCCAACCAAATGATCTTCACTTCAAAGCGAAAAAGAAAAACAAACAGTCCACTCAACCAAAATAAACCTCACCGAAACACATTTTCACTGACACTGACCGATGCCTTGACTATCTTCGTTAACTGATAAACTGATTTTGTTGTTTTGCTTTCATCGCATGAAATATAATGAGGTGTTTTGACAGTTCAATTCCATGCAAAAAGCGGGAAAGTAGAACTCTGAAAGGATTGTAAAAAAACAACGTTTGTGGATGCTTTTTTTCACTTTCACTCAAGAGTGTCAACAAATAGCAACCACTAACAGTACGTTTCTGTGAGAAACTGAAGGTTATGAATCTTATAATTCTATTAATATCCCCTTTTCTGTAAACCACTTGTTTTTGTTTTCACGCATGTTATGAAAGTGTTTTATTTCACTTAGAACATCCCACGACAGCTAGAAGATCAACCGGCGGCTGGGCAATTCAATGGTTAAACACACCGATTGTGTCGATGGAGGAACTTCGAGACAGCTGTAGCGCACAGCAAAGCACCTCGATCGTGACCAGAAATAGTCACCGGCCAGCGATCAACAAAGTCGAGTTTCGTGTCTTACTTGTCTTCAGGCCACTTTTTGTTTTGATCATTCTGTTTTATTTTATTCCTGAATCTAAACTTGAAGGTCAGATTATGTGACTATGTGATTATGTGAGTGCTGCTAAGGGTTTCTAAAAAGCTTGTAATATCGTAGGGTTTCGGTAATGGGAATTGTTTTGACAGGTGAGGCAGAAAACCACTATAGATGACGCAATCAAAATAAAAACTGTAGGAAATAGCCGTGTAATCAGGTTGATTGTTTTGTATTTTTTGCTTTCAACATATTTTTTGTCATTGATACCGCTACCCTAAACTTTTCGAATTTTCGAAATGTTTGAGTTCTCTAAATTATTTTTTTACGTGAATGTTTTCTTTTGTCAAATCATATACTGACTATTACTCTACGAAGTATAGTTTATGAATTCAATTCAATTGATTGTTTTTTGAATTTTTTTTTTGTTCATCTATAATTTATTTGACACGGCACAAATACAATTTAATGTTTAACGGCGCCAATTATATCTGGTAGCCTACTTTCTAAATATCTTAATAACTGAAAGCAAATTTTTTATCCTCGCTGCCGAATACGAGCTGAAACTAAATGTAACTTAAAGCTATAATATTTTGCATTAAAAGCACTGGTTTACTGTATGATGGTTTTCATTGCCATAGGTAAGCACATGGTCCGCTGCTGGGCCAATATATTACGGACTGGCATATTGGGTTGTCTCCCTCGGGATGTTTTTTGAAATGTTTAGAAAAAAAATATGATGAGCAAAAAAAAAAAAAAAGATAAAAAATATATTTTGTTGCGAATTGCCGAAAATATACCCTAACAAATTTGTACATCAATTTTGGTCAACGAAGTATGGTTCACGAGTTGTTATACTTTGAAGTAGGTGATGGCAGAGCAAGTGTGTGTATTTTATTCAAATATGTGGAATTAATCGGATGATTATTCGACAAGTTTTGCCGGTTATACAGGCGATGGATATTTAGTGCCTCCGGCACTCATAGAGGACACATAAGACGAAGATGTAAATATGTAAATTTTGTGATGTTTTGGCTCGCTGGCACCATTCAGAAAGCCTATACAGAATTCATAATGATCGATGCTACTTAACACTTCTAATATTATGTAATCTTGAATATATTTTTCAAAACAGGATCAGTTCCAGTCATTATAGGTTCCAAAACTCTATTGAAGTGCACAGATAAACTGACGATTTGTGTAAAAAAAACAACTGTCATAGATGAAGATCCACCAAACGCACACCAATACAATGTACGAGTGTCGTTATAAAGAACCTTAAAATTCTCATAAATTGCACATTAGCCGAGTTAACAATCCCGGCTGAAAATCAAACCCAGTGAAAGTCAAGTTTATGTGTATAGGTTTATAGTTAAACTGAAATACATAAATGTTGGTTTCTCTTTCAAAAGCTTTATCGTTTTTTACAGCCGGAAGCACATTGAATTACATATACAATACCACCTCTCTACATATGGTTGTCTTAGAGAGTTCTCTCAGCCGGATGGCGGATCCAGTCCATTTTGACATTTCATGGAGGTGATGTTATTTTCAATCGCAACTAACAAAGCAAATTTTATAAACAGTGAATGTTTTGTTATTAATTTTTTGTCGCAGGAGAAAAAAACATTGTTTGTTTATGTTGTAACCTTGCTTCCCTCTGCTTCTGCAATTGGTAAAAATTTGTCTTCAGCCAGCAGGTCTTCAGTCAAAATAAAAGGGTTACATTCGTGACGGACTGCATCTAATATGAGACACTTATGCGTTCAGGGACAGTATACCAACGCTACATCGTCAAACAATATAATTTATCTTTGGGTAGTTTTGACAGTGATCTTACACTGTATTGGATCAAAGCAATACTGACGAAAAAGGTAAAATCGACATAACTAAGAGTGAGTGAGTGAGTAGGATGCTGCGAAACGATATCTCAGATCCTTTAAGTGTCAACAATCTATTCTGATTAAACTACAGTTAATCCTCTTTACCCAATGGCAGCACGTATACAAATATTGATACACCCGTGCATGCCATCTAAGTCGATTCGTTGGTTTTATTTCGCGAGCATTTTTAAACAATAAATACAACCACTCTATCCAAACACTTGCATTTCCACTTACCTTGAGATTATATAATTTTACAGGTGCCTTGGCTGCGATTCTTTATGGCCACACACGTTTTCACACAGGAATTATACCCGTTGCGGAGAACAATTAACTCTACAAATATTTCACCACACAGTCCGATCTACTTTTGCTCTTATCACCCACTAGAGGACAGCTCACCTTGGTTTGGTTCGACAATTGTTCTCCTACCGAACCGACCAATTCGCCCACAGAACTTACGTGCAAGTGTCACACAGTTTCTCGAGCTGATAACAATCAGAGTATATTTTTTTCAACTGCTTTAAAACACCACCTTACTAATGCATGATTGTGATAACCGTTGGTCAAATGTTTCTGTTCTCGGATACGAATCTCCCTTCAATGAATCTGTGTTTTTTCGTGACTTCCCGTAATTATGATGATTATTTTTATGTCCAGCCAACTCTTGCGCGGATGGACGGACCACGTCTCTAACAGTAATGGAGGCTCCTCGTTGTCAGTGCACGGGGCAAAACACAAACTCGCACTATCCGCGCTAGAATGTTCAATTAACGCTTATATACGAGCGGATCTGGGAGAACCGAACTGGTAGGCTTTTGCTACAGGTCTGCGACTCGGTGAGTTTGTGCGGAGCATTGGCGCGCTGCTAGCGTAACATTGTTTGTGCTGGTTGTAAGCGACTTACTCATTTGGTGCGACGACGACGGTCAGCACAGCCGAAAAGCGGCGCCGCAATTCGCGAGTAAAGTAAGGCCGGCTGCGCTGGTGTTTGCTGTCATGTGGGAGAGGGAGAATTTTCCGTTCTGCTTATGTTGCAGTATTTCGGTGCAAGTGGGATTTTGTTTAAAAATTTGGAGCAGACAGTTTGATGGAGGGGCACTATCCTGTGTGATTTGAAGCTGCATAAACATCTTTCTGTCGTTTCAGGGTAGAAAACCTTAGTTGTTCGTATTTGTTGTTCAGGAATTTCATCTGTAACAAATATAATTAGTTTTGAAAATACTTACCATGAGATAACACATTGTGGTGTCAATGTCAAAGATAACAAAGATAACAATTTTTTACATTAGTGGTACTAGAATGAGCAATTATCGATCTGGCGCCAGATTTGAAAAATGTTTTAGTGCCGTAGTCACACAGCGGAGGAGTTACTGGACTCTGTTATTGTTTATTTATTTTTTGTGGCTTACTATTCTCCATTTACTATTATAATATCATTGACATATGTTCAGCACAGAATTGTGGCATACAACGTTTGTTAAATGATATTACAACTATATACAGAAGTGTACATGCATTTTCATTAGAGATTTACGACATTATCTCAAGTTCTACAAAAAATACACTACACGCTGAAAAAAACATGTGTTTTATGTTGTCGGCCACTTTGAGAAAACAAGAATATCTTGTAGTGGTTGTGAATTGATTGCAAAAGTTTGAAATTTTTTCAGCGTTTTTTACCAAGAAGTAGAAAATGGAAAAGCACTTGCAAATGATCGTAAAGAGTGTATAGACTCAAATTGTATCACAAAAAAAAAAGATTTGGTAAATTTCACTCATTCAACCAATCGCCCCCTAACTTTCAGGTAGTAAAATAAAATATGTTATTCAGGGTTTTTATTGTTCGTTTTGTTCAATTTCATCTCCATATCCAAAGGCACGAAATTTCCTCTTAACACTGCTCATAAGGTCTTGTACAACGATTGGACCCACGTGCGAATATCCATTTTCTCTTCATATCCTCTTTTGATTCTACTTCCTTAGAATGTTTCCGAATTGCCTACTCCATGATGGCTCAGTACTTCTCAATTGGCCGCAGTTTAGGTGCGTTTGGAGGATTGAGATGCTTCGGTACGAAATTGACTTCCTTAGTCTCGTACCACTCCAGAACATCTTTCGAGTAATGACACGAAGCTAAATCCACCCAGAAAGTTGAAGGACAATTGTGTGACCTCAGAAGTGGAGGCAAACGCTTTCGGAGGCATTCCTTCGAGTATACCTGCCCATTGACCGTCTCGGTTGCCACGAATGGGGTGTTCCGGCTTTTCACATGAGCAAATTGCTTGCCAAACCTTGTTCTTTTTGGCAAACTTTGACACCTTCTCCTTTCCTATGTTCTCAGGAACTTCAAATTTATGATGAACGGGGAAGTACTGGAGCGCCGGAAGCTGCCGGAGGTCTGCTTTTACATATGTCTCGTCATCTGAACTTTGTACGTATGTAATCCTCCACGTCATCTCCCAGATGGTCTCGAAGTATGGTGCTGGCCCAATAAGCCAGTCGTCGTAGGTTCGAGTCTTGGTTCGGGAGAGACTGTTAGTGTCAGCAGTATCGTTGTCCTGTGCACTGAACAGTCGGCTGCGAAGTCTGTGTATAAATAAACAGAAGGTCAAGTTCCGAATCGGAATGTAGCACCAGGGCTTTGCTTTTTTAATCCTTCACGTTTTTTTCGCACCTGGAACGAAAGTTTTACTCAAATGCAGTTTTTCAGCCCCATCTCTAACTGAACTGTTAGAATTCCTCTTAAAAACTTGAGCTACCCGCTTGTGATCTTTTACACTATACGGAGATCTATTTTGGTCACTTTTTTTCTTTCCGGTCGATGGTTGAACCGCTCGTTGTACCGATATAAAACGCGAGTTACCGTAGATTGAACCATTCCACAGTGTTTTATTTTGCTGATTCCGTGCTCTAAATTAATAGCGTCCTCAAATTTGATTTTAGTGATATACTTTATTTGGAGAAGTTTGCATGTAGTTATTACTCTTCTTTAGTGAATGTTTCCCCTAGAAGTGATATGAAAAAAATATTTTTTCAGAACAGTGAAACAGACACTTGCTATCTTCAAGAAAATAGTAGTAAATGTATTTGCTAGTATTTTTGTCGAAGGTGTCGAAATTCTATCTCTTATGTTAAAAAAGGTATAAAAAGTTATACATACAAAGTTCACTCAAATCGTAATTTTCAATATAACTTTTTTCCTGGAAGTTGTACATATTTTAATTATTCTACAAAATTATTGGCCAAACAGAAATACATATTTTGCTGAAAATTTGATCTAGCTATAGTTCGAAATAAAAAAGTTATTCAACCATTAACGGTTTTTCAAGTGTTAGTTCAACACTAATTTACTCATTTGTACGCAAAAATACGCAGATAACTAATTAATATCCCGAAGCACGTTTGTTCTGCTTCCAAAAAATATAAAATCGTTTGTCTAATAGAGTCTCTTCCATTGTTTTAATTAATGTATTCTTTGGCATGGAAATTCGTACTTTTTCGAATAACTATGTTATTACTAAATATAGCGTTTTACAATCTTCTGCAAAAATATAAATCCATAAAAATCGCACAATTTTGTAGAAGGTCATCAAAATATAGAAAATTATGAGAAAGAGTTATTAAGAAAAATAAGAATTTTTAGTCCCAGTTTCACACATGTTAATTCTTTCGTGTTAAATTTTGGCCAGCCTCCGTTGCCATTGGATCCGAAGAAACTGTGTTCGTTTTATTTCTCCCGCGACTTAACTGAGAAAAAGTTCAAAATTATCAACAGTTTATTTGTATTTCCATTGCAACAGCCGCTCATAAGAGTTCTGGAAGCTTTATAAGGAAATTGGAAACAACATTGGAAGACAACAAAGTTGACACTTTAGGTGACGTCATGTGTGAAACTGTGAGTAAAAATTCATATTTTTCGTTATAACTCTTTACCATGATCTACCACATTCCTATAACCCTCAACAAAAATGTGCAGTTTTTATGGAGTTATTCTCCTGCTGAAGATTGTAAAACGCTATATTGAGAATATAACGAAGTTATTTGAAAAAGTACGAATTTTCATGCAAATTTTTTTTTTAATTGAAACAAACGGAAAGACTTTATTAGACGAATGATTTTATATTATTTTGAAAGTAGAACAAACGTGCTTTCATAATATCAAATAAATCTGCGTATTTCAGCGTACGACTGAGTAATCTAATTTTAAACTAACCCTTGAAAAACCGTTATTAGTCGAGTAACTTTTTTGTTTTCAACTATAGCTAGATCAAATGCTCAGCAAAAATATGTACAGGTCGGACTCGATTATATACAGTCTCCGAAAAGTTTTCACTGTATATAATCGAATCCTGTATATAATCGAATCAGGAAAAAAAAAATTTTTTTTGTTTATTTTGCATAAATATTTTGTTGTTTTTGAATAAATAAGTAGGATTTTTGTGACTAACCCCCTTAAAGTCGCAAAAAACCTTTCTTACAAAAATTTATGTATGTATAGATTGCGTAGTTACTCTTTATGTTATTGCAGTCAGCCATGGCAAGAACACTACACCGTGCTGCAAGGGTGCCACTTTTGCATAGAAACACTACACGGCGTGTACGGTCGTTCTTACACATCACGCAGTGCAAGTTGCAATACACGCCGTGTAGTGTTTTAAATATTTTCTCCGTAGCAGTGCGTGTTTTAAACATGGCTGATTGCAGCAAACCTAAAGAAAATTTTAGATCAATGTGTATTGTGTTTGTTTACGCTTTTAGTTTTGATATTGTTGTGCTGCGTTATCAAGCAATTCAGAACAAAAAATGGCAAGTGCTTACGTAAAAGCCAGGGAACGAAGAACACATTCGTATCTATGGACGAGTCATCAGTACCAGGACGCAAAGGAAATATGGAGCGTGTGACTTTCATGCCATGCAGTAACGCAGATGGCTCATGCAAACTCCCGCTAATGGTCATTGGTAAAGCAAAGCAACCACGAGCTTTGAAGAATATTCATGATCTCCCTGTTCACTATACGGCATCGAAGAATGCGTGGATGACGCGTCAGATTTTTAAGGACTGGTTTTTTATGCAGTTCGTTCCCAAAGTGACATTTTTTTTGAAAAACGCTCAACTTCCGGTTAAGGCTCTTTTAGTACTGGATAATTGTTCAGCGCATCACAGTTCTGACGATCTTCGAACTGCCGATGGTGCGATTTCTACAACTTTTTTGCCACCGAATACCACAGCATTGCTGCAGCCGATGGACCAAAATATTATACAAATGGTCAAATAAAACTACCGACAGAAGTTGATGCGTGAAATTCTAGTCCGTCCTGGAGAATTTGATGACAAAGCTAAACATATTAACATCAAAGATGCTATATTTTGGGTGGCTGAAGCATGGAATGTAGTACCGGCTGTTTCCATATCAAAATCATGGAAAATGCTGTGTAGTGGTACGAAATTTAATGACGAGGATGATGTTCCACTATCGGTTGTCAAAGAACGCCTCAAATCAATCCAGCAACAATTAATTGAGCAAGACAACACTGTGCAGGAAGAGGACTTGGAGTTCGATTTCATGAACGATGAGGAGATAGTTAACAGCATTTTGCATCCAAACAGGTCGTTCTACGATGGTGACGACACATTTTCTACTACGCAAGATGCAAATGCTTCATCAGCAATGAAATGCGCCCCAATTGACATGGAAGAGGATTCAGGACAACTCATTTCGAATGAATCGGCATTGTACGGCATAGATGCAGTTATCTCTTGGGCGGAAGAAAACCGTTTGCCATTGGAGAGACAATTTATGTTACGCGAATTACGTGGAAATATAATGGAGAAAATTATTACATCCAGAAATGCTAACGCTTAATTTAATAAAAGTTATAAAAACAACAGAAATTTTTCGATTTTTACAAGTATTTTTTTTAAATGAAACGAAAGCCACCATTAAAATGATCATAACAGTATTTTATCGGAACAGTACTAGAAACTATACATTTTCGTCATTTTATTTCAATCCCCTCTTCATACAATATTATTTATAGACTTGACTTGCGTATTGGGTAGATAGTAGATTAGCTAAAAACATTGCCTTTAATTTAGTTAAATTTTTGCTCACCAGTATTGATTTCAACTTCATAAAAATAAGTATTTGAAAAGAGTCAATCTCTATCACCTCAACCTTAACATTGAAATAGTAATATTAGGGTCCATTCAAATTTAACGTGACATAAATATTGGACTTCCGGAAAACCCTCACCACTTTGTCTAGCATGTTTCTAATACTCAGCACACCAGGTATAAAAGATTTCCTCAGCCCCGCTTGCGTTATGTAACATTTGAACGGACTTTTATGAATCAATAAGGAAGCGCTTATTTATAACGTAACGCAAGAATAATTATTGTTGATCTCCTTTCCCCCTTTGCCGTGCTTTTTGTTTAAATTTTCCGTATGGGTTGCAACACTTTACCAACCCAACACTCTTTCCCGTTTCCTGAGCGTTACATAATTTGTAAGCGTTCCCTCGCGATATTTCTGTTTTAGATCAGCTTTACTTTACTTGAAACATTATGGCTCAAAAACCAACGTTTTGGGTCAAAAAATGTTGCGTTACGTCATATTGGACTAAAGGGAACGTCCATTAATTACGTACCGTAAATAAAAACTATTTTCGACCCCCTCTTTCATCTAGGTAACGCTCTTTGTATAGATATTCGAAATTTTAAGCATTGCTTGCGACGTTTCGTCAGATCTCTACCTCCCCCAAGCGTTACGTATTTTTAGACGATCCCTATACGACATTGCTGCTTTAGGTAAGTTATATTTAAAATTGAAAAAAAAAATATTTTTTTTATGATTCGATTATATACAGTTTTGTTGTTTCGAGTCTGTATATAATCGAGTCCTACCTGTATTTCTATTTGACTAATAATTTTGTAAAAGACATACAATATGTAGAAAATTCAGGAAAAAAGTTATGTTGAAAATTATGATTTGAGTGTACTTTGTATATATAACTTTTTATATCTTTTTTAACGTAAGCGATATAAATTCGACACCTTCGACAAAGTTGCTAGTAGAAATATTTGCCACAACTTTCTCGAAGACACTTGGTGTCTATCTCACTGTCCTGAAGAAATAAATTTTTTATACCACTTCTAGGTGTTGAATTAATCACTAAATCGTTCATTCTAAAAGAAGCGCAATAACATACAAAGAAACCAAATGAAGCATATCACTGGAATCAAATTTTAGGACGCTATTAATTTTGAGCACGAAATCAGCAAAATAAAACACTGTGCATTCTCAGCTTTCTGCAATTCTGCTGATTGTACGATGCAAAAGATTCGGATTTTCGAGTCATGTGTGCAAAATATCTTTACGCCTCTTCTGTTCTTCCTACTTCATCTTCGCAACGATTGCACTAGCAGCTAAGAACAACTCACACAGTGTCAACAATACACATTGAAAAAATTTTATCCAATCGTTCAATAGAAAATACCGTATTACATCATATTTCGAACACTTAGGCTATGATGTAACTTCTTGCACTGAAAAATCAACGAAAAAAAAATTTTCTCGTCGATTTTAAAGATTTAACATGTTGATTGTTTCATTTTCGTTGCAATTAAGTGCTATTTATGCAGACTCAAACAAGTTTTGCTTATGAAATTAACGAGAATTCAGAACGCGGCTTTGATTCAAATTCCGAACACCCAACGTAATAGCTAAGAAATAGATAGGCAAACCGTCTCAGCACTGACTGTCACTTTTTTCAACGCCTGCTTGTTCCCTGGAAGTGGTCCTACAGTAGAGAGCTATACATCACTGGGTAAAGGATATTCCGTGAAACGAAATGGTATAAAGTAATCATACTTTTGATTACTCTAGCTATAATAATTTGATTTTCATTCTGAAGTTTTCGAGACTGTTCGAAGCTTGAATCAAAATGCAAAAAAAAAATTAAAAAAAAGCTGAAAAGATTGAAAAAACAAGTTGGCAAATCGAAACCCACTGATTAAAATTTTTCTTTACGTTTGACTGAAATTACATAAAAAATATCTACATGATATTTTTTGTAAGAAATGTGTTTTCTTACTTTTAGGGGTATGAGTCAAAAGCAAAATGTTTCGAAAACAACAAAACAATTGTGTAGAATAAAAATCTTTATGACCTTATGAGTTTTTATCAATTTTTATAACACTACTTTACATTCTTGTTTTAAGTAGTTAAGTAAGTTCTTACTCCATGAGAGTACATAACAGTAATTATCTAAGATTTGTGCCTCAAGTAGTAGGTACCTTAAAATAAACTGTTTGGGCAAAATAATTTTGCTCAGATTTTTACCCAGAGAACAATATATTTCACATAAAGGCATATTAAGTTATGATTCCGGAGTCCGCTTATTAATAGCTTGATAAGCTGTGAACCAACAAAATTGTTTGTTGGGTATCTAATTGGAATAGCGACTCATTTAACAAGAAAACCATGAAGGAATGCTTAAATAGACATAAATAAAAAAAACAAAAATTAATTTGTAGGTCGTGTGCAGAAAATTACGATACTTTAAAACAGTTGTTGAGTTGAACATGCTACGAATTAAAGCATCAAATAAATGTTGATTTCTGGTTTTCCGTATCTTGTCTCGATTTTGTTTTTTTTTACATGAATTATATAAAGTATATCAAGAATTATAATAGATTCATTTTTTATTCTAAACCAGTGGTTCCCAACCTTTTTGGCTCCGCGGCCCCTTTTGCTAAACACGAGAGCTCCGCGGCCCCCTATGCGAAGCTAAGACAGCTTCGCGGCTCCCAAGAAGAATTTCAGACACAAGTTTTGCTATACGAGGCTGCGTTTTTCAGTTTCATATCGTTCTGCAAGTCTAATTTGTTTCACGTTTTAGCCCTAGTACGCAAAAGAGTTGAAAAGCCACCTTCGGCCCCCTTAAGTAAGTCTCGCGGACCCCCGGTTAGGAACCACTGTTCTAAACTTTTATAAATTCAGCCTGTGAGGATCGATGTTTAAAGACCGTAAGAAAACATTTGTTTGTAGGCACCATAACCCGTAACAACTTTTTCTGAAACTCGGAAACGAACTTGCTATGATGCAAAAGTGTGATTTTTGGTACAAATTTCTTTACGATTTCGCCTGTTTGATGAGTGCTTGTGTGCTAAATTTCTCTAAGTTCGACGCTGTAGTTTGGGTCAAACCTTGCTGCACGGAATTGAAACTAGTGTCTGAAGAAAAATGCAATTAAAGTTTGCTTTGTTGGTAAAATATTCTTGGCGGGAGAATTTTTAAAGTTTTTTTTTTTGAACTTCTAGACTAGAACATCATAACTAGTTTTTCAGTTTCTGATTCATCAAACCCAAGCTGATTCGAGAGAACGTTTGTTTCATAAAAGATGGGTTTTACGGGACTCACTCATCCAGTTTATCAATAATAATTATTTTATATAAAATATTCCGCAGCACGAATCATCAACCGCTCCGAAGAAATATCAATCGAACGCTTCAGTCGCGACACAATCCCAATCTCAAACTGTGAGGCGTTGCCGCTTGGAGGCGCCACTATGACCATCATTCGCGCGCAAACTGCGGGCACCCGTATGGCGTTAGCGTTAGCGATTCTATCGTGGCGGTCGACGAATAGAGGCATAACATGCGGTAGCTCGTTCGCAGAATTTATCGTTCAATGAAAATGTAGATCAATGCTAATTTTAAACAGGATTTATTTATGAAATAATCTATGAATTGAAATTGGTTTGTACCTTCTCGATTTGTGGAAACTTGATGATAATAAGCGATGCGCCACGGTTGTGAAATTTTGCAGCACTGATATCCAAATTTGTTAACACCATATGATACCTACTATTGTTTCCGAGTTATCTCTTCGATAATGGTTCATTGTGTTTTAAAATAAATGCCAATCAGCAATTGTTGTCACTTGTCAGCCTAAAGGCTTAAAACGGATCTGATTAGGATTGCATAGGTGGCTATCAATAATTCGTTCGTACATATATCCGGACACTGTCTTGATTGATTACCTGCGGGGGACCTAAATACGCAAGGAATAAAGCTGATTATGAAACATACTTGAGAAAAACTGTGCCCGGGGAGTGATGGTGGTTTACTATTTGTAGCGTTGTTTTGAGACGCCATTCTAGTTTTTTTTTGTTTCCGACGATGAATCAGTTACTTCGCCGGTTAAGCTCAACCAATCGTACAACTGCGACCTACTTTGACTCCTAATACGGACGGTTTCGAGGATAAATTCAGATAAGTGTATTCAACGCCACGCTGTAAAGTCTAAGCGAAATGTAATCAATTTTTGGAAATAAATCACGTTCCCTGGTGTCACATGACAACCACTGCTGCTAGTGACGTCAATTCGAATATAAATCCTACCGGGAAATCCATCCGTTGCATTGTGCGCGATTTCTCTTGTTCTTTTTAAGGAGTTTCAAGTTTCGCGCATCTTTCTATCAGATGATGGGGGTCAAGAAACCCACACAATATGTGATGCTTGCAGGAGTGGATTCTGTTTAAAAAATCAATTTCTCTTAGTTTGGCGTCATCGTCATCACACTTGCCGACATAACAGACGTTGCTTGCTATTGATAGGCTCATCATGTGGATGGATATGGAGGTAAACAATCATGTGATTGGATGGATCTGACCTGAGAGATCTGACGTTTGTTGTTGTTTTTATTTCGAAGTTATTGGTTTTGTGGCCTTGGAAGAATTCCCACATGAGCTTTGGAATTTTACGATAAATAAAGCCTTCACAGTCGTATTACGTGTATTTGGATTAGATTATATAGTTTATTTCCACATAGGGCAAAGTGGATCAAATCTGTTAAGAGGTTTTAAAAGAATTAAGATAAAAAGTATGGAAAAAATGATACCCGTCATGACTCATGATTAAATTAAGCATTGATTGAAAAAAAAAAACAATATTAAAGCTAAATTTAGATAATGTGAATCAAATCAGAATGCATTTATTCGATGATATATCCGAACCAACACAAAAATGATATAATTTATATATATGTTTTTATTTCGCATTCATTGGAAAACTGTGTTTGCTTTTAAGGATTATTAAAATAATTATTATTTATTATGTTATTATTATCATGTACATATTCTTTGGAATATCACAAGAAAATTATAACGATGAGAAAAAAGAGCGCACAAATTCGAGCTATGATCTTATTGGTTGAACGAACAATAAATACGGACATTTTTCTATTTTTCGAACATTAGAAAATATGAAATTCCTTTGAAACATTTTGTTCTAAGTTGTATTTTTTATATTTACTTGAAAATTTATGGGACAAAATTTTCATTGATTATTCATTTATAATAATGGTGATTTAGCAGATTTTACTGAGTTTACAGATTTTACAAAATGGTTCTACTCTAGTAATCGTTCTACATTTATGATGATTCGAAAAGTCATAAAAAGGCTACCTCATACTGTTTTGTATAAGATTAACTAACAGTTGAAGCAAATCTATGGACGCTGATTTTTGTTTCAAGAGCTAGGATGTAACTGCTGGAATATGATCTCACTTTTACTTGAGGTACTGATGTCCATTAGCAGCTCCTTATTGCTCTATCTCATTGTTTGTTTCCACCTGCTTATTAGCACAAACTATCAGTTTTTCTGCACTATCTTGATTATCATCAACAAAAACTAGCTTCTGTAATGTCTGCCTAAAAGCACTATAATCAATTTCTAATCTACGTGAACTCAGGCGGATCTGTACCTGAGCAAAAGAGTAATATATTATGACAACATTTGTCTATAAACATGTAATTAATATTCCACCAGTACACAGGAGAGAAACGGTCCATTATTGCCCTGGCTTGATAAGAAACCCTGCATTCTCGTACTAACTGCTGCTTACTGTCGCCGCCGATGCCGACGCGGAGTGGCTGCTTGCAATTTAGTTCTGCGATCTGCTGGAACCATTGCCGTAATGTCATACTGTTTGTCTAACAGGGCGACGATTCGTGATAAAAATTCTGCTCGTATCGCGTAATAATGAGGTAATCCGTGTATGTGAGCTCTGCCACCGACTCAGCCGAAAGCGGAACAAAGCACGGTAATCGCGATTGGATGTACCTCCAGGATTTGATATATGGGACATGGCGACGACATTTTAATCTCCGCGATACGAAATGTTAGAAGATGAGGGAAGGGATTTTAATTCAACTGAAAGAAAAAAAAAACAGTTGCTTGATTATTCCGTTGTATGAAGAATCGCAATTAAACAAATAGTTGGTAATAACAGCAGATGAGATTGATTGCACGACATTCTTACAAGTGAAGCTTGTTCGGTACATCATTCGCAAGCTTTAATCTTACCTTTGATTTGTCATAAAGGTGCATCATTTTTCTCCTACATGGGAAGCAAACCACTCGAGCGGCAGTTTCCCATTTCATTTTGATTTTGATATTTCAATTAGCGCAAAAGTCATTTAGTCATATAACTCACAGCTAAAAAATGGTATAGAGCCCACTAGAACTGATTGTAAAAATTGTGCATTTTCTTCGGTCAAACAAATTGCTTTCTCTGACCTTTACACTGTATCACACCCTGCTCGTGGAGATAATGGCTTCTGGCCCTGATTAGATGCCTAACACACCTGTTTTTCTGTTTTCTACATTTCATTCGCGAGTCAGGCAGGTGATAATTGGCCTTAGTGCATGACTGCCATCGTGAATTATATTCTACGCTAAGTGGGTTTAATTTAGCAAATGGAAATGCAATGTATTGGCCAATCGGTATTTGCCTTTCTTGGTGGGACGAGACTAGAACTAATCAACTTTGCGTGAGAAATTCGCCAGACATTCAGACTGTCTCGTCTTTGAGTATAGAACGATGCAACATTGCAAGAGCAGACTGCATCGCATTAGCCAATGTTTAAAATTAAACAACGTTATGATACTTAGAAATGAACCCACACATGCCGTACATCTGTAGCCGGATAGTCGAAATAAGATGCACTTTTAACCTTGGGCGGTGTGTCTTTGCATATTTATATCTGTTAGAAGTGTGACACTGCGCCAGATTTTTGGCACAGCGTAAGTTGTCGTTTGATATTTTATAGCCCCGCTGCTGAACGAGGAATCGCAATTATTAGTTTAGGTTTTGCATATTTATTGCTTGTCAAACAAGATTACAACCTTCTTTAAATTGATGAGTTGTAGTGATTTCTTTTAGTTTATTGAGAGGATTCTAAGCGCTTTTTTATTGAATTCAAATTTTGCTTTTGAGCGTTTCCATGCCAAATGAACTATTGTCGATTATTGAACTTTTTTGATTTGAATAAATTTCGCACACGTATTCGACATAGGAAACTGAGTATTTTCTGCGGGTGAATAAATTTTTCATCGAATTTTCTAAAAGGACGTAAGTATTTTTGCATAGGTTCTATTCAAAGCATTTCAGCCCAATTGACCAAATTATAATATTTAAACTACAGCTAAAACTCAATTTCAAATTACTAAAGAAGAGTTGTTTTTTTTTTCTATTTTTCCTAAAGAAACCTTTTTGATAAAAAACCTAGGATGGATAAACGAAAGATAGTTTTTCATTGAAGGTAAGTTTAATAAAAGAAATTGATTTCAAAAGATTTAGGTAGAAATTTCCAATAAAAAGCCTATAAAAATTACGATACATCTGTTTTTAAGTTATTTCCAATTTAGGCTTAGAAAATGAGAGAGTTGAAACAATTTTTTTACGAAAAAGAGTGGAACTTTCCTTACAATAATGTTTTTTGTTGAAACTTGACGTTATTTCGAACCTTTGGGGGTGAGCTTAGAATAGAGAAATGTAAGACAAATTTTCACAAAAAAAAAAGTTTTGGAGATTTTTTTCAAATCATAAAGCTCTTGGCGTCTTACTTTCTAAATACATACATTTTTGAGATATTTCAAAATTGCAAAGCAAAGCCTTGGTGCTACATTCCGATTCGGAACTTGACCTTCTGTTTACTATACACAGACTTCGCAGCCAACTGTTAAGTGTACAGGACAATTGCGGGGCTAGCGCTACGATCCTACTGACACTAAACTAACAGTCTCTCCCGAGTCAAGACTCGAACCTACGACGACTGGCTTGTTAGGCCAGCATCGTACCTCGAGACCAGCTAAGGAGGCTTCAAAATTATTTTAATTAAAAATTGAGCTTTTCATAAAAATACGCCTTTTGCGTAGGTTCCCATTCAGGCTTGTCGTTCATCCTTAAAAAATTACTAGCGTGTAGGAGAATATCTTTCACTGCGAAAACAACTGCTCTCACACTGGGGGGCATATCGACGCACTTGTTCGAAGAGCAGCGAATCGTGTGTGTCTGAGGAGCACGCAAAAACACCAGGGTGGAATCTGAAACATCTTACACGGACATTACGCTCAATAACCACACAACAGAGCTCACTGCAGTGCTTTTATTGTGTGTCTCTAAGCATATGTCAAATGAGGGGAGCATCTAGGTAGGAAAGTAGAATGTGTTGTTTGCTTTGCATCTCGAAACAGAAAAAAAAATCAAGCCGCTCGTCACGAAGGTTTGCTCTTCGAGTGCTATCGAGTTCACTTTAGCAGTGCACACCGCGAAAATTTCCGAAACTCAGTCATTTATCAACCGATTTGCAATATTTAAGCAGTTTTAGAAAGAAAAATCGAACTTTCAAAATATATACAGGTTTGTTCTAATATCAATAAAACATGTTAAGTTATTCGAGTTTATATCTAATTTTTTAGACTTTTTCACGCAAATTTTCAGTTTAATTTTAAATTTGCCGTCTATTTTTGTAAGAAACATACAAAAACTATACTATAATTTTGAAAGAATATTCGATTCCGAATCAAATGAAAGTAGTTTTGTGAAAATCGGTTGATATTTGGCGAAGTTATATATTTTTTAAGAAAACCAGAATTTTTGGCTTCTGTCGCACAATTATTTCACGGAGCTACAAATGATAAAAATATGCAAGAACCTTTGATTTGACTTAGTGTGGGCTGTAACCTTAGTCAAATGTTACTTGCGCATTTACTTGAAGTTTTTCGAATACCTCAAAAATTATTAGTTATGGTCAAAACCTTGTTTTTTACCTTAGCTCACATTTTTATGTTCAATTCGTTTATTTTTCAACCATTTTTTTTCAAATTTTGACTATTTTGGAAAGGCGAAAATAGAGCATTTGAAACTTAAAATATGTCTAGAGAGTTTACCTATATGTGATGAACAGTTTTAAACAAAATAAGATGATTTATGGTAAATAAAATAAAATGATTTTTTTTTCAAATTTTACCTATATGTGATGAATAGTTTTAAAATAAACAAGATAGTTTATGTTATTTTCAAATTTTCCAAATTTATTCGCAATTTTTGTAATTAACGAGCTTTCATTTCTATAGAATTTCAAAAGTACATTTAGTGCCAAACGAAAACAGTGAGTGTTGTTTATGAAAATTTGTTATAATTCGGCTGAGAAATAAATAAATAAATAAATCATTTCTCAGCCAAATTTTAACAAATTTTCATTAACAACATCTATTGTTTCCGTTTGTTACTAAAAAGAGCTTTCCAAATCTTACAGCAATTGAAGCTCCAGCATTACAAAAATGTGTGAAAAATTGCGAATTAAAAATTTGAAAATAACATAAACCATCTTATTTATTTTTAAACTATTCATCACATATAGGTAAACTTTCTAGACATGTTTATATATCTCAAATGCTCTGTTTTTCGCCTATCCAAAACAGCCAAAATATAAAAAAATCGGTTTAAAAATAACCGTATTAAACATAAAAATGTGAGCTATGGTAAAGAACAGGGTTTGAACATAACTTATAATTTTCGGGGTATTTGAAAAACTTCAAGTAAACGCGCAAGTACCACTTAACCAAAGCTACAACCCACACTAAGTCACATCAAAAGTTCTTGCATTTTTTCATCATCTGTAGCACCGTGAAATAATTGTGCGACAGAAGCCAAAAATTCTGGTTTCTTTAAAAAATATTTATCTTTGCCAAATATCAACCGATTTCCACAAAACTACTTTCATTTGATTCGGAATTGAATATACTTTTAAAAATATAGTGTATTTGTGGTATGTTTCTTACAAAAACAGACGGCAAATTTAAAATTAATTGAAAAATTGCCTGAAGAAGAATAAAAAAATAGATATAAACTCAAATAACTTAACATGTTTTATTGATATTAAAACAAACCTGTATATATTTTGAAAGCTCTATTTGTCTTCTTTCTAAAACTGCTTAAATATTGAAAATAGGTTGATAAATAACTGAGTTAAAAAATATTATATGCGCTAAGGTCCAAAAAACCGTATTTTGACCATAACTTCAGATTTTGGGGGTGTTTGGAAAATTTCTAGTAGGGGAAAGTAGGTAAAGACGGACACTGCGGGTAAGATGGACACTTTTAATATTTCACAAACTAGAATGTATTATGATAGTTGAGTGATGCGAATACCTTCTTTATAGTGTGTCAATGCTTTTCAGTTGCATTATCGGTTTTAGCAAGCAAACTGTCAAATTTGTGAGTAAAACAAAGAATATTTTCTTGAACGCGCAATTTGATGTGATTTTTATCCCACGGAAAATAGTGAAAAACTCGTGAAACTTACGTGTTATCATTCGTTCACAATAGTAAAGTGATTAATTAGTCTTTCCTCGGTTTTCTAGTGAAAATCCAGCAGATTATCGATGTTCCGATGAAGAGCTACGATCGTTTGAAAAATTTACCACCAGGTCGGGCAAGACGGACACAGTAAGGTAGGGAAAGATGGACACACGGATTTTCCAAGAATTTTCACATGTAGCTTCTGTTGTGTACTACAGATGTTCACAAAGTACACCCGCGAGAGAAACCAGCAGATATGAATCACTTAGCAGTTAGAACAGGCCATATAGGTGGAGAATTTTCGCCTTCATCGAAACCCATCTTCTCAAACTGTTCACGTGATGTATAGATGGACTCTAATAACGTAGAGTAATGTATGGCCATAACTTAACACATAAATCAAAAGAATACTTAACGTACTTTATCTTTTTTGTGAGTGTCCACCTTTACCTTCGTAGTGTCCATCTTACCCACCCTAAGTGTCCGTCTTTCCCAACCATGTCAAAAAACAGCAATTTGTAGTCTTATTTTTGAAGACCCAAAACACATAAAACTTGGAGGAAGTTCACTAATACCAAAAATGATTATGAAAACAAATGACCTTAAGTTTCAATTTGTATGACTACTGCGATCTAAATAGCAATACCTAAGTAATTATTTAGATTAAACCTTAGGGTGTCCGTCTTTACCTACTTTCCCCTATGAGCGAATGTTACACTCAACAAGATCTACAACCTACACTAGGTCACTTCAGAAGTTCTTGCATTTTTTTTTTCATTTGTAGCACAGTGTAATATTTAATCGTTTGTGAAAATAATATTTAATCATAATAAATGTATTAATTGATGATGTCAATTGCTTGATAAATAAATCAAAAGGTATTGCGTTTATTAGGTGAGGTATAGTTTCCTTAAGGCTAGGTCACATTCTTCAGTTCTCATTGAAAAAATTACATACACTGCCTGCTTTGCTCTGTTTTCAAACAAGGTCTGACATCTATATTCATAAAACACGTTTCGATTTTAAAGGATATTACGGTCAAAAATTGGTCAACTTAGCCGTATTGTTTTTATGTGTGTAAAAAAAACAGAGTACTTCTCATTTTAAAGATGTGCGTGTATAGTATCATGCCTAATGTTTGATTTTGACATTTTCTCTACAGTTGTACAAATGACATCAAAGCAAGAGGAGCAACGCATCAAAATTCTGCTCATCCATTGCAAAAATCCGATTTACTCGCACCAAGTTGTCAAATTGTTGAATGTGGCTAAATCAACCGTCACCAAAATAATAAAAGTGCTTGGAGAACGTTTGTTGACTGCCAGGAAGACAGGATCAGGGGCGAATCGAAATTCGAAGGCCGCAAATGCGACAAAAAGAAATCCCAACTTTTCCGTCCAAGATGTCGCTAGCAAGCTGGGAGTTTCGTCTACAACTGCTGAAAAAGGAGCCGGACTGCAGACTTACAAGAAGGTGGTGACTTCAAATCATGACGATAAGCAGAACAAATAGGTCAGACCAGGCTTCGGAAAAAAACTGCGGTGTGACACTACACTGTCAACTGTGCTCTCTTCTTACTCGAACAGCCCCACGAATCAGTTTTTAATGAGAGCTCACATACAGATAAAGTTTACACAGGCAACGAAGCTGTCTTGTGTTGCACACGACAACTCATTCTTGCGCATGTACTTTATTCGTTCAGACATGACAGCCTAGTTTTGTACATTTTGAGGATGTGTTGTTAGTTGGCCACGGATTGGGATACTGCGAACAACATTCAGGTGGTGTTAAAGGAAATGAACCCTCCCAACACATCAGAGGCGTCAAGCGGAACCTCAAGAAGACACGAAAGACAGTAGACAACGGGATGCAGTTTAAGGCCAACTCGAGTTCTGCAGCGAACAAAGTGACCAGAAGGGTTGTGCAAAGCTTAATGGAAGGAGTCAACAGAGAGGTCCGGCAATTGGCATTCGCTAAAAAGAAAGCTTGAGTCAATATTTTTCCTCTATTCTGTGCGAATTGAATAACTAAATTGAATAAAATAACAGATTTACATACATTTTTGTTTGGCCAATTTTTGACCGTAACACCTTCAATATTTTCGTAAAATACTCACCACTGATATTTTTTTTTGTTTGAAGATAATCCATGGAAATCATTCTACGCGCACCCCAGAAAACCGATGCCATAACCATGTCACTGGATGGAACTGACCAGATCTTCTCAATCCGACAGATCTTACAGAAATGTCGCGAGTACAACGTGCCCACACATCACATCTTCATTTACTTCACGGCGGCCTATGATAGAGTCGATCGAGAACAGCTATGGCAGATCATGCACGACAACGGATTTCCGGATAAACTGACTCGATTGATCAGAGCCACCATGGCGCAAGTGATGTGCTACGTGCGTGTTTCGGATATACTCTCGAGTCCCTCTGAATCGCGTAGAGGGTTGAGACAAGGTGATGGACTTTCCTGTTTGCTGTTTAACATCGCCCTTGAGGGTGTGATCCGGAGGGCGGCACGATTTTCACAAGGTCTGTTCAGTTTTTGGGCTTCGCGGATGACTTCGACATCATATCACGTAACTTTGCGACGGCGGAGGAACTTACGTCCGACTGAAAGCCGAAACTGGACAGATCGGACTGCGGATTATTGCGTCGAAATCAAAATACGTGCGAGCGAGAGGCTCCAAGGAGAACAACATCAGCCTTCCAACTCAAGTCTCTGTAGACGGTGATGAGCTTGAGGTGGTCGATGAGTTCGTGTACTTGTTGACCGCCGACAATAACACCAGTAAAGAGATCCAGAGACGCATCCAGGCAGGAAATCGTGCCTACTTTTCACTTCGGAAGACACTTCGATCGAATCGAGTGCGACGACGCACGAAGTTGACGCTGTACAAAACCCTGATAAGACCGGTAGTCCTCTACGGGATCGAGACAACAACGCTTCTCGCGGAGGACCTTAACGCTCTTGGAGTTTTCGAACGGAAGGTGCTGCGGACTATCTACGGTGGAGTACAGACGGACGACGGAGAATGGCGACGGCGCATGAATCACGAACTGCACGCGCTCCTTGGAGAGAATCCCATTGCACACTTGGCGAAAGAGGTTGCGGTGGGCCGGTCACGTCGTAATGATGCCGGATGACAACCCTGTGAAATCACTTCTTTTCAGCAACCCTACCGGCACCAGAAATAGAGAAGCGCAGCGTGCACGATGGCTCGACCAGATCAAAGGAGACTTGCGGGTGATGAGATGCCTGGGGAACTGGCGAAACACAGCCCAAAACCGAGCAACATGGCGACAAATTCTTGATACAGCACGAGCCACCACGGCTCTCGTCTGATTGGTAAACAAGGATGGAACTGTCTTCTGTGGGGGTCAGTCGATTGTGCTTTGTCGCCTATGTAAAAATCCAAGAGATTTTGTCGAACTAAGAAATAAAATTTACGTAGGTTTGCGGAGTTGATGAAACTGAAACATTGGCGCAAAAACTGACTCGGGTGAAACCATCTAAGGTATGTTAATAAATGTATTCCCGTTTCCCTTTCTTTGAACAATTTGTTTTGTTGACGGCAAAACGCCTCAAGGATCAAATATCCATGTTTGCTAAACATCAGAACTGTTTCCACGAATTGCTTGAATTCAATAAGTGCATATACCAATGCCAGAGAATCATCTTTACTCACGAACTATAATCATTGAAGATTCACGTAGAGATGTCCTTTTCTGTTTAAGTGTTTAATTAACGATATGAAACTATTTTACACAAGACCAGTGAATGAACCGGATGTAGTCCTGGTGACACAATAAATTAAAATCAGCTTTATCAACATGAAGCACCCTTGAAAAATGTTGTTTTAGCATTCGAAATATACTGCATCTTTAAAATATATACCGCTGATTGTATACTTTTAGAATCAGTACGACTATTGCTAACCACGAGACCCGTAATACAAGCTACATACAATTGCATCGTTAGTCTCGAACAGTAACCTACAGCTGTGGCTATCTACGTGGCTAGACGATACACCGATGGGAAGGAGGAGAGTGTCAGTCAACCAGGTGATAATTATACGAGCTACGGTGTTTACAAATAACTCATTTATTTTTATTTATTATGAATTAGCAAACGACTTGAATTTTTAAATAGTTACGAGTGTGGCCGTGCTTTCCAATAGTGCGGCGCCGTCGAAGTTCACGTGCAAGGTTTCAAGTGTTGCGATCCTGCAGTACGCGCCGGGCTGCCGGGTTTGGAAATTGACAATTATCGGGTGTCAATATTCGCATTCGCGTAGTGCAGTTTTATTTCTTTCCAATCACGAGTGATTCGAAGGAAATAAAACCGTACCTAGTACAGTAGTGATCGATTCAGGTACACCGAGAAGCCACGGCTCATTTATTAACTTTTGCACGCGACTAGCTTCCGGTGCTGGCGGATGAATGCACGATCGGAAAAGAGGAATTTGATTATTCGTCACTATTTTCGCAGGACTTAAAACAATTGCAATGGCAAGGGAAAACACAATCCTATTATGTGATTTCAGCAGAAAAATCATCTAGCTATTAATCAGCAAACTACGTTCTATATAAAATAAATTTTCCCATGATTAAAATATATGATTCGTTGAATATGACGATTCGCACGTGTAATGCACCTACCTATACTTCGAAACCACATACCCACATATGCGAACAAAATGAGATGTTTACAGCTGGAAAGCATACATGCTTGACAATTAACTGGTAGTGAACAACCCCACGGCAGGCATGGATAGAAGCATAGTAATTTGTATAATTGCCCCAATTATCGATGTTTAGCGGAGTGATGATAGGCGGGGACCCAACCAACAATTCACGATCACGGACCGCGGCTAACGGCATTTCTGGCCAATATATTTCGGAATAGCAATAAAGCGAAGCAAAACCGAACGCGTGCTAATTAAGTTTGGTCGAGAATTGATTTTTTTTTCAATATAGTTACTTTCCTGTATTTGGGTGGTTTTTTCCATACTTTCAACATATTGTATCACTGCATCAATTAATTCGATTATTAGGTTAACAAATCCGTGACAATTCTTTTTAGCATTGGAGCATTAGAATACTAAGCTCTAATTTTAGCAGACGTCAACGGCGAAGTCCCCTGAATAGATCACAGGTGACAGTGCGATAGGATGACAGAAGCTTTCACGAAGCGCATAACATGTTGAATGCCAAATAAAACTTGTAACTGAATAATCTGTTCCATGAGCTGAGTGATGTTTAAACCGGAAACAACCAACGGAAAATCAAAGGTATCACCGTACGAATCGAGTTGTTTTTACTCATGATTCACGCAAGCGGGTCTGGAAACAGTTATTAGAATCACGCAAGTGACGGTGAACAAGTAATTGCAACAACCGAACTGATGTACTAGAGGAGACAGACGGGATTTGTGATATATTTTTTTCAATCTTATTTCTTTTATGTGGTGAATTTTGCTTGTCGTGTTCATTCTGTGACATTCGGTCAAGGTGTGTTTTCGATTACAATCGGCTGATAGAGTCATCATGTGTTGTTTGTGGACTGAAATTTTGTTTTCATATACGGTCAATATAATGTTATAAACTTAATGTTTTGTTATTTATGTTCCTTATCTCCGAACATTAATTTATCAACTGTGTGATGTTGTTCTACTAGAACGCGAGTAAGTATACATACATACAGAAAGTATTAGCGTTGGTATCCTCAAAGCTATTACCCCGATAATTCATATTAAAAAAAATGTACACATAACGAAAATGAATTAAATTTATAAGTTCGAAATCACACGTATTTATAGAAAAAAAAGGTTTCTTTCGTGCATTATTTTGGAAGAGGTGGAACTCCGTTTCGCCGATTTTTTATCAGTTTTGGACATTGAAGGCATTAGAATGCTATATTGATTCCAGATATATCCAAAGATTGACCTTACTATTTGTTTATAGTCATTGAAAATGTTCGGTGAATCGGATATCGCATACGTTCAAACTCAAAAAGGCAAAGGCATTTGAAATAAATAATTCTATTGGAATAAAAACATTTTTGCCATTGAATTTTCCTTGTTGCTTGCAATTCATTGGTTTTCAATTCTGGACATTGCACTGGATTTTGTACGATATTTGAAAACACATTCATAGTGAGTTTCTCTATCGTTGGTATTTAGCGATAGAAATGTTGCGGGAACAAAAGCCTCAACTGATTGTTCTCCATTGCCAGTCGCTAACAATTGCTTTGAGAAAATTTCTGTAGTTATTACAAAAATCAATTAGAAAAGTTGTTTGCACGACTCCAAGATAGACGGTTGCACCACATGAGGCTGTTTGTTATAGTAAATGCGGTGCTGCATTCCAGAGTGATCACAAGTGATAAGTTCGAAATAATTATCTTGTCTTTTATATTGTTTTAAATCATAGACGCTTATATCACAATAGACTGTATTGTATTAACATGAATTTTTCAATAACTTATATTTAACACTAATGAAATAACTTTCTGCAAATAACGTGGTGGCACTGAAATAGTTCTAAACGGTGTATAGAGTCGATTTTTTGGTTCTGTATTTCATTCCGATTATAATTCGGACATTACAGATTGTTTTTCAGCAACCGCAAGCTACCATTTTGAATTTTTGGCTTCTGTGCATCGTCCCGATCATTTTAGGCCTTTTCCCGGAAAAAAAGTTGATATATGTGTTTTATGTCTATGCCCCCCTTTAAGAAGGGAGAGGGGTGTCAAAAACTCTTAGAAACATCTCCCGTCGCCAAAAACCCTCCACATGCCAAATATTGCTCCATTTGCTTGATTAGTTCTCGAGTTATGCAGGAATATATGTTTCATTTGTATGGCAGTATGGCAGTGAGGAGTGTCAAACAACCATATATAAGTTAACAGAAGAATCCCCCTCAAACCCAACGAACGCATTCTTCACTACACCAAGAGACCATCAGTCAACCAGCATACAAAGGTTTAGGTTCCACTTTTGAATCGTCAGCAACACGTTTTCAGCCAAGAGGTTATATCAGAGTTTTATAGCACTTTTTGGCTGTATTAACCACTGTGAAACTCCGATAAATCCAATATTGTTACTGGGGTAGACACCATAAATAAACTGCTAAACAAGCAGCCCATTGACATCGGCCAATCCACCGATCGACGACAACGCAGAGACCCCTGGATAACCATAATTGGATTAAAGCCACATACCTGGTAACTAGGGACAACAAGTGTAGATTAAGCAATTATTATTCAGGTTCTAAAGCTAGTTAAAATAAATGTATAATGAGTCTTGTCTTAAGCTTAGGGTATTGCAGTCGCTTTTTTCAAACTTCAAACGTATCACCTTTCCCATAACTTATTTCTTGCTTCCGAAAACCTCAATGTGCAAAATTTAGTTTCATTTGCTCGTTTATTTATTCCTCGAGTTAAGCAAAACTTTATGTTTTGTTTGTATGGGATTACCTGTCAGAAGGAGAAGGAGTCTCATTATAATAACCTTTCCCACTCCCAAAGGTCCCTTACAAGTTTTATCTCACGCCTCCACGAGTCATATGATTCCTACAATAGACTGCCAGCTGAAACATGAACACAGTTGGTTGGCGGAGTCTGGGCAATAGTGTCAATTCGGCAGCAACTACGTTAATTATATTTCGCTGGTAGAAAAAATGCTTCGCCAATCCGAGCGTCTGTTCACCAAGATGATACGGCTCAAAACAGCGTCTGTTCGTCATGTTAGAGGCGGTTGAATAATGGTCCGTCTGCCAGGGGTTGGCCAGGGTTGCAGGCCTCACAAGCCAGTCGTAAGAATCATCAGTACAGGAAGCAAACTAACCGTTGGAAACTCGGATTATGGAATTTCGAGTCCCTAAATTTTTGGAAATTACTCAAGTTCGTAGTGCTGCAGGAGGTTTGCTGGAACTATCGGTGCGTACGTATAGAGATGTTTACATCATTTACCAGAGCGGGCGGCAACATACTCGAGCTGGATAAGCTCTTATTGTGATGGGTAAAATACCGAAGCGCGTGATTGAGTGGTGGCCAATCGACAGAATGTGCAAGTTGAGGATTAGAGGCCGTTACTTCAACAATAGCATCATTAATATGCACAGCCCTCATCTAGCAAGTAACAATAACGATAAAGACGCCTTTTACGCGCAGCAGGAGCGTGGCTACGTTAGCTGCCCAAAACATGACATCAAAATAGTCATCGGAGATTTCAACGCTCAGGTCGACCTAGAGGAATTTAGATCGGTTATTGGGAAGTTCAACACACACCGGCTCATGAACAGGATACGGAATACCTACTTCCAGCATACCTCCCCATATCGAAATACCTGGAGATCACCACAGCAGACCGAATCGCAAATTGACCCCGGAAGGGACTTCTCGGATATAATCGACGTCCGAACCTATTGGTACAAGTGTCGATTCTGACCACTATCTCTTGATGATCTTAATACGACAAAGACTTTCGGTTGTCAACGACATCCGATACCGTCGCCTATCATTCCCCGAAGTCATCACTGAGTGAGTGGAAAGCCTTAAGGCAACGTTGCCGGATGAAGGAGAGCTCATCGAAACCCCTCTAGAGAATTCAGACGAGAGAAGATCAGACGTTTCTAGACGAGGAGAATGCAGCGCGGGCATTGATGATGCAGTAAAGGACTCGGCAGAACGTGATGCGATACAAACAGAAACCCATCTTGTCCGGGACAAATAACGCCGCCTGGAAGAGCTGAAGTGTGAGGAAATAGAGCAGCTGTATCGTTCTCAGGAAACTCGTAAATTCTACAAGAAACGCATCTCGTGCAGACTTTGTGTCTCGAGCTGAAATGTGTCGGGAAAAGGATGTAGGAATCTTGACAGATGAACGTGAGGTGATCGATAGGTGAAAGCAACACTACAACGAACACCTGAAAGGCGCAGAGGCAGAGGAACGGTTTTACCAGCACAGCGGTTGAGGGAGACATACCCCACGATAATTGATGTTAAGGATTCTATCAAGCAGCTTAAGAACAACAAATCAGCTGGAAAAGATGGATAAGCTTATCAAGCTAGGTCCGGAAAATTTGGCTTCGTGTCTGCACCAGCTGATAGTTAGGATCTGGGATGCAGAACAGCGTGTAGCGCGAGTGAAATATGACCAATGTACAAAAAAAGCGACAAGCTGGGATGTGAAAACTACCGAGCGATTACGATTATCAACGCGGCCTACAAAGTGCTCTTCCAGATTATCTTTTGCCGTCTCTCGCCGCTAGCAAGAAGGTTTGTGGAAAGTGGATGGGTGACCGAGAACGTATCAAACCTTAACGCTATGGAAAATGCTCCGAAAGTATCGCAAATACCAAGTCCCAACACACCACCTGCTCATCGATAGACAAAAATGGTTTCCCTACGACACTGACAAAACTGATAAGGGCCACGATGGGTGGTGTAAAGGAGAGCGTGGGAGTCCTCGTGGTGTTGGTGCTGAGGTGGAGATAGATGGGGAACGATTGGTTGACGAGTTTGTTTATCTTGGTACGTTTGTGACATGACGAAGCTGAAACGACGAGTTGCAGCTGCGAACAGGGCCTTCTACGGACTACGTAACCAGCTAAGGTCCCGTAGTTTGGAAACTCGCACAAAACTAGCGCTGTATAGGACGCTGATTCTGGCCTTAACGGACATGGAGCATGGACGCTGGAGGAAGTTGATCGACGAGTGCTCGGAGTTTTTGAGCGTAAAGTGCTGCGATCGATACTTGGCGGTAAACTGGAAGATGGAGTGTGGCGCAGACGCATGAATCACGAGTTGTACCAGGTATACAAACATGATGATATAGTGAAGGAGCAGGCTTCAGTGGGCTGGACATGTAGCCAGAACGCCTGACGGGAGAGCCGCCAAAACTATCTTTAGTAGAGAACCAGGAAGAGGCCGTCGACTCCGTGGTAGGCCTCGCACGCGGTGGATGTGCGCGGTGGAAGAAGATGCACGATCTGCTGGTGTACGAAGAGACTGGAGAACGGCTGCCCAAGACAGAAGAAGCTGGACATCTCTAATCCGTTCGGCCCTAGACCGGTGAACGGTCTGTTAGCCAACAAAGTAGAGTAAGTAGGGTGGTGTAAAGTGCTACGTGAAGATATCGGGCGCGTTATCAAACCCGTTTGAAACATGCGAGGGACTTCGACAAGATGACGGTCTTTTTTGCCTCCTGCTCAATATTGCCCTTGAAGGTGTTGTGAAATAAATCCAGCCAGTCAATCTGCTTCGCTGACGACTAGGATCTTGTTGGAAGGACGATCCAGGCGGTTACTGAGCAGTCACGTATCTAAAACGTGATGCAGAAGAGGATAGAAATCCCAGTATCCCAGTTGTGTAGCAATCAACAGAGATGAGTTGTACCTTGAATCATTGGTAACGTCAGACAACAACTGCAGTAGAGAAATCCGCAGACTCATTGTAACTGGAAGTCGTTCCTACTACGAACTCCACAAGATCTTGAGGTCTAGTAACCTTCGCCATCGTAAAAACAAAAGTTGTCGATTTTTCATGGGTTTACCTTCACATGCACTGACAAAACTACCCATGCAGCTCTATCAGTCGAACTTTAACCGTGATGGCGAAAACTGCGAAGCTACTCTATTAAAAAATGTGCGCTATCAAAGAACGGTATTTCGCGTCGAAAACAAGAAGCTCCAAAGGATGCTAAAGAAGAGGAACGAGGGAAAACTGCTACATCGCTGCATGCACTTGGCCGGGAGGTCGGTGCAATCGGCCAAATAGCAAAAAAGTACCTGGCGAACATGGACATACCTGTCAGGAAGCGGCAGTCCCGTCCGCTGGTCTTGGAGCTGCAGCCAATTACGCAGCGGCTGAATCAGATGTTTTTTTTAGCGGTTGTAATGTGTGCGGCATGGTTTTTTTTTGATCACACAACATTTATTGAATCAGATGGTTGTAAAGTAGGCAATGTATGTGATTTTTTCGAGGATGCGGAAAATGAACACGGGCTGAGGATGTGGTTTAGACTTAGAAAAAATTTCCCTCGTCCAGAAGGGACTCGAACCCGCAATCTCCGATGTCTCCGGCATGGTGTTTTGGCCACTTAAACTACTGGGAGAGGTAGTTTGCGCTAAGACCAATTTTGATCACCCTTCACTATTTCGCTATGCTCCACACACGCCTCGATCAACCACACACACACTGCCTTGTTGAAGTTATTTTTGTAACTGAACGCTCTAACACTTGTATAGCGACTTATTATAACTAATAGAGAGAGAGGAGACTATTTGATTCAGTTGGTCGCGTATCTTCCACAGAAACGCATCTAACGGAAGAACTCCGTTAAGCTGGGATTACTTCATGAACTACTTACAGTTTTTGTAAAGTACTTAAACTTTACAACTTAAAATGTAAGTCATAGGACCAAAAATTTAATTAGTCCATGAATCAGAGGTCAAGACGATTTTCCTGACAAATCGCGACGTGGCGGTGATGATGGACGACGAGACCTATCTCCCTCTGGATGGCAACGACCGGTTTCATACACAGTCCTGTGTTCCCCAAGTCCTGTTGTGGCTTACAATAGCGAGAAGGGAATGTGAAAGCCGCTCTATTTTCGCTCCGGACTGGCCGTGAGCAAAAAAATTATAGTACGAGGTGCCTGCCGGATGTTCCGTCGTTCATTAATAAATACCATGAGGGCGAAGACGCGGTGTTCTGGCCGGATCTGGTGTCGGCCCTCTACCCAAGTCGGCGAACCCACTCAACGTCCCCAGCTGCGTTCCATAAGAAATTTCTAGGCAATTCTGAAGCGTAAGATCTACTCCAACAATTTTGTCGCGAAAACTGAGGAAGAATTAATAAATAAAACGTAGAAACACTAAAACATGTCTACTCGTGTGTTTTCGTCCACCATGGCGAATGTTTCGGTTAACTGCCGGAAGGTTGCTCGCAAGGCTGTAGAATTCTCGACTACTCTGTGATAAGGTCGTATATCTAAACGTAAACAAAACGAGTGAGAGTTATATCCCTTGTATTTTATAAGCACAAATCATCTCTCACTCGTTTTGTTCACGTTTGGACATACGACCTCATCACAAAGTACTCCACAATTGTTTTGAAAATAAGCTAATATACTTATCTTCCAAGGGAAATTTGTCAAACTTGATTCTGATCTGTCTTAGTGTTTTTTATCACTGTTCGGAAACAGTCCATTTTTTTTTAATGTGAACGTTACAAGACGCTTGTAAAAAGGACCGGTAGTCGTCTACGGCACGAAACATGGACAATGCTTGAGGAGGACTTGAAAGCACTGGCCATTTTCTAGTTATGTGTGTTTAGGACCATCTCTGTCAGAGTATGTGAGGATCGCCTATGGAGGCGAAAATGAACCACGAACTGCCGCAATTTTAAAGCGAGCTCAGTATCCAGAATATCGCCAAAGCTGGAAGGATACAGAATTCCGAACAACAATCCTGTGAAAATGGTGTTCGACTCGACGTAGAGACGCGCAACGAGCCAGGTGGTGACCAAGGGGACCAAGATCTTGGAATTAAGGCTCGCTCAAGAAACTGGAGGCAGAGTGGCATGGACCGAGCTAGTTTACGTGAACTGAAAATATTTTTTCGTTATTCCACTCACGCAATGTTTTCGTAAACATGGAATAAGTAGATGTACAATGCTTTTGTTGATTATATAGAACATTCGTATTGCAAATTATCGAATGGAATTGCTACATAACGCATAGTTTGTACAATTCACGAATGTACTTTCGTACGAACGTGGATTATGCAGCGTTTGTTTGTACGATTGATTTGCGCTTATTTCTAAAATCTTTCGTTACGTATACGAAAAGAAATCTGTAACAGTTTTGACAGTTCTGACGAAAGTACCTTCATTTTTATAACGCATTGGTTCCGTTGCAGAACTAAAAGGTTTTGTATTTAAAAACTTTTTCGTGGAATGAACTAAAATATTTTTTTTCAGTGTAACATTGTGACGCAGGTGAAATTCTGAGGGACGTTTCACCAGGAAAGTAAATAAGTGAGGATCAGATACACAGACAGAACTTAATTTATGTATGTTTAAATTGATCATTATTCCGTCACGGAAATTCGCTTAAAATTTAAAGATCTAGAGGAGCGGATCCTAACCGGGGGTCCACGGCAGGTAATTAAAATGTCTTTCTATGTTCCACAGAGAAAGCGCATTTTTAACCCTTCATGAACATGAAACAAATCAGACGTGCAGGACGATATGAGACTGATAAACACAGTCTCGTTTTACAAAACTAGATGCGGATTTTAAGGGGTCGTGAAGCTCTTTGTACTTAGCAAAAAGGGTCGTGAAACCGAAAGGGTTAAGAACCACTGCTCTAGAGACTTTCGATTTGCAATTGAATTAGATTGACGAATAGTTTTGAGTAAGATCTTTGAGAAATCGAATAAGATTCTGATTTTATTCAAATGCAAGGTCGAATTTGAAATAACACTTAAATAATAATGAATATTTTTGACTATTGAGTGGAAGTTGATAATATTGAAAATTTGTTCATTCAAGATGGACACTGAATAATGAAGGATAAAATAAGAGATAAATTAAATCTGTCCATATCGCAGCATTTCATTCCACCGTGCTTCGTCATAGCCACAACAGACGTAGCAGAATAATTCCGGTCAGTCACAGTACACAGAAGTGAAATGAAAGTATTCACATTGCAATCGTCAGTGGTCGCGGTAGAAGCAGGTACCGATCGGTCATCCACAGCAGCAGCAGGAGCTAGCAGCCAAAGGCAGCATTTTTGGGGGCAGTGCCGCAGTGAGTGAGAATATAAACGTTACCGCTTTTGCCTCATTCGTTCCGCGTGATTTGTATAGGTATGATAATAATCTATGCAGCCACCCCGGCAGCTAGTAGCAGCAGCATTCGATCGGCCGGCTAAAGTGCGCTCCATTGGGTCGACCCGTGGTCACCCGCTCGCAATTTTGCGCACTCAGTTATCACGAGCATAGGAAAGCGTGCGCGCGAAACGGCGGCGAAAACCGAATTAACCCAAGCATCCGTCCTGCTCCTCGCATTCGCCACACGCGAGGCTGCTTTCCGAGTGTGTACGGCAGACTAACTCCAGATCTCTGCGAGGTGAGACTTTGGCGCGCGCGAGAGCCTCTCGATAGTTGTCGACTAAACCTGCGAGGTATATTTGGTTTCGTACGTTATAGTTGCTTGTCATTTAAACTTTGGTTGTAGCGGACTTCAATTCAATTCTCGCGCGGACTTACCGATTTCGGTTGTTCTGAAAAACACGCGGCGGAAACTAAAATAAATCGCAGCCAAAAATTGGCAGGTGCTCGGTGGAGAGTTTATGGTTAATTTACTGAACGCAGCTCGTGCTTAAAAAGCGATTCGGTCCAGTGTTTCGAGTGAGGACTTATAATCTTGGGACAGGATAGAATAAGTGTGAATCCTACCAGGAGCAGTGAAAGGTAGTTACGATTTTTCTCAGTATTTTAGGTAAATAACGTCATCGTGAGAACCTGTAATGTTACGTTGAATTTTGCTACGAGGAAAGAAAATATAATGAAGAAAACGATCACGATGCACGGCGTTGAATCTGTGATCAAAATGACGTGACTAACCGCTGTGCCACTGATAGCTGTGATAAAAGTAACCACACTAAGACGCCCTGGCAAGCGGAGGGTGATGTGAGTGTTACTGCTCGAATGGGTCATTAATTTGTACTGTTGGACCGTTAGAACATGTTACGTCACTGATAAAAAGTCAATGTTTCAATCATATAAATTTTCGCGTGGAGCAGGGATTGCGGTAACATTACACAAGTGCACTGTTCAGGAGACAATCGTTGAAGGGAGAAGAAGTTGTTGAACGTTTAGCGAGCTTGTCAATTTCAAACACGCCGCGAGGTGATCAATTAGGGCTGAATGACGTTTTGTTTTTCCCTACTTAGTTTGATGAATTATGAGTTCTTTAGTTTGCTCCATGACGAGTGATATCAGCGTTACAAATTGATTCAATAAACACGGTATTGAAAAGCATGTCATATTGGTAATGAAAAATATTGGCCTTTTTGAAATAAGGCGAAATTTTAAAAAATACTGTGAAAATGTACATTGTACAATGGGACTCTTAACAATCCGTGCAAGTATACTATAATTGTATTTATTTTCCCGCGCAAATTCAACACTGGTATTGTTGAAATAAACAACAAATATATTGCCTCGTCAAAAAATTTAGAAATTTACAAAAATAACTAATTAATTTAAAGTTGTGTATAAAATCATTAAAATATGCTTTCAGCAATCCACAATCAAAAAAATATTTTTAGCAGTAGCTTAAACATACCTGAGCTTGACTAGGAATTTTTGTGTAAAAGTACAACTTACAACAACCAACAACGTGTTGGTTTGATTCAGAAATAAAAGTTCAGAAATCAATCAAGAATTGTAATGTATGGTTGGGAAAAGTTTATTTTTTTTTTATTTTTATTTATTTATTTATTATTGAAAAAGCTCGCTTATGAAGGAAAATCAGTCGTTTTCAGTGAGGAAGCTAAAACTGCGAATTATTAATTCATTACCACAATTCACAAGCGGTAGAATATCTTTCAATTTTTAATTTTTGGTGCATTTTTACTACAACACCGTAATGGGCGTAACCGTGAACTGCTCCAAGAATACCTCCCAAGTAAGACTAATAGTTTACAAATTAGTTAAGCCAGCCGATAATGTTTTTATATAAAATATAAACTCACACAAACATGCATATAAACAAACATGCATACACAGATAACTCTCAATTGAGTCGAAATCTCACATTTGTAATCTATTATAATGATGAAATATAAATGATTTTAGTCTTGGGTTACAATAAAAAATCAACGTATTTTAACTAATCAACGTATAACAATTCTATCGTCCACCGAATAACTTGTTTGCTAGTACCAATCCGGCGTGCTGGGAGACTTCGTACGTTTCACGGTTCCCAAGACACGGAACGAATATTTATTGTTTATAATTCACATGTTTCTGTCATGATATAGTTGGGACGTGCCTTACACGCAAAAGTTGAAGTCTTGTACAATCACTGTGTCTTCCCGATTCGCACAAATGTTGCACAGAAATCGCACAATAAATGTGTGAAACGCATAACGCAACAGTTGTACTGCGAATACATTGACATAGAATGAAATCAGAATATGTATCATATACCGACACTTTATTTCTCACGTCGAGTGTATTAGTGACTAGACTAGACACATCACATACAATTTGCAGGTTTCTCTTTTGCTTCTCTTTCGGTTCGGCTTGCGACGCGCAAGGCGATATTTCGTTGCTTCACGAAATGAGCGAGACACCCGTGCTGTACATACTTGATACCATAGTGTTGTTAGTCTCACTCATACTGTCGGTGCGTGCTTGCTGCTATTCAGAGGAATGCATGAAGAAGAAAAAGTATCTCGAAAGCGTGTGTGCAAAAGACTTGAAAAGCGTAGCATATGTCTCGTCCTCAAACAGAAAGGAGGAGAATGGTTTTGCTTCTCGCTCGTTTCGCAATGCTGCTTGATACCAGTTGAAACTGTTTAGGTGTAGTAGTTTGGAGCTGCCAAATACATTAGAGAAACGCTAGAGCATTAATTGCGTTATGCCCAACACGCAATCATTGTACTGGTTCCGAATTACATCAACAATTGCGCTAAAACGCACAATTTTGTACTGGTTTCGCACCATCCAACTTTTGCGTGTATTATTTCCTTCTAATAAATCGTAAACAGCACGTACGTAGATGCGCAAATGTTTACTAACCCATCGTCAATCATCTATAAAATTGTAGCATTGGCAGTTAGTTATTTTAGAAAAATCTAATCTCTAGCTCACCTATTTCTCGATAAATCACAAAACGGTAATTATTCGTTATTTTCCAAAGACGATGACAACCTCCTCCTCAACCGAGAATGGTACTTTATACACATCCATCCACCCACACAAAATATAACAAACTCATATACATCGTTTCTCCTGACTGGAGGAAATGCATGCAAATCAGTTCCACTTTTCAACACGAAATAAATCTCATAGCTGGCCAGAGGGTATGTATTTCCACTGCCATATGCCGAATTAAGGCACTGGCAGCGCCAGTATGCCAGTACGGAGTTTTTCCGAGTGCACTTACTTAGGGCCATGTCACCCGAACGTTATTTCGCTGAAATTTTCCGGCACAGTGCAATACCACAATCTAGTTCCTTCGATTTGATTCAAACGGTGGGTACCGTGTTCTGCATTTTAAAATTATGATAGTAGATTTCGAATATACGATTGATCGCACCATGTGCGGAAAAGCGAAAGTAAATAACTCCCCTCACGAAAAGAGAGAGAGATAGAGAGACAAAATACGAAGAATAAAAGGTCGTATGTAAAACAGGCGTAATACTTTGCCAACACTTTGCGGCTTGACCTGGCGGGGATTGTTGTTTCTAAGTTTATCCTCGTAATGTAGCGTCTGCTGCAGTGTTAGACCTAGAGTGGATGCACCAAGTCATAAATTTTCGTGTGGTAAGAGGTCACCGGAACCTGCACCTCTGGTAGTCTTGGTGCAGGCATGGACTTGCCTCGAAACTCTCCTATTCGTGAAAGGACCGCTGATAAAAGTATCCATCTGATGACCATCGCGGCGAGAAGACTTTCCTAGGCGTTCTTTTATGTACGAAAAGCACCGTTAGTATGTAGACTGACCGGCAGAGCACATAAAACTAGCCTGTCCGAGGCGGGTACAAGTAAGCTTACCTTTTCGCTTGCATCGTTTCATGAATCTTCACGATGAGCAACGTTGTACGTACAGCTCCGGTAGGCGTAAGACAAAGACGCCGCAATTGTAGATAACGAGCATGTATTAAGATCAGCCATAAATCAACCTACTTTCTTCTTCCGCAGTGAATACACAAATGAACATTGCAATTAACATTCATGCAGTCAGGTATGAAGTTGGATTGTGTCTTTGATGCAGTACTGTAATGGTCCGCCAGGGTAGGGGAGTTCGATGAAGCGTATCAATGCATGTGAGAATGGAGAGCGTAGGGCCAAACCTCCCAATTCCGATGCGAAATGTCAACCAAGAAGAATTGCGCCCCTGGCGAGCATTAGCAGGCCTGACAAGCGTTTCACTGAGCTTAACAGTGGCCTCAGAAATGCGCACGTTTCGCGGCGGAGTGGCCATTTGCAAAGTATCCAGTCATTGACATGCGAAACTGTCGCCGTGGATTACCCACAGGCCGAACCGGTTCGCGCGGACGCACATTCAAAAGCAAGTGCAAGTGCACAGCGCAGTGGGTTGTAAGGTGGTTCAATTGTTTTATTTTGTTTGTTTTTTTTTCTTGTGAATAGCTTATCCATACTGTTCTGATTAATAACACAGTGCAACAAAAATTGACTTTTTTTCTGCCTTGGCTTCTATATATAATTTTTTTATGTATTTTTATGCAAAACTGAATTTCCCCGAGTTTGAACATGTTTCAACTTAAGGGGCAACAATGGCGCCATTTTGAATTTTTGAGAAACCGGTAATTTTTGTGGTTTTTTCGACGCCATTTTGTTTTGAGGCCAAATATCAAAATTCTAAGAGTTTGTCCACATATTAGCATCTTCTTACCCATCTTTTGAAAAAAAAAAAACAGATCTTAAATCGGACAAAAACTGAGCTCAAAACGGTGATTCTACGAAACCGGGTTTGGCATAGTTTCAGTATATTTTTCACAAAGCAAAATAATATAGATTATTTTTGAGCATTAATGGTAATTCGCTAATATCTTAAAGTGGTAGCTAAATTATATCTTATTTTGAGTAAAAAAGTCTCAGAAATCGAATGGTAGGTGTCCGATCTACGTTATATCGTATTAGGGGAATTGGGGCAAAATCGACATTTTGATGACATTTTACGTTGATCAGACACCTACCGTTCGATTTCTGAGACTTTTTTACTCAAAATAAGATATAATTTGACTACAACTTTAAGATATCAGCGAACTACCATTAATACTCAGAAATAATCGATATTATTTTGCTTTGTGAAATATAATAGAACTATGCCAAAACCGGTTTCGTAGAATCACCGTTTTGAGCTCAGTTATTGTCCGATTTAAGATCTGTTTTTTTCAAAAGATGGGTAAAAGGATGCTAATATGTGGACAAACTCTTCGAATTTTGATATTTGGCCTCAAAACAAACTGGCGTCGGAAAAACCACAAAAATTACCGGTTTCTCAAAAATTCAAAATGGCGCCATTGTTCATCAAAAAATCATACATAGGAGCCAAGGCAAAATAATTGTTGCACTGTGTAATCTGTTACCGCAACATTATTATTTTTCAACTGTACTCTATGGAAAGCTGCTGTAGATCCTGTTCTGTGATTTATTCCTGTGAAAGGGTGATAGAATTTTTTAAAACGGTGGAACGTCACAAATGGCCGACCTCTAGACACCACTCAGAATTTTCAAAGGCACATGATTTGAAAATAGTTAATATGGTCCCTGTGAAAACGCTATTGTCACTACAGCAAACATAGAATATTGTTTTCACAGGTGACGCTTTAACTATTACCGAGTCTTGTGCTTTTGAAAATTCAAAGTGATAGCTCGAAGTCGCTTATTTGTGGCTCCAACACCGTTTCAACTTAAAGCTCTGAAAAATATCGCAGTAGATGTGTTTCGTCTGTAACTACCATTGACGCGACCGCCTGCTTTGAGTAATTGATATCGTCTACGCCAAACACGTAGATAATCTGGGCTCGAACTTTAAACCTCATCATCAGAATATATCTCGGTGGTTATGGACTGGTATGATACCCTCACAATCAACCCAACTAGTTTAGGCTGGATCTCTGCTGATGCAGGGAGTTTTTTTGGAATGAAATATTTATGAGGTGTAGGCGCCGGTCATCAGTAAAGGGTTTAAGGTGGAGTCACTACTCTGGGTGTAACTCAGTAATACAATAGGAGCAAAATCAGGCCGACGAAAAATCAATGAAAAAATTCAACAAACACCAAAAAAAAGTAACGTAAATGCAGCTAACTTTTATAACTTTTTTAAGTATCATTTAAATATATAACTTTTCAATGAATTCTATTATGGTTTTATATTTTTATAAATGAGTAGTACTGGGTATACTAGAATGCATCTTCTTCTTCTTATTCAGAATGAGAGTGCAGATGGCTCATGCTGTTCTGTAAATTGGACACGGACTTCGCAGCCAACTGTTAGTGAACTGGGCAATTGCGGGACTGACGCTACGATTCTACAGACACTAACAGTCTGTCCCAAGTAGAGGTTCGAACATAGGTTTTCAACGCATAAAAACTCAGCATTCTTGGGAAATATTCCCGTAGGCAGAGAAAAAATTTATAAAAATTAACATTCGCGGACTCAAGATAACCCTGAATTAGGGAGTTTTACTGGGATTGATGGTTTTAATTGATCTACTAAAGAAGGATGTCGGGGAAACGGCCATAACTCCGCTTTTTTTAATAAACAAATGCTTTTTTTTAATACCGTGCTATACATTTTTATTTTCGTCAAGCAAATGTAGTTTATAACAGTAGGCTGGCTCAAAATAGCATGAGCATTGAAAAGTGCTGTTTAGAGGCTGCCCAGATTTAATTTTAAAAAAATTACAGGGTTTTAAGTTTTTTTTGTAAAAAATCACTTTAAATTTCAATAAAATGTTATGTCTCAAAATTTCCAACGGATTCTCTAGGATTTAAACTATGAGCCAGATTTTTTTCAGAGCTGTTCAACTCCCAAGCATGAATTATAATTTTTTCAATAAGCTTAACTTAGCTTAGTTCTGACTGTACATATCAATGGTTGCTACTGCAACTGAAAGACCAATAACGGCGTCGGCCACGTCCTTACAATCAGGTGGGAATATCGCCGGATTAGTGCAACACCGGCACAACTCACAATTTTTCCATTTTGAAATTTTGATGTCAAACGATGCCAAGTACGGTTAAATTTTATTTCGTTGTGTAGGGCCATGTGTATACTGTGTATTAGAATTAGTATTGGTGTCTGCTTTAGCCTCATATATAGCCTTAAAGACACGCACGGTGTCGACTTACTGTCATTTATTGTTTGTTCACTGCGCAAGATTAAGGAATACCGCAAAGTGGTGATGAAAAACTTGATTCAAAATTCACAAAAAACCTGACTCTTAAGCTGATGTGTCTTTGGAATTCAAATCAATATGCTCCAAATATGGTGAAAAAGAGATTTTAACTTTCTCAAAGTTTTCATGAAAGTGATAAAGGTAATTTTTAAACGCTTAGTTTTCAATCCCGTTTCTCTTGAAACTATGAATTTCGAGTTGTGCCAGTGCCGCACGAAACCTACAATAAAGAAGAAATGTTTCCAACATCTAGTAGTTTTTGCTTTGTAAGAGACCGAGTATACTTCTGCATCCCTACAAAGACCGTGGAAGCGAGTTTTTGTTAGTGAAGCGGGTTTTCATTTTGATTCATTTTGATAAGTGATATGACCATAATTTATCATGAACATATAATGTGAGATTAATAAAAATGAATTATAACATACAATAAGCAGTATTAGGGCATGTAAAGATACTGAAATATTCGAATTTTCAACGTAGAAAGCGCAAAAAATTAACAATAGACCATATAGAAAGTATCCGTTATGTTGTGCTAATATAGAATAGATGAACTTATATAACAGTTATTCACAACATATCAACAGCTGTTGTTGTGCTGCTTTCTGCGGCTGGAAACATGAATTGAAATAAGTTATTACAACAACATTACAGCTCTAGCTCAGACGTGTCGCTTCTTTCTACAACTATTAACCGCATGAAGTCAGTCAAACACTTCATCCACACGTTCTCGCATTAACCACAACCACGAACGTTATCGACAAAAAGTGGAAAAATCGGAGCACCGAGATACGATGATCCACAGGTTGACCAAAGCAGAAACGACCCTGCATGGCTATAGACCATCTTCCGAGACGTTTGAGAACTCGATTTATGAATAAAATTTCAGCAGAAAACATAGACTGCTGCCATAACGCGCGTAAAAGTGACTTCAACATCAGCAAATACCGTGTATCCTACCCTTCGTAAAATGGTCTTCACACGATTGCCAGTGTATGTGCGGGAAATGTCACTTATATTCATAAGCAAACGCATAAAAAATGTATGATGAAGATCGAGAACAAACGCAACCGAGCAACCATTTACACCAAACACACTAGTTTCAGCTGATGAAAAAATACTTGAAATGTAAACTTTTACTAAGCAGACACTTCACTCGTGCTGACGATAGACGATTTAAAAAAATATAATTCTTGAGGGGCTCTGGCAGCACGCAGAGCCCCTCAAGAATTATATTTTTTTAAATTATCGAAAAAGCTGATTTTTTAACATTTTGTCATTAAATTCTTAAAAGTGGGTACCCTACCTTGAGCATATAAGATTGTTTATCATTAATAGATGGGGGAATAACTTTGCCAAAGCCAGAATAAGGCTACCGTTATTCGTGATTTACTGTGATGGAAAAAAATGCATTTTTAAAATTTTATCAAAATTTAATTAAATAAACCTTATCATGAGTCATGAATTCAGATAATCTGTAACTGACTTTTCGATGATTTGTTTTGCTTTTTACGGTGTTTTGCAACCGTCAGCAGCGATTTTTTCTTTTTTTTTTTCGCTAAAGAACAACTTTTCTTCTTCGCTTTGTTTTCGTGAATTCCAGTTCTCAGGATCTTAGTTGGAAAAATCGCACTCTAGCTGCAAACTTTAAACATACTTTAACTCAGAAAAAAATGATTTTTCAGACCTTATTTTGATCCTTTACAGTTTAGTTCAAATTGCAATGAAGGAATATGTCTTACAAAAATAGAAGTTTTAGAAAGGTTATAGAAATATTGTGTTAGTTACATTACTATATAGAATAGACTTTGGAGATGATTTGAGAAGACAAGTTTATTACGCAGAAGATTTGACAGCAAATGATTAGTGTTAGAGAGAGTTTCTCTACTAACCTCTCCTACGCATGTAAAAATACGTGAAGAAGTGAAGCAAATTTTTCCATAGATTTATACAGGTCGGACTCGATTATCCGGAGACTTGATTATCCGTTTTTTTTGGTCTTCGTTTTTAATTTTTATTCCAAAATTATGCCTTTACCATCCCTTCTGGCATACTTGTTACCATTTATGTCACTTCCGGCATGTTTGGGACATTTTCGAATTAGGTGAAAATAATCATTGTCCAATTTTTTTTTGCTCCTCAAGATTTTACCCCCTTTTGCCTCAGAAATAATTTCTGGTTACGCCACTAGTAAAACAAGTAAAATAAAAAAGGATTAATTTATTTTATGTTCGTTAATCGCAAATTTCAATATTTTTTCTGTGATTTGATTATCCGGAAAACTCGATCATCCGGAATGAATTTTTTTTTGAGGTTCCGGATAACCGAGTCCGACCTGTACTACTTTTCAACGTTGTGTAGGGCCGTGTGTATTCTATGTATTAGAATTAGTATTGGTGTCTGCTTTAGCCTCATATATACCCGAAAAAAAAATTTACGATGTATTTTGTGGTGAGAACAGTTAATGGACAATATTTTTATTGTAACCATAAAAAACATGGTATTTTTACTGTAAGCTTGCGAACGTTTTCTGTTATTACCATGTTGTAACAATGTTTTTTGTTGTTGAATCTACCACCGACAATAATTTTACCATGAAAAACATTGTCAGTGACTTCTAAATGTATGGGAAAAGTGCCTGGAAAAATGCAGTTAAGATACATAACAACCCTTCCTTTTCATGGTAAAAATGGCAAAAACAATGTTTTTTATTGTTCTGGACAATGATATTTAATGTAAAAATGATGTATTTGCAATGAAAAACATAGTTAAATTATGGTAAAATTATATACAATTACAGCAACTTTTAAGGTTTTTTTGATGTTATTTTTTTCGGGTAGCCTTAATGACACGCACGGTGTCGACTTGTTGTCTTTTATTGTATGTTTACTGCGCAAGATTAAGGAATACCGCAACGTCGTAGTGAAGTGCTTTCGTGGCACGCAGGATAGGAGTTCATGTTTTCGGGTGAGAACCTCTATGTCTTGCAACAGCGGCTCGGTGTCCAAAATGAGGTAAAGGTGAAATTTCGGAATAAAAATTAAAAACGAACATAAAAAAAATAATATTTTGGATAATCGAGTCTAAAATTCTTCATAAACGAGTCTCCGGATAATCGAGTCTGACCTGTATTCGAACTTATTGAACACCCTGTACATTTGTTCGTATTTTTTCCACAACCATTTGTTTGTATTTGCTAGATGTGGGCAATTACTAAATGGATACTTTACAAAAAAGTATTTAATGTAACATTTCAATGGAGTATATAAATCAAAAACTACTCTAACAAATTGCTAAATTAGTAATTCGATATTTTATTACTTTGATAAGCTGCAAACGTTAGATCCAATTTGAACTGACAACCGGTGAATTGGAGAGGTTTGAGCGAGAACTTGTCGCTGTGCAACTGTCAAATAAATTTCATCTTTAGCTTGCACATTGAAACACGACTACAGTGGCGAAACATGCGTTTAAATCGCCCGATTTACCGGTACTTTGATAGCGTATCTGTTTCAGACTCATATTTCTCTTCCCACGCATGAGCGAAAAAAAACAAGTAGGTAATTCGACACCATTTCTCCAACGTCTTTCTTTATTTTTTTTGCACTGAATCATTCTAATCGCATGGAATGGCGGGCACAAATAGGCGACTGGCTCATGTATGATGATTAAATGCTTCTGCTGTAGTATCAAATGCATAACTGCTTTCAAGATCATCAACCGCAACCACTGCATACGAACCTGCCTAGTCGTAGCAACGACGAATGCAACCGGACCTGCTGCAGCACTGCAGAGTCAACGAACGTCAACGTCTGAGCAGCTGCACGGTGCAGCTAAGCAGTGCCTGTCGCATGCTTTGATCCAGTTTGACTGGTACTGCACCATGTAGGCCTCTACGACGACGGGTGACGTTAAATGTGTGCTTTTTCATGAATGAAAAATTATCCAGTGGCCGGTCTGCGCTTACCATTGCCCTCGACTGATTAGAAATTGTGATTTCATTGTGAGCAAAGCTGGTAGGGAATTCAAGTTTGCGGTTTGTTTTTTTTTTCAGGAATGTTTGATTAATGACTGATTTTTGTACTGGGAGGTTTAATGTAATGAGTGCAAATTTATTTGGGTGCGTACTTATAAAAATGTATCAAGAATTATCAGTGATTTTATGTGGTTAACCCTGAACAGTACATCTTTGTCAACAAATCAACGTTTAAAACGAGATCGGCAGAATAGGATAATTGAATCAACTATTCCTAAAACTAAATATTCAGTCTGAAATCAGGTATCACAATAAAAAAGATATTAAATCCATTATCTTGCCGCATTGTGTGTGAGAAAAAGTGTATTAGCATCTCACAGATGCTGCATCAGAAACTTTTTTTTATTGCACATTGAGAGTGTAATTAACCGATTGCTTACTAATGATATATTTTGAATGTCATTACATTGATCGGCGCCATTATAGATAGCACTGCTGGCTTTTTTAAACAGGATACCGCAGGCTATTACGGTTGTGTAAGTTGTGATATAATTGTTTCCCCTTTTATCAATTTTCATAACAGTACTGAAGTTATTTAAACTGCTAACTAATAGATAAAATGATGCTAAAATGGCTTTCAACTTGATGTCATATTTTGATATGATCAACGAAATCAAATTAGGGCAAGGAAGGGTATTTTCGGCAGTGATTGAAATAGAATCTCAGGGATTAGAAGCAACCCACGGAACTAATTTTCTGCAGTATGGTACATTGAGATGAGAAGAAGCATCATGCAAATATTAGCTTTGCAGGTTGTTCCTAACCCCTGAGATTCTATTTTAAAGACTACCGAAAATACCACCGTAGAAAAAATACAGCGAAATTATCATTCGCAAAGATTCGTTGATCACCGAGAAAGCAACTCTAGCAAGGATTCTTTTATTTACACTAAAGAGATAATATTTGATGTAAGTTTCAACATGCACTTGGAGATACACAACTACACTTAATACCCAGTTTTTTATTTGGAGTTTTTTTACTGTACCAATGGCATTTTATTCATGAATTTTTGATTTCATTTAATTTTAATAATTAAGCAACACTGCGTTTGAAAAACAAATAATTCAATCGCGTATTATTAATTGATTTTTTTTCTTATTCAGTAAATAATACAAGCCAAAATCACATTTCACTTTCCACGGCATGTGCTGTGTGCACTCCTCGGACGGTTAATCTTATCTAAGTACCATACCATCCAGCCAAAGGCTGCCAACCGGCGCCTAGCTCATAAGATATTGGCTTTCCAAGTGCAATAGCTGCATCACACTTTTAAAATCTGCTTGCGCAAATTATTGCCATGCGTTCCTCCTACTAGTAGGATGGTAGATATGGCTCTCCTTAGCGTAACAATCGCCAGATCCGCACGTATAGATCGGAAAAAAAGGTGACCGGCTTTCACGTAATATTAGATGTAATCATTATTAAACTTATCTTGCAACACCACACATCCTAAGAAGAGGGCTTATTGCGCGCGTGTGTTTTACGTCTGTTTAGTCTGTAAGCTAGTACTGAAAAGCTGTTTAAACATTCACGACAGCCTGCGGAAAGATTCGTTAGTTAGATCTTCGTGTAGAGTAATTTTTTTTTTGGCTTCCTACATTTTTTGCTTCGATGCGTTATCTGAAACACGTTTTCTTCTTTCCACAGAGAAAATCAAACATCTTCAAGGGTACTGTGAGCAATTGAAGAATAATCGACTTCCACGGTTTGAGCGAAAGGAGAGAGAGAAAAAAACGCAACGAATAGTGCAAACGATCAACTCATCGTGTGCAACAGTCGATTACCGAGTTGCAAATTGATCAAGCAGGAAAAATAACAGTGTCGTGAATAGCTCGTGGTAATTTCTTCGACGAGTAACGAAGCATAGAAGCAAACAAATCGCCTCCAGCTTAGTTGACTGACACTAGTAAATTGGTTGCTGAATATAGTGTTTTTGGGTAGTGCACCAGTGCTGAGGAATATCGAACGAGATGACCGAGAGTGCAGGTTTGTGTAACGCTTTTTAGATTAGATTATTAAACCGATGACGCGCTATTGCTTATTTATCAAGCCGAAGCTATGAATAGCTCAGAGATCATAGGGTTCTATTTTTTTTCAGAAGTGTGCGTGCTATTCTATTTAATATAAATAGAATAGAGAAATAATTCAATTCGTATCAAAAAGACTTGTTTACAATGCCGACTGTCTTATTATATTTCCGAACTTAAATTGATCAACATGTGACCACGTGGCTCAGGTGCGGCCTTATTAAGCAGTTCTTGGATAGATCAACTGTTTCTGGGTTACCATTATTGAGGTTGATTTCTTTATTTATAATATAAACAACCCTGATGTTTTTTTTTATTTCCCAGAATGCAACAAAGATACAAAACTTTCCATTCATACTTCCGGTTTGTTGCTTCTTGTATCCTCCTTATCGTTTTTTAGCATTAGATATGTAAAATACGTGTCCCTGATATTCGCAGCGGTGCGGAAATGGCATTAAAATTATGAAAATTTCCGTTTTGTGATCAATAACTAGATCAATAATGTAGTCTTCCATCCTCAACAGCCGCTTTTCTATGTTTATCTCCCGATTCGACTGCTGTTGTTGCTTCTGTTACTCCACTTGAGTACTGATTGCCGAGCACGTGAGTGAACGGATGTTGGATTAGGCAGCGCACCTTAACCGTGGTGGCATGAGGTTCGACCATTCAAAAGAGTAGGTTTCTGTGACTCCAAGATGGCATTGGGGGTTTATTGAGTTCTACTAAATTCAATTTTGTTCGTTTGCTCTCCTTTGCCCATCCGCGTTGGCACTGAGCAAGCTTGCTTGTTGGAGAACCTGTATCGCGTGTATGTCATGCAGGCCCCAGCAGCTCAGTAGATCGAATAGCCATTTGAGACTCGATGGAGTAGCTCTGATTTTTTTTTCGCTAGATTCTACAAACTTGTCTGATTCAGACGGAGAGCAGGTTCAATGCAGTTCTAATGGTGGGCTTTCAGTGTCAAGATCAACTGGACAATACTCAGTACTAGTTGAGCTTAAACAAAAAGAGTGTTTGTGTTTTTTTGCGGTGATTTTGGTATTTCGCACTTTTGAAACACATTTATTGGACTCTACGGTTGCGGAGGTTTTCGGAGGCACACACCAAAAGATGCGCAAAATTGTAATTGTTAACATCTTGTACAAATGTGTTTCGAAAGGTCTACTTTTTTCGCTTCAATCTTGACCGTGAATTTGTCTCGGTTGACTAAGTTTGCTTATTGTCCGTGAATGTGTTACTGGTTTTAAGAAATAATTGAACGTTTAATGGTTCTACTTTTCTGAGCGAAGTTTAGGTCTGAGTCGTTGTAGTTTGAAAGGAGATGCAAATTAATCCGTAAAATTAGTTTGTGAGGCTTTAGAATCTGGCCGATATCCGTCGAGATTGGAATTCGAGTATTCAAAAACTTTGTGTTTGAATTTTGAAATTTCGATTTAATTTACTCCGCCAAATTATTCCTTTTAACAAGTTGCTTATAATAGCATCTGCTACAATTTCAAGAACATAAATTTCCAACCCCCAATCTTTTAATAACTAAACAATTTTGCTAACTTGATCTGCACGAAAGACACGAATAAAATAAGTCTTTTTCTACAAATCGGCCCCCAAATATTTTAAAAAGTAATGTGGAAACAGTGTTTATTATCGAGTAACTTTTTCGTTTTTATACAAACACTTGTGTGAATTTGCTCACAAAATAACCAAGAATAATTGGTGACGAATACTTATATTTTTTTTTTGGTTTACCAAGAAGTAGGCAAAGTTTACTAAAAGCGCTTAAAGCTTAAAAAGAGTAATGATTTTAATTTTTCCTGTATCTGAAATATTCAGTTTTTTTCGAACACTATCTAAAACCTATTTTCTATGAAAGCGCATGAACATTTCAAGGGCGCATAAACATCCTCAAGGAAATGGGATTGTAGTCGCTTGAAAATAGCTTTTGGCATCTGTCGCAATTTCAACTTAACGTATGTTATTACTCTATATTTACAAACTCAAATGTTTCTAAATTGTTTGGCACAGGCTTGCATTTGTAGTCAACACTTTGATTCGCTCCGTTATTGTGCGTCGCAGTCGGCTTTCGCTCGTGAATGTAGAACGATCGTCGGCTCTCGCATATAGAAAAAATGGTCGACTGACACTTGCACATCGAAGAGATGCACACATTCGTTTGACGACGTGGTTTTGGTTAATTTCCGTCTACCTCATTCTAAGATAGGGAACCTATTTTAAACCGCCTTTGCAGTCTCCTGTGTATTGATGCGAAATACTCAAAGTGTATGAGCCAAAATACAAACATGAGTATATCAGTTGGATCGCTATCTTTTTCTCTATTGGCGCTTATTTGCTGATTTTAAAACTAACTAAGCAAACTTTATTAATAATCAATTAAAGTTCCTAAACGAGGGACACTATTTCAATCACCCTGAGCCTGTTTTAAGTAGTTTTCATCTATTTTACAGGGGATTTCCTTCAGCACCCAAATTTAAAAGTTTTGAGTTACACATTCCACGTGAAAAGAAAAATCGTCGCTTTAGATTCCCCCCCCTCTCTCCCGTCCTCTTGCGTGAACAACCGTGGACATTGACAAAACCAGCCCCCTCTCCTCTCCCCGTTTTTGTTAGGGTTTGCAATATTCCCGGGAATTGATTTCCCTGGAATTCCCGGCAACCGGAAATAAAAAAAGTCTTAGCAAAAATGTGATTTTGAATTTAGTTTATTGGTAAATTCCTTCTGTAAAACTACTCAAATCCGCTGAATCACCGCTGATCTTTGACTTCTAGAACACTTGCAAATAACCGATTCCATTTCTTACTACCTACATTCCATTAGAAACTGGTGTCCAATTCTTTCAGTTTGTTGGAGAGAACTCAGTGTTAGGCAGGCATTAGACAAGTAAAATTTATATATTTGCTATATTTGGCAAGATTTTTTTGAGTTAAAATATTTTTTCGGGCTAATGTATAAGCTATAGTGTTATACTATAGCAACTCAAAACTCTGTTTACTTGAACGATAGCAAAGCTACTTCGCTTTTTTATAAAATATATTTGCTATGCCCTTACACGATGAAATTTTTCTGTTAAAAAATAAACTGCGTATCAAATCTTGTTTTTTATTAACAGAACAATATTTCGAACCCTTCTGGAGTTTGTAACAGTATTGATCAGAGAGTAGTACATACATTGTTTCGTCATACGGCGGTTTTCTGTGAAAGACCCAGACTAACCGGAAGGAAAAGATAGAACACCAAATAATCAGATCAATACGACACAAAATTAGTCAGTTTTAAAGAATTTGAATGCCTACGTAATTAACATGCAATAATAAATAAATAAATACACTGACTTTGAGTTTTAATAATAAAAAAATTAAATTAGGCCTAAAAGAGTAAAGCAAATATTCGTTCCAAATATAGCTAAAAGTGGTTTCATACATGGATGAAACTGATTGCAAATTTAGCTCACAACTTTGTTGAAAGTGCATCAAAAAGTTACAATAGAGTTTGTGATAAATAATTTTAATAAGATTTCTTTTATATAAAAAACTTTCCATAACTTTTGACAATTTGTATTATTTGGATCGTTCATACGAAAAATTATTCCGAACACACCATTAAACTATGATGAAGGTGAAAATCGCTACAGCGATGGAGTTAAGCTCAATTTTATGCCTTAGGGATCATCCATTAATGATGCCACGCAAAATTTGGAACAATTTACTTCGCCGCTCCCCCTTGTCACAAACTGTCACAATTTCCTTGACCCCCACTGAGGTACGTCACGTTTTATAGCCTTCTCTCCCCCTTCTCTGGTTATAATTGACTGAAAATTGAGGAATTTAAAAAAAATGCATTTCTTTTAAATTAGAACAATTTTGCTGTAAGAAAAACTGGAGCTAAAAGGAAACGAAGATTATTAAAAATAACTAAAAAAGGTGTTTAATCCTTAGTCCAAGGATTTTGTTGATGGAGTCGCATATCTACGACACAAAAAAAAACCGAGGCAGTAACTGCAGCATCATTGCTGATTTCTGAAAGACCATTCATATTTAGTTTCTCTTCTTCAATCAATTTGCAACCCAAATCTTCTCCACATGTAAGTAGGATTGAGAGAGACAAAAAATGAATGAAATTGCGCTGTCATTCATGAACAATCAAGCACGGTAAAACAGAACTCACGAACATTATGCTTTTTAAACGAAAAACAAATTCCCGATGGGAAAAATCTCTCGGATCACACTTTGCATCGCATGAAGAAATAAAGATGTTAAAAAGGTCCGTTAATCAACGAGTAGAAAGGGTCCTGGGTGGAGTCTTTTCTTCGGGAGTCGATGATTGACAAAACAGTTGCAAAACTAGACCGACGGAAAATTATCAAAAAAAAAAAAAAAGTTTTGTCACTACAAATGTATATCCAGCCTAGGGTTTGCAATCCCGGGAACGATTTCCCGGGAATTACCTTTTCCCGGGATCCCGGATCCCGGGAATAGAAATATTGATTCCCGGGAATCCCGAGCTCCTTTAAAAATTTTCCATACAATATTGCAATAAAATTAAATATCGTATCAAAACACGAACATACGTCGTAGAAGTGTAAAACAGCTTCAAAGTGTGCATTATACGAAGCAAATATTAGCTTGAAATAACGATCAATATTTGCTTGCCGTGTAATATCAAATTATTTGCTTAAATTATTTGTCAAAAACATATGCTCTTATTTAGTAAACGAAAAATTAAGAAATATTTTCTTCGTCTTATGTTTTTTTTGCTAGTGAGTTTACTACTAAGCGGATATTTGTTTGATTTTTTCTTTGTTTATTGACAAAAAACTTTGAAACCTGTAAATTGATAAAAAAAAACCGTAAATCAATGCGACCAGAAATAAATAAATTAACAAAACTCAGTCAGTGTAACTTGGGTCGTGGCCGCGATTTCACATTAATAACGTAGGCATTCAAATGCTCTAAAACTTGCCTGCCAAACACTCAGCTTTATCTTCAACAAACTAAAAGTATTGGACTCTTCAGTTTCTAATGAAATGTAGCAAAAGCGGTGATTTAGAAGTTTTCTAGAAATCAGACACCAGCGGTGATCAGCGGTCTTAAGCAAAGTTTTACAGAAGGGAATTACATTATTTGGGCTTGACGAAAAATTGTCAGCGGATCTCCAGGGTGACAAAAAAGTCCGGTCACACTTTTTTGGGGTTGCCTGTAGCCTACACGTTGCATCTCTCTGGTGCCATCTATATGTCAAGTGAAAGGGTTAACTTTGCTGCCCAAAGTGTCAGAGTTTCGTTTCTGTGCAGTTTGTTTACATTGAGTTGTGAGCCATGGCAGAGTTAAGAGCAGCTGTTATCGCTGAATATGTGAAAGGGTACAAACCCGGACACATATTCAAACACCTAAAACCGCTCGGAATCAACCGGAAATTCGTGTACCGGACCATAAATCGGTACCTAGAGACCGGAGGCACCGAGGACAAGGCACGATCTGGACGACCAAGGTCTGTGAGAACTCCAATGCTGAAAAAGATTATACGAGATCGGATTCACCGGAATCCCGCCCAATCTGCACGGAAGCTGGCCAGGAACCTTAAAATGAACCGAGTATCAATCCGCCTGCTTCTGCGCAAGGATTTAAGACTTACACCGTACAAAAAACAGGTGGTTCATGGGGTTACCAAAGCTACAAAGGGCAAGAGGTACCAACGGTCGCGGGAGTTGCTCGGTTGGCGCGCAGATGACGAGATTATTTTTTCGGACGAGAAGCTGTTCGTTTTGGAGCAAACAGTCAATCGCCAAAATGATCGAGTTTGGAGTGTGAGCCTCCAGCAAGCTCCTGCGGACAAGCTGAACGTTTCCCGGTTCCAAAATAAGACGTCAGTGATGGTTTGGGGAGCCATTTGCAAAAGAGGTAAACTGCCTCTTCTTTTTATCGATAAAGGGGTCAAAATCAACGCAGCGTACTACCTGGACTCGGTTCTGAATGAAAATGTTCTGCCTCAAGCTGAACTATTGTTTGAAGACGATTACTACTGCTTCCAGCAAGATGGCGCCCCATCCCACACCGCAAAGGTTGTTCAGGCGTGGTGTGAGGAAAACTTGACCGATTTCATTTCGAAGAATGAATGGCCTCCGTCGTCTCCGGATCTGAATCCACTGGATTATTTCGTGTGGGGATACATGATGTCGAAGCTGAACGACTATAAAATAACAAATTTTAGAGCAATTCAAGCGAGTTATCACGAAAATCTGGGACGAGATGCCGATGGAGCACGTGCGCGCCGCTTGCGACGACTTTCTTATTCTTTGAAATATTGAGATTTTCCTGTGTGACCGGACTTTTTTGTCACCCTGTAAGGCCAATCGCATAAAAACCTTGAAACCTTCTCTTCTGTTAATTTTTGCTACAAAAAATCGATCATGAATTTCTGGAGTAAACTTAAATAAGTTTTGTTTTTCAATCCGTTTTCCATGCGAACTGATGATGAAATTGTAAACCATTGTTTGATACCTTTTATTAACAAACTTTATTTGAAATCTCATTCTTGCTAAGACTTATTTTTTCATTCCCGGTTCCCGGGAATTCCCAGGAAATGAGATTTTTAATTCCCGTTACCCGGGAAATCCATTCCCGGAAATATTGCAAACCCTAATCCAGCCCCGTTACTTTTAGAAGTATTGAGATAAACACCTTTGAGTTTGGCGGACAATTCCGGCTTAAGGATCACATTTCCAGCCCACACGGAGTTCTATTTTTTAGCGTACGTCTGATTGGTCATACACATATATACATGTGTGTGGAGCCCCAACACTTTCTGCACGATTGTTTCAGCACTGTATATCATTAACGCATAGTTGTCTTATGCAAATAGTAAGCCCGACGGATCATAAAAATTATGCCTATAACGACTGTTCACACACTTTGTTATGAAATATCGAAAAATTGGTCGCAGTGACGAAAATACCCAACACGAAAAAAAAGACTGTTCATTGACGTCCTTTTCCCGTCAACATCGAACAGCTAACCACCCTTCTACGCGACGCATCGCTTGTGATGAATCCGGGCTGCCAATATATCTCGCAAATATATCATTTTAGTATGGTTTCATTAACAACATGTTCTGGCGACTCTGCGTTGCGTTTATGTATGAGTGCTAATGGTTTCATGCAACGTGCTTGAGGTCGAAATAAGATTCACGATTAAGCATCTGATAATCTGGTCTCATTCTTTTATTGTTAAGTAAAATGTGCAACAACAATATGCAATAAAACCGATTTCTACATGAATATTCTTCGAAGGTGTTGTAGTTTCCGTCTACAAATACATTTGGGATTACCGCTAATGAAATAACAATGTAGGGTGGGGGCCTAGCGTGGTTGGTAACGTCGCCACCAACCACGCTTGACGCCTGGGTTTCGAATCCCAACGCCGACATAGGTGTCGATGGTTGTGGGGTGGCGTGATCCACTCACAACCATCCCAAAACTGGTCTAGATTCAATCATAAAGCGGAAAATCTCTGGGATCAAGCCTTCCATCGCATGAGGAAGTGAAGCCGTTGGCGCCGGTCCGTTAATCAACGGGTCGTAAGTTAGGGTCCTGGGTGGAGTTGCTTAACCGGGCGTCGGTGATTGGCACAACAACAGTGGCGGAACTAGACCGACGGAAAATTAACGGGAATAAAAAAACAGTAACAAGGTACAAGAGAAGTCTTCAAACTATGTCCATTGGTGAATTTCCGTTTGTGATAACTTCTAATTTTTGGCCTTGCAGGATGCTGCATAAAATTATTGGGCAACGGGATATTGATTTGTAAACGTGCCAAAACCAGTTAAGGTGCCGCCACACGGACGGTAATACACCACTGCAATAGTTTCTAAGTCATAGTTGATCGTAAAAATAGTAGGCTATGAACTATTCCGTCATGACGGATTAGTTCAGAGTCTCTATGTTAAAGCTTTTGACAGTACAATCCCGCACTATACCGTTATAGCGCATACCTTTGAGCCATAAGGTGTCATAGGGAACTTTGTCATAGTGTTCGTGCTTCTTGTGGCAGCACCTTTACATAATGGTATTTTTCGGAAGAAAACTATCAAAACTTGTAGCCATCAAACTTAAAAATACTTTTGCATTTGGTTTTTTGGCGGTATATTATTTGTGCATCAAAATGTAACTAAAAAGCTGAGAAAGGGCCCAAAATACCAGTATGCCGGAATTACGGTCCCCTACCCTGATTGGGCCCTTAAGTTTTATACGGTTTTCTGATTTTTTTTTGTTAGCTGAAAAAGTGTAATTTTCTGAGCAAAACGTGATTTTTTAAAAATGTCTATCATTATCCTTCGATTTTTAAATGAAGAACGAAAGACCGTTCAAAATGCCTAAAATGACAGTTCGCACATATATCGTACATAGGCGAACTGTCATTTGAGAAATTTCGAGTAATTTTTCATTCTTAATTTTTTTTTTAAATCACGTTTTGCTCAGAAAACGCAGCTTTTTCAAATGATATTTAAAAACTGGTATAGCTTTAGGACCCAATTGACAGTTGACAAAACAAAAATGATTTTTAGCCTATCCTGCCCTCGTTATATGCTTCTTCTTCACTCATAGAAATGCTTTATTTTTTCGCGGTTCATGATTCTGTTAATAGCCAAGGCAACTTTATTTATCTTTATTTATCTGATTATCTGATGGACAATAATGTATAGAGAACAAAACAGTGGCGTAGCATGACCGAGTGATACCCGGGGTGGAAAATTTGGGTGTCACCCCTTTCCCCCTGGGTGTCCACCACCAGAAAAACATCTTATTATCAAAAATTGTGATAGTTAGCATGTTCGTTATGAATTGCACTAAATCTACCCATTTTTGAAAAACGAAATTGTTGGGATAATAATCTTAGGAGCAAATTTATATAATTGTCGAGGGCTTCTCCACCTATTCAATAGTTAATCTCACGGATGTCACCCTTTTGAAGGTGACTCGCATGAAAATTTTCCTCATGGGTAACACCCGGGTCGGACCGTCCCCCCCCACGCTACGCCAGTGGAACAAAACAATAATGAATCAAACATTATCTGTTACGGCATTAGATTTAAGTTACAAGTTAAGTTAGTATAAACGTACAAAATTTAAACGCATTACCCTATGTGAATACCAAAATCTTCCTATCACAAAAACGACTAGTCTAAGCTAGGCTGAACAGGAAACATTCCTCGTTATCGCTCTCGTTACCAGTCTCTTTAACGAGATCAATAGATCTCTCCTTGCGCTACGTTTAGCAGCTATGGAGTAGAAGGAAGTCATAGGAGTAGGGTATAGAGTGAGTCGCAATTAAACGCTCAAAGATAAAATACATACCTTTTGCAACTACGAAATCTCGCCTTTCGTGTATCGTGGTCAGTCATACCGAACAATAAATTGAATTTCGGAAAGACCAACTCGTGGTCTATTTAAACATTGTTTTCAAATAACGGACCCTCGGACGAATCAGCACAAATTCCGGAACATAAATTTTGGTGCCGAAACCCGGGAATTGTTCGTTTGCTGATTCATCGCTGGTGTAAAACTTTGGAGGTTAGCGGCTGGTCAACTCGGCCAATCATCACTACAGGAGTGGATTGGAATATACTCAACAAGGCTCTTGACGCCTATTTCGGATCAGTCGCAGGAACCAATTACTTCGCCACACGCGGAACGCATTGGATAATTTTGGAGGATTTTGGACGTAAAACCGAGCGTAGTAGGACACGTGGTAACAGGTTAGCCAAGTGAGCACAGGTAAACTCCCAACTACAATTCAGGTGAGTGCCTATACGTATATCACTGAATAAAAAAGAGTGAATGTTGGCTAAAGTACCAGCCGGCGGAGTTAAAACTCGTAAAGGTTGCCGTACTATGAAAGGGGATACAAAGAAGGTTAAGCGGCTTTTGGTGCGCCGCAATAACATCATTGGTTCGGCTAAATTGATAAAGGAGTATGACGCTAATTTCGTGTTCGAGCGAGACTTTCCGCAAATCAAATTTCGCATCGAAAAGCTTGATTCACTTTGGGACGAATTTAATGAAATCCAAGCTGAAATCGAATGTGAACACGAGATCAGTGACGAGCTCGCTGATGAGCGTGTCGAGTTTGAAACAATATATTTCGAGTTAAAAGGATCCCTGTCGAATAAACTAGCAGCAGTTACAGATGTATCCTCCCCCCTACCAACCTCGCCTACTGCTCCACCTACTCAAACGTTTGGTGTCCGATTGCCTGAGATCAAAATCCCAGAATTCAAGGGCGACTTTGATGAATGGATGAATTTCCATGACTTGTTCTATACTCTCATACACAGTAACACTCAGTTGTCGCCAATACAAAAATTTCAATACTTGAAAGCTGTTCTGAAGGGAGATGCTCTTCGTTTGGTACAGTCACTGGCTGTGAGCTCAGCCAATTATATGATTGCATGGGATTTGCTCAAAAAACGATTTGATAACAAACATTATCTGATCAAACAACATCTATCTGCACTTCTCTCCTCTCCATCTCTCAAAAGAGAGTCTTCGTCTGCGCTTTCGGATTTGGCGGACACGTTCGAAAAACATCTTAGCATGCTAAACAAATTAGAAGACCCACAGGATCATTGGAACTCCTTTTTGGTTGAGCTATTGAGCAGTCGGCTCGATGCTGTGTCACAAAAGGAGTGGGAAAATCATTTGGATGATGATTCTCGACCAACCTATAATGATTTGATCAAATTTATACACAAACGCTCTCGAATTCTCCAATCACTAACGCTCTCCCAGTCGTCAAATGCAAGCGGCAAGCCAGAACCAAAGTATCATCGAATAAATGTATCATCTCATCCTGTCATAGCAAATGAAGATGCTAAAGCGTGTGCAGCTTGCCACAGAGGCACACACGCTCTCAGTGGCTGTGAGAGTTTCGTCAAGCTCTCGCCAAAATTACGTTTCAACTTGGTGAAGAGGCACGGGTTCTGCTTGAACTGCTTAAAACCTTCACATTTATTGAAAGATTGTACCTCTGCTGGATCATGTCGAATATGTAACAAACGTCATAATACCATGTTGCATTTAAACACTTCTGCCGCGCTGACTGTTCAAGTAGCTGATAGCACAACTAGCACTAATACCCTTGCTCAACCTCGATCATCCTCACAATCGGCTGCGGTCGTCGAGTCGTCGTTGTCGGTAGATCCGTGCATTGTCGATCAAGCGCACGGCATCCCTCGGTTAATGGGACGCGATCGCTCGTCGTCGGGGGGCCAAAATAAATCGATTTCGTTTATTCCGTCGTCGCCGGGACCGTCAGGCTCGGCTCATGGTTCTTCACACACTACTAGCTATCCAGTCATGACTATGAAAAAGACTAACACAACTGTCTTTATGTTGACAGTCTATGTCAAGGTTCGTGATATCAATGGAACCTATATTCTCGCTCGTGCTCTACTAGACTCTGCATCTGAGCGCAATTTCGTAACCGAAAATCTCGCACAAAGGCTACGATTAAAGCGCACAGTATCGGAAATTGATGTATATGGAATTGGAAATAGTATTCAACGTGTAACCCAGTCGGTTACGATCAATCTTGCCTCAAGAGTGAACCAATTCAACGCAAATATCGAATTTTTAATCCTTCCCAGTCTGACGAGAATTCTGCCGTCTGTTGATGTGGATGTTTCTAAGTGGGAAATCCCGAAGGACCTGCCGTTGGCCGATCCAACCTTCCATCTCGCTCACGGTATAGACATGATAATTGGTATCCAGTGGTTTTTCTCGTTATTGGAAAACGATCAAATTAGTCTTGGGCCACAATTACCTATTCTACACAAAACAGTGTTTGGCTACGCTGTTGCTGGTGATCACACACAGCGTAGTCCGATTCGAACGGCAGTCTGCAATGCTGCAATGACGGTCGACAAATTAACGGCAGCCGTGCAAAGGTTTTGGGAAGTAGAAGGTTTTGACGGAGGAAAATCATTTTCACTGGATGAGCAATACTGTGAGAACCATTTTCGCAAGACTCACTCAAGAGCACCTGACGGTCGATATGTCGTTCGATTGCCGATTCATGAGGAATTGTTATCGACTATGGGTGAGTCGTTACCGATCGCTGAAAGAAGATTTCATTCACTCGAGAGAAAGCTATCGGCTAGCACTCAGCTTCATTCAGATTACCACCAATTCATGTCTGAATATCAAGCGTTGGGACACATGGAGGAAGTGGCACCGAACCTCTCATTGCCGCATTTTTACCTCCCACACCATGCAATTTTTCGACCGGACAGTAAAACAACTAAAATTAGAGTTGTTTTTGATGGATCTTGTCGATCATCAAATCGCCTCTCCCTGAATGACTTATGCTACGTAGGCCCTACAGTACAACCTACACTCATCTCCATAATTCTCAATTTTCGATTACCAAAATATGTCATCACAGCTGACATCGAAAAGATGTACAGGCAAATTGTTGTACATCAGCAGGACCGACCGTTGCAACAGATTATCTGGAGGAATAATCCAACGGACCGTTTACAAACCTATCAGCTCAGAACTGTGACGTATGGCACCGCCTGCGCTCCATTCCTGGCCACACGAGTTCTGAATCAACTTGCAGACGACGAAGTAGATAACTACCCTCTAGCCTCGCGCGTCTTGAAACGCGCTTTTTATGTGGATGATTGTTTGACCGGAGATGACGACAAGGATCGGCTTAGTGAAACATGTAAACAGCTTAATGATCTACTTCATGCAGGAGGTTTTGTACTACGAAAATGGAGCTCCAGCGATCCCGAAATTCTACGGCACATTCCCGAGGCACTTCATGACCAACAAGATAATCTCGAAATTGACAAATCATGCATCGTGAAAACACTTGGCTTACTGTGGCATCCGCAATCTGATTCTTTTGGTTTCAAAGTTCCTGTACTGATTGATTCGAATCCAGTTACTAAACGCATTGTGCTATCCGAAATGTCCCGTTTGTTTGATCCGATGGGACTTGTCGGGGCGGTCATTGTCTCTGTGAAAATCTTTTTGCAATCACTATGGTTAAACAAATTCCAGTGGGATGAACAGCTTCCACAAGCCTTTCAGACGTGGTGGAAAATGTTTCGAGAGGAAATGCAGGAGCTGAGCAATCTCCGAATCCCTCGGCATGTAATGTTAACCGGTTATACTGATCTTCAACTGCACTGTTTTTCAGATGCTTCCGATAGAGCATACGGATGCTGCATTTATGTTACATCATCAAATCGCGATGGAACTTCCACAACGAATCTTCTCATGTCAAAGTCAAAGGTTTGTCCTCCCGACAAGCTTACGATACCTCGTCTAGAACTGTGCGGAGCGGTCATGGCATCAAAGCTAGCTGACTGTATACGAGGCTCTACTAATATTCATTGCCCCATCACCTTTTGGACGGACTCAAGCATTGTGTTGCATTGGCTAGCCACATCATCCGCGCCGTGGAAGGTTTTCGTTAGCAATAGAATTGCTGAAATACACCGCTTGACAAGAGGCTCTATGTGGCGTCATGTTCCAACTGAAATGAACCCTGCAGACCATATTTCTCGTGGAGTACTCCCATCTCGTATAATTAACGAAGAACTCTGGTGGCACGGTCCCTCTTATCTAAACAATGATTCAAGCTGTTGGCCACAAAACATTGTGGAGCTTTCGCCGTTGCATTTGCAAGCTCGAGAGGAAGAAAGCAAAGAGATCGTATCACTTGTCGTCGTTTCTCAGCCTTCAATGCTTTCATTTGTTGCTGCTCATTCAACTCTAGTCCCATTACAACGCAAGATTGCTTGGATACTAAGATTTATACACAATTGTCGCACCAAGCATCGTTTGCAAGGTCCCCTTTCGCCAGCTGAGCTGGATAATTCTCTGAATTTACTTGTCAAGCAAGCGCAAGAAGAATGTTTTGCCGCTGAAATCCGCTTCTTGAAACTGCATAATGGACCATCAAATAAGAACTTCAATTTCAAATCGCACTTGAAAACTCGGAATCCCTTTCTAGATGAGCAGGGCCTACTAAGGCTGTATGGCCGCCTGTGTAATAATGAAATTCCGTTCGACACTCGATATCCTATCGTTCTACCACAGAATCATCACCTAACTACTTTAATTGCCACCAACGTGCACATTAAAACACTCCACTCAGGCCCACAACTGCTACTGTCTATACTGCGTCAAAGGTTCTGGCCTGTTAGAGGAAGAGATTTAGCACGAAATATCGTAAAGAAGTGCTTGACATGTTTTCATTGCAAGCCATCGAGTATCACTCAAATTATGGGACCGCTACCAGCAGCTAGAGTGACTCCGTCGCGCGCGTTTCTGAAGTCCGGCGTGGACTATTGTGGGCCATTTTTCGTCCGTCCGCCCAGTCGCCGCGGAACGTCGGTTAAAATATTCGTCGCGATTTTCGTGTGCATGGCCTCCAAAGCGGTCCATATCGAAGTGGTATACGGTTTATCGTCGGCGTCGTTCATTAACGTTCTTAAGCGGTTCACCTCGCGTCGCGGGCGAGTACTAGATTTGTACTGCGATAATGCTCGCACGTTTGTCGGAGCCAACCGACTTCTTCAGGAGCATAAACAACAATTTGACGAAATGCATTCTTCACATCCCACGGCCATCTTTTGCAGCGAGACTGGCATACGATTTCACTTCAACCCAGCTCGATCGCCCCACTTCGGGGGATTGTGGGAGTCGGCTGTCAAAATCTACAAACATCACTTGTGCCGCATTATGAGGGATACGCAATTAACCATCGATGATTTCAACACCCTTACGACGCAAATCGAAGGAATGATGAATTCGCGACCCCTCACACCGTTATCGTCGGATCCTGCTGACGTCGTCGCATTGACTCCAGGACACTTTCTTGTGGGAGAACCCTTATACTCTATTCCAGAACCAGATTTGAGCGACATTTCTGTTAATCGCTTAAATTCTTTTCAGAAGATGCAACAAAAGGTTCAACAGTTTTGGAAGGTTTGGTCTCGTGACTACATTGGACAGCTTCAAAACAGACAACGTTGGCCTATGGTGCAACCAGACATCAAGGTGGGAACACTCGTTTTGCTGAAAAAGGACTCCACTCCTCCTATGCGATGGAATCTCGCACGAGTCGATCAGACATTTACTGGGCGAGACGGCCACGTGAGAGTGGTTGATGTTCGGACTTCAAACGGCGTTTATCGACGGGCGGTCACCGAAATCTGCCCACTCCCAATAGATGATGAACCAGCACAACAACCGCAATCTGAGACGTCACAATCTTCACCACCAATGTAACCAGCTTGAAGCCACTATTGGAAATCCTTTTGCTGAGTAATTTTGAAAGTACCTTTCAACGTGGCCCGGCATGTTACGGCATTAGATTTAAGTTACAAGTTAAGTTAGTATAAACGTACAAAATTTAAACGCATTACCCTATGTGAATACCAAAATCTTCCTATCACAAAAACGACTAGTCTAAGCTAGGCTGAACAGGAAACATTCCTCGTTATCGCTCTCGTTACCAGTCTCTTTAACGAGATCAATAGATCTCTCCTTGCGCTACGTTTAGCAGCTATGGAGTAGAAGGAAGTCATAGGAGTAGGGTATAGAGTGAGTCGCAATTAAACGCTCAAAGATAAAATACATACCTTTTGCAACTACGAAATCTCGCCTTTCGTGTATCGTGGTCAGTCATACCGAACAATAAATTGAATTTCGGAAAGACCAACTCGTGGTCTATTTAAACATTGTTTTCAAATAACGGACCCTCGGACGAATCAGCACAAATTCCGGAACATTATCTAAAAGATTTTTCTTGCTTTTAGAAAGAACCTCAAAACTTGAATGTCTATTTTACTTTAATCGCATCCAAAATATCTCTGAGGCCTAATAAATCTTTTTGGAAGTATTTTCGCTTTAAACGCGAACCACAAAACACAAGCCAAAGTAATAGATCAAATCACATCTGTTCGATTGATCGAACACCAAAAAAATCGAAACGCCGGTATGGTATGCGGTACGCAGTACAGCCTCCGATCGAGCTAATTTATCCGAAACTAAGACTTCAGAAAATATTGGTAATTATCAGTAAACGGGGGCGCTCCAATTTTTCCGTTTTATATCTCGGATAATTATGTGACGCTGGGAGGTGCTCCGTTTATCCCATCTTATTTACGCACGAGGCGGAAAGCAAATAGGCTCTATTTGACAAGTAAATTTGCCTCGTAAGTAGTGTTTCACATTCATTATGCGCTCAAACAGTATCACGAATAAAAGAGAGGCAACGGATTTCGATAAAAACACGTGTCTGACCTTGACCTACAACACTAGATGGGGCTCCGATCGGCTGGTAATGCTGCGGCGGTGCGGAAGCTTCGCAGACTGGTGGCCTAACCTGAAAAAAAAAACCGGACGTCAGTGCAAAAGCAAACACGGATAATAGAGCTACACCACACTTGCCCACTTGATTCGGCTGGGGTAGAAAAAAGGCGTGCATAGATGAGGAGGAAGTAAAATGCGCGAAACGGAACCAAAGAAATTCCATAGTTTATAGGGACTTGGTTTGGTCCAAATTATTATGTTCGTACAAAAATCGAGATGTGTTTATCTACTATTTTGAACATATTTAGTGCTGGAAATATAAAATGGTAGTCGTTGATAAAATCAATTCAATAATTGAATTGGGTTTGTAGACCTAATTCCCGTCATGTTAAGGAAAGCTCGTTCAATTTGATTCTGGTTTTCATCGACGGCGTCATACCAGTGCGTGGACCAGTGCTTACTGCGAATTTGGTTTAAGGCTGGTGTTGGGATAATTTGCGGATCCTCTGAATGGATTCTGATGTCTGGTCCTACATGATGTCGAAGCTTACTGAAGTACTGTAGAAATGTGTGATATCTGCATATTATTATTGAATTTTGAACCAGGATTCCAACATACAACGACTGGCCTGTTACACCAGCATCGTATCTTGAGACCAGCTGGAAGATCCACCAAATTTATCAACTCGTAACAGGGAAGATGGCTGCTTCATCGTAATCGACGATTCTAATTTTATTGTGCTCAAATCTCGGCTGGGAGAGATTGTTAGAGTCAATAGGAATAAATAGAAGGTCAAATTTCGAAACATAATGTAGCGCCTGAGCTTTGCTATATTTGTTGGATTGTTTGTGATGTAGAAATTGCCCTTTTTTCATAGAAATTATTTTTAGCTTACCACCGTTATCTGATTCTTCGACGCGGTAATACGAAAATGATAAATGTACAATAATTATATGAACGGAAGCGCACGTGCCTTTATTTAATCTTATTTAGAATCATTATCGTCAGTGTGACTTCGACCAGAAAGCTTATTTCAGTTGTTGTTTTTGCAAAAACTAGTTTCAGCTGGTTTAATTTTAGCGTAAAACGAAGATAAACTCGTGATTTTGCAACATATGATATAACAATAAAAAAATTGTGGATTTCTAATCCACACCTCCATTGTGTTCCTTTCTGTGAATTTCAATCAATTTAGGCAACTTAGACCCAAAAGTAATCGCATTGCCTTGCGTACCAGCTTAACATGAGCTGGCATCGACATTTGCCTTCAATCTAAAACTTCCAAATCCCTTATCGTCAATTAGGTATCAAATGGAGTAAAAAGGTTTAGCCTCTAAGCTGTGAATCGTTTCTTTTTCGGCCTGTCAAGCGCACATGCGCGGTAAGACGAGATCCAACACTTAACCTAAATCGGAATGATTTATGTGAGACCTCGCTTTTCAGACATTGTTCACTGTTGTTTACTTTCCAGTGCCTGATAAGCAACAAACATCCAAAGACAAACTATTCACTCCAGTATCAGAAGATCGGTGGCATTCTCCGGGTGTATATAATTTTCAACCCATTCTCAAGGGTACTTTGTTCTACACGCAAAAAATATACTACATCAGTACGGCTTAAATGGACAATACCTTAACCTTTGTCATGATTTCCTGCTGACGTTTCATTCGATATTCCATTGGTACTATACTATACAATTGTTTCTGCTCCTTGGATGAAGGATTTACATTTATTCAACTACAGACTAAGTACAGTGATTGACACTGTGTGTTTCCCATTCACATAAACAATTTTTTTTCTTGAGGCAGAAAGGAGATGATTTTTTTTACTCTGATCGCTACAAATTGAGCTGTGGTTTTGTCCACACGATTGTGAATGGAATGAATTAGCTATTTTGCGTGGTGGCACACTTTTATACCAGATCAGTTAATTGGCATTGAGGTGGCAAAATGTTTCGCTGATTTGAACATCTTTTAAAGCCGCAAAAAGGTATGTTTCTAATAAAATATCGACCAAATGGCACCAAAACTGAAGTTATATGACAGTCAACATGAATAAAACTAAAATAATCTCAACTCGTTCAATTCTTCGGTCTCACCTTTCCGATAAGATATAGTAAGCACAAAAAAGGCAGATGGAAACAATCGCCTCCTCAGCGTGCGAGCTGTCCTATCCTGGAAATGGATGTCTGAATTTATGACAAGGAGCAGCAAGGCTGAGGTCAGATCGTCTCATCATCTCAACTTGCCATCCTCATTCACAAATCACGCTCGATGGGTATCATCATCTCCTGTGTTTATCAACCGCGAAACAGCCGTGACATTGGTGATCTGCTCTCGCCTGACTGCCTCCTCCGAATGACACAAACGCAGCACCGGCAGCGAGACATTGTGCGAGTGCGTGTGCAAATCGATGCAAGCGCCAAATTGGTGAAAAGGTGATCGAAACCGGTTTCCATGCGCCCAGCCTCCGAAATAAGCATGAGCTGGTGCCGCTCCGTTGCTCCGACCTGCTCGACGCTGGTAAAACGAGATGCGGTACTAAATATACTTATTTGTTAATCATCGTTAAGCACGTCGATGAAGACAATGATGGGGTGGCGGGCGCACGCCGGTCTGCGATGGGGGGTGGCGGAGACACAGCCGCAACTTCTTGTGAAGGTGTCAAAGGTGTTTCGAGTCCAACTCGCGCGCCACACACGGACATATAGGTGAAACTAATTAAAATTCACCCTCAATTTCAAGGTTGAGTACTTCAAACCGAAGTCGATGGCACTTGGCCGAACGAGAAGTAGGTACTACGGGTGATGGCTGTTGGGGAATGTTATTGTTTGGGTTTGACAATTTTGACTCCGAAGGCGGTATTTACCGTGAATCAACTCGCAGCAACGATGCATTTTAAAAACGAGGGCTTTGTGAATCAACACAAGGAATTCTCAATTGGATGACAGAGCAGTGTTCATGAAATCAAGCTATTAGGATAGAGGTTGGATTCAGTGGTCAACTTTACGGAAATTGATTTTCTTCTTCGTATCGATAGAGGTGAAAAAGCATATATTTCGAGAGTGCTTCGACATTTCAACTATAAATTGAATTTTCTATCGGTTTGCGCGCGTTTCAATTGAATACGTTTAGTTATCTATAAATTAAAGAATTAGAAGTCTTAGATCTAGAGCATCAACATGGTTTTTTTTATAGAAAGCATATCCGTTTACTATCGGCTGTTATCAGATTTTTTGCTACAGTAATATAAAAATGATAAATGTACATAAACTAACATAAACAATAAAGCACACGTGCCTTCATTTATTCTAATTTCAAATCGTTATCATTCATTTGGTATCGATCAGAAGATTAATTTCAGTTGTTGATGTCAAAATTAGTTTTAGCTTGTTTAACTGCAGAGTAGAGCAAAGATAAAATTGTAATTTTACTACACCAGATAATAGAACAATTGTGAATTTTAATCCCGTTTCATTGTGTTTTTTTCTGTGAATTTCACAGCTAAACACAGCTAAAGCTCAAATCGAAAATAGCCAAATCCCTTATCGTCACTTTGGTATCAAATGGATTAAAAGAGTTTAATGAATTCACAGCAATGATTCATTTTGAAAACACATGCTTTGCTAATTCTAAAAAAAAATCTCAATGGGATAGCAGAGTAATATTTACTAATTCAATATATAGATAAAGCTGATAATATATTTGGAAGGTGCTTTATGCGAGTTTCTACTAAAGAAATCTTATAATTTATATTAATTTACTTTCGTGTTGTCATAAAAGTATTAGTAAATCGGAGGCTTGGAAACTATCTCAAATGTTTTAATTACTTTTACAATGTTGAAATAAAAATCTTTCATTATCAATAAACATAATGTACCGCGATTGCTTTGTTTTTTCTTTAAAATTTGAAAAGAGAAAAATAAAACTATTTTTCTCATTCAAATCGAAAGGTATTTAATGGTAATTTTTTTTCTGCTCGTAGAAATCATTTCACGAGCCAATCAAGCCACTTACCGGCACAAAAATTCCCATTAAAATTACAACACATAACTAAAGTAGTAAGCACAAAATTTAACTAGAGATGAATTAAGGTGTTCGTAACACGGTCTGCAGGTTAGCAGAACGGGAGACGTACAATTCAGTGCCACTGGTCGGATGTGCCAATGCAGTCATGCGAGTTGTGTACTATTGTCATTGCTCTTTCAGTGGGTGTACAGCAGGTAGAACCTGCGCAGTAAACGACCTTTTACGCCTTTGACTAAATTACTTATTTTCTGTGCAACAAAAAAGATCGATGTTTTCTATCTCGTTACCGATGAATTGTTTTCAACAAAGAGTATCACATTTGTTCCATTTCGTTAACCGACTTTTTCTCTGCAATGCTATCCGGATAAACGAGGTTCAACGTTGCGTTTACTTATAGCATAAAAACAATTTTATTGTTTTTGTACGTCAAAAGCAATTAGAAAGAAATACTTGTACCATCATCTCGTTGTAAATAGTATATTAGCAACATTATTAGTTTCTGGCACGCAATTGGTACTATTCATTATCGCTTCTAAACCAGCATCTGAACAAGATCGAAGCTTGTGAGGAGTTCGTAGAAACTTCACCGCTGATACTAACCCCGTATGTTTTAACCAAGCCAACCTCGCTACGCCAATGCCAGGGAAGCACATGTGCATCCGTTTGAAACCGATGAATGGTGGTGTCATTACGGGAAAATAATATATCATAATAAGCACCTGCCAACAAACGTGGTCGGTCAACGACAACCGGTGCATTCTTTTTTTTCCGTTCTCAGAAAAAAAGAAACCATAACACACGAGGCGGCGTTATAGATAATCGGAGCTAATGCGCCATCTTTATCACTAACCTTAACCCATTTATCGTGGCGAATTATTTCGACTTTGATTTTCTAATCAAGATCGGACCTTAACAACCTCCGTTGATCGATGATTGTCTCGGCGATTGTAACAATCGCTTCTCTGCTTATCAGCTGAAGAGGGAAAAAATGAATTGCCTTTTTTGAAATTGATTAGTTTTAGAATGCGTGTACCGGACGAGACACACTTTCGTGCCCATTGGGAAGTACCCGCTGATTTATGGCTGTGACACAGCAACACGCCCCATCTTTTTTTTTTTTTTGTATTCCTCTAGTCCATAGAATTGTTTTACCTAGACATAATATGTGCTGTTCCCATTTCATAGAACAAAACAATTTAAACTGTGACAGCAGGTTATTTTGATAGCTTCTATCTTCGGTTATAATTGTCTGATATAAAGTAAGCATAATTTGACATAAATTCAAAAATAGAATGGTTTTTAAGAGACAACATTGATTAGGTGATCGAAAACAGGAGCTGATCAGACTTACATATCAATACGGTAGCGTGGTTGTTGAAATAATTACTTTATGGAATTGAATGGTATGCAGCTTGGAAAACAATTATGTAAGCAATCTAGCTCTACTATTTATTTTAATTTTAAAATAAAAAGGGGAAACTCACCCAATTGGCAGACATTGTTTCAAAGTAGCAATTATATTCTCTTAATGCAGATTCAGGAACACAGTATTAATGAGAGGTTTCGGGAAAGAACGATTATAGTTTGTCCTCCTTTTATTTGTTTGTTTTGCCTACCCTCTTGAATTGATTTGTACCAGGAATTCGAGTGCTATTTAGCAATTGGCCTTTTTTTTGTAAAATAATTCGTGTTCAACCTGCAGAACTATATTTTTCGAAGTTTTTGGGGGATGCAAGATACAAGCTACTTAAACATTCAATGGTGCAATCAGTAAAAATTTTTACAATGCACAAAGTAAGACTACTGATTCGAGCTTTAATCTTAAACCACCATTCGCGTTATTTTCTCTTTATGATTAAAAATCATTATTATATCTCATTATTTATTATTTATGCTCTCTCAGCTGGTCTTGAGGTAAGATGTTGGCCTAACAAGCCAGTTGTCGAAGGTTCGAGTCTCGGCTCGGGAAAGACTGTGCTAGTGTTAGCGCTAGCCCGGCAATTCTCCTGTACACAAAAACAGTTGGCTGCAAAGTCTGCGTATAATAGGACCTTCTGGGTCAAGTTTCGAATCGGAATGTAGCATCAGGGCTTTGCTTGCTTTGCTATGATTGAAATTTATGCTGGAAAATAACGACTATTCTCCAAAGAACGATTCGGAAGAGAATGGTTTACAGAGAGCTGGAGGAAAAACTCAAATCTTCTCTCAAATCATCAGCAGTCACCGACGAGGCAAACAAAATGTTGTATTAGGGAACGCGAGTGAAACTTGGCTGGTAATAGCTGAGTGACAGACGAGCTAATCATCCAAAATCCAGCCGACTCACCATCTGCAATACCGAAATTGGTCAGACCAGTAACTCGCCACTTGCTTCGACTTCTGTAATAGGGGCCAGAATCCAGGCCATTTGATATCAACAGACTTTAGCTTTAAATCTCAGGCTCCCCACTAACCCTTCCTTCAAGTTGAATTCTACAAAACCACGACAAATACTTCTTGACAAAAATATGTCCCTCTTACAATAAAACTAGCCAGAGGGGACATTCAATTAAAACCTGCAGGGAATTGTAATTAGCGATAAAATTTGTCGGAGGCGGCGAGGCTCGGATTAGTAAGTGTAATAGGAAGGGTGAAAAAATATGACACGCAGGCACGAATTATAGTTAATAGTTTTGTCACTTGCTCTCAATAGTGATAATGCCAACAATAGAAGCGTGGAATACAGAAAACACTCGGACGATATCACAAAAGATCAATGTTTGCTCTGGTCGCAGTGATAAGGGCTCATTCAAATAATACATAACGCGCTCAGGGGTGGGGGGGTATTCAGCGAAGCGTTACATTGCGTGTGGCAAACATGTGAAATTGCGTTACGTGGGGGTGGGTGGGTATTGAAAATTGCCAAATTCCGCGTTATGTAATATTTGAATGGCTCCTAAGGTTCATATAGGAATAAAAAAGGTTGAATGGGAAATTCACTCCTTTGAACTCTTCAAATCACCTGACAGGGACAGTGTTTATCCTGTACTACAGAGGGGTGAAGCAATTTTTTATACTTATTTTAACACAACTCTTTCAATCACGTCACACTTAATTTTAGGTTATAGAGAAATAGCAAACCTTAGAAGCTCTTACTTACAAAATGGTAAAAGCAGTAAAAGAGGCAAGGAGGCGTGATATCTCTTCTTATGTATGAAAGTATGATGCTATCATCGCTTACCGAATGCAAATAGCTTTAAAGATTGTTGTGTGGCTTAAATGTAAATCCTTCAAAAATAATTATCGTTTCATTTACACGAAGAAAAAAATTATGCTTGATCAACAAAAAACTTAACTGGAATACACATCTAGAGCAGGCAATAAGCATAGCTACAAATACTCTATGAATATGTAATAAAATATTTGGAAAGCAGTGGGGGCTAGAACCGACCCAGAGATGCGTATGCTTGACTGGTCTGGTGGTGAAGAACAAAGGAGAAAGGTGCCTATGATAAGTCGCAAAAATTTCAACGGCTAGGTACTCTTTCAATAACACGTGCAATGAGAAGTATACCTACCAAGACATTGAAAGTTATACTCTTTATGCTTCCACTGCATCAGTTTCTATAAATAGAAGCCGAAAAAAGTGCTTTGAACACTGGGTTGCCACCAATCATTACCGCACAAATTATGCAAAATTCGGACCCTTGAATCGTATGATGGCCACTTACAATCAATACTGCGAAACCATTGACTTTACAATGTCTCGGCATGAACTTAAACACTTTTTTAGCTCAATACGCAATCGCAACGCTTATTGAAAATAGTTTGTAAGTAAACATTGTATTAATCAAGTAAACTTTTTTTTGGGATCCTGGTCACTGTGGAATCCATGAAAAAAAAGCCGATGAACTTGCAAGACTGGGATTGTCTTATCAGTTTATAGAACCAGAACCCCTCTGTTACTTATCAGCTTCTTCTCTCATAATGGAGCTGAAGGCCTGGGAGATGTTGAAGGATGAGTCCAACTGGACAAACACTTCCATTGGTAGGCAGTCAAAGCGAATGTTTCTATGACTTGCAAAACAGTGAAACTTTCAAAGTAAGATCTAAGCATATATATTAGTTTAATAACACGGTTGCGTTAAAAATTGACTTATTTTGAATGGGTATCAAAATAATTAAGACAGATAATTGAGTTTGGTTTGCCCTGAAATTTTCGCAGGGACGCAGCTGTGGGATGTTGACTTGGGTACCACATCGATATTCAGCCGCTCCATCTCCTCCAACGATCGCTTCGAGTAGTGGGCCGACGCTAGATCCGACCAGCACACCGCGTCTTCGTCCTTATGGTCTTCTTGATGAACGATGCAGGTACTTCGTACTATAAATTTCCTCGGCGGAACGGAGCGAAAAAGAGTGGCTTTGGCATCCCGTTCTCGCTTATTATCAGCCACAGCAGCACGGGGAACTTGGTGTGTGGAATGAACTTCACAGGAGCTCACTTTCTTGTGGGTGAAGTAAAATAAGAAGTGCCCTGCCAGTCGTTGCCATCCAAAATGAGATAGGTCTCGTCGTCCATCACCTCCGCTACGTCGCGAATCGCCGGGAAAATCGACTGGACCATTTCATTCAGCCGCTGCTTCCTTGCCTGCAGCTTCTAGACCAATGAACGGGACTGTCGTATCCTGACTTGTATATTAATGTTCGCCAGGTACTTTTTCACTGTTTGGCCGCACCGACCTCTCGGTTAAGTGCACAGAGCGATGTAGCCACTTTTCCTTTTGTCCTCCTATTCAGCATCCTTTGGAGCTTCTTGTCGCTCATGGTCATCGGTCGGCAAGTTTCTGCGTCCACAAAGTGCTGCACGTTTTCCGATTTTGACGCAGCGGGATACCGTTCTTTGAGGCTCGGATTAGTAAGTGTAATAGGAAGGGTGAAAAAATATGACACGCAGGCACGAATTATAGTTAATAGTTTTGTCACTTGCTCTCAATAGTGATAATGCCAACAATAGAAGCGTGGAATACAGAAAACACTCGGACGATATCACAAAAGATCAATGTTTGCTCTGGTCGCAGTGATAAGGGCTCATTCAAATAATACATAACGCGCTCAGGGGTGGGGGGGTATTCAGCGAAGCGTTACATTGCGTGTGGCAAACATGTGAAATTGCGTTACGTGGGGGTGGGTGGGTATTGAAAATTGCCAAATTCCGCGTTATGTAATATTTGAATGGCTCCTAAGGTTCATATAGGAATAAAAAAGGTTGAATGGGAAATTCACTCCTTTGAACTCTTCAAATCACCTGACAGGGACAGTGTTTATCCTGTACTACAGAGGGGTGAAGCAATTTTTTATACTTATTTTAACACAACTCTTTCAATCACGTCACACTTAATTTTAGGTTATAGAGAAATAGCAAACCTTAGAAGCTCTTACTTACAAAATGGTAAAAGCAGTAAAAGAGGCAAGGAGGCGTGATATCTCTTCTTATGTATGAAAGTATGATGCTATCATCGCTTACCGAATGCAAATAGCTTTAAAGATTGTTGTGTGGCTTAAATGTAAATCCTTCAAAAATAATTATCGTTTCATTTACACGAAGAAAAAAATTATGCTTGATCAACAAAAAACTTAACTGGAATACACATCTAGAGCAGGCAATAAGCATAGCTACAAATACTCTATGAATATGTAATAAAATATTTGGAAAGCAGTGGGGGCTAGAACCGACCCAGAGATGCGTATGCTTGACTGGTCTGGTGGTGAAGAACAAAGGAGAAAGGTGCCTATGATAAGTCGCAAAAATTTCAACGGCTAGGTACTCTTTCAATAACACGTGCAATGAGAAGTATACCTACCAAGACATTGAAAGTTATACTCTTTATGCTTCCACTGCATCAGTTTCTATAAATAGAAGCCGAAAAAAGTGCTTTGAACACTGGGTTGCCACCAATCATTACCGCACAAATTATGCAAAATTCGGACCCTTGAATCGTATGATGGCCACTTACAATCAATACTGCGAAACCATTGACTTTACAATGTCTCGGCATGAACTTAAACACTTTTTTAGCTCAATACGCAATCGCAACGCTTATTGAAAATAGTTTGTAAGTAAACATTGTATTAATCAAGTAAACTTTTTTTTGGGATCCTGGTCACTGTGGAATCCATGAAAAAAAAGCCGATGAACTTGCAAGACTGGGATTGTCTTATCAGTTTATAGAACCAGAACCCCTCTGTTACTTATCAGCTTCTTCTCTCATAATGGAGCTGAAGGCCTGGGAGATGTTGAAGGATGAGTCCAACTGGACAAACACTTCCATTGGTAGGCAGTCAAAGCGAATGTTTCTATGACTTGCAAAACAGTGAAACTTTCAAAGTAAGATCTAAGCATATATATTAGTTTAATAACACGGTTGCGTTAAAAATTGACTTATTTTGAATGGGTATCAAAATAATTAAGACAGATAATTGAGTTTGGTTTGCCCTGAAATTTTCGCAGGGACGCAGCTGTGGGATGTTGACTTGGGTACCACATCGATATTCAGCCGCTCCATCTCCTCCAACGATCGCTTCGAGTAGTGGGCCGACGCTAGATCCGACCAGCACACCGCGTCTTCGTCCTTATGGTCTTCTTGATGAACGATGCAGGTACTTCGTACTATAAATTTCCTCGGCGGAACGGAGCGAAAAAGAGTGGCTTTGGCATCCCGTTCTCGCTTATTATCAGCCACAGCAGCACGGGGAACTTGGTGTGTGGAATGAACTTCACAGGAGCTCACTTTCTTGTGGGTGAAGTAAAATAAGAAGTGCCCTGCCAGTCGTTGCCATCCAAAATGAGATAGGTCTCGTCGTCCATCACCTCCGCTACGTCGCGAATCGCCGGGAAAATCGACTGGACCATTTCATTCAGCCGCTGCTTCCTTGCCTGCAGCTTCTAGACCAATGAACGGGACTGTCGTATCCTGACTTGTATATTAATGTTCGCCAGGTACTTTTTCACTGTTTGGCCGCACCGACCTCTCGGTTAAGTGCACAGAGCGATGTAGCCACTTTTCCTTTTGTCCTCCTATTCAGCATCCTTTGGAGCTTCTTGTCGCTCATGGTCATCGGTCGGCAAGTTTCTGCGTCCACAAAGTGCTGCACGTTTTCCGATTTTGACGCAGCGGGATACCGTTCTTTGAACGAGCATATTTCTGAGTAGCTTCACTGTTTTCGCCATCACGGTTAGAGGTTGACTGATAGAGCTGTCATTTTTTTTTCTGTTAATCATGGGTTGCTAAGATTGATGCTACATGGGTAGTTTCGTCAGTGCGTGTGAAGGTAAACCTATGAAAAATAGGCAAATTTTGTCCTTTTTTTAATCCGAACGTTATTTTATATCCTGGAAGCGGAAGTTCGTAACGCATTTGGTTCGCTGAAGCCTCATGCGCAGATAAAGAAGAAAAGCCTTGGTGCTACATTCTGGTCCGGATCTCGACCTTCTGTTTATTTTACACAGACTTCGCAGCCAACTGTAAGTGTACAGGACAATTGTGGGGCTAGTGCTACGATCCTACTGACGCTAACAGTCTCTTCCGAGCCGAGACTCGAACCTACGACGGCTGGCGCGCGAAGGCATTGCATAAGTATTAACGCTGTTGTACTTTGAGAAAGATGATGATTTACATGATTTACAACATAAATTATGATCCGTACAAGAAAGAGTAGAAGAGATCAGCAGCTAGTGTAGGAACACTTACGATTTAAACGAATAAAAAAAAGAAGGCAAGTTTCTTTCGAAATTATGTATTATTATGATATCATTTTTCATTTTTGAAATATTCGGACTCACCGTAATGAAGCATTAACAAGTTTAAATACATGAGCAACTAAAGAACTTGCAAACAAACTCAACTAAAAGTAATTTTAGTTTTTCTATAATTTTAGAAGCTTGGAATTATTTCAGATTTTTATTAAGTAGCTATTGTTTTTAAAATAAAGGTGGACCAGGAGAGAATAGTTTAAAATTTCTTTATGATCCTTCTTTGATTTATTTTGAAAATTGGTTCTGATTCTGATTTTAAAAGCTGTAAGAGAAGTAATTCAAGAAATATTTTATTGATTCAACAGCAGATTAATTTCAATTTTTATGAGGTGATCTGATCATATAGTACTCCTATTCTTAGAAAAAAGTTCTATCAACTTTGTAGAAGTCATCTGTTTGAGTACAAACCATCACCTTTGGGGACCTCGGAAAATGTTCTTGTACTCCAATGGGGCCGTTCAATAATTACGTAAGCATATTTTTCCACTTTTTCGTCAAGTTAAGCTGTAACACATAAAGCAATAGGAGAAGGGGTGATAACATGGACACCCTAAGCCATTTCTCAATTTTCTCCACAATTAAACACTAAAACCAATAATGGTTGATACAAAAAATAAGTTGTAGTACTCAAGAATAGGGGTCATCCACAAATTACGTAAGGCTTTAGGGGGATAGGGGGGGGGGTGTCCAAATTTCTTACGAATGCTTACGAAGGGGGAGAGGGGGACTCAAGAGAATCTTACGTAAGATGGGAAAATTTTGAAAAACAAAAAAATTAACAAAACTAAAAAAATTAAATTAGGCAAATTATTTCTTGCTGTGATTCTAACAGCAGAACCTTAACAAAGTAGTGAATTCACCGTCGCTGAATGATTTTGTACTTGACTTCATTTCTAATTGATTTTTATTTTATTTACTTTAACATGATATTAACTGAATCAACTTGTTTTGTTTTAATCTTCTACGAATACGCTATATGTAAAACAAATGTTTCATCTTCGAAAATATTTTTTTCCTTGAAGAAAAATCTTACGTAATATTCGTGGGGGGGAGAGGGGTAATGCAAAATCTTACTAAGCCTTATAATGGGGGGAGGGGGGGTCGAAAATTTCGAAGAAAGTCCTTACATAATTTATGAATGACGCCATAGTATTTTTCGAAGTTTTCCTGAGTTATTTTCGATGTTTTAATTTTTTTATGTCGCATACTTTGTTTCAAACAGCTCCTAATGCTTCTAAGATAGCGTGCCAATAAAGTTTGTGCCATTTTCCATCGCAGTAGTCGGGATTTAAACAGTTCATTTACCCACAATTCCCCTACGAAATTAATATCACCATTAATTTCACCATATCCATAAATCACTGGAACGGCAAGTTGGTGACTAGGAAACCGACATAAGTTGGTCTGGAACTGGTTTTTATGACGACATTTTGCTTCGCATTTTTGTTCAGTTGTCTTTTGCACCTTTTCAATATATACACTAAGGTCGATTTTTACGCGGTTTTTTTTACGCGGGTTTTTTTTACGCGGCTTTTTTACGCGGATTCCGGAATTTACGCAGTTTTTTTTACGCGGATTCCGGAATTTACGCGGTTTTTTTACGCGGATTCTGGAATTTACGCGGTATTTTTTTTTTTGCCCGGATTTCGGTTCCCCTTCACTCGGGATGCAAAACTAACGATGTTTTTTTTACGCGGATTCCGGAGTTTACGCGATTTTTTTACGCGGATTCCGGAATTTACGCGTTTTTTTACGCGGATTCCGGAATTTACGCGTTTTTTTACGCGGATTCCGGAATTTACGCGGTTTCTTTTTACGCGGCACGTATCCCCCGCGTAAAAAGCGACTTTAGTGTATTTCAGAACGGTTCGTAGTTCTTTTTGGCGACAGCATCAACTGAAATGTTTGACTAGTTCTTGATCTTCTGATTTTTCTATGTGGATGAATCAAATGTATGAATAATGAAAAACTATATAACTTTTTACGAAATTTGAGAGATGAAAACTTGGCTCAGATTTTAAGATTGATTAGTTACACGGCTAAAAACATGCAGTGTGATATTTTATCAGGTTACATGGAAAGAAAGATTTCTCAGTTTCCAGTTATTTTTCGGTTCTGAACCCATCGAAAATTAATTTACCCAATCCCGAATTTCCACTGCTTTCAGGAGATACCACATCGGTCAGCAGATTTTTTTGCAATCAAATTAGTTATCGCTACCTAAGACATTTCATTAAAAGAAAGCCCATCAATTCCTCCACTCTTCAACGGCTCAACATCAATCAGTCACTCAGAAAGTCACCTTTTTCAACATCCGTCCTAGCCACGATTAATGCCTCCAACAACTGGCATAAATTTTAGCTGTCCTCTCAGATATTTTCCTGTGTTGTGAGTCGGCAAAGCACTTAGACTGCACGCCATAGTCGCAGTCGCAGCCCGGTTTCGCTTATATAGCATGCAATCATGCAAACAAGTTGAGGGGACCCATCACAACAACAACAGCAGTCGGCATTTGCACGCGGAAATCTTACAGCGATTCGCTTTTTGCAGTGGTTGGTGATCGTAGCCACAGGACCAAGCATCGCATCGCTCCTCTTGCCGATTGCAAGAGGCAATGTGACGCAGGGTATTAAGCTTTCAAAATTTAATTAGGGAGGGCTTTTTCGTGATACTATTAACATTTTAATTTGCGGTAAAACTGAAAATTTTCTAAGGAGCAGCGTCAGTTGAACTTCAAATAATCTCAGAAATCAAATACCAACCCCATCAACAGCGCTGATGGACTATCTCCCAGTAGATCGGCCGTCCAGAGTGCCACAGTTGTGAATATCGCAAACGTCGCAAATGAATCGTGCCGGCGATCGCACTTCGCTGTTCCTTGACATTGACTTTCTCGTTTGCTGGCGATGTGGCGCTAAATAACAGACAAATTGCAGGCAATTTCATGGAAGCATCATCATCGTTCAGTGCTTCCCCGTTAATTCGAAAACTTGCGCTAGGATTATGGAACGTGACCGAACATAGGGGTTTATTTTTAGACAGAGGGCTCCGCATTATGGGTAGATGGGCTTCACTGGGAAATGTACCTGATTACCACGATTTTATTTGCTCAGAGCGGTTGTTAGAATGTCCAACCATAGTTTCCTCATCGGGGGATGCTGTTGGTTTGGGGGAGGAGAGCTCTTGTAGTTGTCTCTAGGGCATAATCGAAGGTTGCTTTTTTAAAGGTTGCATTTATAGAGCACTTGTAAATGTTTACACTTCCGTATTTCAATGCTAGTTAAGTTTTTTTCCGAGTTACACTTTGCAGCATTTTATTTTAACGGTCAGTTTATAACCATTCCGTGACTATTTTATTTTATTGGAGTTTTCAACCAACTTGTAAGTGGCAACCAATTAAAAGAATTGTTAACAAGACAAAATTTGTTTCTTGTAAGGCCGACCCCGCTGAGGAATTCCGTTTAGAATTGCATTGCATGCCAAACTGTTACGGTTGTTTGCATTATTATACAGCACCGCATGCTGATGCGTGTGGGATTTTTTCACACGTGTCTGCTTTTCCGGTTTTCGAGAAACTTCAACGCGCGATGCCCTGTTGGGTGATGCTTTAGATATCGCAGAATATTCGAATAGTCAGCCGGTCTACCACTTGAGACAGAAAGAAAGAGAAAGAGATGGAAAAGTAAATCTCCGTCTAGGTTGATGCAACTTGCATTCATGGGTGATCATTTTTTATTATCTCAGTTATGGCATCATTATGAGATATTGATGAAACAAGTCTGGCAGCAAATTGCACTTTCTCTAGCTATTTGCGGAACGATTCATCCGGTCTGCGAAAGATGGACTGTTTGTGCGTTTCCTGAACATTGCAATTTACGATAGTGGCTTCAAATACAGATAGCAAATGACTGTTGTTTGATAATTATATTTAATCTATTAGTGGAAGCTACACTTCTTTTGACCGAACCGAACCATTTTTTTAATTATATTCACATTTATCTACATGCTATTGAAATATATCTGATCTTTATGAATGCTAATATGTAATTTTATTACAGATACGAACGTATGAAAAACAATAATCAGAATGTCGTAACATGTGATTAAATCAGAAAGTACCTTTTTCCTATTTTTTAACTTAGAAAAGAAGAGAAAATCAGAAAATCAATATTTTGTGATTTTAGACCTACGTCATTTTATTCCAAAATTGGTTATTTAATATACTAAACCTTTAAAAACAAAGCAAAGCTTTGCGGCAGGGATTGATGCAATATTTTTTGCTCCTGCATTTTGCAGTCTCTCTTTTGCACAACCAGTCCCCATAAGTAGAGCATGCTCACCTTTTATATGATGTGAACTTGAACAAAAGCAGCCTTTGCTATGATCGTTGAGACATTGCGAGTAGTTTCTCTGGGTAATTTATTAATAACATCACTTACCCTTTAAGTTGATTGTAAGCAAATGAACGGTGGAGGTCATTTGGCTGCTAACTTGATTAGATATCTGTGTTTTTCATATTACCAATTCATTGATTGGTACTAATCACTTTTCTGCGCTGCAGCGCGGTTTTGCTGTAATCGAGCTAAGCGGGTGTAGACAAAAAAAAATAAAACATCTAAAACATGTTGCTTGTTCTGTTACAGGGCTACAGAACATGACCGGCAAACGCGAAACTGGACCAGTATCATAAACAATCAGCTTTAGCTTCAGTTAGCTTGAGTTCCAAGGAATTTTATTGGCTGCTAGTAGATTTCTAAAAGAGATCCGAGTGTTCTGCGTTTCCAATAACCAACTAATCTCCTATTATTATATTAGATAGGGATTAAATGTATTATTATATTAGATAGGGATTAAATGTATTACAAGATTCCGTAACTTGGTGACGATGCCGCCATTCTACCATTATGTAAATTATCTAGAATGCGATACCGTCCAGCCATAATAATAGCTGTCGCAATATGTCTCAGGATATGTAGTTATGCATTGAAGGGAGGTAAGATTTTGCTTAGCACCACCCGCTCACTATTCGACCGGCTTGGCGTGCACGTTTGTACAAGCATTCTTTTGCAGTAAGGTAGAAGTAATGGCTTTGGCCATAGGATTCGTTTCGGCCAAACGTAAATTTAATTAATGATTGTGAAAAATATGTTTGATTTGAAATCCTAAATTTACGTTTAAGAGAGATTGCGGGCTCGAGTGCCGTCTGGACAAGTTTATTTCTCCAAGTCCAATATCACGTCTTCAGTTCTCGTTCATTTTATTATTGCATGATATTGTTTCAAAATGTCTTGCAATTTCTTTCACGCGGAAAAAAAATCCGTTTTCGTGGAACTATAATGTATCCGGAGAAAATCTTGAAAGAGTATCGGTAGTCAAGGATTTAGGTGTACTGCTTGATTTACAACTAACCTTCAAGCACCACTACTCTCATATCATTGCGCACGCTAGTAAAAACCTGGGTTTCATCATGAGAATAGCCAAAGAGTTTACCGATCCGTTTTGCTTGCGATCGCTTCATGTTTTCCTAGTTCGTTCCATTTTGGAAACATCAGCTATAGTATGGAGTCCCTACACTAACATTTGGACCAAACGAATTGAATCAGTACATGCCAAGTTTCTTCGTTATGCTTTAAGATCACTCCCATGGCGTAATCCTGATCAATTACCACCATATGCCAATCGATGCCAATTACTTGGTATTGACACACTGGCAAAGAGAAGAGAAGTGTCCAGGGCCGTATTTGTGGGAAAATTACTGATCGGCGAAATAGACGCTCCAAACATTCTGTCTGAAATTCACGTGAATGTGCCCTACAGAAATCTGAGGTCACGACACTTCCTGCGTCTTCCATTTCAACGCACTGAATATGGTCAAAACGAACCCATAAGGGGGATGTGTAGCGTCTTTAATAATGTGTTTGAATTGTTTGACTTCAATGAATCAAGTGTTACTTTTAAAAATAGACTTAAGCGAATGTTATAATGTGTTAGCCTTAAGTGCTAGATTTACTATAGTTAAGCTTAGTCAGTGTCAGCTTTGTAGTATTAATGTGCCATTGTTAGACTTAATTCATGATTTGTAAATGTTAAATCAAAAGATGCGGGGTTTTTACGCGCACTTGAGGGTTTCGCAAGGAATTCCTCAAATGGGCTTTTCCCCGCCACATTTCATTAAGACCTAAAAAGTCAGATGAAGAATAAATAAATATATAAATAAATAAATAAATTCTCTCTGCAGAGATAATTTGTTTTTGATTTTAATTGTCCATTATAACCACCATGCGTCTCCATAGGAAACTGTAACTGCGATATAAAAATATCACGTGATAGGGTCTTCTGGGTCTTGAATCTGCCAAAACGGTGACATAAGATTTGTATCATGATCTTTTCGTGTTGGGTATTTTGTCACTTGTATACTGCATTGCGTTAGTTTCATTTTTTTTAATGGAGACGCATAGTGGTTGTAGTGTATATTAAAGCCAAAGATTGAAAAAATTCCATCTCGAAAACTAAAACATAAAACTCGGTGAATATTTGTTATTTTATGTAAAGTTTCCAGAAAATTAAAGAAAAAAATAAAAATACGGTCTCCCGGGCTTCGAATTCTCCAAAATGGCAAAAAAAGGTTTGCATCATGATTTTCGTAAGGCCATTGTTATTTGAAGTACAGTTTGATATTTTCCTTGTAAGGATTTATTTTAATGCCGATGATGAATTTGAATGCTCAACGGTTCAAAAGTTACAAATTTTTGATTGTTGAAAAAGTCGATTTATAGACAACCTTATGACAGAAAGTGTCACCGTAAGGACCTGAAATCGGGTCTAAAAGTTTTCAATTGAAAAAAAAAATACAAATATTGCAATTTTCAATCATTTTTCAGATAGGTCATTTTACATAGAATTGCTGTATATATTTTGTGAAGGAAAAACAATCGATAACCAAACCGGAACTTTTACCCTATACTGTATCTTAGTCTCGTAGTCGCGTCAATTCGTGAAGCCTATGCACACGATTGTGGATAGATTGGCTATCAGTGTATCTTGTTCGCAGCGCACAGCGGGTGAAAGGTACTAAAACTCGACTGAAAATACGGTTAGGTTTCTGCGAAAATTTATAAAAAACTAAACTATTAGTTTTTCTTACAAGTTTTTGCGACTAGACCAGCTACAATTTTTATCGCTTGTATGAAGTAAAAGAACTTCAGGTAACGATCAAAACATGTAATGTAAGTAATTTAGTAGAAAAAACGATACGTTGCATGAGGCCATAGATGATCTTGACCATTTATTTTAGAGCAACACTAAAAGGTTGTTCCTGTACTAATGAAACAATTACTAATTGTAAACCATTTTTCACCTGCCCTGTGAGTTAGAAACTTTACATTTCATATCGATCAATATTTTTTTGCAAGGCTCCTCCATTGTGCCTGCTTAGACAACTAGAGCGGCCGGCTATGTGGAAATTCACAGGGCCTCGCGCATTGCAGTAGAGCGGGCGGCGGTTAGTAGAACAACAATCCTCGCGCGTACACGTTCAGGTCGGAATTTTATCAACAACACTCTCGATTTCTACCACGTCCGGGCGCAGGCAGCGAAGATAAGTTTTCTTCTACCCAAACGGACGCCTGCTCGGTCAGTTTCAGTTCCGAACGTGGAGTGAATAGAGTGTGACTGACTCGTGCCCATAGACCGTTCAGTCTCCGCTCTGTAGTGTAGCAAAAATCTGTCATCCGTTGAAGTTCAGCGCGCAGGCTACTTTCGTTTTCCGATCGGCGCAACTTGTCCGCTACATGATTGATCTCGCGTGACCTGATCCGAGGAGCGTGGTTTTAGCGGTTTCGTGCGCCAAACAATTGCGACAACGACGGCGGGCGGGCAAACTGCGCCTGCGAACTTGCAGTTCCCATTACTGTCTCGTGCCGCAAGTCAGCGCCTTACGACGACCGAACGATAGAAACGTTTGTAAAAAGCAACAGATTTTTCGTGCCCATTTTGAAAATATTAATTCTAACAATTCGTTAGGGGGGAAAAGTTTTTCCTTTCTCTTTCCTATTATCAGTCGTAACGATTTTCTCCGCGAAACCGTGTACCCGCAATAGGTGAACGTCACGTGTTTGATCAATATCTAAAGGACGGTACCATTTAAAGTTCAGTCTAAAATCAGTTTACCGCGAGAGTTAGAACCGAGTGATACGGGAAACCGTAATTCGCTTGTGCCTAGATTTACGGGACTCGTTATAACTAGTTATCACCTTTCGAAAGGTGACAAGTGCTACGATAGTGCCACATATCTAAGTCCGTGATCACATTGACGGTGACCAGGTCATCATCCAGAGGTCGCAAGCAGCAAGTAGAAGAAGAAACCATGATTCCCATGTTTAGCAAAATTGACTTCAAAGAAGGTAGTGTGTTTATGTGAAGCATCTAAATGAATGGTTGTGCGTTTCCCTGTGTCCATTATGAACGGCGAAGGTATTTTCATGTGGTGTTTCATGTTTGTTATCATGCTTGTTCTATTTCGGTAGCGCAGTTTTATTGCAATAGTAGAGTTTGGGTAGTTTGTTTGTGCATGTGGTGATTATTGTTTTATTGTAGATAACCTAATGTCTGTGACTTGCTCTCGTTCTGCTGTAAAGATTCTTGATTTGGCTAATTTGCTAGTTGTTAATGCTCGACTTAATAAATCTTTATCTTATCAGTGATTAAATACTAATGTGGTAAAGTAGTTGTAGAGACAATTATGTGACTTATTTTAGCCATAAACGGACCGCTACAGCTAGATATGATAATTCTGGGCTAGTCGTTTTATTTGCAAACAGAAGATGCAAATAAGTTGAATAACTCCATGCGATATGACGAATATTTTTTAGTATGACATTCTGGATTTTGATTGCACAATGTTTTGACTCAATAGATGTCGTTTAATGATATTGGTTCAACATTAGAAATCACCTCTATTTTTTCATATGAGACGCATCTCCCGTGCAAAAAAAAAATAGTAGGAGGGTGGTTGAATACCACGACCGCATGACGTTGACTACCGTATTCTTATATTCCATTAAAACAAATAGTAGAGGGAATTACAACGCTTCTTTTACAAAACTTCGAGGCACCAAAAGGTGCCAGTTGCCGATTATTCTTGTTTACTGGTTAGTCAGTCCAGAATTCCAGCCGTTTTAGTATTTTGCAGTAGCCATGTACTACTAACAGCCACCAGCATTACGGGTGTCTTTCCTCCTTTCAGCTGCTAACACCTAGCATGCGTATGTAATAGGTACGGTTTAGTAATGAAACTGATGGGGTGAAATGTTCGAAAGGTACCTTTTATACCAAGGCTTCGTCAGTTAGTTAGAAAGAAGGAGGGGCTAAGTAGATAATGAAATGACAAGGAACGCAAATAAGCATCGGAAACAGAAAGTGACAACAACAATAACAACAAAGTCAAATCGATTGTATCCGTTAGTGTCGACTGTGCTTGGGAAGAGAGGAAGTGATTGGCTGCGCGGTATGATTTAGACAATCGATATTAATTACCAATTTTTCAATAGTGTATCTCAAACAATAGTTTGTTTTTGTTACATAAATTTAATCGTAAAAGAACTTCTGATCGATTGATGCCAAAACCTCGAAAACCTGATTATAAATGACTGAAAAATAAGCGCTCAAAACCTGACCACTTTTCCCTGTTTTTTCCTGGTTAAATTACTGAATTTTCAAATTCAGGTGCCTAACTTCGGTATAGACGTTAGTCAACGTAAAAAAAAGAATCGGGTGTACTTTATTTGGATTTTTTTATACTGTATTTCGCTTCTTCTAAATGGACGATTCAGTGATCAATGCACTGAAGTGCCTAACAAGTGGCACTGCAAAGCTAACTTTTCAGTCTTGCGCTTTACAGAAATTATGTCTTTGTAAAAATGCAGATAATTATATCACAACTTCTCTTGTTTTGGAGATATAATGTTCTATATTAGACTAGTCCTTAAAATTTGATTTTAAATATCCAAAAAACTGTAGCATTTAGAAGGCAACAATGTTCAGTATAAATTTTTACATCATCCAAACATACAACTTTGAAGAAGACACGAAAAGTATGGCTTCTACACAGACTGAGTTATTGCCAATACTGGATACTTGAATAGACATACGTTTGTCTGTTAGTATTTGCTTACCTGTAATCTGGGGATGCACAACTAACGATAGTTTTTTTTATTATATACATGCTAAAGAGTGTTGCCTTCTGAATGCAATAGTTTAAATATTTAATAAAACCTAACTCCGGGGATTAGGATTAGTCCAATATATAAAGTTATATTTCCAAAACAGAAGAAGAAAAGAGTTTTCGGCAAAGTTTTTCGTGACAACGTTATCTACAACTTTACTGAAAACACCATTTCTGTAAGGTGCGAAATTGAAAAGTTATATTTGCTATTCGATGTCAACCAACTTGATGAAGATGGATTTGTTCTCAGGCTCCACACTAACATTTCCTTAACGTTGATCTCTACAAAATTTCGATAGCTGAAATAAGTCCCTTTTACAATAAAATAGACGAGAGAAACATTTAGTTAAAACCATATTCAGCGCAATATTCAGTCCCAGTCCCAATATCCCAACAACAAATCGGTTATAAAGTTAAATCGTCGGCTGTGCTGGGGAAGAAGGCCTCGTTCCAGTGCTGATTGGCCGAATCATTCGTTCAACAAGGCTCTACAATCTACATTCTTCAACAGTACAATAGTTAGCATCAGCAATCATCGATTGCTGTAAGAATGTAAGAAATTTATTAGAAACTGACTGAGTTTTAGGCATTTGAAAGTGGACAGTTTTCCTGACGCTCTCCAAGTTTTCCGTTGTTCAATTTGTACCCCGTTATATATTGCCGTAGACGTAATTCTATGTCAAAATACAATGTTACAAATAGATAGAATCTGTGCATTACTCTAATTATTTATACATTACATAAAAACTTGTTCCTGAGGCGCAACTGTTGTCAAGTAATGGCAAACGTTTGTATTGGAAATTAGGAAAAAAAATAAACTGTAGTAATCACCCGTTTATATTACGCCCCGATATTACCTACCCAGATTCTATTACCTTTCGCACTCGATTTTGTCAACCCTGAAAATATCGTTGAAACCCAAATTAATCCACCTAGCGGTCAGTCCCCGTGGTCCCCGTGGTTCTGTGGTTAGCGATGTCGGTCGGCTAGCTCTCCCACACGGTTGTGATATCGGGTTCGATTCCCGATCGAGTCGAGGATCTTTTCGAGCTGGAAATTTTCTCGACTCAGCACTGGGGCACGGTGTATCGTTGTACTTATCCTACACATGCAAAATGTGCCAAAAACAATATCGATAACGAATTCTCTCAACTAATCTAGTTGATCGAGACCGCTATTAGCCCCAAGGCTAAGCGTGCGATATTGTTGTTTGCGGTCAGACCCAGCCTTTCTCATTCAAACTTATTATTCGTTTATATAGATTTACACGAGCACTTTAATTTTGAGAAAAAAAAATACACCTTGATAATATTTGCTGGAAAACTCTAAATAATTATAATTGGCGCCGTTAAACATTAAATTGTATTTGTGCCGTGTCAAATAAATGATATGAGAAAAAAAAAACTCTAAATAACAAATTTTTGATAGCCAACAGTGAAATTATTCCGAACATTTGTAACATAACATTCAAACCCATATGAACATACATTAACACATGCAAATAACATGTTTCAAATATGAATATCATTTTAGATTCGATTATTTATAGAAGGATTTTTTTTTTCTATTTTAAATATGACTTTCTTTTCACAACTTTTTAATCGCATGTTCAATCAATCAATTCAAAATCCATCAGTTATCCCTTAACTAACCCGTTCTTTGATATCTACATTGTTCAAATCGGTTGTGTAGTTTCTGAGATAATGAATTTTCGTGATTTTCACAATTTGACACATTACAGAGACATTTACAGTCCGATTACAATCAAATTCAATAGGGTGTTATGGGGCAGTTAGACCATTCATTTGACACTAATTTTGTGAAAATCGGGTAATCCATCTCTGAGAAAAGTGAGTGAGTTTAAGTAGTCTTCGGGACATGTTTCTTTTCATTGCTGGATTTCACATTTTTAAACATGACAGGCAAAGTAATAGTCCGATTGCCAAACAAATCAATAGGGTCTTATGAGGCAACGAGACCTTCCATTTGACACTTATATTATGAAAATCGGTCCAGCCATCTCTGAGAAAATCGAGTGAGATTGGGAGAGCGTTACACACAACTAGGGTGGTTTACCGGTAAAATAAAAACCGGTAAAACCGGTAAAACCGATATTTTTTTCAATACCGAAATACCGGTATTGGAGAGACGAAAAAACCGGTATTTTCGGTATTTTTATTGAAATGGAAAAAAAACTTCCCACAATATTCATAAATCTTTGTTAGGCTAATGAATGCTTCTCACTTAGGTAGTCGTTACAAATCCCATGACGATGTATACAGGGTGTAAGGTAGCTCACTTTTAATCAAATCCTTTAAGGGATAGAGGACCCTATTTGATGAAAAAAATTCTACGCATATGGTCAAAATTTAACTACTGCAGAGTAATTCTCTTCTTCTAGTTTTCGGTTATGTTTACCTTTAACGAGGTCTATCACAAGAAGTATGATAGCTAGCTCAATTCTGTTGGTTTGCTTGAAAAGCTGAGAAAATTTCGTAATCAATAGTGTCTCAAAAATGTCGAATTAGGAAGAAATCAAATATTTTTGAGAACTTCACAGCAATTTTCTCTCTGAAATGTGTGATAAACATGGAGTTTGTTGTTAACCAAATTAAACATTGAAGCCTACTCTACTAGTTGTTCTCTGACACCAAGCACCTAATTCTTTTAGTTTAGATACTATTTCACTTTAAAAGCAATCAGCTGCGCCTTCGTTTAGTGTGGTAGAATTCACAATTTTCTGCTCGATTAAGGCAAACATAACCAAAAACTGAAATTAGTGAATAACTCTGCAGTAGTTGACTTTTGACCATATGAGTAGAAGGATTTTTTTCATCAAACATGGTCCTCTATCGCCCCTTAAAGGATTTTAAGTGAGCTCCCTAATATAATAAATACATTTAGACAGAAGCAACATTATATATATTAATTTTCCCTCACCTATTTACCAACTTTTGTTATCTTTTTGTTTGTTCTGCTCGGATTCAGACAATGTGTTTGTGTATATCGATAATTTGTCAAAAAACTTCAATAAAGCATTTATTTTTTAAGTATAACAGCTTATCTCTTCACACACTCATACTTACAGAGGCAACGCGTGGGTAGGTTCAAAACCTACCAGTTTAACTACAAATTATGAGGCAGTAATTACAATTATGTCAGCGAAAAAACGCAAGACATTATTTATTTTGTGCTATTCAAAAGTAAAACTAAAAAAAATATAAATAAATATAAATTTGGATTAGGAATTTATTTTTTGTTGAGACAAAGTGTTATAATCAACCAATAAAGATTTTATCCTAAAAATTACTGCTCCTTGAAAAAGTGAAATTTAAATAGCTGTAGCATGGTCAAAGCTTCGTCGCCCGTACCGCAGCGGGCTTTTATTAGCAACTAGCTGAATGTACCCGGCCTCACTCGTGTACAAGTTTCTGCTTTTTATATTTCAAATAAATAAATAAATTTCTATTTCAGTTATTTCAAATATTTATTTCTATTTCAGTTACAAACTTGTTCATATGCCACATTTTTCGTTTCTCCATTAGAAGCTACACCCAACGCAAACGGGGAACATTTTATTACTTTAGGGTAATTTTTTATTACTTTTTGTGTCTTATGACTGCGCATTATACACAAAAAGTAACAAACAAAAAGTAATAAAAATTATGACGGCCACACGCTTGTATGTGTTTCTGCAGGAGAGCATACAGCCAAGCACCGCAATGCATGTGTTAGCAAGACTTCACTCGCTGCATTTGTATTGATGCAACGATCTGGTTCATTTTTGTCTCCTTCATCCACACATAATCAGAATCTCAACCGTCAACCTCAAATGTCTAATTAGAAACACTTTTGTTTCGTCCCCCAGTGTTTACTTGAAATGGAAATATGTAATACTGTCTGACCAGAGTTGCCGAAGTTGTGAATATTGTTCTGGATGGGCACGAGTTTTGTATTTTCAAACAGGTGCAAAAGAGTTTCCATGAACCAATGAGTATGTGTTTTAGATATCTTGCAGGAAAACGAATGTTTTTGTTTATCTCTAACGCAGTTTACAGATCGTGATGTCATTTCAAGACGCATTTCAAGTCTTTGAAATCATCAACGTTTGCATACTCTATGGCGGGGAAAATGCTGCTTGGCAGCTCTTGTCATATTTTTCCTCTACTCCATATGCGTACAACGAGCGAACTAATACACGCACACCGGATGAATTGGAGATTGAAGAAACTTGTAACATGTACAACATATGCGACGGTGTGTGATTTTTTTTTACTTGAGATGGAAAGGGAGCAGGTTTCGACAGAAAAAAATCCTGCATGTGGTTGAAACGACCATTATTATATAGTCGTACTCCCGTAACACGTGCTAAATATATGACAGTATGTGTTGTTACTTGAATGGGGAAGAATTTTATTGCCTTTTAAGTAATAGGTTTGTTACCTAAAAGGCAATTTTGCGCTATTGCTTCTAAAGTAATAAGGAAAAGTTTTGCGTGTAAAGTTAATAAAATAATAATAATAGTAATAAATAATTTGGACGAATTCATTCGGATTCGTAAAAAGTAAATTCTGGTCTGATCGTGATTTCTTTTTTTTTTATTTCATTCATATACTCTTCTCAACAGTTTCAAATATTGTTTTTCTACGAAATTTATTGTTGTTCGTTAATTTGAAACTAAGTTTTGCGATGTGAAAGAAAATTTAAATAAAAATCAGCATGTTTTTTCGTTATTACATTAGTTTCGAAATTATGTTCTTCGTTGTCATATCACTAGATTCATTCATTGGAGTTTTTCAAACACTGTTATCCAGTGTTGTATCTGGATCGTATACCACCAGAGATCAAAGTAATGGTTGCAAAGGTCCTAATCTTAGATAAAAATCTGGATCGTAATGAAGCAGAGGTACTCATAAATGCAAAAACATAATCATGCAGCGACACGTCCATACATAGATGCAACCTGAGACGCTAAGCAAAAAATAAATTTCAAATCCAAATTTATGTAGGTAACGTTTTCGGCAGTGGCTTACTTCGGCAGGTTTTTGCATAAGACTGCGGCAGAAAACCACTACCGAAGACGTTCGACACCCTATATCTTTAATTATTTTTCAGTTTTATTTTTAAATAGTACAGGGAAAATGACTTGCGTTTTTTTTTTCGCGGACAATCATCATTACTTCTCCGAACTATGATTTTAAGAACTTTGTAGTTGAAAAAGTAGGTTTAAAGACCACGAGTCACCCCTGGTTTGTATTAATCCGAAAGAAATAAAAATACCGGTTTTTTACTGGTTTTATCGGTTTTTATTTTTATGAATACCGAAATACCGGTTTTTCGAAAAGCCCTACACACAACCGAATATTCGGCCGATCGGACGATATATATTCAGCAGAACATGATGATTAAATGAGAAAAATTAAAAACCAAATTACTCATGAATTAAAGTGGATTACCCTAGACAAGGTCTGGTTTAAACTATTATTCGAGTATACCTCTACATCCCTACAAAGACCACGGAAGGGAGTTTTTGTTAGTGGAGTGGCTTTTTGATCAGGATTCACATTGATAAGTCATACGACCATGATTTAATTGGATTGCTGTAACAATATGTATCATCAAGTGCATATAAGAGACAAATCGCGCGAAATGACCGATGGTCGAATATCGACCATTTTGAATTGAATGAAACTGTGCACACGTATTTGGCTTAGCAAACTAAGCATTTTTCACAGGTGGAGAGATTTTTTACACCCATGAGTACACACATTCTAAAAGGGCGTATGGCTTTTGGCACAGGTTTTATTCGAAGCATTGTAGCCCAGAAACCGTTGGTTGTATAGAAAAACTGTCTGAGAATGAGTTGTAGGGAATTAAAAATGCACCATAAAAAAATATACACTGTACAAAAAAAAATTTTTGACCAAAAAAAATAAAAATAAACATTAAATTTCATTAAAAAAAAAAGAGTTGAATTTTTTTTTAAAGAAACTTGACGTTATTACGCAACTTTTAAAAAAATGTCCAGGATGGAGAAATGATTTTTTTTTTATGGTAGATTAATTTTTTTATAAAAATTCTAATTCAAGCAATTTTCAAAATATTTGTATTCTGATGATTTCAAAAGATGCAGAAAGTCATTTTGAATCAAAAAGCTCTTGGTAGTAAACATTTTACTTAAAATATCTGTTTTCGTATATAAATACGATTGCACTACTCCAGATGTGTTAGTAACAGTTTGCATTTTGTGAAGATGAATAAAGTGAAAATGGAATACACCAAGCTCAAATGCTGTAAACCCTTTCCTGATCATCGGTGCTCATCAAGCTTACGCAAATTAAACGAAAACGTTATTGCAAAAGTAAAAATATTGAACAGTCAAGCTCATTTTAATACGTCTTTATCAATTTGTGATTCGTGTAATTATTGGAATGATAGTCAAGCCACCATTCATCCCTTCGTTGTTTACTATTCAAATCTGGAACACTTAAGAATATCAGCTTCATCATAATATCGGATGTTTTTTTTTTTTTATTCTCGCTTATTTTCCGTCGGTCTATTTCCGCCACTGTTGTGGCCAATCACCGACGCCCAGGGAGGCGACTCCACACCCAGGACCCTAACTCACGACCCGTTTATTAACGGACCGGCGCCAACGGCTTTACTTCCTCATGCGATGGAAGGCGTGATTCCAGAGATTTTTCGCCTCAGAAAATTTCCCGGTGTCGGCTAGGATTGAATCTAGACCAGTTGGGTTGGTTGTGAGTTGATCACGCCACCTCACAACCATCAACACCTATGTCGGCGGTGGGATTCGAACCCAGGCGTCGAGCGTGGTTGGCGGAGACGTTACCAACCACACTAGGCCCCCGCTCATATAATATCGGATGTACTCCATCATGATACTGTTGCGGTTCAGGTGTTCATTGCCAAATTAATGAGTTTTTTGAAAACAACAATAGAGTTGAAGAAAGCGATATTAATGTCTGATGGAGCTGCCTCACAATATAAAAATAGAAAAAACTTTGCAAGTTCAAAACAAAATATAACGTCGATGCAGAGTGGCATTTTTTGCGACTTCTCATGGTAAAAGCCCATGCGATGCAATTGGTTGCATATTAAAACGAATGGCAGGAAATGCAAGTTTAGCTAAAGAACGTGAACATCCCCTTACAAGCGCAAAAGAATTGTAGGATTGGTCTAATCAGCAAAATAATCAAAATTCATCAAAAATGTCATTTAGTTGGGTATCAAATGAAGAATAAAAACAAGGAGTAACAGAATGGAGCAATATTTTCAAAAAATCTATAATAATAGCTGCCACACAAAAGTATTATTCTTTTGTTCCGATTTCAGAAAATAAGATACAAACGAAGCTGTTTTCAAAAGATGACGAATCATTTACTTATGATGTACCGTAAACCGGGGTGAGATTGTGCCAGTGGGGGTGAGATTGTGCCATACAAACCCATTGTTTGTCAGCCATCCCATGGCGAATACAAAACCAATCTTTCATGAATAAGTTTCCTCGAATACTTGATCAAGAAAGACTAGTCTTCTGACCCGGAAGAGATGGCCAACAAGTCACGGGTTGGATGGCTCAATCTCATCCCCACTGGCACAATCTCACCCCGGCTCACGGTATATAAAATATAAGGTGAAACTAGTTCTGTAAAGTATCTATGTCATAAAAAACATTTTCCTAAGATAATAAAACTCGAAAATAAATATTTGATTCTTATATATATTTATATCACTGAGAACATTTAACTCTTTTCTTGAGAACCGTTCGCCCAATCGTTTTGTTGTCAAAGAATGAATTGTATATTTTTGATCAAGCATTCCAATAAACATATGGTTTTTGCTGGAGAACCATGGACAAATTAAGGAAAACGTGTATTTTCCTAAATAATTATAATTTTTCGAGCTTAAAATAGAAATAACTCGAAAACCGATGCATTTAGAATGTTTACTACCAAGAGCTTTTTGTTTCAAAATGACTTTCTGCATCTTTTAAAATCATCAGAATACAAATATTTTGAAAAATGTTTGAATTAGAATTTTCATAAAAAAATTAATCTACCATAAAAAAAATATTTTTCATTTCTCCATCCTGGACATTTTTTTAAAAGTTGCGTATTAACGTCAAGTTTCTTTGAAACAAAATAAAACAAAAATTCAACTCTTGTTTTTTAAATTGAAATTTAATGTTTATTTTTAATTTTTTTTTTGGTCAAAAATTTTTTTTTTGTACAGTGTATATTTTTTTATGGTGCATTTTTAATTCCCTACAACTCATTCTCAGACAGTTTTTCTATACAACCAACGGTTTCTGGGCTACAATGCTTCTAATATAACCTGTGCCAAAAGGCATACGCCCTTTCAGAATGTAACTCATGGGTGTAAAAAATCTTTGTATGTCGAGTACTTCCGATTTAAAAAACGAGTGGAGATGAAACTTGTTGTTACTAAGGAAGAATGACGAAATACAATGAGATACAGATTGAAACATAAAACAAGCACAAGATATTTTATTCTGAAGCCCAACTCACAACACCAGCTGATAAGCACTGTCATGCTCTTCTTCGAAAGCGAAGGATTACAAAAAAAAAGTTCAGATGTACCAGCTAAGACAATGGGAGCATGTAAACCGAAGAGCTCCCAATCATTCAACCCGTGTTGCTGTCCGCTTAGGGCGCGTCTTAGATCATGCTGATCAAACTTTACGTGACACGGCGCAGAAGAATATGGAACACTACAGCAATTTAAGCTACGTTGAGTTGAAGCTACTAGCTTTGGATAGGGAAAACTTTCATGTAAATCTTAGACATCTTCAAAATTGAGGATCTGATCGCGGTGAAAATCATTCTAGATATATTTTCAAAACTCAAAATTTACTGCCAGGTTTCGATAATTTATTACCGAGAACGGCACCACTAAGCGCTCGGTAAAAAAATGACAGATGTCACTTTTTTTTCATAAATCTTGGTTTAATCTAACTGAAATGTGGCACAAAATATTACCGAGCTTTCACTTCCAAGATTTCGGTTATTTTCAAGAATGAACTTTACATCGATTTCTTTATAACAAACTCTCTAATCCGACGCAAGAAGATGACACCATCGTTCCGAAGATCTGAGGCATAAACTATCTTGTCGAATAATAATCGTACTACCTCAATATCTTCGATAACTTCTGATGATGCACATGGCCTATAATAATCCGATGCGGTAGATCCTGAATATGGTACTGTTTCTGCAAGGTTAAGATCTGATTGTTCGAGTTCTTCGTTAGCTCCTGATTGGTCGTCCATTACTGTATTCAAAATATTTTCGTCTGTATACGCCTCACTAGCACAAATTTTGAAATAACTTAAGTTAAGACATTTACCAAGACATTTTAGCAATTATACATGCTTGTAGTCATGTCAATCACTGAATGAGTTATTGGTTTACCATCTGAATAAAAGAAGAGTATTAATTGAAAAAATTCTTGATTTTATCACTTTCTCCATTATATCACTCCAAACAACATCAGGACAGTCATCAAATTGGGTGATTACTGTATATTGTATTCTCGGGATTATCATCTGTTTTGACGTAGAACTACGTCTCTCAGAAAGTAAGGTGAAAATAAAAATCTCGCCAAACATGTGAAAAGGGCCCATGTGTCATATGTAAACAAGCCAAATTTTCTCGTTTCTTGATTAATACAAGCGAAATCTGCCCTTACCAATAGGCTTTATTGATAAAAGAATTTACTCTTAATCAAACAATCTTATTTGTATGGGTAGTTTAAGCTTGTATTCATTGAAAAACGTGAAATTGTGGCTTGTTTACATTTGGGACATGGGCCAATTTCACATGTTTAGCCAGAAATCTAAATACGGAACAGAGAAAAAATATGTCCAATTTCTAATGCTTATAATGAGTCGGTACGTTTTCAACTGATTTCCATTGTACTTTCAGCAATCGATTGAAAAATAATCTTTGCATACGTCCAAATGTAGAAAATTGTAATTTGATAATTCGAATTGAAAATTGTCGACCTCTGATTGGTCGCCTAATGCTTGTTCTTCCTAACACAGTCGACATAATATTATGCCTAACTAATCGGAAATGCACTCTTTGAGCTATAAAGCTGCTTGTACTCAAACCAATCGAGGGACGAATGATCGATTTAGAGTTAAAGTTTCTCCGAAAGAAATCAATCAAACTAATCATATTACTAGTGGATGGTGGAAAGGACGGTCCCAACTTAGTAGCAGCTGGTAGCAACAGTGCTAGTGGTAGCGGTAACGGTAGTGGAGTACCACCTAGCGGTAGTGGTAGCAGCAGATTTTTTTCGGCCTAACAAAAAACATTATACTAGTAGATGGTGGGACACAGACGGTTTCTCCGATCAACTTTGACTTGTTTTAGCAACAACACAAGTATATAATCTGGATCCTAGCAGTCAAAATCTGCCGGCCATCTAACTTTTAGTGTGAAAACAGTTTTCCAATGCGCTGCCCTTAATCCCACTATTGGAGTAGAACAGAGATGCGATCAGCGTCCTACTCGATTTTCAATTGAACAACAAATTGTCATTTTAAGGGCAAAAAATTATTAATATTTTCTCGTTATGCGCTAGATTTAATGTGCAATGTTTTTAGCATCTGCATGCACTCTGACTGTTTGTACTAATTCAGTACCACTCATAAAAGATAGTATTTGGCCATTTTTTACTGTTTTCTAGATATTGAAAATCACCATCTTTGATTTGGAAATGGTGTCTGGAGTCGATTTTCGGCCTCTGGGCATCATCCCGATTTCTAAAATACTCATACTGAGCGGTGAATCGACCCTAGATGTCATTTCAAATCTTTTTAGAGTCACCACACTATTTCCAGAGAGTTATTTCATTAGTGTTGGATTGAAGTTATTGTTATTGATCTATGCAACAATGCAAGTAATGTAACAAACAGCCTTATGTAGCTCTACCAGGCCTTAGACGCGCCTATGCTTTTTCACTAGGTTGTAGGCGACATGTTTTTAGCCCCATATTCATTTCGAACCTACCGTGGTTCCATAATGTTACTTGTTATTTTTGGGGCATGACAAGAGGGCGTCTTTTCATAGGCCTGAGTTCTACGTCAACCTTGCGTTCGTGACTTTGCATACAACCCTTCTGTTATTTTTTTGTGTGGAAACTAAAACAATATCAATTTAATTGAAAAAAAAAGGAAAATATTCATAATCTAGTATTTAAAGCCACAACCGCTTTTTAAAACTAAAACAAACGAGAATAAGGTGTATTTGTCTTTATTTATACGGATTCACGCGTGGTTTCTAAGTTTTACAAAAAATTGCAATTTAGCTCTTTCTCAAAGATATTTCTCGTAGACATAATTCAATTCACTATTTAGTATCGCACCGTAGTTATGGTGAGTTTCTAACTATCGCAAATTCTAAAATTACGCCTCTTCCCTTTCCCCGCAGGAGTGAAGCAAATTGTCGGCGTGGCGGACATCACCGAGAATCGCAACATATGGCGCATGTTGATCGCGGAATTTCTCGGCACTTTCTTCCTGGTGTCGGTTGGCATCGGTAGCACGATGGGCTGGGGCGACGGCTATGAACCGTCGATGACGCAGATCGCGTTCACCTTCGGCCTGGTGGTTGCCACGTTAGCACAGGTAAGCAACCATAGACAAGTTCTCTAATGATGACAGGTTGAACTTTTTTTTTTTTTTCATTCATGACTCGTGTGTTGGAAAAATTTACGATCGTAGCCCGGTGGCATAGTGCAAAACGAGCCCGCAGCTGGCAGTGCAGTGACTGAGCTACTAGTTTATTTTAAGATTACCGCTGCATATCTTGTGCGCTCCGCTATCAATCATGCCGAGCTCGGAGGAAGTGACTAAAACGCCTCGGTCGTAAACGTAGGCCGCCGGAGATGGACGATTTCCGAAAAACGGTTCCTTTTGCTGCTAAAATCATTCACTAGCAGACAATTAGCTTTGGGTTGATTAATTGAGATGATAATACTTTGTGGGGCCTTTTTTTAGAACCAAGTTCAGCTGCCATTTCATGAATGAAACTCGTGTGTTCCATTTGCGGCAGAGACCTCAGGGCATTTTTTTCCTATGACATAATTTGTTAGTTTTCCGTGAACCCACGGCAGTTGCCGTCGCGTTACGTTGAGTTTACGCCGTTGATTTGTGCAGAAGTTTAGAGGTGAACTGAAACCTGAACAGTCCAACAAAAAAGTAGAGCTCTCTGAGGTCAACAGGTTAGCTCGATTTTTTTCTATATTTATGTTGTAGTCCATGCTTTACTCTCATCTATGCGGGCTACTAAAGAGTATGCAGGTCAATTTGTCTTATACTGGATCAGATAGACACGGGTGTCGTGTTAATTATAGCCTAGCCGGAATGATTTATACTCCAAATTTTACGCTAATAAATACTACCTATTGATAGTTTAATAATGTCAAGTTATGGACTTGTTCAGCACGCGATTCGATATGCTGAACGTGATTTTTGGTGAGCATGCCGCGGGTGCACTGAAAATATATTTTAGTTTATTCCACGAAAACGTATGTTTTATATACAAAACCTTTTGTTATTTTCTGCAACGAAACCAATGCGTAATAAATATGAAGGTACTTTCGTCAGAACTGTGAAAACTGTTACAGATTTATATTCGTATACGTAACGAAAGGTTTTAAAAATAAACGCAATCAATCGTACAAACAAAGGCTGCATAATGTAAATAGTACGAAAAATTAGTAAGCTCACGCAAGTAATTCGTACTAAGAACGCCGCATTATGTAAATAGTACGAAAAATTAATAAGTTTACGCAAATAATTCGTACAAAGAACGCTGCATAATGTAAATAGTACGAAAAATTAGTAAGCTCACGCAAATAATTCGTACACAGAACGCTGCATAATGTAAATAGTACGAAAAATTAGTATTATACGAAATCAAAAATAAAAGAGAGAAAGATTGATCATCACCGGTTTTTGCCACAACGCGATTCTAGTTCTATCGATTGCGAGAGAGCGACGACGCACGCCTTCCCAACTTAACCCCAGAGACGTACAAATGTTCACGAAAGTTATTTCAATACGAAACCTGAGCTGAGCGGAGGTTATATGTATCGCGGCGGTTCTATCGATGCGAAAGTGAAGTTGTTTCAGAAACGTATAAATGTTCTCTACCTCATCGTGGAAAAGCAACGGATTCGGACCAAGTGTGAGAGAGAAGGAGTGGAACTCACGACCATCTGCTTATCAAAGCGGACTCTGTAACCATGTGGCTACCAGCTCTGTTTATACGAAATCAAAAATCACAGAACACCTTCAAGTAATTACTCGTTGTTATCCACGTTCATACGAAAGTACATTCGTGAATTGGACAAATTATGCGTAAGTTGCAATTCTTTTCGATAACTTGCCATACGAATGTTCTATAAAATCAACAAAAGTGCTGTACACTCTACGAAATCCATGTTTACGGATTGTGCGTGAGTGGAATAACGAAAAAATATTTGCAATGTGGTATATCTTTAATGAGTATTAAATATGAAGGTACATACTTTCGTCAGAACTGTCAAAATGGTTGCAGATCTCTATTCGTATACGTAACGAAAGGTTCAAGAAATGAACGCAATCAATCGTACAAACAAACGCTGCATAATGTAAATAGTACGAAAAATTAGTAAGCTTACGCAATAACATGTACATTATACGAAATCAAAAATAACAGAACACGAAAATTTCGTTTTTTCCCGTTTTTTTTGTTCGTTGTTATCCACGTTCGTATGAAAGTACATTCGTGAATTGTACAAATTATGCGTAAAGTTGCAATTCTATTCGATAACTTGCAGTACGAATGTTCTATACATCCAGCAAAAAAGCTGTACAATATACGAATTTCATGTTTACGAAATGTGCGTGCAGAGAATAACGAAAAAATATTTTCAGTGTGTTTTAGATTACCAATTATACTGAGAATTTTTTTATCACCTAGTCAAAGTTGGATTAATTAGAAATCATTTGTAATACCTACATGTTTTAATCAATAATTTGAACAATATTTGATTACTCACACAAATATTCCGAACAACTATAATGATATGTATACCAGCCTAGCAGGCTCACATTGATTGAAGCGATCAGTTAAATAGCCGCAGTGTGCGGTTCAAATCAAATGTGTTAAAGCTGTACACGATTAGGGAGGAAATTCATCGTTTTATTACATCCAAGGCTGTAAAACGTGATTCTGGAAAAAAAAGCTTGCCGTCGGTCAGTCTGGCCGTTCTGGACCTACCCCAAACTTGCCTGCCCAAATCACTTTTATGATGGAGTTATAAATCGTGAGGTACAGTTTTGTTTCTTTCCGGGGGTCGCTCGAGGAGCAATAACTGTTCAAATCAATGGCCCGAAGTTCCACTTTAATTTATGGTTTGGATCTCTTAATGTATATTGAAGTCCGATTTTTTTTCACAAATAGATAGCTATCTCGGTAGGTAAGGTAAGCTCGTGCACGATTTAGCCGTCTCGCACTTAACTGACACAAGTATGGGCGCTCCTGCAGAGGCAAAAGCATCTGTTAACAAATAATACGGTTGGAATTTCTTTCAACAAACAAGATAAGCTCACAAGCGCTTGTCCGTGGCTTCAATGAAATCGACTTTACGGTTTAATTACGCGGGCACGTTTGTGCGACTATTGACACTTATATATCACTGCAGCAGTCCGGACTCGTTTAAAGCTCTAGTAAGTCAATTGAGGTTGTAAATCTTTGAACAAGTGAGAATAGCCAGATAGAAAAATGACACGATTTCGTGCTAAATAAAAATTTACCAGAATGTTAAAAAATGCATGGGAAACTTACTAAGAAGAATATTTGTTTTATCCTTAAGCATTGCTACTTATCAACTGTTTGCACCAGCTCAATGGTATTTTCCCAAGAGTAATGAAGCACTCAAATGTTTGCCGAGCTCTTTTGCGCTGAATGTCGGGATTACTGGCGGTGGCGATTGTAGCGAGCCAATATTCGACCGTCGGAGAAACAATGACTGTCAGTAGTATTGATAAGCAACCTTGATATTCACATAGGAGACTATACAGAATACCACCAATGTTGACACTCACTGAGTTGACGTTTCGAAAAAAATACTTTTGGGATCTGGTTTTACTTTCAAACCAAAATTAGGAACCAAATTGACATGAAAGGAGTCATCCACATGTTACGTAAGAATTTTTTTTCGAAATTTTCATTTCATTTCTCTCCCCAAAATAAGGCAAAAAAAGAGAAAACAATTATGTGAAGGGTGTATCTTTAAGCAACTTCTTCCAACCAACGAGATCACCGAGAATTCGACCAACAAGATAGCGTCACATAAAATATGACACAAAACCGCTTCCAGTTGGTAGAGTGATCATATCAAGTTGCGAGAATTCGGCTATAAGGGGTGTCCAACACCAAACTACTTCTTGCAGGAACATAAAATATAAATCTATTTCAACCAGTTAGGCACAGCAAAGAGCCTTTCAGCTTGCAGCATGTACCGTGCGCTGTGACATTGCCCTTCCTCAGATCAATCTACTTGACCCTGGTGTGTACTTTCAACTCGACGTTGATCGTTGTAAGTGAGAAATAGCAACTGCCGCACAGAGCCACTAGCCGAACTTGTTCTGACCGAGGCGTGTTAGATCGTAAAGCTAGAAAATATGGACACATTTTCGATGGTTTGATCGAACTCGGTTTCAATTAGCATCACCGGTGGAATGAAACACACTTTATCGCAGTGCTTCATGCCATCAAAGATGCAATTATGAGTGCATCAGTTTCACGAGTCTGTCATTATTAATCATACTCACAGTAGGTAAGTGGAATTCATTAATCTGACTCTTCCATGCCGTTCCACAAGCCAAACTTAGCGTAGGTATGTTGAGGTATTCAAACAAACTGAACGCAGGGTGTAACATTGGCCTTTATCTGTCAGATTGGGCTCACCCAAGCCTTTTTTCGTTCTGATTAACGGCGGGCTCTCTTGTGCGAATGATCACCGACATTCATGGTCGTTTCGCGGTTTCGTGGTTAATTGCCTTTTGAAAGTGCATAATTAAAAATAGGTTAACATGATTACATACCAGGTGTTAAGTTGTGACAGATTGACTGATTTCATTTCGAATGTTACACGCCCTCAAAAAGTACCGTATTCAAAATGTTCTGATACAATTTGATGATAGCCAGATTTTCCCACACAATTCGATATGTCCTCCCTCGACAAAAGAGATCAAAGAAGACCGAATTTGTTAAAAGTGCTCATGAATTGATTATTATCTAAAAACTACAACCGTGAATATCTCTTGCATGAAAATCGTCAATGAACAATAAAACCAGACTAGAGGAGAGGTCATTTGAAGCCGAAAAAGAAGAGCTCTAACTGGATCTCTCATATGTTCAACATTGTAACTGAGTTCGGTTGTGAATCATCCGTCCGTCGCGTGAGATTGTCTCACTCAACATAAATCATGCAGCATAATGTAGATGTGGGTCATTGAAGTACAAGCAAAAAAAAACACCTTTCAATGGATCTTCAGAGGCTTGGTGTGAATAATTTGTCGTTGATGTACGAACAAACTTTTTCACATTGCAATAAAATGACTACCACGCTGTGACATAAACGTTTGCAAAATTGCTTCCAGAGTTATGATCGTGTGCAGAATTAAGGTCTGGGAGGTCACGGCGTGTAAAAAGAGCAACTTTATTTTAAAGAAATGGGCATCGCCAAAATCTTCACCATTTGAAAATATAGCTTTTTACCTTTCATTTGGGACCCTCCGCAAAATCATCCATCGCGGGCTTTCGAACAACTTTTTTTTTCATTAAAAAATATTCTGACAGCAGAGCGTTTAACTACCGAGAGGATATTACGGTGCTACAAATAAAAAAAAATGCAAGAACTTTTGAAGTGACGCAGTGAAGGTTGTAAGTTTAGTTGTGTGCAACTTTCGCTAATACTAGAATTTTTCCAAACAACCCTAAACATTGAAATTATGGTCAATATGCCGGTTTTTTTCACCTCAGCGCATGAAAATTATTTTTAACTCATTTGTTTTCCAACCGATTTTGAATGTTTTAGCCGTTTTGGAAAGGGGAAAAATACAGTTTTCAAAATATATACAGGTTTGCACTAACTTCATTAAAATATGTTGAGTTATTCGAGTGTAAATCTAATTTTTTAAACTTCTCCACGCAAATTTTCAACTTTACTTGAAATTTGTCAGTTATTTTTGTAAGAAATGTACTACAAGCACACAAACACTTTGAAACTATAATAAATTATGAATCAAATAGAAGCTGTTGTATGAAAATCGGCAGATACCGTGGAATGGGGTGAAATTGATCACCTGGAAATTTGTGAAAAAAAAAAATACTAATTAAAAGATACTGATCTTACAAAACTAGGCAATGTTTACGAGTCCTAAAATGCAGCTTTTGAAAGATTCACATACCTGTCCAAGTTAACCCTTGCATGCCCGGCACAATTTAACATATTTTCGAAAAATTATTCTAACTCAGTCAAAACTCAATCGAATTTGATCGAACAAGTTCCTAAATTACAAAAAAAGTATTGAATTTATTTGAAGTAATCTTAATTAGGGATTAATAGAGAAGTAACTAAAGTTTGATAAAAGTTCAAAAAATATAATTTTCAACAATAATTTTTCCATACCATCAAGGTAATACTGATGAATTCACAGGAAACTTCAGAGCTACAGTTTGCAACAAACCGAATTGGAATCGATCTAAGAGCAAATTTAGCAAACTATAGCTCGTGAACCAAAATGACCTAACTTTAACCTGAAATATCGTTATTTTCGTTTCCAAACTACCTGTGATTGATATTTTTCTGTCCAGAAATCATCATTTATCATAAACATTTCCAATAGAATGTATGGATTTCAGGGGTGATCAATTTCACCCCGATTTATCTCATATTACCTCATTGAATTCTCGAATTTATTTCATGAGTTTCACGACAGAAATTTTACAAATAGCCATATGGGTTTTCTAGAGCACATACCAGTACTTGTTTTAAATATATACTATTTTGGGAAAAATGTACATGAAGCTAGTTAATTGGAAAATATTATTGAAATTGATCAATTTCACCCCGTTCCATGGTACTTGGTGGTACAAGGGTAGGTTGTAGCTCTAGTCGTGTGTTACTTACGCACGAACCTGAAGCTTTTCAAATACCCTTAAAATTTGAAGTTATTGTCAAAACTCCGCCTTTGAACTGTGGTTCACATTTTTATTTTCAACTCTGTCATTTTTCCATCAATCTTTTATATATAGATCGTTTTGGAAAGGGAACATCTATAAATGACGTAGCTTTTTTAGCCCCCCCCCCATAGTAGCAGTTTTCTTAGTTTCATATTTGCTACGTAGCTTGGCTTGACCCCCCCATTTTCCTCCCGTCACATTTCGTCACAAAACTGCAAACCCCCACTTCCCCCTCGAATGCGACGTCATTTATAAATGTTCCCAAAGGCGAAAAATAGGGCTTTCAAAATGTATAGATAGATCTATAGATTTCACTCAGGTGTACATGCAATAAGTAGTTTTAAAAAAATTAAAATATATTATGTTTTTTTTTTTAATTTGAGAACAAATTTTCACACATTTTCATAAAAATGTACTTTAAATGCTCTATAATTTGTTACAATCTACACAAGGTGGCATCAGAAGTTGTTGCATTTTCTTCTATTGGTAGCACCGTGGAAAAAAGAGCCCAAATATTATTGTTCGATGAAAGTCAAAAATTCTGATTTCCTTAAAAAACATGTTACTCAGCGAATTATCAGCCGATTTACAAACAAAAGCTTCTATTTTTTATCGAAATTGCATATAGTTTCAAACTGCTATTGTACTTGTAGTACTTTTCTTACAAAAATAACTGACAAATTTCAAGTGAAGTTGTAAATTTTCGTGGAGAAGTCAAAAAACTTGGATTTTCGCTCCAATAACTCAACATATTTTAAAGAAGTTAGTAGAAACCTGTATGTATTTTGAAAACTCTATTTTTCCCTTTCCAAAATGACTAAAACATTCAAAACCGGTTGAAAAACAAATTTATTAAAAATAATTTTCATGCGCTGAGGTAAAAATACCGGCATTTTGACCATAACTTCAAATTTTAGAGTGTTTGGAAAATTTCCATTTTGAGCAAAAATTGCACTCGTCTAACTTACAACCTTCACTGTGTCGCTTCGAAAGTTCTTGCATTTTTATTTTCATTTGTAGCACCGTACTATCCTCTCGGCAGTTAGACTCTTCGCTGTCAAAATACTTTTTAATGAAAAAAAAAAATGGTTCGAAAGCCCGCGATGGATGATTTTCCTGAGGGTCCCAAATGAAAGGTAAAAAGCTATATTTTCAAATAGTAAAGATTTTGGCGATGCCCATTTTTTTAAAATAAAGTTGTTCTAGAATACACGCCGTGGAGGTAGGTGTTTAGTCAAGGTAAATGATACGAACATAAGCATAAGGTTAAGTGCAGTTATTTGATTTTTTGAGTTAAGGTGAAAGTCTGTGCTTGAATTCTGCCCAGATATTTCAAGATATTTTTTTCTTGTGTGAACAAAAAAAAAAAGATATTTTTTTCGAAAATCATCAAAACTACGCGTGTAAAACTTTGATCGATTGTTTGCACCGCTGGCGCCTGCATGAAGTTGCAATTAGAGTCCTATTTATTAGGTGTAAGCTGAGATTGTAACGCTTGAAATCGTCAAGTGAAAAGAAATCTAACCTCAAAATTGTATAGAAAAAAGACACCGTCCAGTTTCACTTTAAGCAAAAAAGCAACCGAACTGCAATTCAAGTTATGTCCTGCTATCCAAAGACGAGCAATTTATAAACCATTACTTTCCCAATAATGCTAAGTTACTAGTTTTGAATTATCAGCGTTTACACGTTCCTTGTCAAAGTTTCCTAATCATCAGTTGTGAATTTTCACAGATTTTTGGTGCCCACCTCGGAAATTTTTGAATGATTCTGCAGGTTAATGCGGTTAAGTACCTTTTAACCTTCGAACTATTTGGCTATGAGAGGTCCAAAACCATTACGAATATTACAATATCTGCAAAATGAAATTATGATCTTTATTATTCTGTTTATCAAAGTCCATAGCAAGATTAAGTCATTGGCGCTAAAAATTCACATACAAACTGCACTATTACAGTACAGAATACTGACTGCTAGTGCATTGCTAGCTTAAGATTTTCCTAAGAACGACGAATTCAACCTAGCAACTATAATAAAAGTTTTATAAAAATAACAAATACTACAATCTATACCACCCTAGAGGTTGTATGAAATGGTGACGTCGAACAAATATCATATATTGATTTTAACTCATGTTTAACATATTTCACTACGCCACGGTGTATAGTGTATCTCCAACAGTTATAAGGGCTTCACTTGCTATCGTGTTAAAAACAAGAATGAAGTTGAATTTTCTACACGCAGTCTTTTGTATCGAGTTGAGCGTAGATTTTTGCAATGTAGGCGGGGCGACGCAGACTCTAGAATGAGAAATGAATCAAAACACTTTGCTGAGTCAAAATATGTAGGCAGTAGATTTTGTTCCGTCCATGATATGGTTATCCGTGCTAGGGAGGCAAGGCAATAGCGAGGAAAGTGTATGGGAAAGCTCAACCATGATACTTTTCACCTATTTTCACCATTAGGCAGTGGAACAACAATGTTAAACATAACATTAAACAATTATCACACACTTTATCTATACACTGACACATAGATGACTAAGATGCATTAAGTCATTCGCTTACTATAATCGTTTGAAATCTGATGCAAATGCAACATTTTCCAGTTTCATTTTCAATTTCACAAAATGTACTCTAGAATAGAAAACTAAGACGTAGTCCTACGTCAAATAATGGTACTCCGCATCCCAATTTGTTTACTGATAAGTTTGAATTTGTAAAACATGCAAAAATGCAAAAAAAATCTCATACACGAGGAAACTTGATCCTTCATTTGGGTACACTTGAACCACTTTTTGAAAAACATCTTGTTTTATGGCTTATGTTGATAACAAGTTTAAGGAGTCATTCATTAATTATGTAAACACTCAAGCGTCATTCAATCTCCACATGGACTTATTCATGTAAAACTTATCGTCGAGGATGAATTATCAGATAAAGTTACAAATAGTTCATAAATAAAATTCGAAGACAATTTATTGGCTAAATAAATGTTAAAAAAAGTATTGTCAAGTTGTCAAAAAAATTAAAGGTATGACGTGCCGTTCTTTATCTGGTTGCCTTGAATTCTTGCATGACTTTTACTCGAACCGGAGTGTCCGTCAGGATTTGAGTCTCGCCACACGTTCTACTTTTCCTGGTATTTTTGCAGGGAGAAGTCTTGGGAAATGGTCTGTTTTTCTCTGGAGTTTAGATTCCACCCTGAACAGGTTTGAGCTAATCTGAGAGTCATTGCTTGATGATCGCAGTTATCATCTGGCCAGGAGCAGAACCTACAGGAACTTGTTGAATCCGGCAATTTGTTTTTCAGAAGCATGGGCGTTTTGATTTCTGGCACACGTCCTTTCTGGACTGCTTAACGACTGCTCAGCGCCTGATCGATGCTCGACACTTGCACTATGAACTAGTGCTTCGACGTTCGATGAAGGCTCATTGCTTGCTGGTTTCGGTTCCGGTCCGTCAGTTACGAATGAATAGAGAAAAATTCTTATGTCCTCATTGGAAGGTTTAATCCCGGTCGTTTCGAAACCACTAACGATGTCATCCACAGTAAAAGTTTTTTTGAGTGCCTTACCAAAACACACCGACACTTGATAAATAGTCAGAGTTTTTCTTGATTCTGACCCATCCGATCGTCAACCGCACGGTTGCAATGTATGTTTTGAGCGTTTGTTTGTCGTGATTATCCATGACCAATAGGCACGCTTTATCATTCGAGCACTTGGTGTGCTTCACGAAATACTCGAGGAATCTCACAAAATTTTCTCTGTAGGAACTGTAGTTACCCCTGTTTCATTCAAAATTATATCGTGCCTCAATTGATTTCAAATTGTTGAACAACTTGCCAGCATTATAGGTAGGTACCTGTTGAAGCTAGTAGCACGACTCAGACTGGTTGCCTGCGCTTTTCGTACCAACAGGCACTTTTTTTCTGTGTGGACTCATCACTGCGATCAGAGACATTTGATCTATTGTGATATTGCTCAGGTGTTTTATGTACTCCGCACTTCATATTATTGGCAGTATCACTATTGAAGTAAATGATACGCTTTTTCATTTATTTCGTGCTTTTGTGTGAGAGTTTACCCTTTCGTTTCAAGCTTACTGTTCTAGTACAGGCTCGGTATACTTTCTATCATACCAATATCGTCAAATTACAATTACCTGAAGTGAGACTATACCTGACGTTCCTCTCTGGCCAGGTTAATTCTAACAGGCACTTCTGGCGGCGCATAAATCCGCACTACCACCCAAACGATGCACTGCTAACCCATTTCTTGAGGATAGGTTTAACATCAGCAACGGAAAACTGACAAATACCGCCAAGAGGACTTGGGCCATAGTTGAGCTTCCTGGTATTTTCTCCTCTTCAGCTGACAATGGTCTAGATGATGATCCATAGTCCGTTTCGTACTCGATCAACTTGTCGGAAGCTTTCTGTTTCCGGGAATACCACTTGAGTGTCATCACTGGTAAACCGAACTGCCGGGCGATCGTTTTAATTTGTTGACCATCAAGCACAGCGGTTACAGATTTTTAAGGCAAGTGCGGTAGAACCATCTTTTGGTTTGTTGGTACGTATTCATGATGGAAAGATCAATAATTCATTATGTTTTAACAGTTTTACACAGATTTTCGACTGGAAACATTCACCAGTCGACAAACGGTCGCGAGTTTTTGTTGTTTTGATAGCGATACGTGTACAACTGTCAAACTTGCGATGCAGGGTTGCCAGTTGTGCTGTGTTTAAGAATAATTTTTGTTTTACTGCATGCAGCAGTGATGATTTTCGACAATACTCTTCTGACAACATTCGCTTTGATTGTAGCAGTGTATAATTTAATATATTTGTTGATATTTGTTGATTTCGGCACAAAGGGATCATGTTTCCACGAATTTGAGGGATCAAGTCTACCCAAAAGAACTCTTTTAGCAAACTTATTCTTTAAATAGTTTTCTATAAGAAATCAGTTCGAATATCGCCAGTTCTTTCAATTTACATTTTTATCAATCTTATATTTATTAAAATCATATTTAAGGGCTGATCGTAGATGGTTTACACAGGATCCCAAATTTGAAAAAAAAATCCTCCGAAGGTGCTTGGATTCGATTTCTTTCAAATCTAGTATATTTCAGATCCTGTGTTTTCTATCCTATTTATTTTTTGTTTTATGAAGAATTGCTCATTTCTCTAATATATTTGACCATCACATTGCATTTCGCCTGTGAAATACTATTAAAGGATCAACTCAAAGGATGAACTGTTTACTGTACAGGACAACCCTCCTAGCGCTATGATTCTACCGACATTCATCCGAGCCGAGACTCGAATCTACGACGACTGGCATGTCAAATCTGCATTGCACCTCGAGATCAGTCGGGAGGTTTTTTCAAATATTTTGGGATTGTTTCTAAACACAACAATCATAGAGCTCGTCATTATTATCAAAATGTACCTATCTGTTGCTCTACATGTGAGGCACAAGTTAGCATCGCACAGAGCAAATGTTTGTTTGGGTAGACAATACTTTTTTTCTAGAAAAGAATTGCTTATTGCTTATAGAGTAACAATTACATTCTTACTGCATATTCACCTCTAGTTGTCACAGACAAAAAAATTGCTCGTCGTCTGAGAGTTTGATCTATCCAAAATTTTCTTTTCCGTGCGCACGGCTACGGTTTAGCGTTTAAGTAGCAAGGAGACTTTAGAAGATGTATAAAAAAGTTCATTCTGCCGTATTCGGTTAACATCCACCGATTAGCGGTAGTTGCTCATGACACGTATTCGAACGTTACATTTAACCACATTACGAACTTTCCTCAGGTGTGGGCTTGGCTCGATTGGGGGGTTAAACAACTTGTTCCACTCCTGGCGTCAGTCCTCCCAGTTACCTGTCCGTGTGTGTTGCATAATCCCCCCGAGGTTGGCAAGTAATACACATTGTAACCTTGACATCTCGCTGCACGGACTTGTGGTTCACGAACTGTAAAGCTGACTTTCTGACACAACGGAGCATTGCCGTGCATTGATCGTGCCACAGAATCAACCACTTTTGGTGCACATAGGTACCTACATGTGCATGTGAAGCCGGATCGGTCGGCCGCTGGTAATTATTTATACAATTCGCCATTCCTCCGCTCCGATCCACAGAGAGTGCGCGCGAATTCGACCGAAAGCCAGTACCATTAACGTGACTGATCTGCACTCCTGCCCCGGAGCCAAAGTGAGAGGAGACAGTTTGGAACCAGCGCTGTCACAACCGGCCTAGACAGGCAAGATAAATGGTTGCAAGGATTTGGTCACATTAATTGCAATCAATTTAAATTTGGCAACCAGCGCGGTCTCGGAAGATATGTAGTTTTTGATTGAGTTTTTGTGTGCCAAATGTGTAGAGGTCTTAATCTCGAAATTTTCAAATTGGGCTGACTTTGAACATGAGGAGAAAAAAAAAGTTAATGCTTAGAGGGAAAGTTAAAAACATGGTTAAAGTCATTGCTCGTTTGAGCTAGCCGACCTTTTTTGAATTGAAGCGGATTACTTAAAAATATGTGTTGCTAACTATCTTGCACTTACTAAATTAGTAAAATTACAGATATTAAAAATATGACAGTTTTTGTCTCAATAACGCTTCAGCAAGTTATACTGAGTTTCATCTGCATCACACCCATAAATATCTCTATTTTTCTCCTGTTGTTGCTGTTCATCCATTGCCATTAATCTGCAAGGCACATTCTAATGCACGTAATAGTAATTGGGAAGGTACGGCAGACCGCGAGCTACTCTGCAACTTTGTTCCCACACTCTTGAAAAGCGCATGGAAACACATGTCAAGCTAAATCGAAAATGATTTATTTGCACGGGCTCAACTTAAACTCGTTCAGCCCGTCGTTGGATTGCGCTGCCGAGGGGCTCATGTTGGCCTTTCGGGATGAATGAAAAACGAATGAATGAACCGCAAAGTGAGTCAGCGTGAGCGAACGTGGATTGCAGGGCCAGGGAGCATGCGAAGTGACAGTAAGGTGAGGCGCGGTGTCACCCCGAACGTGGTTGGCACCTCACGAAAACATAATAATAATAAGCCAGTGTTGAGGAGAGTAGCAGAGCAAATAAAAAATTAAGTTATCAGGCAGTACAAATCTGCACTGCTGCACCGGTTTGTCCGCACCGACACATGCAGAGGGCCATGCACGCGGGGTAAAGCGAACCTGTTGATGGTCTGTACTTGGAGTGGAGCTCAGTACCAACTGACCGTAAACATCGGCAGTGATAGCAGCATGTATTTGAAAGAGACCGGACGGACTTGGTGATCGTTCAGGGTCAGCGAACAGTCGCATGAATAGTGACTTTGGATCACAAGACGCTCTGTACGAAATGGTGCCGATTGGTGTTTATGGTCTGTGTGCGGTCGGGCAGGGATATATTAATGATGCACATTATCGGTGCGGAAAAAGTACCGGCTGAATGAGATTTTCTTCAAAGGATGCAGAGCAAAATAAACATCCTGTTGTTGTCTACAAGGCGAAGCAGTTTTATGGCTGTTGTATTATGCAAACACCATTTAGAATATTGAGAATACGTCATGTTTCCATTTAATTCTACTACAAAGCTTTTGTAGTAGAATCAAATGGAAACATAACCTATTCTCAATATTCAATTCCAATCTACTAAGACGCTCAAAAAGAAATTTATTTGACTATTTAGAATATTTTTCAAATTTACTTTCAAATTTTTTTAGCTACCAATTCTTCTTTTGAGTATTTAAATATTGATTGGAGAAGGATCAATTATGAAACTTTTTTCGAGTTTTCAGTTTGAAATGAGTCTTGGAAATTGAGAAAAACTGAAAGTATTGACGTATCTGTTGAGGGCGTAATGTGGTATGTGAAGGTCTGTCAGATAGTTACTTGTGGTTAGGAGCCAACATTTTAGTAGAATGTGTTTTTTTGCATGATCAGGCATTACAGTGCAGCAGGGAAAACTTCATTTTCAGTCTTGAACCCGAACCCGACCCGGGCCCGAAATTTGTATTTTTTGTAAAACCCGAATCCAAGGTACATTGCATCCGCCAGATCGATAGGTACCCCTATATTAACCCGCATAGTTAACGGGTACTGGCCGTGGCGATAGCAGCTTTAGGACTGGCTGTGCGTCTTCTTCTACGTTTCGCACTCATGTGGTAGGAACGTAACAACGAGAAACACGTAGGATGAATGTGGACTAGAACCGATTTCAAAGTATACTCCCGAATCACGCGAATGTAAGTGGACGAATGAATGATCATGTGATGAAATAACCCCCCCCCATCTCATATACCTGCAGAGAGGATTAACGCGACAAGTGGGCGGGGCACGCACACAGTATTATGGAAGAATGTAAAAAGGGTTGGGCTGCGCTGCGCTTTGTTTTTTTTTAGGTATAAAGACGCGCGCGGAGTGCATTAGTTTTTCGTCGGCACCAAGGACACAAGTGGGCCACAGACAAGCGGTAGAGCAGCCAAGCTTAGTTTCCCGTGGTATTCCTGTTACCGGAAAAGCTAACCCAGTATATTAGGTCCGAAACTACAACTATTACGAAATATACTAGCTTAGAGTGATTTGTTTCGTTCCTGCTGCCAAGTACAAATTACAAGTGGCCTTTCTCAAACTGATAAATGATTGATAAATAAGTTCAAAAAGTGCCATTGGTGTATCATTATATAAAAACAATATAAACACAGTATAAAGATGAAGACGAGGAAATCGTGGGGAAATTGAAACATTTTCGATAGTTGTTTTTCCCGTCTGCGGTCAAAAAATGAACACTAGGAAGAAAAGCGAGATTTAAAAGCTTCAATCACTATTAGACACGCTCTAGCGATTGGCAGAAAAATAATAACTACTTCAAATATATAATTTTGATGCACTAATAAACAAGGCACCGTCCGGAATGCTGCAAAAACCATACAAACATAGAACCGTCGCCTGCTTCGCTGCGGCAAGTCTGCTTGCTATTGGTCGATCCAGATTTCAGTAAATCATCATGTTGCTACAGTGATCAAATGAACAATAAAGCAACAACAATTTTATATGTGACTAGTGACAGTTATACTTCCGGTGAGCTAACAAAGCAACAACTACAGCAACACATCGTTTACAAAGTCAAATCGTTTATATACTTTAGTGCCGGTTGGGGAAATGCTTGAATTGCATCACTGCGGGCACACGATTGGTTGAACTATAATCAAATTGGCTATAAATTTTACCCTCTTTGCTATGAAAAAATGTTCCAAAAATCATTTTCATAAACTAAACAAGTAAACTAAACTAATCCAACGAGGTATGACTAAAATCCGTTCAGTAGTAACAAAGTTGCAAGCGTTTGAAATCTTTCATTTTGCCGTTTCAATCTATTTTCGATATTTCGGAATGGCATCCTATTAAAGTAAAATCTATTCTGCGTCAGAAATGAGCTTTAAAACTCATTCTAAGCAACCTAATAGCGAGTTTTTTTTTCAATTTTCAAAACCCTTCTTTATTCGCTTTATTTTGACTCAGCATCAACCTGGCGTGCTGTCCGAAGCGCAACGCAAAATTTGTCCATTTGCCCACCACCGCACGTGCTTAGGTCCCCGTGGCTCTGTGGTTAGCGATGTCGGTCGGCTAGCTCTTCCACACGGTTGTGATATCGGGTTCGATTCCCGATCGAGTCGAGGATCTTTTCGAGCTGGAAATTTTCTCGACTTAGCACTGGGGCACGGTGTATCGTTGTACTTATCCTACACATACAAAATGTGCCAAAACAATATCGATAACGAATTCTCTCAACTAATCTAGTTGATTGAGACCGCTATTAGCCCCAAAGCTAAGCGTGCGATAGTTCGTAAACAACTATCTGGCACTATCTTCCGCGATATCATTTCTTTAATTCTGAATAGATTTGCACTGACCCAGTGGAAAGAAGAAATTCCCTATAAAAAGGATGTTGGGAATACAGTAGGGAGGAATTTGAGTGAGATAACCTTTAAGATCATATATGTATAGTTTTAAACTTCTCTGAGCTGTGCTTTTTCAAAAATTCTCCATAACCATCAATTATGTAACTAAGAGACTCAGCAACATACATTAAAAACCATCATTTTATATGAAACCATAGAATTACCTTGAAATTATTTTAATATAATATTGTAAAAAACAGAAAAATTCGAAAGACACAGAAAATACACAAATAACTCTGATCTTTATTTCTTCTGCAACATGATGTACTTCTATACTGCAACATCCAAGCACAAAGGAAGTAGAACGCCAGTTAATAGAGTGATCTTAAACTATTCTGCGGAGATCAATGACTTGGTAACAAATAAAGATGACTTGCAGATAGTTGGCAATCAAACCTGGAATAACGTGTCCTAAAGATCAAGGACTTAAGTGGGCATCAAACAAGTATGATTTGCAAAAGAAATAAATGTCGAGACTAACGTGTTGTCCTGTCAAAGTGAACTTAGCGATAAGAGAAATTAAACCAGTTATAGGATTTCGGCTTGACTTCGGCTTCGGCTTGAAGCATGTGAGGGAGTAGCAAAAAAAACGAAATCTCCTCCTGAATAACGTAAACAACCTGTTCCACCTGAACGCTGTCACACCGCGGAAGTTTGGGATTTCCCCAGGTTGTTTACTCGAGCGGCTCACCAGCACACAGGTGACGCAGAATGTTATAAATCAGTACAAAACAGTAACATAGACTTGTATAAAATTTGATCATGGTTCTCACAAATTTTGGTTATAAACTAGAAACTAAATTTCTTGAACTTAACACGAAACATACTGGAAAGGATATTTTTCCGACAAAAACAAACCATCAATCTCTTTAGGTATTTGAAGCTGTTTTTGCCAAAAACACAACTGGCGGAAGTAGTTAAAATAGCTGCTCTAAAAATTCCAGTAAAAACAACACATGAACTTGAACTCCTCGTTATGATCATCGCAGCCGGCGTAGTTGGAGCCCTTCGACGCAACGTGCCAGCTTATAATTAGACAAATCAACACCAAATCTTCCAATATCCGCTCATTATTAAACTTTAGAAGACGAAAAAAAACAGACATACAACAGACACAACCGATGTCTACTTAAGCTGACGCTTTAAGCGTGGCACACTTCCAATTTAGTGCTAAAGAGTTAACTTTTAAATTGACCGATCATAATGGAAAACTGGATGTGATATTATGGTGCGCAGAGCCTCAACGGGTCATCCATCGGCGCTCAATGAAAAATGTGAATCATCAGCTAGACAATGACTCAGAAAGGCAGTGGTGAGTGGAACTTTTTTTGTGCGCTGTTTCTACTCATCCGACCTAGTTGCGGTTGGTTGCTGTGTACGGCGCCGCCGCACCGTGACTTGGGGTACCTCAGAATTTGTGGCTGAAATATGAAAGGACTTCTTCACGTGCTACCCTTTACGCTGTACAGGTTGTACTAGTTCAGCTGAAGGAAGAATCCCAAGCAAAATTATACTTACTCACGACTGTTCGACCATCAATTATAACCAAACTGAGCTGCTCTTAATCTAGTAAAATACCAAGCTGTTAGAAAAGCTAGCTTGCAAATGGTCCAAGGACTCTTATCTCGTGACGTACGTACGATGCGATGCGTACGATTGCCTGCCGGTCGCATAACTCTTGCTTCCAGTGCACATTTATCAAGATCGTAAAAGGTTCACATGGTTAAAATAATTTAATTACGTTCACGCCTGCGTTTGACCGCGTATCTCCGGCCCTAATCACATTTGGCGCGTACTTCTGAGGTTTTGAGAGCGCTATCTTGTTTGCTGATGGCGTGCTATACGTCGTGCAGCTAAACTGTGTCCGCTCCCGATGGCTATCTGCGTCAACCGCGCAAGTTCAAGCTGAAGAACAATTTTGTGGTTGCCACCCCTGGCATTCATTACCGCACGGTTTGTTTAATCCGATCACACGCTAAAAGGAATCGCTTTGATACGTTTATTCGATTGGATAGCTCTGGTGGCGTTTAGTTTGAAAATTGTAAATATATAGAATAATAGGTGAAATTTAAAGCCACTTCCAGAAAAAAATTATTTTACGTTTACTCAGGTTATCTTCCTTGTTCTTCAATCTATCAATTATGAACCTCGTCGGGTAGACATCGAATATACAAACATTGACTAATTAACAATTGGATGATGAAGTACCGATAGACAGCTTACAACTATGGGCCGTGAGTATCGAGTTAGTGTCATGCGCGATAATGCGTCAAAGTCAGCATGTACGGATCGGCCCCAGCGGAAATAGCAATTTTTGTTCGATTGCCACACGCGATATGGCATGCGCTTTGTCGCCGTTAGAATGTTTTTAATTATCGATACACAATTTTTCACTTCATACGGCCGATAGTATCTAAAAGAGTGTGTTTTTCGGTACGCTATACATGCGAGACCCTGATAGGGCGAGCAATTATTATCATTGGAATTGAATGTTTCGGACAAACTAATTGATTCTTTGATTCCTAATTTTAAGTTACCCGCGAATGCCAATTAACTAACTTACTCGGGATTTTGTTATGCTCTTGGACACTTTAAATATCAACTTATTTGATATCAAATTCAGCTTTTCCATCTGAGTACATTTTTAATTTGAGTCGATGTGTTATCGACTTTAAATAGACTATAAAATAAATTCAGTTCAGGCTAAAACTATGGTTGAAGATACTTTCGTTGATAAGGATTTTGTCACTAGAAACGGTATTATCAGAAATTTCACCAGAAAGGTTCGTCGCTTGTGGATCGTTGTTATCACGTTACATATTTAAGTTTTCAATTTTTTCATCTGAGAAATTCAGTTATGTGCAGGTATAAAAATTGTGAGAAAACCTTCCATGCTAAAATTTCCATACATACAAGATACTCGCAACACTGTTTTGTTGGATTTCCTGCAAGAACTGTTGCAGGTGTCGGGTGAAAACCCTTGAATCATGGTGTTTTGATAGGTCATTAGCCAATATAGGGTGAAGCAATAACAATAATAGTATTTCAATGGGGTATGACTCTATGACAGCACTTTTTTCAGCCAGGCATTAACAATTTTAATTGACTCACAGAGTCAGCAATGAGGTTTTATATGAATATGGGTCTCTAGAACACAAGCGGTGATGCGTTATGGTGCGTTTTGCGTTTTTTTTGCGCCAAGCACTTCTCTGACAGCTGACGGCAAAATGAACGCAGTTAAACTGCGAACCTGTCTGTCGCTAACAATACCACCGATTGATTGGGCGAAGGTGAATTCGCACTTGTTCCCAATCTGGTTTGCACTGAGTGTGGTTATTATATTAGCAGCCGAGTACAGAAAAAAAGTGCGAACCATATGGTTGACCGAAGAGGCTAATCATACCGCTGTGGGACAAAGTGTTTGTAATTATTTGTATTAGTTTTTTTTACCACAGTGATTACAGCTTTCAAATATTTAGGTTGTGAGGAATAGAAATAGGCAAATAATTGTTGGTTGGTATCTTGGTCAAGGCTAGAGATGTAGTGAATTCCATCTGATCAAATGTACAACACAAGCTAATCAGCATGGTATAAACTTTTACTAATTAAACCAATTAACTTTTACTAACTAAACCAAATGCTCTTTTTTAAGATACGCTCTCAAATGAGAAATAGATTATTGCAATGAACTAGACGATTTCTCCCACGTTTGTAGATTCCGAGAAGGTCAATAATTTTATTGCTTTTTTCTTCATCGTGAACGAATCCTCTAGGCTAATTTATACATCAAACTGTATCGCCTAACAAAAAAAACTCGATGATGAGGTTATGAAAACATGCAATAAATAAACAAAATATTAATGCTCATTAGTTTACTGCTATGAGCAGACAAAAAAATCTGCATTAAATATAAGAAAAAAAACTCGTGCAGCCTCCTGAATAACGACACAAACTAGTTATTTCCAATTCATTTATTCTATAATTGGCATGTTCAGAGCTCTTAATCATCTGCTTTGAGTGGCTGGCCACTACTACCAATACAAAAGAGCAACTTTTCGTGAGTCTTCAGTCCACTGCCTTGCACCCCGGCATTTCAACTAGAATCGGACGCATATTGCGCTGGCATCTCCACAGGCACAGCCACAAAAAAAAGTTTAAAGTTTTACCACTCTCGATACTCTCGAAGCAAGAGCAGTGTCAAGACATCAATTTGGGCATTTTAGCTTAGCAAAGAGCATTGGCACATTGAACTGAGGCACGATTTTTGCATGTAGACTATAGTGGATCATCAGTGATTGACTTTATGTAGGTGCGGAATGAAAACGAAATTTATGCTATGAATTAATGTCATTTTGTGAAATTGTCAAACTACAGCTAAATTAATTGCATTGATTTCAAAGAGATTTGTAATCTGATTCTTGCGCTTTGGGAAACAGTGGCAATAATTGAACCAAGTTGTTATTAAGTATCAATGCTTAAACTAAATATCTAACTTAAACTGTACAATACTTCTTAGTGAATTATTGCAGCCATAGCAAAATTTTCAGTTGAGATTTGTTAACGCTTGAAGGAATTTTCAAATTTTCACGCTGTTAGCAATCGCAGATGGTTTTTTCATATCAACTACCGGAGAAAACGCACACAATTTGTATTATTAGAAAAAAACTGGTGTTCTAAACAATCCACTCAACAACGAATATTTTGGATCAATTAAGACTTACTAAGCACTAATAAATCTCTGGTATTTGAAGCTCTTTTTTATCTTAATATGTTCCGGTTATATCCTCACCTTACCAAACAGTCTCAAGCCGTAATGTGGCCCTTGATGTACGAAAGAGTCGTATCCACTCCATTCGGTCCATGGCTGCAGTTCGCCAGCTCTGCAGTCTGTGTCAGGTTCGCAGGTCGTCTTTCACCTGATCGATCCACCTTGCCCGCTGTGCATTGCTCCGTCTCGTTCATGACAGATTAGTTCCAAGGACCATGTTTACCGGGCAGTCGTCGGCATCCTTACGACATGCGCAGCCCTTCGCAACCTGCCAATCTGAGCGGTGTGAACGAGAGATCACAGCTCCCCAAGCAGTTCCTGCAGGACGTGGTTCATTCGCCTTCCCTACGTTTCGTTCTCCATTTGCAGTCCACCAAAGCTGGTACGAAACACCTTCCGCTCGAAGACCGCAAGGGCGCAAGGATCGTCCATAAGCATAGTGTATGTCTCATGGCTGGTCTGATCAATGTCCTGTAGATATTCAACTTGGTGCGGTAGTGAATTCTACTCGATCGGAGTGTCCTCCGGAGACTAAAGTATGCGCGATTACCGATAAATTTCCGAGGTTAGAGATGAGCACTGTCTTCTCTTGAACCTCTTCCGAGTTTCGAAGGTGCTCGAAGGTGCCTTTGATGCTTCTACCACACACGTCGTGTATTATCTGCCATAGATAGTCTCGATCGATTGTGTCGTGTTCCGATTTGAAGTCGATGAATAGATGGTGTGTGGGCACGCTGTATTCGCAGAATTACTGCATAACTTGCCGAAACGCAAGTATCTGCTACGCGGTGCCGCGGGCTCCCATGAATCTTGCCAGGTAGTACCCCAAGAGCTGCTTCGCAGATGGTGATAGTCGACGACAGAGTATTTGGGAGGGTACCTTGCATGGACGTTCAGCAGAGTGATTGCCCGGTACTTGCAACACTCCCTTTTTTGTAGATGGGACACACAGTACCTTCCTTTCAGTCCTTCGGTACTCATTCTTTCTTCCAAATGCTGGTAACGGCACAGTGCATGGCTCTCTAGCAAGTGTTTCTACAGTGTATTTCAACAGCTCGCTGGGAAATTGGTACACTCCAGCAGCTTTATTGTTTTTCAGCCGGCCAATCTTCTCCTTTACCTCCAGGAGATCAGAAGCTGCTCATTAGTTTCACGTTCACGTACAGTGATGCAGCATTCCAGCTCTCTTTTTCACCAACGTCCTGCCTATTTGTCCCTTGGACTACCGTTAGGTATTGCATCAGGGGGGGAGGGGGGGACGAGTAGTGCTTAGTGCTCGAGTCACAAAATTTTGATATTAAATCAGACATCTCATTTCTTTCAATGACCGGACTTTCATTGAAAACTGACACCGGTGATACTGAAAGTCGTTTCAACTTGGGACATTAAAAATGCTGTTTTTGTCATTTTTGTTTGCAGTGTCGAAAATTTTCAGCCCTGCCTCGTCGTCTGCAAAGCCCACAATCACCGCTACCGGAGGGAGCTAAAGTTCCAACACACCGTTATACATGATATTCTACAATACCAGGATGGAACCTTGCAGTTCACCAGCGGTGATTAAGACGCATTTCTGACCCTCATAGCAAAGCAAAGCAAAGCCTTGGTGCTACATTCCGAATCGGAACTCGACCTTTTGTTTATTCCTACACAGACTTCGCCACCAACCGTTTAGTTCCAGGACAATTACAAGGCTGGCGCTACCATCCTACTGACACTAACAATTTCTCCTGATCCGATACTCGAACCTGCGACGACTGGCTTGTTAGGCCAGCATGGTTCCTCGAAACCATCTGGGAGATATAACCCCCAAGTAACACACGTTGTTGTAGAATACTTGACGTTACCTATTCCATGACATCTCTATCACCAGAAAAGCACAAAAATTGAAGGCTGCTATAGAACTAGTACCGATACTATATGAAGTATCACATAACTGCATGAAAACAAGCCAACTTGACAGAAGAAAGTGGCAAAATACATCTCGAGTACCAACCTACGGCAATGCGCAAATCTGTTGCTATAACAACTGCTAAACAGCGCATGCGCAAATGTGTTGTTATGCGCAGTGCAACTAGATCGACAATCGTTTTTATCAGTGGCAGTTTTATTTGATTATAAATTGATGACGAAAAATAATACTTAACCTTTTAAAATGAGTTGTATTTTTCGCTTGAATATTAAAATTGTTTCCGCATAGTTTCAACATTATCTGAACATAACATCTAACAAAACTAAAATATGTTGTTAGATATACGATAACAAAAATTGGCGTGATATTGGTTACACTGCAAACGTTTTGTTTATCTTCTGATGGTGCATTTCGACCCGCTTCGGGTAAATATAGAAATCGTACGAATCATTAAAATATTAATTTGATCAAATAATTTTAACGTTGGCTGTTTTTTTTCTTCACCTATCGTTTATTTGACACGGCACAAATACAATTTAATGTTTAACGGCGCCAATTATATCTGATGACTTAAAATCTTTAAGCAAATTTTTTATCCTCGCTGCCGACTACGAGCTGAAATTAAGTCTATCTTAAAACTAGCATATATTTTTCAATTAATGTTTTGTAGTTGAATGGTCGTCTGATGATCGTTGAATGGCCATGAATATGCAGCATGTATGGATTTGTTCTGCTAAGCCACGATGTTATGAGCTGGGACAGGGGCTTGTAATCCTCGGGTCCTGGAAGTATTGTGCGGGGTTCAGTTGCTGGTTATGGTTCGTTGTTGTTGTTCGCTGTTGTTCAAGCCAAGATATCACGAAAGGCCTCGGGTTCTCAGGTCCTGGCGGATTCGCGTGGGGTTCAGTTGATGATTCCAAAATCGAGGTCTATGACGTGTTCTTGCCGTTTTGTTGAATGTGGATGGAAAGGAATGGGACTAGACTGGGGCATGGATGGATTTCAGGAAAATGTATACAAGGGACATGTAGGGTAGGTCACGACTCGCCAAGACATCACGAACAGGAACAGCTGGTCCTCTACCCTCGGCCCGGAGGGAAGTTATTAATTTAGACCTGGCGTCACGGTGTACAGGGCATGACCAAACAACGTGCTCTATGTCGTGATAACCTTCACCACAGGCACAGATACCACTTTCCCCGAGCCCAATACGACATAGATGCGTATCAAATCTATCTATAGGGACATAAGCCGCGACATCACGCAAATGAAATCTCGACCTACATCCAACCCCTTGAACCACGGGCTCGTCGATACCTTGGGGATAATGGAATGTAACCACCTTCCTAGTTCCCCTCTAGTCCAAGAATTTTGCCAACTGATGATCGTATTCTGACGTACAAGTGCGAAAAACTCATTAAAAACAATTGGTCTTTCATAAATTTCACCGTTTGTTGCGCCCACCTTAGCCAGAGAGTCCGCTTTCTCATTACCCGGTATCGAGCAGTGAGAAGGGACCCACGCTAAGGTAATCTGATACGATTTTTCGGATAAAGCACTCAGATGTTCCCGTATTTTCCCCAGGAAATACGGAGAGTGCTTAACATCTTTCATCGATCGGAGAGCCTCAATGGAACTGAGACTGTCCGTAAAGATGAAATAATGGTCCGTGGGCATTTTCCGATAATCCCTAGGGTGTACTGAATTGCAGCTAATTCTGCGACGTAAACAGAAGCAGGATTATCGAGCTTATGGGAGACGGTTAAATTGTTATTGAAGATACCGAAGCCAGTGGACCCATCGAGAAGTGATCCGTCAGTGAAGAACATATTGTCGCAGTTGATATTTCGATATTTATTAGAACAAATTTTGGGGATCTGCTGCACGCGTAAATGATCCGGGATTCCACGAGTTTCTTCTATCATGGATGTATCGAAAAACACAGTAGAATCAGAAGTATTTGATAAGTTGACACGATTTGGAATATTCGAAGAATGGTTAATATTTTGGGACATGTGATTGAAATACAATGTCATAAAACGGGTTTGAGAATTAAATTCGATTAACCTTTCAAAATTTTCAATCACAGGACGGTTCAAAACCTCACATTTGATAAGAATACGAGAAAACAGGCTCCAAAAGCGGTTTTTCAATGGTAGTACTCCAGCTAAGACCTCCAAACTCATCGTATGGGTCGATTGCATGCAACCCAAGGCGATACGCAAACAACGATATTGTATTCGCTCCAGTTTGATCAAATGTGTGTTTGCTGCGGAGCGGAAGCAGAAACACCCGTACTCAATAACAGACAATATCGTTGTTTGGTAAAGCCTTATAAGGTCTCCTGGATGGGCTCCCCACCATTGTCCGGTTATTGTACGAAGAAAATTCACTCTTTGTTGACATTTTTTCATCAGATACCTCACGTGACAACCCCAGGTGCCTTTAGAGTCGAACCAAATACCAAGATATTTGTGTACCAAAACCTGAGAAATCGTTTTACCCATTAATTGTGTTTGAAGCTGAGCAGGTTCATGCTTCCTAGAAAAAACTACTATCTCAGTCTTCTCCGGAGAGAATTCGATACCTAGCTGTAAAGCCCAAGCAGACAAATTGTCCAAGGTATCTTGCAATGGTCCTTGCAAATCGGCAGCTTTGGCCCCTGTAACAGAGATTACACTGTCGTCTGCAAGTTGTCTTATCGTGCATGAATTTGCCAGACATTCGTCGATGTCATTTACATAAAAATTGTAAAGAAGGGGGCTTAAACATGAGCCCTGGGGAAGACCCATGTAGCTAATTCGAAAAGTTGCCAAATCGCCCTGCGTAAAATGCATGTGCTTTTCGGACAACAAATTGTGCAAAATATTGTTCAAAATTGGAGAAAATCCTTGTCGGTGAAGTTTACCCGAAAGAATGTCAATAGAAACGGAATCAAAAGCCCCCTTAATGTCCAAGAACGCAGACGCCATTTGTTCTTTGCGAGCATACGCCAGCTGAATATCTGTTGAAAGCAACGCAAGACAATCATTCGTCCCTTTGGCACGGCGGAAGCCAAATTGAGTATCTGATAGTAGACCATTTGATTCGACCCAATGGTCTAAACGACTGAGTATCATTTTTTCCATCAATTTCCGGATACAGGATAGCATTGCAATCGGCCTATAAGAGTTATGGTCAGAAGCTGGTTTCCCTGGTTTTTGGATGGCAATCACCTTCACCTGCCTCCAATCCTGCGGTACAATGTTTTGCTCCAGGAACTTATTGAACAAGTTCAACAAGCGCCTCTTGGCATTGCCGGGTAGATTCTTCAACAAGTTTAATTTGATTCTATCTAACCCAGGCGCGTTATTGTTACAGGACAGGAGGGCAACCGGAAATTCTGCCATCGTAAAAGGTGATTCTATCGCGTCGTGGCTCGGAGACGCATCGCGAACAATGTTTTGCTCAGGAACAGAGTCCGGACATACTTTCCTGGCAAAATCAAATATCCACCGACTTGAAGACTCCTCGCTTTCGTTGACCGTTACGCGATTCCGCATTCTTCGGGCTGTGTTCCAAAGAGTGCTCATCGATGTCTCCCTCGACGTCTCGTTCACGAACCGACGCCAATATCCGCGTTTCTTTGCTTTAGCCAAGCTTTTAAGCTTGGTATCAAGCTCCGAATACCGTAAATAGTCGCCAGGTATAACTCCCTTCTGGAAGGCCAAAAACGCCTCGGATCTTTGCGTGTAGACATCGGAGCACTCTTGGTCCCACCACGGAGTGGGAGGCCGTTCTTTGATCGTTACGCCGGGATATTTCTTCGTTTGGGCTTGCAACGCGGCGTCGAGAATCAAGCCCGCGAGGAGGTTGTATTCTTCAAGTGGTGGATGATGTTGAATCGACTCGACCGCTTTTGAAATCATTTCCTCGTATAACTTCCAATCGACATTCCGTGTGAGGTCATACGGAATGTCAATTGGTCGCATGCGAGTTGACCCGTTAGTAATTGAAATAAGAATAGGCAAATGGTCGCTACCGTGAGGATCGAGGATTACCTTCCATGTGCTATCCAACCGTAGCGACGTTGAACATAATGATAGATTCAAAGCGCTTGGGCGCGCTGGAGGTTTCGGGATACGTGTCATTTCACCGTTGTTCAAAATAGTCATGTCGAAGTCATCGCAAAGGTTATAGATTAAAGAGGAGCGGTTATCATTGTAAGGGGAACCCCAAGCCACACCATGAGAGTTGAAGTCTCCCAAAATCAAACGTGGCGAGGGAAGAAGTTCTATTAAATCAAAGAGCAACCGTTGCCCAACCTGTGCTCTGAGAGGAATATATATTGAAGCAATACAAAGCTCTGTACCTTGTATTGTCATTTGACATGCGACAACTTCGATGCCTGGAATCGAGGGGAGATTAATACGATAGAAAGAATAGCACTTTTTAATCCCTTAAAGTACTCCTCCATACGGGGTGTCTCGATCAAGGCGAATAATTTAAAATCATGGAAGTTGAGATCAATATTTGAAGTAAGCCAAGTTTCACAAAGGGAAAATGCATCGCATTTGTTTTTATTTATCAAAACTTTAAATGAATCCATTTTTGGTAAAATACTTCTACAATTCCACTGTAAGACAGAGATAGAATCCTTCATATACGCAGTTGAATTAGGCATCGAAGGATACAATCGCTGCAAGGAGGGGCCATTGGGCAGTCAACTGCTTCAAAAATGTTCTAACTGTTGGGAGAAATGCTGTGAGAAAAATTTTAATTGGATCGGGTATATTGAAAGTTTCAAAAATCCAGTCCACAATGTCAGAAAATTTCACTAATCCAGAGTTTGTTTCATCAACTGCAAAAGGAACAACTGGGGTTTTAGATGTTCCAGGAAGTGCTGGGAACTCCTTCTGAGACTTTAAATTTGCAAGCCCAGGAGGAGTTTGCTTCGGCTTTTCCGCAGCACTTTTAGATTTGTTCGTATTATTTATTCCATCTTGAGAAACCTTAGGGCCTTTCCTGGGAAGCTTAGGAGGGGAAATATTTTTCCTCTTTCTAGATTCTCCAGGATTGGCATAGGACGTTTCTGCTGGTGGATCGTCAGAGTCCGTTTCATCCGAAGACAGCAGATCAAAGGGGTTCGATGTTATGGTAAAAGTGGTCACGGTCTTCTTAAGAATTTCAGCGTAAGAACGCTTTGAGCGCTCCTTAAGAGACCGTTTAATTTTATCTCTGCGTTGTATGTACACCGGGCATGTGGAAAGCTCATGCAGATTTTCCCCGCAGCGAATACACTTTTCAGCGTTTACGCTGCAAGAATCTTCCGCATAAGTCTCCCCGCACTTGCCACACCGTGCCTTATTGCAGCAGTAGGCAGCTGTATGACCTAACTGCTTGCAATTGGTGCAATTCATAACACGGGGCACATACAAACGCACAGGCAGACGAACCCGGTTAATCGAGACGTGGCTAGGGAGAGCAGATACGGCAAACGTAACGCGAAACGAGTCTGACGGAGTGTATACTTTTTTATCGCTGACGAGCGACATAGACCGTAATTGCTTACAGTCCAATATCTTCGCCTCAGTATTGGAATTCTTGAAGCAACCGGTTGCACTCAGGATACACTCGACAGACAGACTCGAATCGGTTATCACACCGTCGATCTCCACGTCTCGTGCGGGTACATACACGCGATACTCGCGTGTGAAGAGCTCGGAGCAAGCTATATCGTTGGCCTGATCCAGATCATTCACCACGACACGGAGCTTGTTTGGTCTGACTTTTGATATTTCAGTCATGGCCTTGTATCGTGACGTCAGATCCTTCGCGATTTGCAACGTGTTAAGCGATTTACCTCCTGGTTTGGGCCTCATGTAAAGGACCAGTGGACCCGTTGATCCGTCTGGGTGAAGCCTGGGACGAGGATTGATTAAAGCAGGGACAGACGGAGACTGAACAGGAAGGACAGGGTCGGGTGGGTTCGGAGACGGGGGATCGGGGGCTAAAGGATCCACATCCATTGCGCTCAAACTAGCGCAACAGTACAGTGGCAAAGAAACACGTACCTTTTCTTCTTTGTTGTCTTCAATAGAACAATCACCGAGTCTTTCGGTGCTGGAACGGGCAGCTGCGCAGCGACACCACTAAAGCACAATAGCAGGATGACCTTCACTGCGGATTATCAGATTATCTTCACACCGCACTTCGCACTCTTTGAAACGCGACCGGGTAAGCAATGCCTTTTTCGATTTTTTCTACACAATATCGGTTTTATAGCGAGACAACCACTTAATGCGTCCGTTATTGCTGAGCGTTCGGGACGGAATGAACGTTGGCTGTTGAATGCTACAACCTTTGTCCTAAGGAACAGCACTTGAAAGGTACATAGTGTTGTTATTAGATGGTGTAATGTCTTACGAAAAGACATAGTGAGGAAACCGTTATTGTTGAACTCATGTTATCAAAAACATCTCCAAAACCAGAAAAAACGAGCTTGTTTTCGGAATGCGGTTGTATTACTGACGAAAAACAACTTCAAGCACAACATAATAACACAAATTTTCAATTGCGCTTGTAGTACGCTTATATGACTACTTTTGTTGTAACTTATTTTCTAACATGTTTTGTGTGTTACTTGAGCCCTCATGTGTGTTGCAAATCTGCACTTGATTCTGCCCGCTGTGTCTAGCAGACAGATTGGTCTATATGCCGATGGGTCACCTGGCGGTTTCCCAGCCTTTGACAATACTACCAGTCTCTGTCGCTTCCACTTGTCCGGAAAGAGGCAGCCGTATAAGCATTCCTGCATGACCGCCCTGAACAACTCGGAAGCTACCTTTATGGCCATCTGACCGGGTTGCCGTCACTCACTGTTTTTTGGAGGTTTAACAGCCCGAGAGCAGGGATTCGGCTCGTGGCAAGGAAAAAGTTCAATGATCCGCTCCAATATCACTGGTGATTGCTCAGCCAGGGCTGACGCACTTCTGGTTTTTGCCATTACAATCCTATAGACGTCACCTCATGGATTCCTGTAGACACTGTCGCATGATCTAATAAAACATCATCGGGGCCCTTATCGCGCACATAAGTGGATTTGAATGCTGCACGACACTCCACTATTTATAGCAGTGCTACCTATGGTGAATCGAAGGCTCCTCTTGTCATCTTCAAGAGAAGTGCTCGCTGCTCTTCCGTGGCGCTTTTTGCCTACGATGAAGCTGATTCCCAGCTCGCCTCTGGTGTCACAACTCTGGTAGAAAGTAGCCGCTCGGTGCACAGTGATCTGGAACTGCATATAGTCGGAAAAAAGTCAATTTTTCAACTTAATGCATCAAACAAGCCTTTTTCGGGAATCATTTTTGCAGAGTGACAAATCATCAGAATGTTCGGATTATTGATGTATGGATTATTATGTGGATTATTAAATACATTGTGAAACCTCATTGAATCCAAAAATGGCCGACTTCGAGTCACCACTTCGAATTTTCAAAAGCACAAGACTCGGAAATACTCATTGCGTTCCCTATGAAAATTCTATTTTATGCTTGCTTCACCACAGCAAACATAAAATAGCATTTTCACAGGGAACGCATTAACTATTTCCGAGTCTTGTGCTTTCGAAAATTCGACGTGGTGACTCAAAGTCGGCCATTTTTGGATTCAATGAGGTTTCACCTTAACATAGTTGAAAAAGTAGACTTCTTGTGCACTCACGACTTCTCTATTTTCACGTCATTTACCCAGGTGATTTATTACAGAATACAGAAGTAGTAATGAATGTTACAATTGTGTCGAAATGCTTATAAAGCCTTACTCTAGCATTCTAACAACTTCAGATATCCTTTTTAAAGTTGTTTCATGGAAATAAGCCCTCCACAAAATAAGTATAATAAAATACTTGGCACTCCAACTTTATGTAGAGTTTTAAATGGTATCCCCGTCAATACCCGCGCTCATTCAAAGACTAAAATGTTTCCTCGTGTTCATGGAGACAGGAACAAAAAAGTTTTCTGGGCAATTTTCGCCTTAACGTTCACAATATCAAAAACAAAAACGAGCGGCCATTTTTTAGCAAGCAATGTTAGCTTAGATCGCCACTCATAAAATTAAAATTCAAACTACCTCAATATTAAAAGCCGTTACGCATACATACCTTAACTTTGTTTGATATACCTGGATCGTGAAATTCGAGATTTTTCGGGATTTTCTTCTTCAACATGCTATGAGTAGCCGTTTATCATGTTTTTCAAGATTAATTGCTAAATTTCTCAAAAAATAAATCAGGTACTAATTTCATATCCAAGGAAGAGTTACTTCAAATACTATTCTCTGCAAACTTTCTTGGGAATTATCCTTCTATTCTGCTTTCTTGAGAAGTTAGCGACAGTACCGCCCTAGTGGTGAAATTTTGAACTACATTGCCATTACCAAAGTTGGCCAATAGTTTCAGGATCAACATTCGAGAGGACATCGTTCATCTAGGAGGCAACCCTTAATAGTTATTATTATTCCCCGCTTTTACATAATTTCTGTTCCTACAACAAAGTTCCTGTAACGCTACGTCTTTAAAGTTGCGTGGATATATCTCATCGTACATTATCCTGTCGCATCATAGAAAGCTAAGCCATTTGCAGTTCCATGTCCCAAGTTACCAATCGTAGTCATCATTTGTTGCCAAGGTCCATGTTATTTGCTCAGATTCGTATAATCTCTTACGCCGGGGGACCATCGTGTCTGCTTTGTATAGTTTCCCATGCTGACACCAGAACGTAGATCAGTCATTTCTAACACGGAGATCAGACGCTGTTTTGAGCTGCATAATTTTGATGAACATACGCTCGGATTGGCGAATCTTTTCCTCTACCGCCGAACTATGTTTTACGCGTCAGTGTTTCTGTAACATTTATAAAAGAATTTCACACAATTAAAACTGTTACTGCCATCTTCACTTAAGTTATGTTTAATGCTAAAAACTGCTGAATATCTATAAATTTCCAGGCCAATCATTTGAACAGTTCATGATGATATTGCAACAAAATTTCTCTGTAGCAGTTTGCAGAAAGCATACGGGGTGATTAAACTTTGAAAGCCGATTACTCGAAAATAAATTTAGTAGAACGGAATTGAACATTGAGAACAGGGCCGGCGGTTGATGTGGGAAGTGTGGGTAGAAGTTCCCGTTCGGAAAATGTCTCTGTGTGTACTTACCCACACAGAATTATCCCCCTCCATTGCTTACTACCCACTCGAGAAAATTATGTGACGCCGGCTCTGATTGAGAATAGGTTATGTTTCTGCTAGTACTGATGATGGTTGTTTGATCGTAGAAATTAGGTAATATCAGAAAATAAACTGAGAACAGAACAAATTTTAAACGAGACGCGATTTTTTTCAAACGGTTTATTAGCACTGATACGATTTTTTCGGCATAAGTGGCTAACATGCGGCATCTATTGCTTAGTTTCATATCCCGTCAAATATTTTTTACAAGGACTTCATATACGTTGTACTGTTTTGTGCTGAAGGTTTTAAATACCATGAAATTACTGTTATATTTCTTATATCAGAGAGAATCAGGGAATTTAATATTTGTAACTTTTTTCATCACCCTGTTTTTCGACATAGATAACATCTTTTTTCAGCCTACTAAGGGTGTAAAATCAAAATCTATTAACGAAAAAGGGACGTAATTTGTCCCTTTTTAAATGCTTAAAAGTCGGTTTGTTTTCAACCGATTTCCTCCATTCTTGTAACAATTGATTGAGAAATTATACACACTTTCGCGTTTATTATGGGAACTATACTAACTACTATTTATTTTCAAAAGAAAATTGTCAAGCCTTGTTGAAACGAAAATCATTTCTTTTGATTGGTCGCTTGCAGGCTTTACTTAAAAAGGTTGACAGAATAGTATACTTAGTTCACCGGGAATGCACTCGGTGAACCAGCACCACAACCAGCTTGAAGTCAAACTAATACATTCTCTTGGTAGATGGTCGGACGGACCAATAGCAGTAGCAGCAGCGGGTTGCGCTAGTATCAACTGGCTTTCCGAGTTTGCTTTCGGCTAAAACAAACCACTTGTCGGTTGTTCACATATCTCAGCATCAGCGCGGTAGCAGCAAACGTTTCAATTTGTCCGCGATGAACCTTTGTCTTAATTTGGCAACCACACAAGCAAGCATTCTGCGCTGGATTCTGGCAATGGGAAAACAGCGTTTTCAGTGTGCGTTTTCAGAGTGCCTCATTCCCCCACAGTCGGGGCAGTACAAAAGTTGCGATCAGCATCAATATCCGATTTTGAACAGTAAACTGTCCTAACAAGTAGTTGAAGATTAATCATTTTTTCAAAAGGTATCAAGCACTAGACACTGGAGACTAGATGCTTCCTTTTTCTGTTCAGTCAGTGATATCGTATTGCGAATGAAAAGTCGAGAGCACTTCAACAGCTCGCACAAAAATTCGAATATACAGCATCGCTAAATGTTTACTTTTTGAATGTTCATTCATTGTTATTCTCATTCATGTTTAGCTGATAACATTTAGTACAGCAAAAAAAACTTTTCTGTCGTCGGGGATGTAGCTCAGATGGTCGAGCGCTCGCTTAGCATGTGAGAAGTACGAGGATTGATGTGCACGTGACAATTTGGGATGCTGCATGGTTGAAATAGGTTGATAGATACGGAATTTTTCAAAACCACGCGGGAGGTTCGCGATCATTCCAGCACGCCACAAAACGTGCAAATTATCTCCGACACCAAGTAGTACAGTATTACTTCGAAGTGTTGTATTATTCTCGTACAATAGACTCCCAGAGTTTCTTGATTTGAGCAAGCAATAGTAGACTTTAGAACCCATTAATGAAACACTCTCAACAATGTATTTGTTATTAGTGTGCGTAGTTTTACGTCAGTTATGCGGTCGTATCTTGGATGCAAACTCTTACTTTTTCTCTTCCGTTTGTATGAATAAGGGAGGGTGCGTTCGAATCTTAAAAATCACCCCGTGCGTACGGTTATGCTTGCTGCAAAAAATGAGTAGTTGAGTGTGTTGACAACACAGCTTCAACATTTTCCAACCTAATAGTTTGCACAAGGTTGCACACCATGCAGATATAAAAAGTATGTGTGGTGAATGGGATCTATGGCTTGGGTAGCAGATATAACGATCTTTGATTATAGTTAATCATCAAGGTGACAATGAATCAACAGGATATAGAAATCTACCAGACTTCTGAGCGAAAGCAGAATAGATTAATGATAAAAAATGTGAAAAAAAATTCTCATTGGAATTTTCCCAATACAACCGATACGGATTCTCTTTGCATTTAATAACTAACTCTCAAATAAGTGGCTGTTTCTCACAGTTCTAACCTATTCCATAACATAACTTATTATACCTGCCAACGATCGATCTGACGATTGTGAACTAGACCGCAGTGTTGTGTTTTCGCGCGATCGATAACTTCAGTTATAATTAATGCCAACACCTGTTACAATTAGTAGCTTTCATAATCATACTGATCACAACCGAACAACACTCTAATTCTAACCGATGGACACTACGGAAAACAACCGGTTGAATGAACTCAGCGATCAGCGACAACTTCGATGATGATGATGGTGATCGCAATGATGAGTTCGACAGCTTGATCGCAGCGCACATCAGAACGCACGACAACTGGCCTATACTGTTATAAATATATGTTAACGTATGCGACGACCGGGAGCTTGTGGGCCCAACCTTTCGACACAGAACTCCACACGGCGAGTCTCACTCGCTAGACCCTCTCTCTCTATCTCTCTAGCTGCGGCTCGGCGCAGTCTAGACCGGGTAATTGTACAACTTGTGTACGTCTGAGTGAATTAATTATTTATAAAACCGTTCAACACTCGAGCAAATTGCATTCGCAGCGACCCACGACGAGGCAGAGCCTCACCGCCGCCGGTTTGTGGGTTTGCTCTGCTGCTGCTGCTGCAGGGGCAACGTGTTGTGGTTCACCGCAAAATGTGTAACTGTTATTACCTCATACCTTTTATTGATTTCTCACAGTAGTTTGCGCTATATTGATGCTAATTTTCGAACGTTCTGACAGTTCTTGTTAGAATCTAGTTCGCTTTTGGTATGTGGAGGAAAAATGTTGAATCGCTTCAGGCAAAGGCCGGCAAAGCATCAATTCTCAATGCGCTTGTTAGAAATTTGCTTACATATTAAGGGCAATCAAGCTAATAAAGAATATTTGTTAATGTTTGATGTGGGTATCATGTGAAGGTAGGGATACCATCCGTCCTGATTTAGCAGGACATGTCCTGATTTTGAGACCCGTTTAAAGCATCCTGATTTATTTTTCATATTTTAGCAATTGTCCTGATTTCCCTGAATGATGCCGGATATTCAGAAATGTTGACGATTGTTCAGTACTTTTATCTTGACCCCGGAAAGAAACGGACTCTTTTCGAACGATTTTTTTCTTTTGTAGAGTCTTGACGAGAGAAATTGTCTAGTCGTTGAAACTGTTAAACATCTGACAGTTGTTAAGTATAATTTCAAACAGTTTACGTGTGCTACATTTTTAAGTATCTACTAACGCCTGATGAATCGAAGTTGCAGAATATGCAGAATAAATCGTCCGAGAAATACATTAAATAAATAAATTAGTGTTTTGGCGTATGTTGCAGTGCAAATCTCAGATTGTGGTTTTATTTATTGATATCTTAAAAATTAAAATAGCTTAGATCAAATTTGTACCGGAAAGAAAAGTTGTCCTGATTTTAAACTCCAACCAAATGGTAACCCTATGTGAAGGTTCATTTCCGTTCTTTGCCTACAAGAAACTTCTGACGAGAAGCGAGCGAGTTAAATTTTCCTTTAAATGTTTTTATTATTCGTAACAACTCTATTGGAAACACCGGTACCCAACAGTATTTGAAAAAGGCTTGTTATCATCTTTGCTATGCTATGAAGCACACAAATTTATATGTAGTGGTATGATGGCTAGTGAACAAGGTCGAAGTCTTCATTTCATGTTGTTTCTCAAGAGGAGCTTTTCGAAAAGTGTTGTTATTATACGATTTACGTTCATGAAAACTGAATATTCGTGTTTTTTATGCAGTGAATCTATTTAAAAAAAATGATCCTATGATATGTACAGAAATACAGAATTCAATGTAAATCGGAGAAGGTCCCTGTAACAATTTACCGAACATAGACAGAAAATCCAAACGCACTTATTTCAAAAGTTTAAAACAAGAAACCTTCAGTAAACCGCACAGAAACATCCTTGAAAATCGCGAAGCGAAGCTCTAGCCTGTGGTCCTCGAAGTTTATTAGTTATATTGGCAGTTTTGGTAGCTAAATACTTAACAGCTTGACTGCGCGACTTCTCTAGCCAACGGCAAGGAACGCTTCGCAGGCGGCAAGCGACTCTGTTTGATTTTAGTTAACACATACGGTGCGAATGTGTTGATTTATGATCAAACAGTTCGAAAGCAAATATTGATCATTAAATGTTTGCTGTTCTGTTTAAATTAAGTTGTGTATCACGCAGAGCAGTCAATGGGTTTATGATTGGCCATCGATCATGTTTCTCGAGCGATGATCATGAAACCATAATTTGATCGATTATTATCCACTCTCCGGTAAAGCTACAAAATTAATAAACCTGAATTATCACCACAAAGTCTAAACGATTATAAACAAAACTGTAGCGTCTATCAAAACAAACAACAGAGTAATAAAATTGAGTATATCGGCTTTCCAGTCATCTGCTTATCAAAACGAAAATTTATTTTCTATTTCCGACGTTTCGATTTAATATAAAATCTTTTTCAAGGATTAGAAAGGATATCGTTTTTTTTATCCTTTCTAATCCTTGAAAAAAAAATTATATTAAATCGAAACGTCGGAAATAGAAAATAAATTTTCGTTTTGATAAGCAGATGACTGGAAAGCCGATATACTCAATTTTACTAAAGCAATTATCAGTCGTAAGTTGTTGAATCTCCAACAGAGTAATTAATTAAAATAATTAATGACTGTTTTCTCTGCCTCTGTGTGTTGTGTCTTACAGGCATTCGGCCACGTGAGCGGTTGCCATATCAACCCGGCGGTCACAATCGGACTAATGGTAACGGCTGACATTAGCATACTGAAGGGAGCCTTCTACATCGTGTCGCAATGTGTGGGAGCAATTGCTGGTGCCGCAATAATCAAGGTAAGTGTTAAACTGTAATGCCATTGCACTTTTGCCTAATTCGTCGTAAGCTATAATCAAGTGATTCCTACTCCTATTTTCAATCAAACCAATTTGAGTTTGAAACGGAACTAATACAGCCTCAGGCTTTTGCCTGCAGACAACTCTGATCGTAGATTAACAGCCTAATCTTATGAATTAGATCAATGTAGTTCACACATCTTGTAGGACTACTTAGTTAGTGCTGATGGTGTTCATGCATTGCACCAGTGGCGTGCGGTAAGCGAAAGAGTGGCAGAGGATAAAATGTACCACAAATGCTTCAGTTCATTTCACTAGTACACACATATTACACTAGTTTACTCTTCATTCAAAGTCAGAAGTTTTCTCACGATTTAAATTATTAATCAGATGGCATCGCCATCATTTGCTTCTACCTTTAAATATTCCACATCGTAAGCGTTCCTACATACGTGCATACGTACAAAACAATCGCAGTCGAAATCAGGATCAATCATTCACCGGAGTTAACCTGTCTAGCCGGTAAAAAAGAACGCATTTTATCTTCTTCGTGAAACTATCAATCCACGTGAACTCATCTGAGTTGCTTAGACATTAAAAAAATCGCGCAATGGCAGAGCGTTCAGTTGAATCGTGATAAATATATTTTCTGTTTAAAGGTGTTTCTGCGAAGTAAAGCAGTATGAAGATTTCTGGTTAAGATAGATCGGATTTTTTATTAACAATTTTACACTGGTAATGGGACACCCCAAAAAATATTCAATGCTAAGAGATGGCGCTGTAGTGGTAGTGGTAGTAAAATCGAAATTTTCTCAAGCATTTTGCTTAATGACGGGAAAACTGCTATTAGTTACCCTGTCTTTATGTTATTCTAACTTTCTAGCACTTACTTTTACTATAGGTATGCAATCTATTTTTATCAAAAAACTTGATTTCCCATTGACCTAATGGAGTTGTACAGGAAAATCTAGTTTTTCGATAATATTAGATTGCATATAGTAAAAGTAAGTACCGTAAAACGGGGTAACATTGATCATTTTTATCACTTTTTCGTGAGTATTTATATATTCTACAACTGAAATTACAGGTTCCATATTTTTAAAACCAGTACCGGCATCCTTAAAACTTGAGAAGTTAGTTTTCAAAGCCCTTCGAAAATCCTGAACATTAAAAACATTTATTTTTCGTCGTTGTTTCAAATTTCCTTATTTGGGGTAACTTTGATCAGTTTCAATTTTGAATAGTTTTGAAACCTTTTTGAACTAAAAATGTTAGATAATGCTTTGATAACATGTTTAGAGACGCTTCCCGTTCTTCTTGACTGCCTCTACTGCGGAGGATAGTCCTGTCCTTGCATTTAGCCGCGGTATGTACTGCGAGGCATTTTCATGCCATATGTAATTTTACCTTTCGATGATGAAAAACGTAAACGTTGGTCGCGAAAGTTGCTAGAAGTATTTTGTAAGTCAACAATCGTTGTAAAATTTTTGTGTTCAGAAAACGTATGTTAATCTTATATGCAAGGCCTTTTCAACAACGGAAGTATCAATAGGCCAGCTCGTGGAAAATTCGATTTTACTACCACTACCACTACCACTACAGCGCCATCTCTTAGCATTGAACATTGTTTGGGTGTCCCATTGGCATAAGGTTCATGATTTTTTTTATTAACTTCCTTTGAACTGAGATCATCACGGAAATTGCCCGATTTCAAATGCTAATAACTCTGTCAATTCTCAACGAATTATCTCCATTCTTGCAGCAATTGATTAGAAAATTACCTAAGCGTCCAACAAAATATGGAAAATTGGGATTTTATGTTGCTAAATATTGTAGTCAGGGCAGAATTCAAGATTTGTGGGGGCCCGGGGGCCAAGTACCATGTGAGGGCCTTCTTTTCAGTTGTCAAAATTTCATTTAAGAAGAATGTAATACAAAAATATAAGTTATTGGAGAGTTATAGGAAGATTGTGTTAATTTTATTAGAATTTTAGTAATCTTCGCTTTTTTTTTAAATTTTCATTTTGTTTTTAGTTATGGCTCATGAGAAGTGACCTTTTGCGGTTGGCCCAGGGGTCATGCCCCCCTGGACCCCCAGAAATCCGCCTACACCCAACACAAACGGGGAAATTTTCGTTACTTTTGAGCAACATTTCATTATTTTTTGTGTCCTATGATCGCGCATTAGGCACAAAAAGTAATATTCAAAAAGTAACAAAATATATGACGGCTATACTGCCTGTGATCGCATAATTGTAACATTCGACATTTTATGGATTTCGTGCTTTTTATTGGGAAATGCTTAGAATAGTATGTACTTTTTACATCTGGAAAAATATGCTTATGTTTGTGTGAAAAAAGTCGTAAAAAATACCAAGTTGTTTTGTCACATAGCGTAAATAACCGCATAATTGTCACACTACTTAACTTTTTCAACTTTTTTGTCAAAAAAGTTTCCATCCAAATCCACATCTGCATCCTTTGGAACTCGGAAGTTATTCTGGTCCGGTAACCAACCACCGGTGATCCGTTTCTGATGTTCAGCTCATGCTTGTTGAATACATGAAAAACTTCTTTTTCCATGTGATATATTCCAAAAGTATCTTGAAAGTGACGGCATAAATGTATCATTGCAAAAATGTCAACCAATTTGACTTCAAAAGTAATATTTAATGTATACATAGTGTAAAGTAGTGCTTTCTTCATGATACTAAGTTTAGTTAAAGTGTCTATTTGCGAGAATATATTAGTAACAATGCATTTAAGGTCAAAATATATAAGTGCGAATTGCTCGAACAACCAATTTTGCAAATGTTACAAATATGCGATTATGGGCAGTATACGCTTGTATGTGTTTCTGCAGAAGAACATACAACCAATACAACCAATGCAATGCATGTGTTGTGTATCGAGACCTCACTCGCTGCATTTGTATCGATGCAACGATAGGGTTACCATTTGCTCGGGGTTAAAAATCAGGACAACTTTTTCCGATACAAATTTGATATGAGGTGTTTACTTTTTTTGAGGTATCATTAAATAAAACACATAATTCGAGATTTACACTTCAAAATATGCCACTCATTTATTTATTCAAAGTATTTCTCGGACGATATAATTTTGCAACTTTGATTCATTAGGCGTTAGTAGATACCTAAAAAATGCAGTAACTTAAACTGTTCAAAATTGGGTCCTAAAGTTTTACACGGTTTTTTGATTTTTATATATCAGTTTAAGGAGCACAATTTTTTGACAAAACGTGATTTTTGAAAAATGTTTATCGTTGTCCTTCGATTTTTAAAGAATAACAAACTGCTCGAAATACCTTAAATGTCAATTCTCCCATATACCGTACGTTTGCGAAATGTCATTTAAGGCATTTCAAGCAGTTTTTTATTCTTCATTTTAAAATCGAAGGAAAACGATAAACATTTTTTTAAAAATCACGTTTTGCTCAGAAAACGCGGCTTTTTCAAATGATATATGCAATGCAAATGATATATCCAGCTTTTTACGCGCCATAATGGCGGAAGCTAAAATGCAAAGTTCGTATTGAATCATCCGCCCTTTTGACAACTCTGCTCATGTCAATTTGAAGTCTTCACGTATTTTGTCAAAAGAGAAACAAATCTGGCAACATTTGTGTTACCAATTTCTCAGAAATCCCCAAAACTGACGTAAGCAGAAAGTTCGCATATTACGAACACGTATCATAGCGACCGCCATTATGGTGCGAAAAAAGCTGGATAGCTTTAGGACCCAAAAGTTAGATGGTTGAGGGTTGCATGAACTAGACAATTTCTCTCGACAAAATTCACCCAAAGAAAAAAAATCGTTCAAAATGAGTCCGTTCCGTTCCGGAGTCAAAGTAAAAGTACTGAACAATCTTCAACATTTCTGAACATCCGGCACCATCCAGAAAAATCAGGACAAATGCTAAAATATGAAAAATAAATCAGGACGCTCCAAACATATCTCAAAATCAGGACATGTCCTGCTAAATCAGGACAGATGGTATCCCGATCCCGATTAGATTCATTTTTGTCCCCTCTTTTCACACATAATCAGAATCTCACCCGTCAACCTCAAATGTCTAATTAGAAACACCACTGTTTCGTCTCCCCGTGTTTACTCGAAATGGAAATATGTAATACCGTGGGACAGGAATTGCCGGAGTTGCGAATGTTGTTCTAGACGGGCACGAGTTTTGTATCTTCAACCAGGCCCAAATGAGTTTTCATGAAGCGATGAGTGTGTGTTCTAGATAGCTTGCAAGAAAGCAAAGGTTTGTGTTTTTATCTAACGCAGTTTACAGTTCGTGATGTGATTTCAAGGGGAGAAGTCTTTGAAATCATCAACGTTTGCATACTGTATGACGGAGAAAAATGCTGCTTGGCAGCTCTTGTCATTTTTTTAGCTACTCCGTAAGCGTACAACGAACAAACTAATACACGCACACCGCATGGATTGGAGATAGAAGAAACTAGTAACATGTGCAACATATGCGACGGTGTGTGTTGTTTCTTGACTGGAGATGAAATGGAAGCATTCTTCATTAGACAACATTTTCGCATGTGGTTGAAACGACCATTATCAGATAATCGTGCTCCCGTAACACGTGCAAAATATATGACAGTATGTGTTCTTACTTAACTGGGGAAAAACTTTATTGCTTTTTAAGTAACAGATTTGTTACATAAAGTGCCATTTTGCGTTATTGCTTTTAAAGTCCACTGTTCGTTCGCTAACTGGGCTGAGGGCCTAGCCCAGTACACGAATGTCGCTCGCTAACTGGGCTGACATTTCAAATGTCGTCAAATATCGAGGGGGATTCGAAAGTAATCGAATAATGATTGATGAACAGAAAATGAGAAAAAATAAATTGTTGGCCTTGCGCGTGCTTTATTCGCATAACCGTTGCCTGTAAACATGTTCTTTTCATAAAATAATTATTCGACCTGGAAACCAGTATATGGATATCTAGTGATCGCATATGTGATGACAACCAAAATCCATTGAACTGAAAACTGAAAAAATCATTCTCAATTTACTATTCATGTGCCCCTATCTCGTTTTGACAGCAATACGACAAACGCTGATTTTTGACGTTCATCTGCTTTTTAACTGGGCTATAGCCCAGTTAGCGAACGCCCAGTTAAAAAGCAGCCCAGTTAAACAGCACCCAGTTAGCGAACAGTTACTGTAATAAGGAAAAATTTTGTGTGTATGATAGTAATATTAAAGTATGTGGGGTTTTGTTTTGAACGTTGGTTTCGACCTTTCAGAACTGAAAACAAGCCTAATATTGTATCTTGTTAATACTGTCCAATTTCCGGCACCGATATGAGTAAAATTATCTTTAACCAATAATTGTGATTTATTATATTTTAATAAAAATAAAACATAATTTATTATATTTTATTAATAATTTTAATAACAAAAAAACAACAGCATTTATTCAGTTTGATGCCAAAACATGGTTTAATCAAACTTTGATACGCCTTGACCTAGCAGCGAGATTCTTTACTACCTCTTTCTCATAACCTCCAGATGCCGATAGAAATTTTTTTTATCATAATCGCTTCGAAGATTTTGGCTACTTCCTTCATTAATTTGGAACGTTCCTGCAGCTCACGGTACAATACATTCCTCTTCTGATTTTTCTTCCAATGTTGGTCCAGGCTCTGAAGGTTTATCTCCAAACTTCTTTTTTTATATCGTATCCTCCTATCTACTGGTACCGTGGAATGGGGTGAAATTGATCACCAGAAAATTCGTAATAAAAAATACTAATCAAAAGATATTGATCTTACAACACTAGGTAATATTAACGTGTCCTTAAATAGAACTTTTGCAAGTTTCACGTGCCTGTTTAAGATAACCCTTGTATGCCCAGTGCCCAAGTGTAGTTTTACATATTATGAGAAAAACTCTTCTAACTCAGTTAAAGCTCAACCAAATTTGATCAAACAAGTTTTAAAATAACAAAAAATAATTCTGAATTTACTTAATGTAAATTTATTTAGGGGTAAATTACGATAAATTTAGAGGAGTGAGTAAAGTTTGATAAAAGCTCAAAAAACATAACTTTCAAGAATGATTATTCCATACCCTTAATGTAATACTGTTAATTTTGCAGGAAATTACAAAACTTACAATTCCAGAGCTTGTTTTTGACCTTTGCAACAAACCGAATTGAAATCGGTATAACGATGATTAAATAAGAGCAAATTTAGTAAACTTCATCTAATGAATCAAAATGAATAGAGTTCAACCTGAATTATTGTTGTTTTTGTTTCCAAACTAGCTGTGATTGATATTTTTCAGTTCGAAAGTCATCATTTATCTTGAATATATCGAATAATAGTACATTTCCAATAGAATGTATGGAACTTAAGGGTGATCAATTTCACCCCTATTTATCTCATAGTACCTTATAGAATACTCAAATTTATTTCATGAGTAAACGACAGAAATTTCACCAATAGCCATAGCGGTTTCCTTGAGCGCATACCAGTACTTGTTTTATTCATAAACTATTTCGGGAAAAATATACATAAAGCGAGTTTATTCATTCATTAGTCATTGTCACTGTCGGTATCAGAGCAATTCACTTTCTCATCATCTTCTGGTGCTCCTTAACGTACTCGTCCTCAGCTGTTGGTGGTGTTTTAGCAGCATCAGATGTTTGATTAGTAATAGCCGCTGATGATGATTTTTGAAGGTTCACGAACTTCAACATCGATCCTGACAATGCTCTTACACTTACAATGCTCTAATCCACTTTTTCGGTTAGTTTGTGCCTTCCGCGTGACATGTTGTCCTAGGAAAATAACCACTAAACATGACAACATATTGACGTTCAATTGTTGTTTATTGTTTATCATGTGAGTTATGTTGATTACACTCTGTAGAAAATCTACTCATTTTTAAAATGCTAGTTGAGATTATACTTTAAAGGGAAAATCTAGTTTTAGCCATTCCTGTGAATTTTGGTGCCTCCAGCCACTAGCATTTTTTTCAGAGACTAAAATGAGTTTTCTCGTAAACATAACGTTGAAGCGACAAACCCGGCGAGAAATTACTATGCGAACTCTCACGTAAGTTGACGTTTTTTTTTTGTAAAGGCTAGGGGCACCATAATTCACAGGAATTGCTGAAATGCTATAATCTTTCTAGGGCAGCTTTTTCGAGCTCTAGGGCAGTACCTTTTTGCTTCTGTCGACCAGTATTATTCACGCGGATGTCACCTATCTGACATCTGGCTACGTATTAAAATTATTCCCATGAGGGTGACACCCAGGGCGAAGCTATTTGCAAATTCGCTATTTAGTTCATGGTAGCAACTTCCTGTTCCTGGAAAACAGCACAAAATGACTTAATATCACCCAATGTAGGTATTTCTGTTATTGGCCAGATGCCATTTTGAATCTTTTCACGGCCGCCATATTATTTCTAAAGAGCTATTTCATTGGTGTTCGAGAAATATTACCGCAATTTAATTTGATTCCATTCAAGTGTATCGCCTAACCCTCAATAGATTGATACAAAACACATAACCCCTTCAAGTAATCAAGTTATCCTATTTGAACTTATTTCCGATTCTTTTTATCTTACTGCAACACCGTTCAGTTCAGGCTTAGCCGAGTTTGCCATCGTTAGCTCGTTCAGGATCAATTCAGGAGTTAGTTCAAGTAGGGGGATCGAAGAGGAATCTAAGAATGAACCCGTGCCTAAAAGCCCCTCTGACCCCGAACGGTCTGATGCTACTAAGATTCGAAGTCATGACCATTCGTTTGTCAAAGCGGACTATGTACCCTTGAAGCTTCGAGCTCTCTTAGAAGCATCTGATCCGTTTATGAAAGCAAAGCTCAGAAATCAAAAAGCGGAAACCACACGTTTCCATTATCATGGCATGCTCTTGCTTTCAACGAAATGACACACACTGTATTTATTTGTCGTCGAATGTCGTCCAGCTTACATGGCCGGAAAAAGTACTATTCAAGTTTAATACAATTGTGATTGCCATGTATCGCCGTCGCGTCGTCACAAAGTAAATCTGATACACATTGACGTGTCAAAGCTCCTTTGTGAATCAAATGATCCAAAACTACAAACACAATTATTCGAATATCAATAGCTTCATTTGGGCTCAAATTTTCAGAGCCCATTATGCGTGTCTAAAATTCATGATCAATTCAATTCGAAACGCGAATGGAAAATGCGAGACACCCTACGGCAATTGATGGAACCATTGAAACTTGTTGATAATACACTAGTTTACTGACAGTAACAAACCGAAGCCCGAAGGGTGGGAAGGCCTCTCCGATTGTCGTCAACAGGTGAATCCTAAACAAAAGGGCTCATGACTCGGCACAGTTATACATAGGTACATGTGGGATACCTATCTGAGTTATTTTTATTACTGTTTCGTTTTTTTTTTTCATGACATACTGCAGAGGAAATACAACTGAACATTTGTGTGACAGTTGATTTCTAAACAGCGTTTGCAGATAAAAGATTTCGCGAGTCAAGGATGACTGTTGACATTCGGTTTGACATGTAAGCTAGTTCTGATGGAGATAACGAAACATAGTTGAAGGTATTATTCCGTTAGTGAAAGGATTGGAGCGAATGTTTTCCATTGCAATAGGTAAGCCAAATTCAGCGCACAATATAGGTTTGGCACTGGTTTGTCTTGTCTGTGCGTTAAAATACATTAGGATAGACAGTTGACTGTACTCGCTCGTGCGGTTGCTCGTGCGAGTGTAATATATTGTGTTTATTTTTACAACTGATGAACTGACGAGGTAAAGGTTCGAAAGTGATTATTTATGCTGAAGTATGATTGTACTTAATTTCAATCAAATGTATTACTAGTATACGTCGGAAGGAATTTGAATCAAAGTTTAGAATAGTTGACAACCTGCAACTGTGCGCCGTAAGACCAACAAAGCTATTGCGCAGCTGCACTTCAACTGTAGAGGATAGCTCAATCGCTATGATCACGTATTGCACATACTGTCCGTACCAATTTCCGCATAACTACCCTGCCCGGCAAATCCTTTCTGATCGTTTGGACCGAGCGGTATCACGTCCGAAACATTACTTCGGAATAGCTAATGTTACTGCACTCAACCATCAAACATTCTTCAATGTAGACATCATAAAAGCAGAGACAAACCTTATATCAACGGGTTTTTAGTACAGATTATTTATAGGGATTGCAATAAAAGAAGTAACTGTTAGCTACACAGCCGTAGTCTGCAAACAGATTCTAATTAATGGGGTGAATGACCAAATGAGAGGTGTTTAAATAAAATAACAAACCGAAATAAATAATAAATAATGAATCTACTGGAACATCTAATTATCAATTATACTCTATTGTTTCTCTAGATTTGACTCATATTATAATTAATATTTTAAACTAAAACAAATTATACTATCAGCCATACCTACGTACACTTTATTAGACTCTTTTTTTTTTTTTTTAAGGGGGGATTTGTTAGTAGCTTAAGTAAATATTAGTAAATAATGAGTATGTGTGTCCAATCACAAATGGTGACTTCTCAACACTGTTAGAAATTTGTAATTCTAATTGTTAGGATTTGTTTGCTTTCGCAATTAGGACTTATCATTCGTAGGGATTTAAACCTACTTGTCAGAAAAGGGGAAGTAAACTTACAACTATCTTAATTGCTAACTTATTGGCTATAAAGAGAGCTTATCGTAGCAATTGAGGATTGCAACGATTTTTGTCGAAAATTGTTAATAATTTTATTTGACATAGTTTCTAATGGTTCAACACCAGTAAGTCTATGTAATTCGAGTGTACCAAACCAAGGAGGACGCTTCAAAATCATTTTCAGAATTTTATTCTGAATCCTTTGGAGCGTTTTCTTCCTTGTTGAACAGCAACTTGACCAGATCGGTACAGCATAGAGCATTGCTGGTCTAAAAATTTGTTTGTAAATCAAAAGTTTGTTCTTTAAACAAAGTTTAGAATTCCTGTTAATGAGAGGATATAAACATCTCGTATATTTGATGCACTTGGCTTGTATACTCTCAATGTGCTCTTTGAAAATAAGTTTTTACTTTATTAGACTCCATTATAGTCCACTATCGTTAACAAACTCCATCATACCATTATCCTCAGTCTGTCGTTTATCAAACTCTGTTCGATTCTTCACATTTTATACAACTTTATTGCATTTATTCCATTACCATCTTCATGTTCCCTTTGTAATCTATTATCTACAGGAATTACCCCCAAAATTATTCTCTAACTGATTCTGTGCAAACATTATTGAAACTTATGTTTTACATTATCCTAAAGAAATCTAATCGCTTAAATCATTGGTTCTCAACCTTTTTTTGTCCGCGTATCCCTTGGCGATATTTTTTATCATCGTGTTGTGGTAGTCTAGTTCAGGATCAAATTAAATTATGGTTTGTTTGATTGCTACAATCATATTCAAAAAGGCAAGATTGAACAACAAATAAAGTATTATAAAGATAAATTGCTTTATCCGCCATTACTGATTTTTCTTTGGCGTACTCTCTGAAGGCTTTCGAGTACCCCCAGGGGTACGCGTACCCCAGGTTGAGAACCGCTGACTTAAATTGATGATTCTAAATAACAAAGTATGGTTTCTTTTTTGTTTCACTTTTTTTGTAATAATATGGTACAATCATAAATTTATTAAGCGTAAAAAAGAGCATAATTTATAATTGGATTCATACAAACCACACTGACTCATGTATTTATTTCAAAATGATACTACTGAACAAGTAATTAATATACAATTACCAGACTGTTTTAAACGATTCTTCTGCCACCGTACAATCCTTTTTGGTCAACGGTCAGCAATCACCTTGTGAACCTGTGAGCCCTGTGATCCACGCTAGCCAATCTTAGCCGGCCCATATGTAGAAATAACATTCATTTCAATCGCTTAATCAGTGCTTCTGTGTGCTGCCGCTGCCATGGTTGATGACAAAGTTGAACATTAGCTTCTAGCGCCGTAAATCATATCTCGCTCTCATGCAAGTAAACTGCAGAATTGACTTCGACTGAAGTAAGAAATATTAGCTTGTATTTCGCCGTGTTGATCGATGTTATACAACGTACAATTTTGGATTAGCAGCATCGATACGCGAACACCGTAAGATGAATGACACACTATAATTACTCGGACCTTTACTTCCCTTACCAATCATCCAGTGGTCAACTTCACTTCAGAAATGGAAGTAAGGAGAGCGGTTGCGCTACCTCGAACCGCAAAGAGGAAATTGAATTTGAAAATTTATTATATCGCCTATAGCGTGTCTATTAGGACACTTCATTAGGCTGCAATGTGAGCGGTCTGTAATCAGTCAAATGCGAAAGGTTTTAGTTGAAAAAAAAAAAAAAACAAAAAAACTTGTTTATGTTTATACACAAAGTCAACGTCTCGTTAAGAAGTTTAAATCATTTGCATGGGTATTTATTTTATCACTAATTAACACGTCTCCTGTGTTGATTGCACTAGTAAATAACCATTTTGGTGTTAGGTTCTCAGTATGCTTCAGTGATTCCAACTGTTTCATTATATTATGATTTGTGATTATGAATTAATGGACTAATATTTTCATCATTTTCACTCAATCAGCGTTTAATTTTTTTGGAAAAAATCAACGCGAACTTCAATATAATTACTAGTAACGGTAATATGAATTTTCATTTATAGAAGCAGTATTTTCTTTCCTCGTATATTTGTACAGTCACCACATAAAAATATATAATGATCAATAATAAAAGTACAAGAAAATATTCTTACAGTGTCGGTGGTAACGTAGGGAGTTGAATTTTTTTTACTGGTTATGAGTATAAATGCCAAAACATCAAAATTCTGAGATAGTAATTTGTATTTATCTTACTGAATTCGCTGAAAATGTTCCATATTCGAGCGCCAGTAACAACAGCCTGCAGTAACTCCCAATTCAAATCGCACTAGTTCTAGCAAAAAAAAATCTGCGAAATAAAAAACATTCTAAATACTACGGAAATGACCAGTTTACCTAATAATTCATGCATTTTCATTGAAGTTCGAATTTTATTTGATATTTTTAGCGACGTACGATTTATTTATTTATAATTTTGTCCTTAGATGTAGTGAACCGAATTGTAACGCAGATAAGGTTGACTTCTGATACTGGAAACCACATTAAATGATTTTTTTAATTTTCCTCAACAGGCCGCAACTCCCTCCGATGTCATTGGAGGACTGGGTGTTACCGGAATCGACCCCCGACTGACTCCCGGCCAGGGAGTGATGATTGAGGCTCTCATCACCTTCATTTTGGTTTTTGTTGTCCATGGCGTCTGTGACAATCGTCGTTCCGATATCAAGGGATCCGCACCGCTGGCAATCGGACTCTCCATCACGGCCGGCCATCTGAGTGCGGTAAGGCAAAATTCCATTGATGGCCCTACGAACATGTAACGAAACCAAAATATTTACAGATCAAATATACCGGCGCGAGCATGAACCCAGCGCGTTCTTTCGGACCTGCCGTTGTAATGGGCAATTGGGTCGATCAGTGGGTGAGTTTTGAAATGTTTTTGCCAAATATTGATACCCTAAAGTAGTGCCACGTAAATGTTCCTTCTCCATGGAAAATTCCAATTTAAAAACATTCATATTTTGCAGGTTTACTGGGTCGGTCCGATCGTCGGGGGCATCATTGCCGGTGCGATCTACCGTCTGTTCTTCAAAGTAAGAAAAGGTGACGAGGAATCCGGTTCTTATGATTTTTAAAGCTCAAAATCTCAATCTCGTTGTTTCGTATGACCAATTTTTTTCCTGCCCAGCCAAATCCGACATGCACTAACCTGTAACTTTTATTCCCGATTTTTCTTGTCCCATTCATTTCTAGATGAACACTAACAAAGTAGGCCAAGTGACTAACGACGTACAGTACATATAGTCGCGGGCTAGCCCATCTCCCACATATGTAGTAATCGATAGTACCATAAGTTATCTAATGTAAAAATAACTAAACAAAATCTACATCAGCTACCATTCAACTCGTGTGTGTGCGTATTCTAACGAAAACCAAATTGGACAAAAAAAGGACGCCGAAGCCATATGTGCAAGACAGCCAGCAAGCAAAGCAACGAACCTGTGCTAAAACAAATTCCACCTGAAGTTGATTCAATTAAAACGCCAAATTCGAGCAAAAATATATTTTACAAATATTCACATTTAGTATTACCAGTACTGCACATCTACAAGCTTTCGTGCACTTAATGTTTGAAAACTGATAATGGTACAAATTTAAGGAAAAAACGAAAACTCTGTAATAACGTCTGGTGCCTTGAACTCAAATTATTACTCTAAAAAATCACATGAAAATTTTTCAAATTCAGCACGCTTCGGAACAATTTTTTGGCCATTGTAAATAATCATTCACTAACCTATCGTAGTGAGTTTTCCTTGAAACGGTTGCCTCCTGTTTCGAAATTCAGTTTTCTTACCGTACAGATCTGTTGTTTTGTACCTTCTTCTGTACAGATCCAAATAACGCTACGTTTAACCTGTAACCATAAAATATAAATTAAACCACTTGTACATAGACCCTTGTTCGAAACTAATATTCACCCGTACACTAAATTTCAACAAACTTTAGCTAATAAGCTCAGGGTGCTGGGTTCCAAACAAAATCGGTTGATCACGGTTTAGCTAATCGATGTATACTGGGTAGAAAGTAGATTTAATAACTCACACAAAATTAACCCTCATTTTTACCTATACTACTACTAACGTCTGTTACATTAGCTAAACTAAACTATCCTCCCGCTTGGTGCAAACAAAACATGAGATTTCCTTTTAAGAAAAACGAACTAAAAAAAACAAAAAACTATTACCGATATCAGCAAACGCCCCACGTAAGCTATTTCTATGTTATGTTATTGAAAATTAAAATTCTAACGAACCATTTGTTACAACATTCTATTTTCGTTGAAAATTTTTGCATTGTTATCGAAGTGATGTAATTGAGCCGCACATGATAATTAAAAAATTCCAGTCTAAAATAAGACTCTGTCTACATCGGTTACAGCACACGTTTCACACCAGATTCTCGACGAGTTATTAGAAAATTATTGTTATTTATGCAAACTGGTATGGGAACACGTGTCTCAGTATATTTTTTTCCGTTCTTGTTTGCCTCATGCTGTAATAATTAGCTCCTAGAATCTGCGGTGAGAACTATGCAAAAATTGTTCGATTAAATCCCTTTTGTATCTTCTTGTATGTATTATATACATTGGAATTTACACACGTTTTTTTTAATAATTTAAATAAAATATGTTAAAATGAATAAGTAAACAAAATTATTGGTAGACCTGACTACAGTTGGTGATGAATATCACATCCTTGTCCATTACTTGTATCGCAATAACATGTCAGAGATTTTGTGGAAAAATGATGGCATGCATTTTGAGATAGTCTGTGTAAATCACAAGTTAAAAGAATCAATAACATCTGCAAATAGGCAACGCGATTCAGTAAAAATCGTTGGCGTTTACAGTTTCTAGTGAAATCACAGAAAATAAAAATTCATGAGTCCGAGTTTACGTGCACCGCGGGATGAATCTACTTTGGCTATTTAGGAATAGGCAACGCTCGCGTTAAACGTGGTCCCCGTGGTTCTGTGGTTAGCGATATCGGTCGGCTAGCTCTCCCACACGGTTGTGTTATCGGGTTTGATTCCCGATCAGGTCGAGGATCTTTTCGAGCTGGAAATTTTCTCGACTCAGCACTGGGGCACGGTGTATCGTTGTACTTATCCTACAACATGCAAAATGTGCCGAAAACAATATCGATAACGAATTCTCTCAACTAATCTAGTTGATCGAGTCCGCATTAGCCCCCCAGGCTAGCGTGCGATATTTTTATTGTTATCGCTCGCGTTAAATTACATGTCTTGAAGATGAAAGATTATTTACAACAGATGCTGTTTGAATCTGTATCCAAGCCAATCATCCAAAGTAAGTTTCTGTTCAATGTACACAGACAGATTACAACATAGTCGTAAAAGACGACTTGTCAGTCGAACGTTTCAAAGTCTAGAGAGGGCAGCTATTTAGTACCCTCCCTAAGGCTGTAAGACTAATATAAACTACCAACAGACTTGTTAGCAGAGCCACCGACTCGAATGCAATGATTGCTTACTTCACTTCACTTTGTTGGCCGACGAACCGTTTACGGGTCTAGGGTCGAACGAACTAGAGATGTCCGGCTTCTTCAGTCTTCGGCAGACGTCCTATAGTCACCTCGTATACCAGCAGATCGTGCACCTTCTTCAACGGCACACGCACACCAAGTGCAAGAACTGCCACGGAGTCGACGATCTCTTCCTGGTTCTCTGCTGAAGATAGTATTGGCGGCTCTCTCGTTGGGCATTCTGGCTACATGTCCAGCCAAACTGAACCTTTCAATGCTGTATTACCTTTACTATATCAGCATGTTTGTATACCTGGTAAAACTGGTGATTCATGCGCCTGCGCCACACTCCATCTTTCAATTTAGCGCCAAGTATCGATCGCAGAACTTTACGCTTAAAAACTCCGAGCATTCTTCAATCAGCTTCCTTCAACGCCCATGTTTCATGATCGTGAAGGGCCACCGGGAGGATCAGCATCTCATATAGCGCTAGTTTTATGCGAGTCTGCCAAATACCAAATCTGGCCAGTTTTATTGCTAAGAGTGATTTATTTTTATCAGGAGGAAGTCATGCAAAGGTATTGTAGATTTCAGCGTAAAGGGGTCGTTTCTCTTCGTGGCTCATATTGTTGTCACATGTCTACAAGCTAACCGAAAATAAACAAAATTCAAAGTCAAAAAAAAAACAAAAAAAACTATCCCAAAAAAACCTAGAGCTGTTCAAAGTTGACAACGTGTTTCAGAGGTTACTTCTGATGGAAATCGGACTAACGCCGGTACACTGGCAGTGTTGGCAGAAAAAATGATTTGCCACATAAATTTCGGCATACAAATTTATGTTGCAAATCATTTTTTCTGCCAACACTACCAGTGTACCGGCGTTAGCCAGATTTCCATCAGAAGTAACCTCTGAAACACGTTGTAGATTCTACCTTACTTACTTTACTTTACTTTTAAGGCGACAGACCGATTGTCGATCCAGTGCCGAATCAAGAATACGTCGCCATGTCCCTTGGTCTTGGGCTGCTATCCTCCAATCGCCCCTAACTACTATTTCGCGTGCATCCTCGTCGACAGCACACATCCAACGAGTGCGGGGTCTACCCCGAAGTCGACGACCTCTATCGGGATTCCTGCTAAATATAGCCTTCGCTCGACGCTCATCCTGCATTCTCGCTACATGCCCAGCCCACTGAAGCCTGCCGTGTTTTATCCGCATGACTATATCCGCCGATTTGTATGCCTGGTACACTTCATGGTTCATGCGTCTGCGCCAAACACCATTTTCTAGTTCGCCGCCAGGGATTGAACGCAAAATCCTACGCTCAAAAACACCAAGAGCTCGCCGATCAGCCTCTGTCAGCGTCCATGATTCATGGCCGTAGAGAGCCACCGGAAGAATCAGTGTTTCATAGAGTGCAAGTTTTGTACGGATTTGTAGACTGCGGGACCTTAGCTGGTTACGTAATCCGTAAAAGGCCCTGTTTGCGGCTGCTATCCGCCTCTTTATCTCACGGCTAGCCTCGTTGTCACATGTCACTAATGTTCCCAGGTAAATAAATTCGTCGACTACTTCAAATGTTTCCCCATCTAGCACCACCGCAGCACCAACCTCCGACGGACTACCACGCGCTCTGCCAGCCACCACATATTTCGTTTTGGCAGAGTTTATGAAAAGCCCTAATCTCGCAGCTTCCCTCCTGAGAGGTCCGAAGGCCTCTTCCACAGCTCCCCGTTTGATACCAATGATGTCGATATCGTCCGCAAAACCGAGAAGCATGTGCGACTTCGTAATGATGGTGCCGCTTCTCTGCACACCAGCCCTCCGTATAGCACCTTCCAATGCGATGTTGAACAATAAGTTCGACAGCCCGTCACCCTGCTTCAAACCATCTAACGTCACGAAAGAGTCCGATATCTCACCGGCTATCCTGACGCTTAATAGAGAACCTTCAAGGGTGGCACGTATCAGCCTAATCAGCATTGTTGAAGCCATGTTCGAGCATAATCTGCCATAACTCATTTTTTTTAACTGAATCGTACGCTGCCCTGAAGTCTATGAACAGATGGTGCGTCTGCAAGTTGAGCTCTCGAAATTTATCGAGGAATTGTCGCAAGGTAAACATTTGGTCCGTCGTGGAGCGTCCCCCTCGAAAACCGCATTGGTACTCGCCAACAAGGGCTCCTGCAACGGCCTCAGTCTGTGGAACAGGATGCGGGAGAGAATTTTTGCATTGCTACAGTCCAGGCGATGACCTTTTTTGTAGATCGGGCATATGAGACCCTCCAACCAGTCCGAGAGCAATTCTTCATCAGACCGATCAGACTCCGATGGATGGCACGATACAGCTCTTCGCTCCCGACTTTGAAGAGCTCGGCGGGAATGCCGTCCTTCTCGGCTGCCTTGCAGTTTCTCAGCTCAGCTGCAGTTTCTCAGCTCAGCTCTTCACCTTCTTCAACTCGTCCATGGATGGTGGATCCACAGCTTGACCATCATTCTCAATAGTCAACCTGCTCCTTTCGCCTCCACTGTTTCCCTCACCGTTCAACAGCACGAGGAAGAATAGAAGAATACGTTCAAGAATACGCTCCCAATGCTGTCGTTTCTTCCAGCGATGGAGTCTCTTTTCAGCGGCTCTAGCATTTTAAGTTTAGTACCAGACTGGACGAGGGAATTTTTTTTTTCTAATTCTAGTCACACCTTCTATTCCCGTTCATCTTCGCATTTCCGCGAAACTACATACATTTCCCGCTTTACTAAACTTAAAATGTAAGTCAATATGACAAAAAAAATGAAATTAGTTCGTAAAGGCTCTAGCATCTCGATATTTACCCACGCTCTGACGAGTCACAGCCTTGGCCAACATGTGACCCTGGCGCAGCTGCCGCAGTTGTACCCAACACTTCTCGCGCTGTAGTGCTGATCGAACTGTGGATGTGCCTCCACTGTTCATTCAGGTTCCCTTCAACTCTTTCCTCAATCCGTTCATCATTTTTCTGCGAGTACTCTGCAGCCACTCCTTCAGTTGATAGCCGCTGGATGTTCAACTGCATCCTCCTCGTTGCCTTGGAATTCAACACGTTGGACAGCCGGGCGCGGATTTTGGCTACTACGAGATAGTGATCCGAGTTAACGTTCGGTCCTCTGAACGACCTCACGTCTGTAACGTCTGAAAAGTGCCGTCCATCAATTAGAACGTGGTCAATTTGAGAGCAAAGCTCTCTATTCGGGTGCATCCAGGTGTGCTTACGTATGTTCTGGCGTGCAAAATAAGTGCTACAGATAGCCATCCCCCTAGCTGCAGCGAAATTATCAAGCCTCAGGCCATTGTCGTTCGTAGTAGAGTGGACGCTTTCCCTACCAGTTACGGGGCGGAAGAAGTCTTCCTGCCCGACCTGTGCATTTGCATCTCTGATGACAATCTTCATATCGTGTCCTGGGCACTCATTGTATGTCTTTTCCAGGAGCTCATAGAACTCCTCCTTTTCGTCATCGGGTTTCTCGTTGGTCGGTGCGTACACATTTATTAGGCTGAAGTTGAAGAATTTGCCCTTAATTCTCAACACGCATATTCGGTCACTGATCGGCCTCCATCTAATGACACGCTTCATCTGTTTTCCAATTAGCACGAAACCGACTCCTCTTTCCGCTTCACTCCGCCGCTATAGTAGATGTGGTACTTAAATGAAGTGTCCGCAATTGGATCTACTGCCCGGAATTCGCGTTCCCCCGATTTCGGCCACCGCACCTCTTGGATAGCTGCAACCTCCACATTCACCTTCCGCAGCTCTCTAGCCAGGACACTTGCGCGTGCCGGTTCGAGTAGAGTCCTTACATTCCAAGTACCGAGTTTCCAATAATCGTTGTCCTTTTTCGTTCGCCTAGGTCCATGCCGATTATTCCGTTCCGTATTTATATCTGGATTGTTCGTTGTATTTAATATTCGGTATGCTGCCTTACTAGGGCTGCGATACCTAGTCTCGCGACGGAGCTGCCGTCTTTGATATAGCTGGCGAGACACCGCGTTTCATGATTCAGCCGCCCGCTCCGGATCAGACGCTGTTGTACGCCGCCCCTAACATGGGGAAACAGCCGCGTACGTCCCCCCTTCCCAGTCAGCATACGACCAAAGTTTCCACCGGGGGTTGGTTACCCGATCTCCGCTAAGGTTACTCGTATCCCAGTCGGCACCACGTGGAGGTTGGGATAGGAGTTGCTGAACAGAGGTGAATGACCACAATAGGATCTCAAGTAACACGTGTCCAACCTTTCGCCAACCAGTATTTATGTAGATTCTACCTACGACTATAATATTGACCTGACTTTGTTTGTTTGATCCAGCTGAGTGTATAAACTCGTTACGACAAGTTATTTCTGATGGGAATCCTCCTGGCGCCGGTACATTGGTAATGTTGGCAGAAAACAAGATTTTCTGCATTTAAATCGACATACTCAACTTTGAACAGCTATAGCTCTTCTTAGGAACATCCTAGCTGCCTTCTGCAATGTTGTTAGGCATCTAAAATTCTATACTTTTACATAATGTAGTACATTATTAGATCACTATTGAGCTCTCTAGAAAGGTAAATGCAAAAAAGTAGGTTTTCCCATATAAATTTTCATACAAATTTGAAATGCAATGCACCAAGCGGACACAAAACCAATCGACTTCCGGTAAGTTTAGGGTTGTTTGGGGCCCCAAAAGGAACCAAAAAATCTTGGTTCTGAAAAATCGATCACTTTTCCGCACCCTATTGAGCATATCTTTCAACCAGTCGTTCGGCATTTGTTCATCCACCCAGATCCTGAATATGATCTGGTGAATCGCATAATACAGCTGCTCGCTTCCCGCTTTTGAAAGTTCGGACGGAGCACCATCCTTCCCAGCGGCCATGCTGTTCTTCAGCCCACTAGGCACCTTCTGAACTTCCTCCTGTGTTTATGGTTCCACAGCTTGGTTGTCGCTCATTTTCGTCATCCTGTTCCTGTTTTGCTCATCTTGCTCCTTACCGTTCAATACCACTAGGAAGTGTTCCTGTAATCTGGTTGCAACTGTCGGTTTATCCGTAAGCAGGTTGCTGTCCTTGTCATTACACATCACCGGCACAGGGAACTTCCTGCTTCTGACTCTGTTGACTGTTCTATAGAAGCTCCGCACGTCGTTTCTAGCACCGCTGTCTTTTGCGCTGGCGAACTCTGGCTCCTTGTACTCACGCTTCTTCCGAAGGTGACTCTATTTTCGACAGCTCGTGCCTTCCTGTATGTTTCTCTGTTCTTACGCATAGCCAACATGCCGCTCCTGGTAGACGGTTCTTTTTTTTTTTTAATAGGGGGATTTGTTAGTAGCTTAAGTATTTACGATAAATATTATTAAATAATGAGTATGTGTGTCCAATCACAAATGGTGACTTCTCAACACTGTTAGTAATTTGTAATTTTAATTGTTAGGATTTGTTTGCTTTCGCAATTAGGACTTATCATTCGTAGGGATTTAAACCTACTTGTCAAGAAAGGAAAGTAAACTTACAACTAACTTAAATGCTAACTTATTGGCTATAAAGAGAGCTTATCGTAGCAATTGAGGATTGCAACGATTTTTGTCGAAAATTGTTAATAATTTTATTTGACATAGCTTCTAATGGTTCAACACCAGTAAGTCTATGTAATTCGAGTGTACCAAACCAAGGAGGACGCTTCAAAAGCATTTTCAGATTTTTTTTCTGAATCCTTTGAAGCGGTTTTCTTCCTTGTTGAACAGCAACTAGACCAGATCGGTACAGCATAAAGCATTGCTGGTCTAAAAATTTGTTTGTAAATCAAAAGTTTGTTTTTTAAACAAAGTTTAGAATTTCTGTTAATGAGAGGATATAAACATCTCGTATATTTGATGCACTTGGCTTGTGTACTCTCAATGTGCTCTTTGAAAATAAGTTTTTTATCGTAAATTAGTCCTTGTCAGACCAACTTGTTAACCTTGTCAGACCAACTTAAGATAACCCCATTCATCCTGACAACGTGATTATTGTTTGGCTTGAGGAAAGAAGCCCTAGGCTTATGAGGAAAAATTATCATTTGAGTTTTAGCAGCATTGGGAGGGATTTTCCACTTTTGCAAGTAGGAAGAAAAAATATCTAAACTTTTCTGCAATCGACTGCATATGACACGAAGACTTTGCCTTTTACGAAAATGCTTGTGTCATCGCAGAACAATGACTTTGTGCATCCTGGAGGCAAATCAGAAAGATCTGAAGTGAATATGTTGTACAGGACTGGACCCAAGACTGAACCTTGAAGCACACCTGCTCTGACAGGAAATCTATCAGATTTTGAATTCTGATAGACAACCTGCAGAGTTCGATCAGTAAGATAATTTTTCAAAATTTTGATTAGGAAAATTGGAAAATTAAATGTTTGCAGTTTCGCAATCAAACTATTATGCCAAACACTGTCGAATGCTTTTTCTATGTCTAAAAGAGCAGCTCCAGTGGAATAACCTCCAGATTTGTTAGCTCGTATCATATTAGTAACTCTGAGCAATTGATGAGTTGTTGAATGCCCATGGCGAAAACCAAACTGTTCATTTGCAAAAATTGAATTTTCGTTGATGTGTTACATCATTCGGTTAAGAATAATTCTCTCAAACAGTTTACTTATTGAAGAAAGCAAACTGATTGGTCGATAACTGGAAACTTCAGCTGGGTTCTTATCCGGTTTTAAAATTGGAGTAATTTTTGCATTTTTCCATAATTTGGGAAAATATGCAATTTTGAAGCAGCAATTGAAAATTTTCACTAAAAATTCCATTGTGCTCTCAGGGAGATGTTTGATTAATATATTAAAAATTTCATCGTCACCAGGTGCTTTCATATTTTTGAAATTTTTAATAATTGATTTAATCTCATGCAGGTTAGTTTCAATTATTTCTGCAGGTAGAAAATTCTGGGAAGAAATTAAATCAAATTGACGTGTGACTTCATTTTCAATTGGACTCACAAAGTTCAAATTTGAGTTATGAACACTCTTTGAGCCTTTTGTTCATTGGATACAAGAAAACGTTCACCATCTTTTAAAACTGGAATAGGCTTTGAAGGTTTCTTAAGAATCTTCGACAGCTTCCAAAAGGGTTTTGAATATGGTTTCAATTTTTCAATTTTAGTCTCAAAATTTTGATTTCTCAGAAGAGTAAATCTATGTTTAATCTCTTTCTGTAAATCTTTATAAATAGTTTTAAAAACAGGGTCACGAGAACGTTGATATTGACGTCTGCGGACATTTTTCAAACGAATTAGAAGTTGAAGATTTTCGTCAATTATTGGTGAATCAAATTTCACTTGAGCCTTTGGAACAGAATAATTCCTGGCATCAACATTCACATTTTAATGCTTCCAAAGCGGAATCAATATTCACTTCGTTTTGCAAATCAAGCTCATTATTGAAATTTCTCTCAATATGAGTTTTGTATCTTTCCCAATTAGCCTTGTTATAGTTAAAAACAGAGCTCATAGGGTTTAAAACTGATTCATGTGATAAAGAAAAAGTTATTGGAAGATGGTCAGAATCAAAGTCAGCATGTGTGATCACTACATACATGACTTTGATCTGTAAGCACCAAATCAATTGTTGAAGGGTTTCTTAAAGAAGAAAAGCATGTAGGACTATTCGGAGACAAAATAGATTAGTATCCTGAAGAACAATCAATTATAAAAAATTTCGAACGATTTCTGGTGAGTTTTTGTAAATCACCTTTCAAATAATTTTTGTGCTCGCGTGTGCATTGAAATGGTAAATATGCTGCGGCAATAAATAAAATCCCAAGTTCAGTTTGAACTTCAATTCCCAAAGTTTCAATAACTTTCGTCTCAAGATGGGGAAGAGCACGATGTTTGATTCGGCGATGAATAACAATTGCAACTCCACCGCCGGAACCCTGAATCCTATCATATCTATGAACCACGTAATTGGGATCATATTTTAATTTCATGTTAGGTTTCAAAAATGTTTCAGTAATAATTGCAATATGCACATTATTTACTGTTAAAAAATTAAAAAGCTCATTCTCATTGGCTTTCAATGAGCGAGCATTCCAATTTGATATTTTTATTGTTTTATTTAAAATCATTGCTAAATTTTAAATTAGAAACAATTTTAATAGTAAAATTTATGCCTATTTGAATGGCTTCAAACATTGATTTTGCCTGCAACATGGCGTTCATAAGATCGAACATTGCCTGTTGCAGAAAAGAAAGTTTACCTGCCGTAATAGGCCCCAGGCAGTTGACGTTAGAAAAAATATTTTCGGTAGTAATATTAGCTGGGGTAATAGGTGTACAATTATTTTCTAGCGTGTTTTGCTTACCCATACTAACGGTCATTTTTGAACTACCAACGTTAGGCGGTAGAATGTTCGAACTACCTGTAACCTGTGCATATGTTAAACGGGTATGCAAAGGAGTAGGTAAACTATGCGTCACTGGTACGCTTGGAGAATTTTGGTTTGAAGCTTGTTTTAATTGGGAAATTGAATTTTGTTTACCTTGCCTTGCCTTACCAATTGCTAAACGGACTGGGCATTGATAAAAATTCGACATATGGTTGCCGTTACAATTCGCACAGCGAAAATTTTTACTCTTTTTCACAGGACATGTGTTCTTTTTGTGAGAAGAGTCTCCACAAATCAGGCATTTTTGGTTTATGTTACAGAACTTTGAACCATGGCCATAACGTTGGCAAATACGGCATTGGGTGATATACTTTTCACCTCCGCCAAACTTTCTATAAGCTTCCCATTTTACACGCACGTTATATAAAGCATGTGCTTTTTCAAAAAAATTTAAGTTATTAACCTCACTGCGGTTAAAATGAATTAAATAGTTTACAAGGGAAATTCCAGTTCGCTGACTGTTTTCGCCTCGTGATTTTTGTTTCATTAGAATTACTTGGGTAGGGGCTATACCAAGTAATTCTGTTAAAGTAAGTTTGATCTCATCAACGGTTTGATCGTTGGTGAGACCTTTCAAGACAACCTTGAACGGCTTGGCGTTCTTGGTGTCATATGTAAAAAATTTGTACATCTTGTCAGTTAAATACTGAACAAGACGATCACGACCCTTTATTGAGTCGGCTAATAAGCGGCATTCACCTCTACGGGCAATTTGATAGGTAACTTTAACGTCAGAAACAAACGTTGAAAGTTCCTTTTTGAATATATTAAATTCAGAAGAAATAGTTACCACAATAGGTGGAACTTTCTCCTTTTTTAAAGATTTTACATTTTCATTATTAATAACTTCCATTTCACCAGCTTCTTGCTCAGGCAAAATATCAAAATTTTTTGTCACTACAGACACTCGAAGTGTCAGAAAGAGATGCCTCTCTTTTCCTCCCCGCAGCGATGCGAGGTTCCTTTTTTCGTCCTGCCATTTCAGGTGATACGAAAAAAGTTAAAACAAATATTAAATTCAAAAGTAGCTAGTCTTGAGAAAGACTAATGGGAAATAATTTTCAGGTAGTCTTTAAAAGACACACTGACAAAACACAAACTTTGAAGCTATAGGCAGTCAAAGACCAGTCCACAAGCAACCGAAAACACGTCTGACCTGTAGGACAGTTCAAGACGCACTGTAGACGGTTTTTTTCGTCCGTCGCTCTCGGTCACTTGGCATTAAACCACCCGTTGCGCTGTCTTCCATGCGCAACGGCTACCTCCAGGTGTGGTTCCTCTGGCCGCGGCAAAGTTTATCAGCCTCAGACCATTTCCATTGATTAACGAGTGAAGGCTATGTCTTCCATTGTAATTCCTCTATCCCAACATGTGCGTTTGCGTCGATTACTACTTTTACGGTTTTGGTGTTGAGTATTCGTCATAAGAAATCAGATAAAAGAATTATATGTTTCCCTTAAACTCTACTGAATTTGAGAAGTGAATATTGAAGATATCACTAGTCCGTACAGATACGTATTTCAGTTGCTACATACACTGGGGTCGCTTTTTACGTGGGTTGGTTCCCGTTTTTTAAACGGGATATTTTTACAATAACGCGGATTATTTTTACTCGAAAATTATTTGTACGCGGTATCAAATCAGTTTTGTATAAATATATCGAATCGAATCTTTCAAATGCGGTACAACCAACCACGTAAAAAGCGACCCCAGTGTACAATGTGGACTGAACCAGTCCGCTAACGGATCATGCGACGAAAGCGAATATTCCTGCTGCACGTGCAGAATTTTTTAACACCGTTCCTTATGCGTGGAGGCCATTTTGACAACTGAAGAGTGTGCGCCGAAAACAAAGTAGGCATGTGCGATTATTATTCTGCACATCTATGCCAACAAAAAAAGGAGTTCCCATTTTTTGCAAATAATCGATCAATGAATTAATGGTACGTTGAAGTTAAGTAATTTTTGGTCGTTCAACCCTTTATTGACATTGCTAATAATCTAAGAGAGGAGCGCCAGCTCTATGACAGTTTAATTTTGTTTTCGTCTACTTCGTTTTCGTTTTTGTGCAAGCAAAATATCTCACAATCGTTTTAATCAAGTCAGCTTGCATATCAATCTTTCGTTTTGATGATGATATTATTCAAAAATATGTTCAAACTTGAGGTGATTGTCATATCGGTTGAATATTATTTGAATATTATAATATTTGATGTATAATATATTTTGAAAGTATATTCATGGATTCAGTTTCCGTCCGTACAATTAAGAAATAGTAGTTCCGCTGTGAATTAAGGTGGGGTTGCAATAAGATCTGTCTACATTTTTTTTCATCGATTTTCGATTGATCCATTAATTTTAACGCGGTGGATAGAATTCAATGATGCGAGAGGCGGCTGGAAACGGACAGATGCATTAAAGGTATGTAATGCATGTTAACAAGCTCAAAATAATAACCAATCCAGTCGATGTGTCGCTTCCGCGCAATGCTCTTCAGGCTTACAAATAAATGTTAGGAACTCAAAACAATTTCAATTTTACAGTGACAGGCATCAGCAATGTTTTAATGTTTTTGGGTGGTTGATGAAAGTGCTTTTAAGGTAAAAATAAAAATTTAGGCAGATTGTTTTCGATATCAACTGCTTTGTCACTGCCTAGTGAGATCCCACCTATATGAATTTTACTGTGAGTGTCATAGTTATTATTGTTCTTACTTCCTTTAAGCTTATTCCAATTTCTACATTATGTACTTATGTACTAAAAAAGCTCCAACATATTTTACATTATATGTGAAGAGATAATAACTTCACCGTCAATTTCAAATAATAAATAGAAATACAGTACATATTGATTACATAGTGAAAGTTCATATTCACTTGTATATTAAAAATAAACTATACAGTATTTTAATTATAAATTTATGGTTGATCACCAAAGCAAAAAAAGTCAGCACATTTACAACTAAATTAGACTTAAAATTAACCAAGGTGGAAGATAGAACAGAAATAATTTATCTTTCATAAATATTTATTTTAAAAATTATCTTGAAAAAATAAATGCCGGACTACGATACTCTTCATATTTCATTTCATCAGGCCTCCCGGTTCCCAATTACACTTCTTGTCTGGTTCACGATGACATTCGTGAGAATAAAAACAAAGTCAGCTGGCGCCTCTCTGTCAGCTAATAATAATCGCAGAGCAATCAAGAAGACATGATTCTTCTGGTGTTATTTAACGGCCGTGAATGTTGATCGATAGAGGAAACCGATAGGCAAGCACTTAGAGTTTTCTACCGTGGATTCATGCGTTCAATTCGCAGCAAAAATTGGTAAAATGGAGGGTGGTTTTCGAATTACAACAAAATAGCCTAATGACTCTAGGCGCTAGACACACTGGATAGTACAATGATAGTACAATGTTTCCCAAATGAGATTAAAACTCGCCATGTGATATTTAGTATTTATTTCACAATCAATATTCATTTGACGATGATGAGTCCTAATGAAAACATAAATTAAAAACATAGTTAAATTGTTCGAAAAACATCACTAATCAGCTGACGAAATGCCGTTATGGCATATTAAATTAAAAAAAACTCAAAAAACTTATTGAAGCAATGGCATATGGCGCGAATTGGATCGTGGCAATCATAAAGTTGACTACTTGGTTCTGTGACGTAACAATGTTTCAGGAGAGTAGAAATTGAGCTGGATCAAAATACTTGGGCAGTCGTTGTGGTCAATAATTTTGCAGCAAAGACGGCTTGTGCGATCTGTCATAGAAGCTCTAATGATTGAATACCAAGAAGTCGGCAGCGGTTTTATTACGATGGTAAGGTCTGTGGATCCCGTCATGGAAGAAAGCGGAGAGAGTATTGCGGGTGAATTTTATTTGCACCACTCCCATTCCAATTTGCATGGAAAGGACTCTATACTACAGAACTAGTCTCTAGGATTGATTTCACAAGTGGAACAATACAGTGATGAAGAAGATTCTGGTTTTCTATAGAATATGCAAATTCGATTCGCGAACCATTTCCATTAAAAGAAATGTGTTGCATTCGCAGTTCGTTCCCCACCAATTTACAAACGTGGCCAAGTATTTCTGTAGCTCCATGCAATCATGCAAACACTTTATTTTTTTAAATGATTTCGTGTCGTCAGCATAAAAAAGCCGGCATTCCGGTAGCAGCAGAATAGCAGCATTGTTGATGTAGAGAGGGAAGACTAGCGGACCAAGGTTACTACCATGAGGAACTCCTGCCATATTGGAAAAGTGATCAGAAACGATAGATCCTACTTTCACACAAATTCTACGGTTATTCAAATATGACTTGAAAGAATTTTAGAATCATTGTGAATACGCTTACAGGCTATGCTAATAAATGACAGGAGTTCCATTATTATTACTTCGGAAACGAACTATTCAACCATAAGCTCAGCAACCTTCGCTTGGGAAGTGCCGCAATTATTTACAGCTGCTACCGTCATTAATTTTCTTTATAATTGCAGATCTGAAGTATTGATTTAATATTGGAAATACCAGGATTTGCAGCTCTACAGGATACCGCCATCAGTATTCAAGAGACTTGAAGATTCCAAGAGATCCAGAGCTATTCAAGATTTGCTGCTCTACAGGATACAGGAATTAGAGTTTTCAAGGGGTTCGAAGGTTTCGAAAGATCAACGACAATTCAAGTACACCAAGAAATTTAAAGATCAAGATTTCTTTTATTATAACAGCTAAGTATAGAACTTAATTTATTATATTTGTATCCATTTGCATTTTTTGTTGCCCTACCATAGTGTGCTCTTTTACACACAATGGAAGTGGATGAAAAAAATTTGGCCGATCCTGTTTCTATTACACCTGAACCTCCTGACCCTTTTCCACTGTTTCCTCAATTCCCACACGCGTTAAACTGTATCCAGACGGATCGACTGGTTCATTTGTTGTTTATTTCCGACCAAAAATAGGGCCTAAATCAAAGCCCTTAAACATCATTCAGATATCTAAAGATTTAGAGTCTCATTTCAAGTCTATCATTGAAATTTCTAAGGTCAGACCTAACAAGTTGAGAGTTGTGGTTAAAGACCTTACTCAAGCTAATAAAATTGCGGAGTTTTTCACCAGGGAATATCATGTTTATGTCCCCGCTCGAGATGTAGAAATTGACGGTGTTGTTACCGATTCCAGCTTATCCAGTGAATTTCTTTTAAAAGACGGTGTTGGATATTTCAAGAACACTTCCATTCCAACGGTTAAAATTCTCGATTGTCAACAATTGAGATCCGTGTCCTTTGTAGAAGGGAAGAAAATATATTCCCCTTCAGATTCATTTCGTGTCACATTCGCTGGATCTGCTTTACCATCTCACATCTCGATTCACAATGTCCTTGTACCCGTTCGCCTGTATATTCCACGAGTTATGAACTGCACCAATTGCAAACAGTTAGGCCATACTTCTGCCTACTGTTGCAATAAAAGTCGATGCGGTAAATGTGGGGGGTAACCATCTTGATGACTCTTGCAATCAAGAAAATAATAATTGTTATTACTGTGGTGAAACAAAACATGAACTCTCGAATTGTTCCTTATTCATTCAACATAAAATTAAAATGAAACGATCTCTTAAAGACCGCGCTAAACGTAGTTATTCTGATCTCCTTAAGCAATCAGAAACAAATTCTCTTATTTCTTCTAATATTTATGATTTATTGTCCTCTGATGAGACGGACTGCGATGTTCCTCTTGCTGGTCCTTCTTTTTCAAACCCTGGTTGGTCTAGAAAAAGGAAAAATCTTTCTTCCCCAAAACTTCCCAACAAGGGCCCTAAAATATCACTTAATAGAAATGGTAATGTTCCCAAATCTAATCACGATACTGAAAAATCAAATCAAACTTCCTCTAGAATTTTAAATTTAAAGTCAACACAAGAGTTTCCACCACTATCACCCAAAAACTGTGATAGCTCATTCACACCTTCAAATAATCAAACAAAATCAGGAATTCTGAAATTTTCTCATGTAATAAACTGGATTCTTGAATCATTAAACATACCGGACCCTTTCAGCAAATTTATTCATTCATTACTCCCTGTTTTCAAAACATTTTTTAAAGCAGCTTACCTCTCAATGGCCCCTCATTTCTACTTTAACATCCTTCGATGACTAACTTATCGTCTGAGACTAATGATTTTATACATATCTTACAATGGAATTGCAGCAGTATCATACCAAAACTTGATTTATTCAAAGCTATGATTAATAATTTGAAATGTGATGTGTTTTCTATTTGTGAAACATGGCTCACTTCAGATATCAATCTCAATTTCAATAATTATAATATCGTACGATTAGATCGAGATATTCCCTATGGAGGTGTACTTTTAGGGATTAAAAAGTGTTATTCTTTTTATAAAATTAATTTACCTTCAATTCAAGGCATCGAATGTGTAGCTTGTCAAATTAACATACAAGACAAAGATCTCTGCATTGCTTCTGTATATACTTATGTAGGTTCTTTCCTTCTAAGGTTTTTAAAAAACACTTGGATTCTTAACACATTGATTTTTACTAAGTCTTTTAAACTACTTACGTCCTAAGACGAGAACAACCTCTACACACTTCAAACGTTTCACTGGAACTGAAGCTCCTGAAAAATTAATATAAGTTCCCTACTCATCGATGGATTGGATTACTGCTGCCTAAGGATTGTTGGCTCCGCTCTGCTGCCGTCGCTGCTGTCGCTGTCGTCGTTGCTGCTACCAGCTCGGTTCTGCTGCGTCAGGGGTATCAGGGGTACAACGTCCGTTGTTGGAGTTGTCGATGCCGCCGTGTTGCTATGCTGGAGTCGTTCTGGATGCCGGTCGTTCACTTGCTGCGTCAGGAATGTCGGGCGTCCAGTTGTTGCATCAGAAATGCCATGTGCAAGGATTTGCTGTGTCAGGAATGGTGCGTCCGGTGTTGGTGTACAGTAATGTCCATAACTTTCCCCGCCTTAGATTGAGACGTCTCGGGTCAACTTGTTACGATGTGCTGCTAAGTGTCTGGATATGGATGAAATCTCTAATACCTCGTATTTTTCTACTTATGCAAATGTAAATAGTAATTATGATCAAGGATAATATGATAAGGCTCCCAAGATTAATCGAATTGTATTGATGATTAGTAGTCTCCAAAAGGTTGATTCTGTGCCGGTCATTTGTTTGCAATAATTGCATTTCTTCCACCGGGTCCGTCTTTGTTGAGGTTTTGTTGACTTCGACGAAATGAAGTGGGATAACGTCCAATTTAGTTTCGAACCTTAGTGTCTTGCTATCGTAGTGGGTACCTCCAATGTTAATGGAACAGTTGAAAAATGTAATGAAGAACGATCCTGTTAGGTTCTTTGGTCCGTAGCCACAACTGTTTTGGAGTGTTATTGGTTTTATGACGTTCGTTAATAGAATGCCATTGTTTTCTAAGACTCTTATTTCTGGTTCTTTGAAGCTATTGCTGATAAATGGACATCTGCCAGGGTTTCCCCGCAATAATTGATGATAGCATTGGTTTTTCGTAACGTTAACCAAGTTTTGACTGTTGCATAAAATGTTTTTCTCGATTTGAATGCATTTCTCGTTTGTTAGAAATGATTCCGACTCGCTGATTATAGCGTACGTTCCATTGACCTGTATGACTTTTTGGTCAATTGGGACGGTTTCAACTCGGAGTAGTTGATAATTTCCGATTTTAAATTTTGGGATTTTTACCGCGAGTATGATAGATGAACCATTATGGAAGGCTGAAGGTTCTAAATACTCGTAAGTCTGATCATAACTACTGATTTCAATGCCTTGTGAGGTTAAGAGTTCTGTTGCAAAGTCCAATTCAGTGGGGTATAGTAATGCTTTTGATATTACGCCCAGCCTGGAAAGTTGAATGGACTCGAAGATGGTTTCTAGTTGATAGCGAACGTTGTCCATATTAAAAATGATGTTCTGAAGATGTAGCATGTGTTGCCAGTCTATTGCCCTATCTAAATTTAGTCTAGCCTGTCTAATGAATCTGTTAACTTCTATCGCTTGATTAAATGCTTGTTTTGTCAAATTATTTAGTCGTTTTTCAAAAAGATCGTTAATCTTCACTTGTTCATTATTTTCTGTAATTAAAACATTATTTGAATTCTTCAACGTATTAATTTGATTGCTTAAAGTTATAAAATCTTGGCTATCTAGATTTCCTGTTATGGATTTCACTATCGATCCTAAAATTTCAATACTTCGTTTATGTCTTTGTCTTGGAGTCAAATTTTGAAATACTACTTTAGCTTGCCTAACCTTTTGTTTTAAGAGTTCGGTAATTTCCCTAACTTGTGGGTTTTGTTCTAATTCATAAATGGTTGTCTCGTATTGCTTTAGAATAGTATGGAGTGCAAATAGCTTAAATTCATGGATAAGGGTATGGTAGCCCTCCTTAATGAATACTTTACCGATTCTCAAAGCGAATAGTCCAGGGTGATTGTTTAGGTCTGTTATCTCTAGGTGTTGTGTAGGGTTGGGGTTGGAAGTACAGATGAAAGGAATTCCAATGGATATGATGATGATGATGATTATGGAAGGGTTGATCGTGACCAATCATTTTGGTGTTGCTAAAATGAGATTATAAAATTGGTATTAGTAAAAAGTTAAGTTTTTCGTTTTCTTTTAAGTTTAGACTTGTGAATTTTCCTATTATTTGTGTCTAAAACATTAGTCTCTTTGTTTTCCATGATCTTGTTTTCTTTGTATCGCTCTTCGTGTTTTAGATTGTTCCTTTTTCGCTCGTACACTGTCTCGTTTTCTTGGAAATGATCGGGGTCTTCTCTATTTTTGTTTGCTTTGGCCAAAAATCTCTTTTTGTCCTCTATTTGCTTGGCTGCATAGATCCTGTATAGAGCTTCCTTTTGTCTTATCCTTTCGTCAAGGTCTGTTGGGACTGAGTCTCCATCTTTTATACCAAAAAATAATTCCTTGGGTGTCAATTTCGTTTGTGAGTGGATCGAATCGTTATAGATTGATACTGCCAGGTTTATTTTCGCAGTTACGGTCAGATTTTTCGTGGATTCCTTATTGGATAGTATGTTGTAAAGCTCTCTCAAGGTCCTGTGAACTATTTCTATAGTTCCATTTGAGGAAGACTGACCCACGCTGGTATAATGGTACTGTACGTTATTTTCCTCTAAGAACTCTAACGGCTGTTGAAGTAAATGAAGCTTCCTGGTCCATTACTAAAAGAGAAGGTTTTCCTAAATTAGAAAAGAAATGTGTTAATGCCTTTAATATGTGTATAACATTTCGTGATTTTAAAGGAATAGCCATTGACATTCTGGAGAATTTGTCACATACCGTAAGATAGTTTTTGTTGTTTATTATGAATATATCCATATGCACGATCTGCAATGGTTTTGAGGGAATTTCTGTAAGTTGGTATTTCTGTTTATACGGGTGTCTCTCATATTTCGATTTCTGACAGAGTTTACATATATTTATAAATCTAGTGATTTTTCCCTTCATACCAGGGAAAAAATAAGTTCGTGAGATATGGGACTTGGTTTCGTTTATTCCTCGGTGGTTTCCATTATGCTGATTCTGTATGATCTGGTCTTGTTCTAATTCGTCGGTTACGTCTTGTAACAATTTTTGAGTCCAGAATATTTTTAAAGTCTTCGCTCTTGAGAAATAATTTTTGTAAATTTCCTAAGATTCGTTCGTTGCAATAAAGTCCAGTAGTGTGTTTCGTAGATGTGTATTCTTTCAAAATATTTATCAGTACTGCAGGTCCGAAGTTCATTTTCCTGATTGTAATTCTGTGATAATTTCTAAAAATGGTTTCAGATTGTCTACTGCCTTCGTTACTTTCTTCGAGAATTAGTTGGTTCCTAAATTCGTTCAGAGGTCTTTCTGTTGATGGAATAAAGTCATTGTCGTCTGTGTCCGCTGAATGTTGAGTCATATCATCGTCTGTCGCTGAATTGGCATTAAGTTCGATTTTTTCTGATTCTAAAGTTATTCGAGAGAGTGCATCTGCGTTTCCGTTTAGGGTACCTTTCTTATATTTGATATCAAATTCTAACTCTTCGAGGGCTAATTTCCAATGAAGTAGCCTTCCGTTCAAATCATTTTTCTGTCTTAACCACACCAAAGGTTTGTGGTCAGTTCGGATCTCGAAATGAGTGCCAAAAATATAAGGCCTGAAATGTTTCGTTGCCCACACAATTGCGAGAAGTTCTTTCTCTGTAGCCGAATAATTACACTCAGTTTCATTTAACGTCCTAGATGCATAGGCAATGGGGTGTTCCTTGCCGTCTTCAAATTTTTGGGATAAAACAGCGCCTAAAGCGAAGTCGCTAGCATCTGTTTCCGAAATGAATTTTTCATTGAAATCTGGATATTTCATTATTGGATCTGTTGTCAAAAGATGTTTACAATCATTTAAACAACTGACAACCTCTTCATCATGGATAATTTTTGCATCTTTTTTCAAGCATTTTGTAAGAGGCCTGGTCAATTTCGCGAAGTCTCGAATAAATTTTCTATAATAACCGAGAATTCCTTAAAAACCCTTGATCTGTGTGGTAGTTTTCGGTATTGGCCAGTTTAGGATTTTTTCAATTTTGTTTGGGTTGGGTCTTATACCTTCTTGGGTAACTATATGCCCTAAAAATTTACATTCTGTTTTTAAAAACTCGCATTTATCGAGTTGGACTTTCAAATTCGATTTTCTAAGTCTTTCCAACGCCTTGTTAAGGTTTTCCAAGTGTTGCTGGAGAGAACTGCCAAAAATGATGATGTCGTCTAAGTAGACAAGGCAACATCTTCCAATTAAATCTCCGAGGATATGATTCATGGCACGTTGAAACGTTGCCGGTGCGTTCTTTAACCCAAAGGGCATTCTGATGAATTCAAAATGTCCCTTGTCTGTACTAAACGCGGTTTTTTGTCTGTTTATTTATTCAACTTCAATCTGGTGGAAACCAGATTCTAAATCAATTGTAGTAAAATAGACACTTCTTCCTAATTTGTCTAAAATTTCATCGATGTTCGGGATGGGAAATTTGTCGTCGACTGTCTTCTCATTCAGTTTTCTATAGTCGACCACGATTCTCCATTTTTTCTTGCCACTTGCATCGGACTTTTTTGGAACAATCCATATAGGAGAGTCCAAGGAGAGATAGAATGCTGGATAATGCCGTCAGCTAGCATCTCATTAATTTGCCTTTCTACTTCTGCTTTGTGGATGTTGGGATATCTGTATGTTTTGGTGTGTATAGGAAGATCGTCTTTTGTTTTGATACTATGCTTAATAGCAGTAGTGCAAGAGAGTTTTTCATCTTCATGATGAATGATATTGGAATTCAGCCGGAGTATTTTAAGAAGTTTTTCCTTTTCTTCCATATTCAAATGCTGTGTTCGTATAAGGTTTTCCAGATTATCTAATTGATTTGAGCGTTCAGAACACACTGTAGAACTCGAATGATTTATCTCAATTAATTCAGAGACTGGCAATGTTTCGGCTGGAGTTTTCCAAAAAAATGTTACGGAGTCGCCTAAATTTGAGGCAAGTGCGCTAATGTAACCATTTTTCGCGTGGTATAAGCCAGAGGGTACGATAGCATCTCTAATTGTGATGTCTTTTCGTAAAAATACGTTACCATTTTTTTGAGAGACTGGTATTTTAATAATTGTACCTGTGTGTGCACTCGAAGTTACTTCTGGGTGTCCCATTTGTCTGACTTGTAAATTAATGGTTTTCTGCGGGAGTATTAATTTGTGGTTTGTTACGTCAAGTAAAGCTTCTAGCTCTGAAAGCGTTTCGTACCCGAGAATACCATCAAAAATTTATGAAATTTAAACAAATAGAATGCAACTTTTTTTCCGAGACCAAAAATTTTTGTTATAAATTTAAATTCAGTTCTATGTTTACCTTTATTATTTTGAATGGTGAGTGGTTCACATGGTGTTCTTTTGGAAGTTGGAATAAGATCCGGGGAAATAAAGTTCTTATTTGACCCACTGTCTATTAGAATTTTAGCTGTTTTCCCGTGGGATAAAGTTATTGTGGCGAAGGGGAGACCGTTAACAGCGTTTATTTCAGAGTTTTGTCTGTAATTGCCACCTGAAAATTTGACTCTTCTACTCCGCTGTCGGAATCATCACTATTGATAACTTCTGTGTCATTTTCCTCTTCATTTTGAGCATCGTGATTGTAGATTCTATTTTGGCGTGATCTAATTGACGGATCAACTTCCATCGGTGTCACTTTTTGTCTGTCTGATTGAGCTTTGAATCTTTGTGAGCCACTAGCGTTTTTATTGGAATCCTCCTGTGGTTTAGAATTTTGTCTGTTATGTTCTGAATTATTCCTAAAATTATTTTTTGAAATTTGTTTGCCAGATTGGGGAGTTTCAGTAGATTTCCTGGTATTTTCTGCGTTCTGGAATTTACACAAGAACGCATAAGCTGTTTCAACGTCAGAAAGCTGAGCAGCTTGTGCATGTCCAAAATAGTATCTGTTTAGACCGTTTATGAAGGCGGTTAAACATTCTTTTTCTAGGAAATGATTTATTCCTTCCCAATGCCTTTCGTAAATTTGCTCCCTTCTAGCGAGACCCTTCATATTTTGGAGAATCTCTTTTGTTTTTTTTTGTAGTGAAGATGAATGTTGTCATTCATTTTCAGTGTCCAGAGCTGCGTCTGATACGTAGCGATGTCACTTTTGTCGCCATAAACACTTTCCAGAATTTCGGCAACACCTTCAAAGGTTGTTGGGTTACCGTTTACGCAAATGGTATCTTGTTTATAATTGATTGCTCGTACAGATTCATTACTTCTTCTGATACGAGGTTCCTGAATAAATTTAACGTTTTTCTATCTGTTGCGAGCCAGGACACGAGTTGTTTTTTGTTTCCATCAAATGGAGGAATATTCTTCACAGGGTCTGGGATTCTAAAGAAATCATCAGCCCGTCGATTCTCCGCTGGGGGAGCAACCGGTTGTTGCAACTGTTGTTGCTGCAACTGCTGTTGTTGCTGTTGGAGATTATTATTTTCCAACTGGAGAGCGCCAACTCGCTGCTCCAGGTTCCGAATAGAATTAAAAAGCACTTGAAGGTTTGCTGGTTCCATTCTTCTTGAAAATTTTAATGGTTTCACTTTTGGTATTGGATTGAATTTAGGCATAAAATGAGGGAGAAAAGGGTAAAATTACTCACGGTTCTCTCGTTCTTGAAGGATTGAAATCCACCGCTTCAGCGAAGTTCTCTGGTCGGTTGGCACGAGTCACCTACGTGTTGAGGGATGGCGATGGATGATCCTATTCGCGGAACGTCACTGCCGGCCTGCCGATGTCACGAGTTGGACACTAGATCACTCAAAGTCACTGATTTGGAAATTTTCCACGTATCGGGTATTTCCACTAAGCACTTTAACTGTCACTAGTCAGAGTCACTTTGCTTAGTCGTAGAACGAGCCGTACGACTGCGCCACTTATGTAAGTTCTTTCCTTCTAAGGTTTTTAAAAAACACTTGGATTCTTAACACATTGATTTTTACTAAGTCTTTTAAACTACTTACGTCCTAAGACGAGAACAACCTCTACACACTTCAAACGTTTCACTGGAACTGAAGCTCCTGAAAAATTAATATAAGTTCCCTACTCATCGATGGATTGGATTACTGCTGCCTAAGGATTGTTGGCTCCGCTCTGCTGCCGTCGCTGCTGTCGCTGTCGTCGTTGCTGCTACCAGCTCGGTTCTGCTGCGTCAGGGGTATCAGGGGTACAACGTCCGTTGGTGGAGTTGTCGATGTCGCCGTGTTGCTATGCTGGAGTCGTTCTGGATGCCTGTCGTTCACTTGCTGCGTCAGGAATGTCGGGCGTCCAGTTGTTGCATCAGAAATGCCATGTGCAAGGATTTGCTGTGTCAGGAATGGTGCGTCCGGTGTTGGTGTACAGTAATGTCCATAACTATATATCCCTCCTAAAGCACTAATTAGACAACAAATGCTTTCTGATATTGTCGAACTTCTACCCTCACCCCGTTTAATATTGGGAGATTTTAACTCTCATGGTGTAGCTTGGGGTTCATCTTACAACGATAACCGCTCCACTTTGATTTATAATCTTTGTGACAATTTTAATATGACTGTTTTGAACAATTGAGGTATGACACGTGTTCCGAAACCACCGGCTCGTCCAAGCGCATTGGATTTATCCTTATGTTAAACGTCATTACGGTTAGATTGTAGCTGGAAGGTTGTCTATGATCCCCATGGTAGTGATCATTTACCAATTTTAATTTCAATTAATAATGGGTCAAATAGTACTCGACCAATTGACATTCCGTGTGACCTTACATTAAATATTGATTGGGAAATTTATAAATTAAAAATTACAGAAGCTTTAGAGGCATTGCAACACCTTCCACTTCTTGAAAAATATGATTCATTTGCGGGTTTAAAAAAGAATCCATGTTTAAAAACTTGATCAAAGCTAAAAAACGTGGTTATTGGCGACGATTCGTTAATGAGCTTTCCAGAGAAACATCTATGAATACTCTTTGGAACACTGCTAGAAGAATGAGAAATCGAGTAGTGGCTAATGAAAATGAAGAATATTCAAATCAATGGATATTAAATTTTGCAAAAAAGTATGTCCAGACACTGTTCCTGCTCAAAAAATTAATCGTGACAATTTTTCTGAACAATCAGTGATGGAACTACCATTTTCTATTACCGAATTGTCTATCGCTCTTCTCTCTTCCAATAATAATACCCCTGGTCTGGATAAAATAAACAATTTTTTACTGAAAAATTTACCTGACATTGCTAAAAAAATGTTGTTAGATTTATACAATAATTTTTTTGAACTAAACATCATTCCACATGATTGGAGACAAGTAAAGGTGAATGCTATCCAAAAGCCTGGAAAACCTGCTTCTAATCATAACTCATATCGTCCAATTGCGATGCTTTTTTTGTATTCGTAAATTGTTTGAAAAAATGATTTTATATCGTTTAGACCATTGGGTTGAAAGTAATAATTTATTATCAAATACCCAGTTTGGCTTCCGTAGAACTAAAGGAACAAATGATTGTCTCGCATTACTTTCAACAGAAATCCAACTTGCATTTGCTCAAAAAGAACAAATGGCTTCTGTATTCTTAGACATTAAGGGAGCCTTTGATTCTGTTTCTATAGATGTTCTTTCTGATAAACTTCATCAAAAAGGTCTTCCTCCTAAATTTAATAATTTTTTATACAATCTACTATCAGAAAAACATATGCATTTCTCTCATGGTAGTTTGTCAGCGTTTAGACTTAGCTACATGGGTCTTCCACAAGGCTCATGTTTAAGTCCACTGCTCTACAATTTTTATGTGAGTGATATTGATGACTGTTTGGTAAATTGCACTATCAGACAATTTGCAGATGATAGTGTGATTTCTGCCACAGGTCCCAGGGCATCCGATTTACAAAGATCTTTACAAGATACCTTGAACAACTTATCCAATTGGGCAATACAACTAGGTATAGACTTTTCAGTTGAAAAAACTGAATATGTAGTTTTTTCTAGAAAACATGAGCCAGCTCAGCTCCAACTTATGTTAGTGGGTGAACCCATTACTCAAGTTTTAGTTCATAAATATCTTGGCGTATGGTTCGACTCAAAATGCACTTGGAAAAGTCATATTCGATATTTAATACAGAAATGTCAACAAAGAGTTAATTTTTTGCGCACAGTAACTGGATCATGGTGGGGAGCACATCCTTGGGACCTTATTAAACTTTATCAAACTACAATTCTATCAGTGCTCGAATACGGATGCTTTTGTTTCCGTTCTGCCGCAAAAACTCATATCATTAAACTTGAACGAATACAGTATCGCTGTTTACGCATTGCTTTAGGTTGTATGCATTCAACTCATACGATGAGTTTAGAAGTGTTAGCGGGCGTTCTCCCCTTAAAAGATCGTTTTTGGATTATCACTTCTCGCATTCTTGTGAAAAGTGAAATTTTGAATCCTATGATAATAAATAACTTTGAAAGACTTGTTGAACTTCAATCTTAAACTCGTTTTATGACTGTTTATTTAAATTACATGTCTCAAAATATCAACCCTTCTTCATTTCCTTCAAATAATATTTACTCATTAGATTCCTTTGATTCTACCCTATTTTTTGATACATCAATGTTAAATGAAATTCGTAGTATGCCTGATCAACTACGTATACAACAGATTCCAAATCTATTTCGTGAAAAATATCAAAATATAAACTGTAATAATTCATTTTATACCGATGGTTCTTTTCTCAACGGATTTACTGGTTTCGCTGTTTATAACAATAATTCATCCGTCGCTTACAAACTCGAAAGCCCTGCTTCTGTTTATGTCGCAGAGCTGGCTGCTATTCAGTACACATTAAGTATTGTTGAAAATTTGCCTAAAGACAATTACTTCATCTTTACGGACAGCCTCAGTGCTATTGAAGCTCTCCGATCGATAAAAAGTATAAAGAGTTCTTCGTATTTTTTGAATAAAATACGCAACCATTTGAGTACTTTATCCGAAATCGCATCACAGGTTACATTAGTATGGATCCCTTCTCATTCTTTAATTGAGGGCAATGAGACGGCAGATTCATTAGCTAAGATCGGTACGGTACATGGTGACATTTATGAAAGACCTATTGAATTCAATGAATTTTTTAGTTCTATACGTCGGGAGTCGCTCATGAACTGGCAAAACTCTTGGGACAATGGAGATCTAGGAAGATGGTGTCATTCAATTATTCCTAAAGTTTCTTTAAAACCTTGGTTCCACAAATTGGACGTAAGTCGTGATTTCATTTGTATGATGTCTCAGCTTATGTCCAATCATTACTGGTTTAATGCTCACCTTCGTCGTATAGGACTCACAGAGGATCACCTTTGCACCTGTGGCGAGGGTTACCACGATATTGAACATGTTGTTTGGTCATGTCCGTTATATCGTGAGGCTAGATCCAATTTAGAAAATTCTCTTAAAGCTCGGAATAAACAACCAAATGTCCCTGTTCGTGATGTCTTAGCAATTTTAGATTTCCCATATATGCGTCTTCTATATTCCTTCCTTAAATCAATTGATGTTCCTATTTAGTACACTTTTGTTCTCATTTCAGATTCTATTTACGCGCTTAACCAGGAATAAGACGTCCCCGAAAATATATTTGGCTCTTGAAGCTGCAGGAACCATACTTATCAAGATTGTGTTTTATGATTTGTAACTTATTTATAATTGTATTATTGTATATGAAAAGATGAGAGGGTTTTTATGCCTGTTTGAGGAGAAATATTTATTAATTTTACTCAAGCAGGCTTTTCCCTACTCCAATAATTATTTCGGCCCCGTTATGCTCTCTGCGATTGGGCCTTTATCTCATTACATTTAATTAGAATAAAAAAAAACTATTCAACCGTTTATTACATCTTCAACATTTCGAAATAAACACAATAACATTGTCAGACGTAAACACAAACAAAGATTTTCTGACGCACGTTTTTATTATTTTAGTTACGATTGCTCCGTATATTTATTACCCAGCTCTAACGAACACCGGCGAATTCCTTGCTGACAAATGTGATACTCTCGATAAGGTCTCACCAAAACTTGATCCAAAGAGCTCATAATCGCCGCATATTTGGAAAGTGCCCGATCAAACTCCCCCTCTTGGTAGAGATCTGTAGCTTCGTTGTATCGTTTGTATACATCTATTTGCTAAAATTGAACCAAAACTTCATACCGCACCCGTTACCAAGCATCATTTTTCAACAAACCTTCAACGATTCGAAACATTCGTTAATGCTCGTAAACATACCACATTTTTCACATTTTAGCGCATCCTGTGGCGAATGCTCTGTATAAATTAACACGTTGTCACATTGCTCACTACCAGTGCATCGGAATCGCACCAGATTGACACTCATCTCATCCAGCATGGGCCAATTTTCCTCACATGCTTGACAACCGCAGATGAACTTATAGGTAGATTTCAAAGAATTTCGCCGTTCATGACGATTAGATCGAACGAACAACTGACCATAGTTTTCCGCTAGCACCGATCCGGCTGGAATGTTTTTAACCGTTCGCACGTACACAGCGTTTCCGACGAAATACCGAGTGATTCCGGGATCACAGGAATGGTTGAACAGAACTAACGTCGGATACAGACCAGCCCCTATGCAAGCAGAGAAACCCGAATCTCGTGGTTTCCTTCGCTGTAGCTCTGAAATTTCATGCGAATTGTAGGTGACAATTTGCATGTTATGTAATACTAGTGCTCCAATGTAGGTGTCTAAGGTGTTGGTTTTGTAAAACACACTTAGTTTCAGTACAGTATTTAACAATGTAGCCATCAGTGTCCATTTGAGATAGTCTTCTGCGCCTCTTTGTTCGGAGTGAGTCACAAACTTGAACACTTTACGGTAATCATCGTATGGGAGCCTACAAAATATGAAAAGTTTTTTTTTATTAATTTTGTGTAATATTTACTGTTCGTTGTTGTGATACAGACCCATCAGTTTTCTCACTTGTCAATTGTTCTAACTCCTCCTCGAGTTCGTAGAAATATTCCACACTCTTTTGTGTGATAATTCTCAGTGCTAGCATACAGACTACGTTCGCTCCGGACTTCCAAAGAAATTGTAAAAAGCCGCACTCGTATCGGTGATAACTGGAGCAAGCCTTCTTCTGACAATCAGGCGAACAATAGGCGACATCCACGCAATTTGGACAGCAAAACAGAACATCAACTCGCGAACAGCAATTATCACAGTGCGTTAAATTACATTCGCGATTTACTACCGACGCATGGGGTAATTCCTTAAGCACCAGCTGATTCGGTCGGAGATCGCTCTTTGTGCAGGCGAACCTTCCCTCTTTCTCGGTGCAATCGAAATATACTGCTTTATCTAAATGGAACAGAAATTTTCTTTTCCCTAAGGAGTGCTTCACAGGTTCCAGATATTTCTTGATGGTTGCTATATGGACTTCAAGCTCTGTAGCCTTTTTGTAGGTGTCCTTAATCATGTTTTCCTGCTTATCCGGATCTAGGCTTGAGTACTTTAAAGCATCAAGCATCTCCCTAGAATTAAGTGCAATACAACGTATTCTTAGACTATCAGCGGAAGTTGGTTTATATTACCTATAACATTCAAGTGATGAGGGTAGGTCCTTCAATGCAAAATAACAGCGAGCTTTTCGTTCCATCAGCTTGTACCTCATTGCTTTGGGATAATCATTGTCGATCGATAGATTAATATCCTGCAAGGCTTCCTCAAATTTATTTAGGTGGAATAAGGCTGCCGAACGATTTGCCAAGATGATAGATTTTTCCATAACTAAAATACATAATTGATAGAATCAAGTGATTTGTGAGTTGGTTAAGAAGTAACCAGTGTTGAGCTACGTTAGTTTTGTTGAGAGAAATTAGGAAACAGGAGGTAATATTACAGCACTCCTAGTTGTCGTAGCAGGAAGCGTAACGACCAACGATTAGAACCAACTTATTTCTTTTGGACTCCGATACCGCCAAAAAAAATAATTTTAATTAAACTGCCACCCGCAGGACTTTGTTTGAAATTTGGTAGAGGCCGCTAACCCACCATTACAGCTCAAGTTAATTATCGGTGTGCCCATATTATAACAAAAGGTATCCGAAGAAAAGTATGCAAATTAATCAAAATTATAACAGAAAACATTTTTTTATATTTCAACAACACAGCACTTTTCGTCCGTTAAACCTATTCCGAGATAGAACTGGTTTCACTTTATTTTTGATTTCATGTTCTAGCTGACACATGCTTTATAACATTGCAACCCTCCCACTCATCATTAAAAATAATTTTTGCAAGCACTGACCATTTAATCCGTTACTTGACATCATCACTCAACGCGCCTGTCCAATAAATTTCAAAACAACAGCGGACACACGACAATTTCTCTTCAGGCCATGAGTGGCCTTGGGTCAGAGAACAGGCCCATGTTTTTGAACGCTTGAAGCAGATTCGCGAGCTTCAATAATATCTAAATAGAAAATAAAAATTCTTTCGCATGCGTCTAGTCGGACGTCAATGAGATATAATTGAATTCATAAATTCAACAGAAATATAGAAATAAGATCAACATAGGGAATCGCACCCAGTTACTTACCATTGTTTGACGGAATTCTCAATATGGCCCTATTATAGCACCGCAACGCGTTACTCCACTTTTCGTATTGAAACTCTTGATTTCCCAAATTCTTCTGCTCTAAAGCGATCGACAGATTTTTTCCAGACTCACTTCGCCTTGCAGTTTTCCATAAATCATCACAACGCTCGGTAATAACCTTTTCCACAAATCTAACCCGTTGCCTGTCGGTTTTTAACTGCGAAAAAGTGCGTAACTCGTTTTCGCTAATTGTGGCCCGCAAGCGGTCGTAATCCTGATGGAAGAATCCTTCTTGCTCGCAAATCTCCATCCCGAACTCACGTGTGGCCGTTCATCGTTCAACGTCCGGATGCTTCTGCACCGTCAAACCTCTCACAGAATATTGAGTAAAATCTGCTGTTTTCCCATCTTTTACCACATCCGCATCGAACTCTTTGTCATCTATTTATATAATAATTATTTTCTGTTGTGCACTTGAATGAACGCTGACATAAACATGACATTGCTCTCGTCTCAAATTCGCGGACGGTTGCTGACAGAGAACAATAAGCGATTAGTGTACGAGAAACTTCTGAATTGTTAGTTAATGAAAAAGAAATGAATGAAAATTTCGAACAACATTTGCTTGATTCTAAAATAATCTTGACGTCTTGGCGGCGAAAAAGCAAGATTTACCAACAGCTGAGCAGGTTATGCGCGCGCATCTCGAAATCGACTCACTGAACTCAAAATTGTATTGACATAACTAAAGCCGAAGCAGGTTTGCATCAAGTATCAGCAAACTATAGGTTTACACAACAGAACCTAATGCGACGGGGCAATGTTTGACCAAAAAAGAATATTATTCTAGCTTTTAGGCCCAACACAGTTATTGTTACATTATGATGAATGAAAATAAAAATAAACTGAGATCTAAATATTTTGAATGTTCTTCATTCAAATTAAATCAAATCAAATTAAAAAAAAATACAAAATAATACCTTATATCTAACCCATGTCTTACTAATTTATTTTTTTATTTAAAATAGCTCATTTGACACGGCACAATACATTTTCTGTTTTACTGAGCCAAATACCTACAATTCGTATTAATTCTACGTTAGCAGGAAAAAGAGAGAGGCGCTTTTTTTTAATTCTCGCGGCCGACTACGAGCTAGAGGGGATATAAGGTGAGAGGAGAGGAAATACAATATCGATTTCAAACTATTTTGGAGCTTTAAAATGTCTCTCCTAAATGTTAAGTTATTTCAAAACTTTTTTTTCTCATTGTGGTTTTATTTTCGATTTTGTGTTAAATTTTTCTCATTCCAATGACTCAAAATATAGGTACGTAAATTTTAACAGCATCTTGGGCATTATAGACATGCCCATTTACTGGTATGCTGAACGGTTAAGCAATCTTCAACAAACAGGCTAAATCGAAAGCACTGGTGTAAATCTTGTGACAGCTTAAATGATAAGGAAATGCAGCACACCATAATTTTTTTACGCGAGGGAAACGTAGCGTAGAAATAACATATGCGCATTAAAAACTACACAAATTCATAAATCTGTGTAAAGTATCTTTATTTGCTAAAGGTGTTCAAGCATTTCTGCTAAATCCGCCTGGAAACGTGTAAAAAAATTCGAAATTCGCCACGACTTAATTTTCGAAAAAAAACTTTAATTTAGAATGACTTTAATGTACTGCCACGAGGAAAGAAAAAAACATTTTGCACTAATGTTAAAGAGCTAACCGAAAGGACACAGATTATAGATTAAAATGCTAACAATTGCGAAAATCTTGAATTGAATGCAAATAATTATGAAAGTTCAACCACAAACAAACAAACATACCACTCCATTCAAAATTCTAAATAAATTGTGGTTTAGAATAACTAGTGCGACACCTACTGGATATATTCAGCAAAAAATAAAATTTAAACTTTTCTGGCAACCATACTTCTTATCTGCCATATACTCATATCCCGTTTAAGAAAACAATTTTCAAATGTACGTAAAGTGGAATTTCCACGCCGTAATCAATGTTTAACAATATTCAAATAATTGATTACGATCTTTATTGATATAGTACACTTAAAAAAAAATCACACGCTCATACCAAATGCTCTTTACACATGAATACCAGTAAACCAACCCAATCGTTTTAACAGGTCGACCCATATCGATTTTTAGTGGAATTCACGGCATTTTGACGTGTTTTGGCATTTGACGCATTCTACCATTGAAATCTGAGTGTAAAAAGATTGATTTTGGTGTGCATGACATGGCAAGCCGAAGACACTTGATTTTGTGCTGTGAAGTGAAACGCAAGTATATTGCACTTAGAATCCACTTGGCAGTAACGTGTCGATTTTTTATAATGTAGGGTTATAACATGCGCATCCTCTTGGTCTCAACATATGGCTAATACGTTGATTGTGTGGCATGCATTGATTATTTCAAAACTTCGTTTGCAAAATTGTTTCAATTGATAGGTTGACACTGATGCTTACCTTATATTTTTAATTGCATCTTATAAAATCTGTTCTCAGCTTACCAATGCTTGTCTCAGATTAAAAGTAGGTAGTTGCGAACAGAGTCAAAATCGCATTTTTCTGATATAATCCGAGATGGCGGCCAAATTCAAGATGGCGGCCAAAAATTCTATCACTTCAAATAAAAGCCCTAATACTCCTTTTTAAAGAAACGTGCCACTTGTAGTAGGTTCCATAACGAATTTCAGAGTTATAGCTCAAATAAAACATCAAGAGTTGCTAAAATTAAAACTTTTCTAGAAACTATTTCACCCCTTGGTGACTAAGGGGTCAACAAACTCGATCAAACAAATCAAATTCGAAACACCTTGTACACCTAGTGACTTGGTTTCAGGAAGAATTGCTTATATAGAAAAAAGTAAAGCATATTAGTCTTCGTCAGGGATGCCAACCCGATCAGAAGAGCATAACTAAAAAATTACAAAATTCTATCAACGGGAGATACAAATAACATATTTTGATACGATTTTGTATTTTCCTATTTGCTTTTGATAACAAAATTGAATCTGAACAAGTTATAATAACAAATCCAGAAATAAAGTTGTTCTAAAACAAATCTAAAAATTTTTCCGTCTCTATCAAAACCTGTTGTTTATAACAATGGTTGTTATTATACTGTTCTATGTGCTATCTAATTTTGTTAGATAGATGATACGTTAGTAACAAAGTATGATATGGGTTTGATATTAGTAGAATATTTTTTGTTACACTTGAAAATTAATACACAACTTGAAAGGTTTTTCACATAACAAACTAACAGCCTCTGTTACATTTTTGTTTTTTCTTTCTGATCGGGAAGGCATTTTTCCAAATGTCTTCACGTTCCAATAAAAAATGTCTTCACATGTCTTCCAACCCGAGATGCCTCGTTAGGAACGACATAAGATTGAAAAAGTTACCGGCAAATCAAAAACCGTCGAACATAAAAAAAGGTCACCATCTCTGCAAAATGCGGGTAATATTACATATTTTCTATTGTCTTTACATATTTTCGAATGTCTTCCATTTGTCTTCACAAACACCGCAGGGTAAATGTCTTCCATTTGAAGACATGTCTTCCAATCTGGCATCGCTGGTCTCCGTGCAATCTAAGATGGCCATGGTTTTCATTCTCGTTCCTTATAGACTATCGCACGATGACGTCACGTATCTGAGTTTGACAGATACTGGTAACTTGTTTATCTTCGGATGATGTAGTTTTGTTCTCAATTATAGCAGATCATTGCACTAGGAACAAGGTAAATTGAGCAGCAGTTCAACTACGCACCTAATTGCTACACCAGAACAAAGCACAAAGTCGAAAACGTACATAAAGTTACCACTAACTGTCAGGAAAGTGAGATTAAAGATATTCGGTGAGATGGTCTATTGTGTCTGTCACGTGATCACTGTTCAGTTCGTTTTGAAGTAGTATACTTCTCTCAGGAAGTTCGGCTACACAGGGATGTGAAATAAAAATCTAAAAGTTAAGGGTATGTGCTTGAGTGCACAAACGAAGGCTTGACGTGGGACTATTGTGGGTGTAAAGATTTTATTCTGCCATAGCCATAGTATATAACACACACCAAACGTACAAATATCAAACACAACAATCCATGAACACTTCACAAAAAAACACATACACCTGTCATAACCCATAGCATACAAACTAATAGGAAAAAAAATTAACTTGTTGCCTATAAAAGTATTCTGTCATGAATAAATTTAACCTCGGATGAATGCATTTTTGCACACACATACACGTTATACACACGCAATATACACACACTACTCACAAACACACGCTCCTCAGACACACCCACGCTACTTACACACACACACACACATACACACGCCACCTGCATACACACGCCACTTACACACATACACACACACGCCACTCACACATACACTCACGTCACTCACACACACACATTCACACACACACACATTCACACACACACACACACACACATTCACACACACACATTCACACACACACACACACATACACACGCTAACGCTATTCACACACCAGGGGAAGAACCAATCACGTGGAAGCATCTCTGCTTTCTTTCTTCGTCGTTTACGTTGGGTGATGAATGCGATGCCAATTGGCTGGCATTGCTAGCCAATGACTGAATGCGTGAAATCATTTCGTCTATGTTTTTGAAGTCTGCGTTAGGGAAATATACCATCGTATGAAAAATGTATGTGAATATTCGACCTTCAAACATTCCCGCAATTTTCACGGAGTAATAAGAAAATGGTAACTGAAATTATCATGTTATACAAATCTTCTTCTTTAGCTTTCCAACGGTATATTAACTATTGGAATCGGAACAGTTGTTTGAGCGCTATTAGCATCTAAAATCTTCCATTCCGCCAAAAACGTTACATGTTCAATCCAGTATTCCCAGAATGTACCTTAGTATAGTGAAGAAAGACGTAGTCCCACGTCAAAACCGGAAAAAGTGAAAAATATGTCCAATTTCAAATGTTATTAAATCGGTTAGTATTCGATGGATTTCCTTCATTCTTGCTGCAATAGATTGGAAAATCTTCTAAGATTCTTCCCAAAAGAAGATAATTGTAATTTTATTATTCACACTATTGTACAATTGAAAATTGTCAAGCCTTGTCAAAACGAAAAGTTCGACCTCTGATGGGTCATTATATGATTGCTTCCCAAGCACGGTCGACAGAATCATATACCTTGCAATTTAAAACATGCTATTTGGTCTATATAAGAGCCTGTTTCAGCCGAAGCCGCTCATAATAGTTCTAGACAGCGACAACAGCAGTCGTCCTCCCTTAGCAGCAGCACTTGCAGTGCAGTGGTACCAGCGATGGCGGAAAGCGGCCACAGCTGTGGCGTAGCAATGGATAGCGTTCTAGTTGCAGCGAACTCTAGCAACGATAGCAGCTGAGCCAGCTGATGCAGGGATAGTGGATACCAATGGCAGCGTATAGCGGCCACAACTGTGGCATGGCTATGGATAGCGAACTAGTTGCAGCGGATCTTAGTATCGATAGCGGCTGATGCAGTGAGGCACTTCAGTGAAATGCAGTCTCTGTGCGATAGTGGGCACTAGTAAAAGCATTCAATGAAAAGTTGACTCATTTTGACAACACGTGAGCCGTCTAGTTTTGAGTGTTATATCAGCATTTCACAAGGAATACTTTATTCGCCCTGTCAGTGATAACACAAAGATGTGATCGGCATCTTATCCGATACTAAAATTAACAACAAATTGTCCTTTTCAGGATGAAATAAAAACCTGATTGAAGAGTTAATATTTTCTAATGAGTTATTTCACATTTTTAAATTTGTAAAAGTTATAAATTTTACTTCATCTCCGTGTCTCAAAACGTACTGAATTTTCTTTTCCTTTAGTCATGAGCACGACATCCGAAAAAATTTCATCTCAAAATTTATCCTTGTTGAAGCGCAAAATTCGATTGATCTAAATAGTCAACGTTTATTCACTAGAAAAAACGACTGACATGCAAGCAGCCGGGTTATCTTTCTTTAAAAGTATTATACTTCAACCTTGCGGTCGTGGCTTTGCACACAACCCTCATGTTATTTTAATATAATTTTTTTTTTGAAATGGCTGCATTTGAAAGCCTATGGTAACGATTCGGAAGACAGCTCGGATGTACAGATTCCCAGGTTCGAATTAACGGTATGAGCGAATGAAAAGTCGAGAAAACGGTTGTCTCTATCCTGTAGATAATCTGATCTGATGATGCTATATCAGATTCCGATGAGAGCTTTTTTAGTGAGAAACTAAATCCAAAGCAACGTGAAATGACCTAGGAGACTCCGTCATAATGATGCCGCTTCTCTGAACGCCAGCCCTCCGTATATCACCTTCTAGTGTTGATGATGTTTAGCAATAAGTTTGACAGCCCGTCACGAAAGTGTCCGATATCTCACCGGTTACCGTGACGCTTGATGTGGAACCATAAAGAGTGGCACGAAACAGTCTAATTAGTTTTGTTGGAAAACTACCATATTAGTTTAACTACCATAACTCATTAACTACCATAACTCATTTCTCTTAACTGAGTCGTACGCTGCCCTGAAGTCTGTAAACAGATGTTGAGTCTGCAAGTTGAACTCTCGAAAATTATCGAGGAATTGTCGCAAGATAAACATATGGTAACCATGGCTCTCTACTTTGAACAGCTCGGCGGAAATGTCATTCTTCCCAGCTGCCTTGCAGTTCTTCAGCTTCAGCTGCTTTCTTTACCTCGTCCACCTCTGATTTATCGGTAATCAGGATAACCTCCGCCCTTCCCCGTGTGGTGCGCATCACAGGGGCACACACGTTTCGTTTCCTGATTACGTTAAGCTTTTTATTGAAGCTCCTCGCATCTTACGTTGCAAAAGAGTCCTCCTTCTCGTGGTGCAACTTGAGTAACGCTAAATGGACTCAACCGTCACTTGCTTGATGCGAATCCTATCTAATCCCCTAGTTTCCTCCAATTCCGTAGTTCTTACGGGGGTGTCGCTGAGTCGTTGGCCGCAGTAAGTACCGCATCATCAATATCCTTTCTAATATCCCCAAGCTACGGTGAAGATGGGCGTGACCAGCAATGGTGACTGTCAGCTCTTGTTCAGCTTAGATTGGTTTAAATGTTACTCTAAAACATTGTTCCTCAAGCAATCTGAGAGGAAATGATAGTCATCAGTCTGCAATCTACGGGATATACCGTGTTTACGCTAGTTACGATTGTAGAAGCTACTCGCGTCGTGCCTGGAGAAACAACCCTCTGCCTCTGAAAAACACGCTCCCATTGCTGAAGTTTCTTCCGGCGAAGGAGTCTCATTTCAGCGATTCTAGTTGCTCGATACTTCCTTGCGCTCTGAAGCGTCACAGCCGTAGCCAACATGTGACATGTGGCGCGGTCTCTTTCACATCCGTTGTTCGCTAGCATTAGCGTCTAACCACCCGTTGGGCGTGATTGTCACAGCTGTACCCAACACTTCTCGCTGCTGATCGTACTGTGTGTATGTCTCCACTCTCATTCAGATCCACTCCAACTTGCTCATCGATCCGCTCGTCAACTTTATGCGAGTACTCTGCAGCCACTTATCCAGTTGATAACCGCTGGAAGTTCAACCGTATGCTCCTCGTTGTCCTTGATTGCAATACGTTGGACAACCTGTGATCTGAGTCAATGTTTGGTCCTCTAAACGTCGATCAGAACATGTTCGATCTGAGCACATTCCGGCGTGCAAATCAAGTGCTACAGGTAGCTATGCCTAAGGCTACAGTGGAATTGATAAGCCTTAGGCCATTATCGGTAGTAGTAGAGTGGAAGCTTTCTCTACCAATTACGGGGCGTTAGAAGTCTTCCTGCCCGACCTGCGCATTTACATCACCTTTGACGGTCTTGATGTCATATCTTGGGCACTCACTATATGTCTTCTCAAGGAGATCATACTACTTCTCCTTCTTATCATCGGGTTTATCATTAATTAGTGCGTACACGTAGAGCAGGCTGTAATTGAAGAATTGGCCCTTAATCCTCAACACGCTCAACAATGATCGGTCTCCATCTGTTTTGCAATTAGCACGAAACCGATTTCTTTTTCTGCTTTTATGCCACCAACCACATCTACTGTGGTAGTTAAATGAAGAATTGCTGAATAAAGGTGGATTATCACAATATGATCTCAAGTGACACGAGTCCAGCCATTTCCCAACCTGCACACGTATAAGTACCATTTATGATCCACCCCAGTGGTACTATGAAGAACATTTGCCGAAAGTTTCATTTCAATTCTCTTGAATATTCAGAACACTGTTAGTAAGCTTGTTTCTTAATTTCAATCAAGGAGAGTCCCAAAACCAACCAAACAAGAAAATATACAAAAGGATTCCATCGATAGGTGTAATTAAGGCTCACGTCACGTTAAGGGGAGCTCCGTAGCCGCAAGGTTACAGAGTCCGCTTTTGTAAGTAGGAGGTCGTGGGTTCGAACCTTAACAGAATCAGGCCATTTGGTTGTAGAAGGACTTTAACATGGGTTTATTCTCAGGCTCCCCACCACGTACCCTTTCTTCAGTCTGAATTCTACAGTATCCTTGTTGACTCTTCGTCTAACAAAAATAAGTCCCTACTATAATAAAACTAATCTCTGGTCACAGTGATGAGTCCACACGGAAAAAAGGCTCACGTTCCCTCGTTTAACCCGACGATTCCTCACTACCAACGTTAGCATGCCCCAAACAAACTCTACTTATCATTGGATTTTTCAAAAAATAATATGTATAAGAGATTTTAAAAAGTCCACCCTCCTGAACACAAGATTTCCGCTTATTCCAGATGCTAAGAATAATTTGCAGAAAGTAGTTGCCAGGAAAAAATTACCTTTAAATTTTGATTTGCTTAGAAAAACAACATATTTTTTTTAGAGGGGGGGAATTGTTAGTAGCTTAAGTATTTATGATAAATATTAGTAAATAATGAGTATGTGTGTCCAATCACAAATGGTGACTTCTCAACACTGTTAGAAATTTGTAATTTTAATTGTCAGGATTTGTTTGCTTTCGCAATTAGGACTTATCATTCGTAGGGATTTAAACCTACTTGTCAGAAAAGGGGAAGTAAACTTACAACTAACTTAGTTGCTAATTATCATTTGAGTTTTAGAAGCATTGGGAGAGATTTTCCACTTTTGCAAGTAGGAAGAAAAAATATCTAAACTTTTCTGCAATCGACTGCATATGACACGAAGACTTTTTCCTTTAGCGGGAATGCTTGTGTTATCGCAGAACAATGACTTTGTGCATCCTGGAGGCAAATCAGGAAGATCTGAAGTGAATATGCTGTACAGGACTGGACCCAAGACTGAACCTTGAGGTACACCTGCTCTGACAGGAAATCTATCAGATTTTGAATTCTGATAGACAACCTGCAGAGTTCGATCAGTAAGATAATTTTTTAAAATTTTGATTAGGAAAATTGGAAAATTAAAAGTTTGAAATTTCGCAATCAAACCTTCATGCCAAACACCGTCGAATGCTTTTTCTATGTCTAAAAGAGCAGCTCCAGTGGAATAACCTTCAGATTTGTTAGCTCGTATCATATTAGTAACTCTGAGCAATTGATGAGTTGTGGAATGCCCATGGCGAAATCCAAACTGTTCATTTGCAAAAATTGAATTTTCATTGATGTGTGACATCATTCTATTAAGAATAAGTCTCTCAAACAGTTTACTTATTGAAGAAAGCAAACTGATTGGTCGATAACTTGAAATTTCAGCTGGGTTTTTATCCGGTTTTAAAATTGGAGTAATTTTTGCATTTTTCCATAATTTGGGAAAATATGCAATTTTGAAGCAGCAATTGGAAATTTTCATCAAAAATTCCATTGTGCTCTTAGGGAGATGTTTGATTAATATAATAAAGATTCCATCGTCACCAGGTGCTTTCATATTTTTGAAATTTTTAATAATTGATTTAATCTCATTCAAGTTAGTTTCAATTATTTCTGCAGGTAAAAAAATCTGGGAAGAAATTAAATCAAATTGACGTGTGACTTCATTTTCAATTGGACTCACAAAATTCAAATTTGAGTTATGAACACTCTCAAACTGCTGAGCAAGTCTTTGAGCCTTTTGTTCATTTGATACTAACAACATATTTATTTAAGGTATAGCTATCACTTGTAAAACCGAAAGTATAAAAGTGCTCCAAAGGGCCGAATGGCATATATCACTCGACTCAGCTTGACGAGCTGAGCATTTTCTGTATGTGTGTGTGTGTGTATGTGTGTGTATGTGTGTGTGTGTATGTGTGTGTGTGTATGTGTATGTGTGTATGTGTGTGTGTGTGCAGATTTTTATTCTCACTCACTTTTCTAAGAGATGGCTGGACCGATTTTCATGAAATTAATTGCAAATGAAAGGTCTCTTTGTCCCATAAGACCCTATTAAATTTCAATGTAATCGAATTTTTAGTTTAGAGGTTATGTTTCAAAATGTAAATATCTTGAAACATCATTATCTCAAAAACTACTCAACCGATTTGAACAAAATTGGTTTCAAATGAACGGATTACCTAAAAAACCCTTAACTTTTGAATTTCATAAAGATTGAATTTGTGGTTCAAAAGTTATGACAAGAAACGTGTTTTGAAGACTACTTAATCTCACTCATGTTTCTCAGAGATGGCTGTACCGATTTTCATAAAATCAGTGTCAAATGGAACGGCTAGTTGCCCCATAAGACCCTATTGATTCGTTTTGCAATCGGACTATTACTTTGCCTGTTATGTTTAAAAATGTGAAATCCAGCTATGAAAAGGAACATATTCCAAAGACTACTTGAACTCACTCACTTTTCTCAGAGATGGCTGACCCGATTTCCACTAAATTAGTGTCAATTAATAAGTCTAGCTGCCTCGTAACACCCTATTGAATTTTACTGTAATCGGACTGTAACTTCGTCTGTAAAGAACCAAAATGTGAAAATCACGAAACTTCATTATCTCAAAAACTACACAACCGATTTGATCAATATTATTATCAGATGAGCGGGCTAGTTAAGGGTTAACTGATGAATTATGATTGAACACGTGGTTTCAAAGTTTGGCTGCCCTATACGTTCCCATTTCATTTGATTATAATTGAACTTAAGCCACCGTTATGTATTAAATTGTTAATAAAACAATGAAAGTCTATTATTTCACATGACTTATCTGAACATAACTAGTGTCATACGAACGAGTCATCTCTCAAACTTACAAATAACAAACTTCATAACAATTTTATATGTGGCTCAAAAGTTATGGAAAGGAAAGAAATTCAAAGACTATTTAAACCTATACCTGCTTTGATTGCTTAGGCCTCAACATAATTTAAATGAGGTTTTGTACTATTTGAACGTTCTAAAGTCATTGATTCCTTGCGATGTGTTCAAAGTCTGCAAATGCACGACGAATCGGCCATAGGATATGTTCAAAGTCAAAAGACAAATCGTTTGGTTTATCGGTTTTATTGGTTGTATCGAAATGACAACATCCTCGACTTTTGGCTTCAATACATCGCCCTAATTCTGAATATATTCATATTGGGTGGTATTCGGTCATTTTCAGCAGATTTGGCATCAATCTAACACCGGAAATACCCATATTGGGAGGTATTTAGTTATTTTCCAGAAACTAACAGTGGTCGTCTTTAAATTCAAAATGGTGTCAAGGGTCAATGTTTGGTTTCTATGCATCATCTCGATTACGGAAATATCCATGTTGAGTATTATTTGGTCATTTTCGACTGTTAAGTTGCCATTTAGCGATTCAAAATGTTGCCTGAGATCAATTGTTAGCTCATTGCATCATTCTTGTTCCAGAGATACTCATATTGGATGGTATTTGGTTATTTTAGGCTGTTTTTCACAAACCGGAAGTCGCCATCTTGGATTTCAAAATGGTATTTAATATAATTTCTGGCCTCTGAGCGTCATTCTGGTTGAAAAAAAACACCCATATTGGGTGTAATTTGATCATTTTCGATTTCAGCTGCTGTGTATCATTCTAGATCCGGAGATACTCATGTTAGACGGAAATCGGCCATTTTTGGCTGTTTTCCAGAAACCACAAGTTGCCATCCTACAATTCATAACGGTGTCTGAAGTCGATTTGTGGCTCCAGTGCATCATTACGATTCCGAAAATACCCATATTGGGTGGTAATTGGTCGTTTGCCGCTGGTTTTCCGTAGCCGGAAGTCGCCATATTAGAATTCAGAATGGTATCTGTGGTCGAATTCAGCTCCTGTGTATCTTTCTTGTGGTCCCCGTGGCTCTGTGGTTAGCGATGTCGAGGATCTTTTTGAGCTGTAAATTTTCTCGACTCAGCACTGGGGCATGGTGTATCGTTGTACTTATCCTACACATGCAAAATGTGCCAAAAACAATATCCAAAATGTTGCCTGAGGCCGATCATGGAACATATTTGTTACCACTAAAAACATTCACCTGCCAAATATGGTTCCATTTAGTTGATTAGTTCGCGAGATGTGCAGAAATTTGTGCAGAAACATGTGCTTCCATAAGAGGGAGGGGCGTCGATCCATTATGGACATATTTATTACCCTTTAAAACATCCACATGCCAAATTAGGTTTCATTTCTTGGTTTGTTCTTGAGTTGTGCAGAAATGTATGTTTCATTTGTATTGAACCCCTCCTTTCCAGAAGAGGGAGGGGTCTCGAACTATCATAGGAACCTTTATCGGGGCCAAAAACCCCTACATACAAATTTTCACGTCGATCGGTTCGGTAGTTTTCGAGCCTATATGGATCAAACAGACAGACAGACCGGACTACATTTTCATATGTATAGATTACAACATCAATATTTTAGAACCTAAATAGTGACATACATTTAATGGATTGAAGCGTTCATGTAAATCTATTTTTACAAATAAAAGTTTGAATGAGAAAGGCTGGGTCTGACCGCTAGGTGGATTAATTTAGGTTTTATTCTACCTTGAAAAAAAAAATGAACTCATTTATACTGAACTGAACTGAACAATACTTTTCCGCGATAACCAATGTTAAATGTTGTTTTTAAAAGACATTTCTGTATATACTTAAAATGAAACTCACTTGCTTTTATTTTAAATATGTGACAGGCAGGGTTTGATTTTCTTCAGTAGTTTTCAGAACAAACTTTTGAATTTCAACAAGGCTTATGAAAATTCAAACAAAATCGCTTCAACGAAAATTAGTCTAAATATGCCTTATGCTTTTATGGGTAGTACGTCTCTCAGGCTAAACTGGAAATCAAATCTAACTTAAAATATCTCAGTTTGATACAGCGGAGCACTAACAGATACTTTAATGTTTTCCACTGTATTCTTTTTATTTCAAGCAGTTGGCTGTCTAAACCTAATGACATTAGTTTAATATTAACTGCGCATGATCACCTCACTGGTGTTTTTGATCGATCGTCTTAATTCTTCTAGAAGACAAACATAACACAATGCGAAGAAAAATATAAACACAACTTCGTTTCTATTCGTTTCCAATCCCTCAAGAACACGTGAGTGTTCGGCTTAGTACGAACATTTTCCGAGCGTAAATAGATTCCCTGTCAGGTTTTCCACGGATTCATCGCCAAGCAATGAAAATTATCCCATTTCCCTCATTCGCCACTTATTTTTCACCGCATACGGTTCTACGACACACATTTAGCTGTCGCCATTTTTATCCGATCAGTTTTCCTTCTGTCTAAATGGAAATCTACAAAAAAGATGGATTTTTTCAAAAATATTGTGAGAGTGCTCGGAAAAATTTCAGCCAGAATGAATTTAATGACTTCGCGCAACTAGACCGTGACAAAAAGCGATTCCAGTTGATTAACTCTTCGAAATCAATCATAACCGAGTTGAAATTAGCACGTGAATATAATGGAAAAAATCTTCAACAATCGCTCAACTTCAAGAACCTCGGGAACAAGGCTTTCCAAAGGGAAAGCTGGAACGAAGCGTTGGCATACTACAACATGTGCTATATGGCTACACCCGGTAGCAATGGTATGATCATTTATACTATGCCGGTTAGACGTGAATGAGTTTGATCTAACCTGCACATTATTTTTCAGACATGGAAAGAGCTATCATTCTTGCAAACCGGTCAGCAGCGTTATATCATTTGGAAAAATACGATTTAGCGTTAGAAGATATTCAACGAGCGATCCGCTTCAATTATCCTAAAGATATGATGTATAAGTTAACGGAACGCCAGGCGCGTTGTTATCTTGGCAAAAAGGATCATGTTAGCGCACTGAAATGCTTCAAGTACCATGCGTGACACCATAAGTTTTGAGATATAATAGATTTATTTCATCCTCAGAGACACTCTACCAGCTTTGGACGCATGTAAACTACCTCTCGAACGTCGTCAAAAATTGGAGCGCGATGCACAAATAATGATTAACTTACTTCCGAAAAACATCGAAGCAGAAAAGAAATTAGCAAAAAGCAAGAAACCATCCAATCCTACTCCAAAGAAGTCCACTGTACCAACGCACTACGTTGATAGTTCGCTCTATTTTGATTACACCGTAGACGAGGGCAGATTCGCTAGGACCAAGAGTGACCTAAAACCGAACACAATTCTTTTGCTGGAAAAACCGCATGTATCCGTACTGCTAGAAGAGTACAGTTTGAGCCACTGCAGCAATTGCTTCAAGCGTGTAACTGTTCCTATTTGCTGCTCGCAATGCTCCGATGTGATCTTTTGCTCCGAAGAATGCGAAAAAATGGCCACCACAACCTATCACCAGTATGAATGTGGATTTTTGCCTATTTTCTGGAAATCTGGTGCCTCAATAACCTGTCATATGGCGTTGCGAATAATCACGCAGAAAACGGAGGAATATTTCTTGAAACTACGTCCTGAGCTTCAGAACCTAGAAAGTGGTACATTTGATAAGTATATCCTAAATAGAGCGTTTTGAGATGAGTTAGTGCTTTTTTCTAAGTTTTAGGTTACCTATTGATGATTATAGGAGAGTTTACCAGTTGGTGACTCATGAAAAGACACGATCACCAGAAGACTTTTTCCAGCGAACATTGATGGCGACTTTACTGAACGCATGCCTTGTGCTTGGCGGATATTATAAAACTAAAGACAGTGAAAGGTGATTTTTGAGAATGAGTCAACCCACATAAGTAACAATTCCTTTCATCCTACAGCTTCATTGGAGGTCTTCTCCTACACAACCTCCAGTTTCTGCAGTTCAACGCCCATGAAATTTCTGAACTGCAGCGTGAAAATGAACGCGATATAGGAAAATCCGTTTTCATCGGAGGTGGTCTGTATCCTACATTGGCACTGTTCAACCATTCTTGTGAACCGGGCGTCACTCGGTTCTATCGTGGAAACTCCGTATGTGTTCGCACGGTTAAGCGCATTCCAGCTGGATCAATGGTTGCGGAAAATTATGGACCATTGTTTACCCAAGTGAATCGTGAGGAACGTCGCAATACGCTACTCAATCAGTACAAGTTTACGTGCACCTGTCGGGCATGTACGGAGCTCTGGCCTAAGTTTGCGGATATGGATCCTAACATGTTGCGTTTTAAATGCGACAGCGGAAAACCTTGCAACAATGTTCTGTTGATTCCAGCGGAAATCAACGAGTTCATGATACTTTGTACGGAGTGTGGTGAACATACTAACATTATGAAAGGACTCAAATCGCTACAGGTATGAGTTGGTGTTGATAGGCTGCTTTGTAGCTAGAGTTATAAGTTTCTCGTTACATATTCCAGGATACCGATATGCTCTTCAAATCGGCAACTAAACTCCACGATGCCGGGCAATACGAGTTGGCCTTATTGAAGTATGTGGAAATGTTGAACATTTTAGATGAAGTGTTGGTGCCCCCGTACCGTGATTTTCATTTGTGCCAGCAAGGGTTGAGGGCATGTATGCTGGAATTTGGAAACCGTTACATTGCAACAACTGCTAAAAAATAATCGACATTTGTTCACTTTATGATTCAAATAAATTCAATAAATCGAGTTGAAATAACAAAGAGCCCGACAAATAATCATTTGACAACAAGGTTTCTGAAAACAGCAGACTTAATTCATTTTTGGACTATGAAGAAAAAAGCTGTCAAATTTGATATTGTTAAGTTGCGAGTTCGATATGCTGAAGGAATTCTAACTTTTGGTAATGCACTTCTAAATGCTTATGCAAGAGCTTCACAATACAACAATGATTGAAAAAATATGTAAATGGGACTAGACAACAACACTTTTTGAGCTCTTACTTAATATTAAGGTTAAATTATTAAATTTACCTTTTACCGTCAATCGGTTTCGCGCATTTTTGTGCTAATCGTCAGGACGACGCCCGATGTCTCATTGATAACGGAAATTTTACTGTAGCTCAAGTATCAGAGATACCACAACACTAGAGAAACATTTCACAAGGTCCTATCTGTTTTGATCGATTTTTTGATCGATCACTTTCATTCAATCATCGCAACTCATCACAACACCTTTTATGCCACGTTATTAGCACAAGTTGATAGCGGAGGAATCATTATGGCCTTCTGAGCGAAAACCCCTTTTGGGAGAGTTACCAAAGCTGAACCATTACCAAAATGAACAGACGCTCCGGAAAAACGATGAAAGCAGATAGGACTTTTTGAAATGTTTATCTAGAATAGATCAAATAATGGTCGCAGTGGTTCAGTCTCCTACACGGAAAAACCATGTACTCTCTTTTTAGCTAGGCTAAAAGAGGCGATTTTATTATTTATTTATTTGGCATTCCGTCATAATGGCATGGCCTGATTAACAAAGTTTCTCCAATTCACTCGGTTATTGGCTATCACCCTCCAATCCCTGGGACACTGGGTACTCTTTACCAGATTTCGCTCCACCAGGTCTACCCATCTTGCTCATGTTTTGGGCAGTGGTCGCTCCAACTGCATTGTCGTCTTCGGTATTTCCGAGGCGAAGGCTGTGTGCCACCACTGAATCACCCGTTTCCGCAACCCGCCCATTATTATAAAAGCTGTCCCCAGCTCATATGTGTTGCCGCAGGACTGGTAGAGGCCATGACCATCCCAGGACGTACGTACCATTGAGCCCTTCTTCCAGCATACCTCCTCCAGTGCTATGACGTCGAACCTGCGGGATTTCACGACTTCTGAGTAGAGCTGCGAAATTTCGAAACTTCAAAATGAATATCACACAACAGCAATTTCATTCTCTCAGATTAAGACTGATATTGAATGCCACCCTTGTCAATTTTCATTGAAAATCATGTCAGAGAAAAAATTGATATTGTCTAGAAACATGCTGAATATATTTGATCTGCGCCAATCTAATACATAAAGTAGGAAATGGAAATGAGCATATACATTGAGTGCGTCTTGAACTGTCCTAGAGGTCAGACGTGTTGTCGGTTGCTTGTGGACTGGTCTATGACTGCCTATAGCTTCGAAGTTTGTGTTTTGTCAGTGTGTCTTTTAAAGACTACCTGAAAGTTATTTCCCATCAGTCTTTCTCAAGACTACCTACTTTTGAATTTAACATTTGTTTTAACGTTTTTCGTATCACCTGAAATCACCTCCCTGACACCGTAATCTCATTACCCATAGTTTGACAGTACCCCCATTATGACGAACCCCTCGATGCCGGGCCCCAAACAACAATTCGCGTTGACGGTGTTGCTGATATTTGTTTGGTTTTTGCATGCGAAAAAGAAGGAAGGAAATATTTTTGCTTTTGTCATCACGCACATTTTGACAATTACATATGAGTGTTCACATAGGTGCGAACAGCCTTCAAAATCTCTTTCAACGCGAATAACCCGAATAGCCGAGCCGCAAAGGAAAGACATCTGACGTGCTCTTCACTCCCGTTCAGTGTTGCCTAATCAATCGATGTCGCTGTTTATAGCAGTGTGAAGCACAGCAGTGTAATATACCATTTCATTCCCGCGTATACAAAAGCACAAGCTACGAACGTGTCGGGGAGGTGCCTGAAATGGTTGGACGAAAAAAGAAACCTCGCATCGCTGCGGGGAGGAAAAGAGAGGCATCTCTTTCTGACACTTCGAGTGTCTGTAGTGACAATCCTTTTGATATTTTGCCTGAGCAAGAAGCTGGTGAAATGGAAGTTATTAGTAATGAAACTATACAAAATGTAAAATATTTAAAAAAGGAGAAAGTTCCCCCTATTGTGGTAACTATTTCTTCTGAATTTAATATTTTCAAAAAGGAACTTTCAACGTTTGTTTCTGACGTTAAAGTTACGTATCAAATTGGTCGTAGAGGCGAATGCCGCTTATTAGCCGACTCTATAAAGGGTCGTAATCGTCTTATTCAGTATTTAACTGAAAAAAATGTATAAATTTTTTACATATGATACGAAGAGCGCCAAGCCGTTCAAGGTCGTATTGAAAGGTCTCACCAACGATCAGACCGTTGATGAGATCAAACTTACTTTAACAGAATTACTTGGCATAGCCCCTACCCAAGTAATTCTAATGAAACAAAAATCACGAGGCGAAAACAGTCAGCGCACTGGAATTTCCCTTGTTAATTATTTAATTCATTTTAACCGCAGTAAGGTTAATAACTTAAAATTTTTTGAAAAAGCACATGCTTTATATAACGTGCGTGTAAAGTGGAAGGTTTATAGGAAGTTTGGCGGAGGTGAAAAGCATGTCATCTAATGCCGAATTTGCCAACGTTATGGCCATGGTTCAAAGTTCTGTAACATGGACCAAAAATGCCTCATTTGTGGAGACTCTTCTCACAAAAAGGACACATGTCCTGTGAAAGAGAGTAAAAATTTTCGCTGTGCGAATTGTAACGGCAACCATATGTCAAATTTTTACCAATGCCCAGTCCGTTTAGCAATTGTTAAGGCAAGGCAAGATAAACAAATATCAATTTCCCAATCAAAAAAAAAATTCTCCAAGCGTACCGATAACGCCCACTTCTTCTACCCCTCTGCATACTCTTTTAACATATGCACAGGTTACAGGTAGTTCGAACATTCTACCGCCAAATGTTGGTAGTTCGAAAATGACCGCTAATATGGGTAAGCAAAACACGCTAGAAAATAATTGTACACCTATTACCACAGCTAATATTGCTACCGAAAATATTTTTTCTAATGTCAACTGCCTGGGGCCTATTACGGCAGGTAATCTTTCTTTTCTGCAACAGGCAATGTTCGATCTCATGAACGCCATGTTGCAGGCAAAATCAATGTTTGAAGCCATTCAAATAGGCACAAATTTTACTATTAAAATTGTTTCTAATTTAAAATTTAGCAATGATTTTAAATAAAACAATAAAAATATTAAATTGGAATGCTCGCTCATTGAAAGCCAATGAGAATGAGCTTTTTAATTTTTTAACAGTAAATAATGTGCATATTGCAATTATTACTGAAACATTTTTGAAACCTAACATGAAATTAAAATATGATCCCAATTACGTGGTTCATAGATATGATAGGATTCAGGGTTCCGGCGGTGGAGTTGCAATTGTTATTCATCGCCGAATCAAACATCGTGCTCTTTCCCACCTTGAGACGAAAATTATTGAAACTTTGGGAATTGAAGTTCAAATTGAACTTGGGATTTTATTTATTGCCGCAGCATATTTACCATTTCAATGCACACGCGAGCACAAAAATTATTTGAAAGGTGATTTACAAAAACTCACCAGAAATCGTTCGAAATTTTTTATAATCGGTGATTTTAACGCTAAACATCGATCATGGAATAATTCTCAAAGTAATTCCAATGGCAAAATTTTATTCAATGATTGTTCTTCAGGATACTATTCTATTTTGTCTCCGAATAGTCCTACATGCTTTCCTTCTGTAAGAAACCCTTCATCAATTGATTTGGTGCTAACAGATCAAAGTCATGTATGTAGTGATCACACATGCTGACTTTGATTCTGACCGTCTTCCAATAACTTTTTCTTTATCACATGAATCAGTTTTAAACCCTATGAGCTCTGTTTTTAATTATAACAAGGCTAATTGGGAAAGATACAAAACTCATATTGAGAGAAATTTCAATAATGAGCTTGATTTTCAAAACGAAGTAAATATTGATTCCGCTTTGGAAGCATTAAAATGTGAAATTGTTGATGCCAGGAATTATTCTGTTCCAAAGGCTCAAGTGAAATTTGATTCACCAATAATTGACGAAAATCTTCAACTTCTAATTCGTTTGAAAAATGTCCGCAGACGTCAATATCAACGTTCTCGTGACCCTGTTTATAAAACTATTTATAAAGATTGACAGAAAGAGATTAAACATAGATTTACTCTTCTGAGAAATCAAAATTTTGAGACTAAAGTTGAAAAATTGAAACCATATTCAAAACCATTTTGGAAGCTGTCGAAGATTCTTAAGAAACCTTCAAAGCCTATTCCAGTTTTGAAAGATGGTGAACGTTTTCTTGTATCCAATGAACAAAAGGCTCAAAGACTTGCTCAGCAGTTTGAGAAGGTTCATAACTCAAATTTGAATTTTGTGGGTCCAATTGAATATGAAGTCACACGTCAATTTGATTTAATTTCTTCCCAGAATTTTGTACCTGCAAAAATAATTGAAACTAACTTGAATGAGATTAAATCAATTATTAAAAATTTCAAAAATATGAAAGCACCTGGTGACGATGGAATCTTTAATATACTAATCAAACATCTCCCTGAGAGCACAATGGAATTTTTAGTGAAAATTTTCAATTGCTGCTTCAAAATTGCATATTTTCCCAAATTATGGAAAAATGCAAAAATTACTCCAATTTTAAAACCGGATAAGAACCCAGCTGAAGTTTCAAGTTATCGACCAATCAGTTTGCTTTCTTTAATAAGTAAACTGTTTGAGAGAATTATTCTTAACAGAATGATGTCACACATCAATGAAAATTCAATTTTTGCAAATGAACAGTTTGGATTTCGCCATGGGCATTCCACAACTCATCAATTGCTCAGAGTTACTAATATGATACGAACTAACAAATCTGAAGGTTATTCCACTGGAGCTGCTCTTTTAGACATAGAAAAAGCATTCGACAGTGTTTGGCATAAAGGTTTGATTGCGAAATTGCAAACTTTTAATTTTCCAATTTTCCTAATCAAAATTTTAAAAAATTATCTTACCGATCGAACTCTGCAGGTTGTCTATCAGAATTTGAAATCTGATAGATTTCCTGTCAGAGCAGGTGTACCTCAAGGTTCAGTCTTGGGTCCAGTCCTGTACAGCATATTCACTTCAGATCTTCCTGATTTGCCTCCAGGATGCACAAAGTCATTGTTTTGCGATGACACAAGCGTATCCGTAAAAGGAAAAAGTCTTCGTGTCATATGCAGTCGATTGCAGAAAAGTTTAGATATTTTTTCTTCCTACTTGAAAAAGTGGAAAATCTCTCCCAATGCTTCTAAAACTCAAATGATAATTTTTCCGCATAAGCCTAGGGCTTCTTTCCTCAAGCCGAACAATAATCACGTTGTCAAGATGAATGGGGTTATTTTAGGTTGGTCTGACAAGGTTAAGTACTTGGGACTAATTTATGATATAAAACTTATTTTCAAAGAGCGCATTGAGAGTATACAAGCCAAGTGCATCAAATATACGAGATGTTTATATCCTCTCATTAACAGGAATTCTAAACTTTGTTTAAAGAACAAACTTTTGATTTACAAACAAATTTTTAGACCAGCAATGCTTTATGCTGTACCGATCTGGTCAAGTTGCTGTTCAACAAGGAAGAAAACGCTCCAAAGGATTCAGAATAAAATTCCTCCTTGGTTTGGTACACTCGAATTACATAGACTTACTGATGTTGAACCATTAGAAGCTATGTCAAACAAAATTATTAACAATTTTCGACAAAAATCGTTGCAATCCTCAATTGCTACGATAAGCTCTCTTTATAGCCAATAAGTTAGCAATTAAGTTAGTTGTAAGTTTACTTCCCCTTTTCTGACAAGTAGGTTTAAATCCCTACGAATGATAAGTCCTAATTGCGAAAGCAAACAAATCCTAACAATTAAAATTACAAATTTCTAACAGTATTGAGAAGTCACCATTTGTGATTGGACACACATACTCATAATTTACTAATATTTATCATAAATACTTAAGCTACTAACAAATTCCCCCCTTAAAAAAAAGAGCATATACATTCTCAAACACATAAACATCGCTAAAACAACATAGCGCGTGCGAAATCGCAGTAGTCAGTATTAGCACTGTCAACCGATTGAACCTGAAAGTCATTTCATTTCCAACTCGTTCGTGCTGACATCGATATTCACAGCCCTCAATTTCAACTGATGTTGCGAAAAATAAGCGGACTGGATATGTGATTCAGATTTGGAAAAATATACCGCATCCCGTCGGCTTATTTTTCGCTCTCTCTACTGCTCATACTGTCTGCTTAATGAACTTGTGTGTTAACGGGTAGAAGCCGTTATTTAAAATAGAAATTCAGTTCGAAAAACTGATGACGTAGAAGTTCAAAAACAATGTTCAAAAATCAATATTCGGTACATTTTTTAACGAATTCTTCACAAGTTACGATAGTTTATGGCTGAAAAAGTCTTCCTGTGCCAATAAACAATGCAAAATACAATTTCGAATGGCATTTACTTGTTTTTAGAGATCTACGTCCTCTACGCCACAACCTAAAAGCACGTGTTTTGCCTGTGTTTCGCTACTAAACAGACAAGTGTCTTCTTCTTCCTCACCTCTGTATACCTCATTGCCCACGCATAAGCTTGTTAGTTTTGGCATCAGCATCACTTTGCTTTTTATACTATTTTTTTCCCTTTTTTCCACTTCACCCTAAAGGCCTAAAGTTAAAGTTTGGTCGACTGTCACTAAAATTCCAAATTCAACTGTCAAAACTTGTTCCAATCGAACATGAGCAATGATAAAACTATGATGAAAAAACTGTTGACTGTTCGATTGGAACTTTTCAGTGACAGGCGGTCAAACTTTAACTCTAGGGCTTTACTTCACCCCACACAAAACGTTTATGCTTCAGAAGTTAGTGTATCTGGCATCGCTGCACACAAACGACACAACCGAATCGTCTGAATCTGACGTAAACTTGTAAACAAAAAACAAAACGATAATAAAGCGTTCGAACGATTGTTTACGTTGCGTGTTTGATAACAACGAAATTTCCGTGATAAAACAGTTGAAGTTTACAGTACATTTTAAAATGGATAACAATATTGGTGTTGAGAATGATATCGTAGTCCGCAGACGTTCTACTCTGTTCAACTCTAACAGCAGTAAGTCATTGTTCGATAGGAAAATCCGGTCTCGGCGATACTTCAATTAATTAGCGTAAATATAACAATTTACTTTTCATGTTTTCAGATTGTAGCTCAAGCTCACCCAGTACTTACAAACTAAGGTATGTAATACGCCAAAAATATATATTAATATAACATTTAAATTTTTGGGATCGCACTTCATGAACCTTATGCAAAACTTCCCAATTCTTTACCGGGATTTAAATATGTGTGTTCCTATCCTTATTTTTTTGTTGTTCAATAAATCAACTGCCAATTTTTCTTTATACATTTAAATTGATACTAACGTTCTCAATTTTAGTTACGAGAAACAACTCAAAAACGAAATCGAAAACTGGAACCGGTTAATGAATCTGAAATACAAAGAAATAAAGGAGCTACAACGGACGCAAATCGAATTGGATGCTTCTTTGCTTTCAGAAGAACAGAAGCGCTACCTGGAGTTGGGTCCAAACGCAGAAAATATTTTGCAACAAGCAAACGAGTTCCGAAGTTTGGCCGAACGTTACATACAGCGGAAATCTTTCCTAGCCCAGCGATATGATGCCATACTCAAGGATGCTCGTGCCATGGTAGATAACAAAGCGTTAAGTGTCGGTGAAAGGCAATTACTCTCCGAGGAGACAGAATAACAACACTTCATTATGTTTGTCACCAGTATTTGTATTTTACCGTTTATTGTTAATTACACATTGTATAAAACATGCTTGAAACATTATTCGCCTTACATTCTATGCATTACGCTAGTGTAACAGCCATTTACATTCGTCATATTCGTCAGCTTCAGTTAGTTAGCTCATCTCATACTCGTCATTTGTTTATTCCCGATTGTAAATTTATATATTAAATTGCACTTTTCAAAAACAGTGGAAGTGAAATAATTAACTTGTATAATTTAAAAAAACTCAATAGAAAAAAAAAAATACAATTTAGGGTAATGTACTTAGTTAATATCCAATTCGTTTTTCATATTATCATTCATGCGTTGAACGAAAAAGGGTCTGCTAGGATTAAGTTTGTGTTGATGTCCTCTGTTTGTTCTGGTAGCGTGTTGCGGGCCGTTAGTGTTGTTAAGCCCATTATTGCCATTTAAATGCACTGAAGGTTCCGTAGCTGCCTGTTTTACATTACTTTTACCAAAAGCGTCGTCTGATTTTGCTTGCGATCTTAGCAAATCACCGGGAATAACTTTCTCTCTGATCTGGATTAGAGATGTGTTCATCACTTCACAATCGATTTGCATTAACGTTACTTTTTCCGACTGATGAGTTGCTACAAATTTAAACATTGATATGATGAACGAGAAAATATTCTGGATTACTTACCATTTTCCATCAATGCTGGCAACATAAGTGACATTTTGGGTCGATTGGTTTTATTGTAAGCCAGAGCGGGCAAAAGCAGATGCTCTCCGCTGAATGATACAAGATAGAACGTATCATCTCGACGACCAATTTCCTCGAAAAACTTTATATACGCTTTGCTAAAGTTCGGATAGTACACAGCTAGTTCACTATCACGAACAGATTTCCGCTTGTGTGAAAGTTTAGATTGTCTTGCTTTCACACCTTTTACTGTGAGCCGTTTCTTACTGATACCAGCCAGTTTACTTCTCTTTTGGAAGGATTCCATCTGTGAACTGATGTCCCTCATTTGCTGGTATATAGAATCAATAGTGTCTTTCAAGGCAAACATTTCCGAGAAAGAGTTAATCTTCATATCGTTGCCATCATGGTCAGTTAAATTTTTGTACCCATTTTCTCCGATCCATCGTCGTAGTTCACTCGCCAGCCGAATGTTTTCTGTTTGATTGACGTAGAAAGGACAAACCGAGAACGGTTCTTCCACTACATCGGAGAGATCTTCGAGGTTAGTATAGTTCAAGCTTAAGTTAATATTTCGCGATTGTTGAGCCAAAAGTTTTGAATCATCTAGCCAGAGAAGGCTTCGTTTTTGATGAATAGTTTGAGCGGGTTTTTCTGCTATGGCACGGTCTCTACTATTGGTAGTTAGAAGATTTCTTAAAATAAAAATAAAGAAAAATTAAGCAGCTTTTCGACGGAAACAAAAGTATTACTTACCCAAAAGGTCCAAAATTGAGTGAAACCATAAACAGCATAGCAAGCACAATCGCTGTATTTTTGCGCACATTAGGTGTTAGCTGCTTCGAAATAAAATTTATACTGGCTGTGTTTTTAGTTCCACAAGAACACTTATATTTCAACTTTTCAAGCAGCCTTGAATTTTCCTATACGACAATTTAATAATAAAAAGAAACGTTGTACTCACAAATTAGTCAACGTTCATACATTCGTAAATATACTTACATTTTTCAAATACTGATTCTCTTTGGTCAGCACATCCAGCTGCTGTTCTAGCGAGGTCACGTACTCCTTTTTGCGCACCCTTGAAAGGTATGCCGACTCACGATTTTTTATCATACGTTGATGCCGCTTGATTATCCTTTCGTTTATTGGTCCATCTATCGAAGGTTTTACAAGTGCTGGCGTTGAATCGGGTTTCTTTTCCTGCAGTGTAGTCAAAGTTGCCGTTGGCTGAAGTACAGGCTTGGGTAGCACCGGCTTACGTATAACCGACGGTAGAAGATTTGAAGCCGGAGTGGCTTTTATCAAAATTGTTCCATTACTTGATCGATTTTTTATATTCTTCACCAAATTTTGGTAATCTTCGGCTGTTAACACAATTGTCTTTTTAGTAACACCCTTGGATATAACGCTATTCAAAGATCCCTTTGGGGGAAGTTTGATTTTCTTCAAATCAGATAAATTACCAAAACAGGGGGACCTCTGGACAGTTGGGATCTGTGCAGTACCAATACGAACAACATTGCAAGGAGCGTTTGACAAACTTTCTGGGGAAACCGGAGGACTATCAAACGAAACGTAATTTGTGTTTCCGCTCTCATAGGATCCATATCCGCTCGATGGATACGACTCAAAGCTCTTGTTGCTGTCCGAGGGCGATGGAGTGTTACGTCGAGATGAGGAAGAGCAATCTGATTCACTTTCTCGTTTGACGATTCCGTTCAAAAACATGTCCGGATCAATGAACTCTCCGTACTGTGGACTCACTGCTTGTATATCTTTTTGTAATGTGATCTCCTCCAATGGGTGCAGTACTGGACATAGCAAATCCTTCTCTAGAACATCGAATGTATTTGTTCCGTTTTGGGTTTCTTCGTACAGATCCATCGGAAACTCTTCCAATATTGGTGCAATATCTATCATGCTTTCGTCTGAAGTAAAAAACATTGTCAATAGAAAACGAGCATAAAATTTGAAGTGGGCAATACAAACCGTATGGTTTTAAGTCTGCCATTCTGGAATTCAATAAATAATCCAGCCTCGTTCAAGTCTTATCCTACTTTATATTTTATACATACGTATATATCGAAAATCGATAATAAACTTTGCCGGTTGTCAATGATGCTTATAAATACACAAATTAATACACTAATCAAGCAAAATTATCATTGTATATAAATCATTGTTTTAAATATGCACAATAAGTTGAGTTATTAACATTGTTGAAACCTAAATGATATTATTCCATAATTGCAATTTACAAATCAGTAATCAGACAAGATGTGCGATTAACTGACTGACAGCTGGGAACATCAGGGTTTTCATAATTATGAAATTTCATTACAAAAGGGGTCCACAGATGAAACGAATTACACACAAACGTCCATGTCGAATTCGTTTTTGCGGTGTAGCTACACTATAAAAAATCGGCACCTTACTACCTGGGAGGGATAGGGAGAAACGGATACGAAGCTGTGGGAGTGTCAAAATGAACTAAAATTTGAACCAAGGGAAAAAAGCATTTTTTGTAATGAGTATTGTTATAACTGAAAGGTATCGCGTTGCTTGGAAAAATATTCATCGAAAACAGCTGTTGTATTCATTGTCGTTTTACAAAATATTTTGGTTTGTTTTTACGAAAAAAAATAATAAATTCCATAAGCTTTAGGTAATAATTATGTTAGCGTACTTCGATTATTAAACTTGCGCTTTTCTGGATTTTGGGCTTTGGTTACAATTTCGAACACACTTCCTCACGGTCGTATGTTGGTCCTCGTTTCACAAAATAATGAGATGTAGGATTGTAAAATTTTTGCAACTGCATAAAACCCCGAAAAATCTGCCTCAAAGGTTACGCTCTCGTACACATTTTCAGAAAGTCTGCACAAATATATAAACACAAAACTCTGAAGAAACTTTTATACAACGGCAAATTGAAAAAACACAGTCTCGAAAAATTTGTTTTTTTTTAATTTGTATTTATTTGGGTGGTTTTATTTTTTTGTGTACTTGCCAGTTATAAATTTTTTTATAAAATCGAATTTTTAAATTTAAAAATCAATGAAAAATCGTAGAGATTTAAGAAAAAATCCGGAGGGATTCGCGATTAGGGCGCAACTAACAAAATGTAAATAAATCGTTTTATTACACCGTTGGTTTCGAAAAGACCCACAGAATTCATGGCAAGAATCCTTTCTTTTGTATAAATCGAAAAAATTATTTAAATCAAGCTTTTAGTGAATGGCGACAAAACACTTTACCCAAAACAAAAGATACTTTGGAACTAGGCCCTTTACATTGTTTTGAAGCAACGGGCTTATTTACGGAACATTTCGTAAACAGGTGACAGTAAAGGGTGGATCAACATTGTTTTCAAAATAAAGGCGCATTTAAAGGGGCGCAACTGAAGAGGAAATAAAAACCAGGCGAAAGAAAGGTGGGCGTATCTCGTTGTCAGAATGCTTCAAGGCGAAATAGAGGTGGGCGAATCTCGTTGTCAGAATGCTTTACACGCTCGTCAATTTTAACTCTAAACTGAGTGAGATGTCACTCACTTTCGTTAAAAGTGAACCTACTCTGAACAGAGTTTTTATGATATTACTCATTTATGGGTAAAGTCCCCATGTGTCAGAAATTGAGTAGGAATAACCCTATTCTTACAAAACCGCTTCGAAATGAAACTGAGTAAAAGCTCCGAGTTTGCTCGTTTTGACTTTTGATCCCTTTGATGAATGAAACTGCCAGAGGATTGTTGCATATAATTATAACAAAATCACAAGTTTTTTTTTCAAATCTTTGTATTTTGCATTTACGTATATGTAATAAAAAAAAAAACAAACCTTATTAAATCATTAGTGTATCTTCTGCCTTAGCAGCTTCATTAAAAACCGCAGCAATATAGTTCACTGTTACCCGGGAACTGTGACTTGAGGTTTCAAATAGTACACATGCCAAAAATTCCATAACCATTCTCATATCTGGAGGAACTCTAATACACAAATAAAAAACACTTTTTTCAAACAACAATACAACACGATTTTCCAAACAACAACTTATTTTTAGCGAAACGTTTTTAAATGTTTTCAATACCGCTCAAAAAAAAAGAGTAAAGCAGAAAATTATGACAATCTGAGTAACTGTTACTCAGTTCGGTAAACGAAACTTACCAATTTTTGACGTTTTAATAAACAATGTAAAACTGAGTCAAAGTTGCTCAATTTAGAGTGAAATTAAAGGAGCGTGTAAGACTCATTTGAAAAGGGTTAGAAGAAAAGCACAGATTTAAGCCATAAACGCACAAAATTATTGTAGTATTGTTAGGAAACTATAAGACAGGTTTTTACGTCGATTTTTGGTATTGATGTTAATGTTAGTCACTTCTTTTGAAATTACGATTTGAATATGTACAGTCGTCGTTCGCTAACTGCAACATGTTTACATTGCAGTTATCGAATGCCGTTCGATAACTGCAACACTTTACACATGCCAAAATTTAAAGGGGGGTCCGTCATTACCATTTTTGTTTTCAATGATGTCGAAATGTATTTTTATAATGAAATAGTGGCAAAAAATAGCAGAAAACTAAAATAGGTAAGCTTTTTGATTAATCAATTTGATAGTCAGATTTTCGCATCATAATTTATTGCGTTTTAGTAACTACTTTACATAACCAATATGTAGGCGAAGATAAAGTTCATCACTAAAGAAGACCATTTTACGAGACATTTCTGAACTCAATTCATGAATGAAATTTTGACAGAAAGCTCGGAATCGCTGACATAATGCAAGTAAAAGCAACATCAATGTCAGCAGGATCCGTGACACCTGTCAGTTCCTTAAATGGTCTATTTAACGCTAGGTCACAAAATATTGTTTGTGATCTACTATGCACTGCCTCACTGAGTAGTGAAAGCTAGCCAAACAATGCACAAGGAATTTTGTTTTCGGCTTATAATAATTACGGAGAGTGAAACACATAACATGGTGATTTTGCTTCATTGATTAATAGTGGAGATCTATAATCTCCCATCTATATCTATAATCCCATCTAGATGAAGAGACAAGTAAACGAAATCGAAAAAAATCGAGAAAAATGAAAAAGTCCTTTTGAAATGTTTCTAGAGATTCAAATCCCTCCGCGTGAATTGAGATTGAGATTCATGAATTGAGTTCAGAAACGTCTCGTAAAATGGTCTTCTGTAGTGATGAACCTTATCTTCGCCTACATATTGGTTATGTAAAGTAGTTACTAGAACGCAATAAATTATGATGCGGAAATATGACTATCAAATTGATTAATCAAAAAGCTTGCCTATTTTAGTTTTCTGCTATTTTGCCACTATTCCATTATAAAAATACATTTCGACATCATTGAAAGCAAAAATGGTAGTGACGGACCCTCCTCTAAATTTTGGCATGTGTCAAGTGTTGCAGTTATTGAACGGCATTCGATAACTGCAATGTAAACATGTTGCAATTAGCGAACGACGACTGTACTAAAATATTAGCTCAGTGGGAATTCTTCGTCTGGGGTTTAAAACACGTTGGAAGTTGAATTTTTGCTAATTATCCATTTGACTTTTAACCTCATTTCACGAAAATAGGTTTGATCCTCGTACAATGTGCCGGCAATCCAAAGGCAGAGAAACTATTTCAAAATATCGGTCATCGCTCTCCACCGAACTGAAAAATGATGAAATTAATTTACTTTTCACCAAATCCAAACGGTTGATTTTAAGGTTCTGCAGCACTATCTAGAGCTCCGGAACCATTTTTTTAAATAGATTTCTTCCCGACATCACAAATTGGTACACGCGCTAACTTATAGCGAATTAATTTATTCCACCAGCTCACCTCGTTTTGAGCTGGAAGCGCACTAACTGCTGTCAAAACCCTTCTTCATTCGCTCGATTTTGACCCAGCTTTGACTTGGCGTGCTGCCCGAAGCGCACTGTAAAATTTTTCAGCTTCAACCCACCACCGCACGTGCTTAGTTCGTAAATAATTATCTGGCATCTCTTTTTTACTTGCTTCGTAAATGGCGATGCCGTTTTTTTTATTGCTCTGCAGATTTGTCCTGACGCAGTTGAATAAAGAAATTCGCTATAAATAAATGCCATTTTTTTATTTTGACATCTGCGGTACGCGTCAGTCGACAACATACCGAATATTCAACAATCGAAGCAAAGATTGCTGAATGTCGGTGAGGCAAAACGAATTGCTGATTTTTCATAACAGATTTAGCTGCAATTTTAACATTCTGAAAGCCACCTATGGCAAACAAATTGCTGTCAAAACTCTTGCAACGATGTCAGAAAAATTTCTTATTTTTCTAGTTTGGGAAACAACTTATTCCTACACGAGGTACGTGACTTTTTAACTTGAATAATTAATATACAGTACAGCAACAAAAAAAGAGTTGTACTTTTGATTAAACTATCAACTCATTCCACCCGCTCTAGTGAGTGCAAGAATCGATTATGAGAAAAACAACATTCCTTAATAAGTTGTCAGAATGCTTTGTTGCATTAGACACCAACAGATGGTTGCAAAGTTTGTGTCAAATAGATAGAACAGTATGAACCAATCGGCTCTCGTTCTGGATAAGAAAGATAATTATTTTAAACATTAATTTCATTCAGTTGTTTAACACGTTATAGAATTTAATCAACCATTTTAAACAAATTTTCACATACGAGGCAAGTGCTCACCAACAAATATATCATCATACGTTACGTTGCGTTACAGCATTTATTTACAGTTTTTCCTTTTCAAAATACGACGTTTGCAGAAATGATTCATGCTGTCAGTCATAACGAAACGATTAGTGAAACGTCAAGTCCTCATGTAAATGCAACAAAAAGTCGCGTTTTTAATTGCTCCTAGCATCTTTACCTAGTTATAAAATAAATACCTAGAAAAAGTTTACCTCACTAGAACTGGAATCTGATGCCCTGCTGTTGTTTAATAATTTGCCATTAAGTCTCAGTGTACAAGGGAAACGACTGAAAAATCATGATCAGAAAAAGGTGTTCGCCGTCGCGATAGTTGAAACTAGCACAACTCGCGGTTGGAGCGGACGGGCCGGAATATATGTGACCTAAATTATTGTTTTCGCCATAGGGACAGCCCAACTTGGAGATTACGGAGAAGGCATCCAGCAGCGAATCTTGGCACAATTTGATCTCATTAGAAGACAGCTACACTTCCGTATTTGCGTTGTCGAGGTGAGTAGTGACTGGTGTTTTCAATTATAAACTGTAAACAAATCGGTGTTTTGCATGCGTGCGAGAAAAAAAACTTTGCTAGCTGGAAGTGTTTACGTGCATTTTAGTCGGCAGGAAAGAAGAAAATCGGTGACCTAAATAAATCGAAATAGATTTTCTGTTATTCTTTTTACGCGTGTGAAGGTTTGTGGTCGAGTTTGTTGACTCTGATGGCGTGTTTTTGTACTGTTTTCAGACTAGAATGGCGACTTACAATAATCCCCACTGGTTGCTGTCCCACATTCGTAACTCGTTCATCTCCACCGATGACACCGGATTGAGCGAGACGGTAATGATGCTCGAGGACATTCCAGCCCAATATGCCCAACTGCACAAGCAGGCAGCACAATCTGCTAGTGAAGAACTGTCCGAAACGCCGAGGGAAGAAGCACGGTTACCGGAACCACTGTTGAGTTACTCTGATTTTTATTGCTATCCAGGGCTTGAGGATTCGGACGATGATGAAGCAGATTCATTGTCGCAATCCTATGAAATTCAGATGGACCAGGAAGTGGGGTTTCACCGACAACGTTCCAACACAGATCAGAAGCTGGAAAGACTCGAGATAGCCAGAAGGAAAGCAGCAAGAATTAAAAATATTAAGTACGAAACAGCGGTTCAACAAGGCGATGAAGGCGATGATGAACTGTTCGTGCGAAAGCAGGTCAAGTTGGTTGATGAAGAGAAACGAACGTCGATGTTGACCAAACAGCTGGAAACGTATCCTATAATGCCGCAGAATAAATTTCTCGAGTATGCCAAATATGATGGAACTTCTCAAACGGAGGTACCAACAAAAATGTTCAAGATTTTTCTCGGTATGATGCCGGAGGAGCAACAGCGAGCATATCCGGTTTCAGTTTGTGTCACTGCTACTGCCAAAATCCAGGATTTTATAGGTTTAATTTGTTATAAGTGTAGTCTAGTGTATCCGGATGTAAGTTTGCGGTCTGTCCGACATTACGGTCTTTTTATGACGGAGGAGGATGGAGAAATAGATTTAGATTTTCCTGCCTTGGATGTTAACGAACAGTGTTCAAAGTTTTGTTTTACACATTTGGCGATAGCTGAGAGGAAGCCACCAGAACTTCAAGCTCAAACTAGTTTGAGTGGCTCATCGGTGGTTCGAAGTGATTTGCGCACTCGATCAATAACCTCAGAACTGGGAGAACCAAGTTGGCAGAGCGCGTACCGAACAGAAGAGTCATCTGCTGCCGATACGAAGATGTTAACCCCTCAACAAAAAAAGGATCTTGACAAGATGCAAGGACATACCTCAAAGCTAGAAGCTCCACAGTATCGGTCGTTTCAAGTTTTTATAATCCATAAAGCGCGTTTGAAAACAGAAGTTCAGCTCGGTATATCCGGCGACAAACTCGAGATTGATCCTGTCCAGCCAAAATCCACAGCAAAGTTTTGGCCCCGTCAGAAATCAGCTAACCACAGCATGGATTCAATCGCTCATTGTTCAATGGTGGAACGAAAGACCTCCAAAGCAACTTTGAGGATAGTTTACAGCGCCACATCGTATCCACAAGGTTTATCTGCTTCAACCGGAACTGATTTTGTTATGTCGAGTCCTACAATCCGACAGCAGCAAGCATCAGGACAAACTTCGGCTCTTTTTAAACATTACGACATTGAAACCGATCCTGCCACGGCACAAGAGATCGTAGAAAAAATCAACAATATCCTCGAGGTCCGATCCAGTCCAGTACGACGGGAATACATTGCCAGCCGAAGTGCCCGCTGAAGATGGATCCTATCGTCGGCTTCGTCATACAAACACCCGCCAACAAACGACCCGTGTAGATATTCTCATCTATCAATTCACTGCCAGTCCTTCAATACAGATTATTTATTTTTACAACCCATTCATTCCCCTTATTCACTTCTGTGCGATCGTTACATAGTTCCTTTATATTGTTCAAAGAAATCGTTTTTGAGCTAAAGTTCTAGGGTCTTCCAGGCAGAGGAATATAATGCGTTGGAAACATTACAAGAAAGACGAACGGTTTGTCGGTATAGAAGATCACCGTAGTAGTAGTAGTAGCACACAGTAGTGTGGAAGTAGTTTTTATACAGGTGGTCATTTGGCATAATTAAGGTAAAACGTTACTTTAAGTTGGTTTTAACATTAGTATGTTTTCAAATTGATTGCAGAAAGCAGATCAAAATTTAGCATCTTCAGCAAGTTAAAGGTGTTAACCGCTTACCTCGGCCTAACACTTTATATTTTTTTTCTGGAAATCGCGACCTTTGGAGGGAAAGTTTTTAGAAACTAGTTACGAATCACAAATATGTTTTTGACCGAGTGCTTAAAGTACCATCAGCTAGTAGTTTTTCGTCCAAATAGCGATGGCGATTTTGTTACTTCCTCGTAAATTTTCGAATCAATCACTTTCTAACCTTAGACAAAGAATGAAATCGCGAGTAAATCAACGACCGACATTTTGTGGTAAGTGCTTTTTTCAATTTCAAACAAACCCGGTTTTTCTTTTGTTTGAAGCTTGTTTAAAATCATGTCCAAAAAAAAAAAAACAAAAAATAGATCACCAAACTTATAATGCCAAACACCGTGCAGGATAGACCGCAAGAAAATAATGCAACATAAACCGAACAGCCCGATATGCTAGTATACTGTGCCTGAGTCACAAGCATGCAATTATACAACTCTTAGTAAATGGAAAGTGTTCATCAGTTTTAGGTTTAAACTACAAAGCAAGCAAGCAAACAAACAAACACATAGCTATATAATGATAATTTTGGCAGCAGCCAGCAAGGAAGAGATTACAGTTTACACTCATTCTCGCAACCGTACTGAAACCATTACAGCATAGAAGAAAATAGAATGCAACTGAAAATAGCCAATATCTACTGTTAGGAAGCGTCATGGTCGGCACTAGACAGCAGCTAAAGTCCCTTTAGGGAGACAATGAAGCCACACATCAATAAGGCACCTTCAGGTATTCTTTTTATGTCGAGTTCGAATCATACAGTATGCTCACTACCTACGCAGGTCCGTTGCTAAAGGATAAAATACAATGCAAAGAAATTACTGTATCATATGAAACCTGTATAAATGTAAAAAACAAAATCTAGGTTGTAAGTTACATCTGCATGTATTTTTATTTAAAAACTGGATAATTGGTAGGATTGGAGAAAGCTTTTTTGCTGACAGCTTCAGTTTTTTTAATGTGGAACCCGAACACTATTTTATTGTTTGTTACATACAGTAAAATTACCTTGCAAATTCAATAGTTCTACGATATTTATTACAGCTATACTTTTTTACAAAATACAAACTCAAAATTTCATTAAAACAAACCTTCTTATGATACTCTATCCGAATATCCAGTAGCATTTACAAGATTTACTAATGGGAAGAAAGTTTTCGTGCGTCTTATAAGTTTTTCGTATATAGTTCCGTCTATAGTTTAATGTTTCAGACGTCATAGAATTAATAATAAATCTTAGATAAAACATATAAATTGTATGAAATTTAAAATATGGAAACAAGTTTGATTTTTATTAAATCTCAATTAATAAACGATAAGTGTTTACACATATTTGCAAATAAGTCACGGCTAGACATCGTTAAAAGTGGTGTTTTTTATGTCCATAATCTGCCAAACTCGTAAAAATATATTGCCCCCTAAAACATCGGTTGAAAACTGTGATCATCACAGGTGGTCATACAGATTACCCTAATCAGCGCAACAATCGTAGCCTCTTCCGCAGGCAATTAAAATCTTCAAATTTACAGCCTTCCTTTTCGAGTTTTGTATTATCAAAATACTTAGATAAAATGAAAGGTTTTATTGCTTTCGTGCCGCGAACCTGCACGACCGATTGAAGCCAGCCGAGAATTCGTTTGCGAGTGAAAGTGAAACATTTTTCCCACTGGACGTGCCTCCATCAATTTGTCAAGGGCAGCACGTTGAGCCGAATGGGATTACCAACTTATTAATATTCAGCATCGACACATAATTTACAACAGTTCATGTTTGGACTCTGGTAGTCTGACTGCAATCAGCATCAAGTGTGGGTCGTTGGCTTAGTGACCCAGTTCAGTATTCAAATTTTTGTTTGGCGCTAATTTCGAGAGATGGGCCTCCGATGTTACACCGCACGAGAAAGAAAAGAAAACGCACCGCGCTTTGCTGATTATTATGAAACGAACCTGGGCTACAATACCACCATAGAGACGAGCGTGGAAAGTGAGCGAATGATGATTCAAATGGTGATTTCGATATGGTGCATGGATCGCAGTATAAAACGATTACCACAATAACACTTTAATCGGTGGAAAATTTGGGTGCGTTCCGACGGGTGCAATGAATGAAAGCGGACTTGGGCAGACCTGAAAAACTTTATTCGCCACAAAACTGATGTCGTGTTCTTCGTCATTTTTATCCGTTTTGACGTAGGGCTACGTGTAACTCTCATGAAACGTTTTATGTAAGAGTTTGGATCTCGATCACTGTGCCTAAGTCCAATGAATTTTGATGTTTTTTCACCAATCCAATCGTTTGATTTGTAAGCTTCGTGTGATAGCAAGACATTACCAGCCTAACTAGGCATAGACTTGCTTCCATGCTCATGACTTTTTACGACCAAATGGTTGAGATTCATTACTTTTAGGGCAACGAATTTTTGAAAAATAGCTTGAAATAAACACGAAAAAGAAAACTTGTTTCCTATAGAATGCTCATTATGCAAAAGCTTATAATGTACAGACGACTTTTGGGATATTATATGGCACAGGTATTTACACAAAAATCAAGATAAATGTCATATGTTATTGAGAAAAATGCAATAGAATTTTTGTACTCTAAATATTTGAAGAAAGTAATAAAAACCGAAGTAAACCATGAACGCGAACGGACGCGATTTTTTTTCCTGCGTCACGTTTTTTCCGTTGAATATTTTTCAGTTTATTGTTTTCGGATAAAATAGTGTTACAAAAAACCAACGGCATTGGTTGATTGTCTAGTTTGTTGGAGTTGATTTTCACCAAAAGCCTCCAACATTCCATGTCTAACTATGAGAAAACAGCCGATGTTTGGTAAAATAAAGGTGGGTGCATAAAGATCGAGCTAAGAAGTGGTGCCTTTGGACACTTGTGAAGCAAACATATGAACCTGAGGCAGGAACTTCTGAAGCCCTTCTCAAAAGATCTTGAAGTCGCCTCAAGGAGAAGGAACCAAGGATACTGAGTGTACAACGGGTTTTTTTCTACAACTACCTATATCCAGGCTGAGTGATGCTCGACAGACGGATATGATCGATTAGGGTCGCACAAAAAGGGATGAATGAAAAGGATCTGGATCGCTTTAGAACTGGTGAGAGCGTTCTTTTTTTAGTTTTATTTTTCACTATAATTATGTTTAATATGAATGCATTGCGGACGCTGGATTCCTGCAGATCTGTATCGCGCTGTATCGCGTAGTTTGTAGAAATTAATAATACCGACACTCAGAAAGCTGAATGACAAATTAAAGAATTTTCCCTAGACTTCCGAGCTCCGCAAATCAAGCTAAGTCGACCATGATTATCAGTTTAGTCTACGGCTTTGCTTGTACATATTGCATGCAACGGATTCAGATTCATAATACAGTTCGAGATTGTACATCCGCGCGCGTTATTAAAAAAAATTTTTGTTCACATAGTATACAACGGCAAATCCTTAAATTATCTTACCTAATCTTACTAAAACAAACATCGGTTTCGATCGCGCAACAGGCTTCCTAATATTCAAATTTTTATTTCGGTTAATATAGTGAGCAGAGCTGAGCCCTTTCCTTTTAATATAATTCCTATCCTGTGATACTCGTAGGGATACAGTGGTACCCGCGGTCTCTAAACAAACCGAGTATTATCATCCCTTTCCTTCCCTAGTAGTACCGCCTTTTGGTCGTGGCCGGCGTTGTTATTGGTCAGTGGTAAAAGTATGAGCTAGTAAAATTGCACAATGAGAATGTAATGCTAGTCCCAAGCACCATTCATCTGGTTTATTTTGCGATTTTGTTGGTTCGACCTATCACGGAGTGCAACTACGGGCAGTCTACCTATGCTAAGCTAAGTTTTTTTAATAGTAACAAAGAGAATTACTTGCGTTTTCCACGGACATAAATTTGATTACGTCTTTAATCAGTGATTTTCAGAATTTTTAGTAAAACAGTCGTTCTTGATTTGTATTAATCCGAAACAATAAAAATACCGGTTTTTTACCGGTTTTCTATTTCATAAATACCGAAATACCGGTTTCTAGAAAAGTCGGTAATACCGACCACCCTAAATTATTCTTAGGCTCCCTCCCTTCTCCCTACTTGACCTTTCCCTCACGCCGAATTCCAGGAAAATAAAACTTTCCCAGGCAGTTCTAATTGCCGAAGAATAGAAGAATTTATATATAGGCGAATGAATTGTTGTACATTGAAGATGGAAAATAATCTCAAATTAACCAACTTACGGTGCTTCTTTGTGCAACTTCATTGGCTTAGATCCATCACGGAAAAGTTACTACGAAAAGTGCGGTCGTTCAAACTCCAGCTCAAGGCTGAAGGGTATACATGGGTATAATAATGCAAGCATATAATTTACTCTCAATAGTGATACTAATAAAAGTGTGGAATACAGCAGTCACTCGGGCGATATCACAACAGATCAGATTTCTGGTGGAGTGACTGGTCTATAAATGGAGTACATATCGTAAAACTGATATTGTTACTTGGGCTAACTTGGTTCTAAAATTCTCTGTATCATGTTCAAGCATAGTGAAGCTGTAGAAGCTCAAGTTCTAAACCTCAGAATAATTTTAGCATTTGAACCAATATTAACCTTTAGTAGAAATACAGGGGAATTATTTGTTGTCTTCCAACAACTAGAATATAATAGAAGAAAGTAGTACGAGGCTCCCCGAATGACTAAATTCAATTCCCAGAGAACAACTCTGAATCGAAGTAGTTCTTTGAGAAAAATAAGAACAAAGAAAAAAGTTCTCACCTTAGGACTCCGACATAATTCATAATCTGGATCGACTGGGGTCAATTCAGGGGAAAATACCCTGGTATCTTCAGAATTAGTGTTTGGCCGATAATAACTACACGATGGACCCAGGTTCAACATTCGGTATACTATCGGTTGCCCTCCAGAATGGAAAAAAACACACTCTTAGTATATATTGCTCTCAAATATATTTCCTAATTCATATTCCTTTCAGAGAGCGAGTAATAACCATAAGCAAAAATGCTAGGACTAGAGTTAGTACTCAAGTTCCAACCGTAACAGTTGAAGCGAGCAAAGGCGCTATATCCTTGGTTTCTAAACCCGGACATAAGGAGGAAATACCTATATTCCATCCCAGGAGATTGGTCAACAAAGGAGTGTACTTTCTTAGCTTTGTCACTTCCAACGAATCATATTACTTCTTACATACGGATCGGTTGGTACGGATTGTCCCCGTTCTCAGATTATATTGTATTATATTGCGCTACACAGTAGGCCTGGCCGTTGACAAGAAAAATGTATGAAAACCATTTTTTTTTTTATGGTGGATATCATTTTCCAGGATCCTTTCAAGTACTGGCTGTGTTAGTGTAGACTAGACTAGACTAGACTAAATATTTGAAGAAAGTAATAATTTTCTCTGAAAATTTTACATTGCACATTTAATTATTTGTTTTTTTTTTTCGTTTCCGAAGTTTCTGATGCACAAAAGCTGTGTTAAAATAGAATTATCACTTGTATTGTTCCCAGCTCAGGTTATTTACTTACTTTCCTGGTGAAACATCCCTAAGGATTTCGCCTGCGTCACAATGTTACGCCAATGAACTTCATGGCAGCTTGTGAAACTGAGTTTCTTGAACGTCCTACATTTCCAAAATATTGCTTCGCTTGGTCCAATCACCCAGCTCGTTGTGTCCCTCTACGTCTTGTACTGGCCCGATTCGAGACAAACACAATTTTTGCGAGATTGTTCTCCGGCATTCTTACAACGTGTCCCGACATTCTACCTTTCCAGCTTTAGCGACTTTCTGGACGACGGTCCTCAGCACACGTCGTTCGAAAACGGCTAGTGCTTGCAAGTGCTCCTCGAGCATTTTCCATATCTCGTGCCCGTAGAGCAGCGGTTCCCAACCTGGGGTACGCGTACCCCTGGGGGTACTCGAAAGCCTTCAGGGGGTACGCGAAAGAAAAATCAGTAATGGCGGACAAAGCAATTTTTCTCTACAATACTTCATTCGTTTTCAATCTTGCTCTTAAAACATGGCCATTGTCAATCACCCATTCACAAAACCGGCTTAATAACTTCCCACAAACCTTCGTGCTGGCGGCGAGAGACGGTGAAAAATAATCTGAGAGGATGCGTTGAGTTTCGTGATCGCTCGGTAGTTCTCACATTCCAACTTGTCGCCCTTTTTGTATATTGGACATATTACTCCCTCCTTCCACTCTTCCGGTAGCTGTTCTGTATCCCAGATCCTAACTATCAGCTGATGCAGCCAAGAAGCCAATCTGTCCGAGCCCATCTTGATAAGCTCCGCTGCGAAGTACTCCTTCTTCGGCTGATTTGTTGGTCTTGAGCTGCTTGATAGCATCCTTAACTTCACTTATTGTCATCGGCTGTGCTGACTCCATCTTTATCCTCCATCTCATGGATGCGTTTAGTTTCTTGTAGAATCTACGTGTTTCTTGAGAACGACACAGCTGCTCCATTTCCTTACACTCTAGCTATTCCAGACGGCACTTTTTGTCCAGGAAAAAACAGGTCTGCTGTCTTTGTTTCTGTTTGTATTGACTCACGTTTTGACGGGTCCTTTGCAGCGGGTTCAAGTCCGCGCTGCATTCTTCTCATCTGGAATTGTTTGACACTCCTCGTTGCACCAGTCGTTGCGTCGATTACTCTCGACAAATCCAGAGATCAAACTCTCCCAGAGTATTTGGTCTTTCATTTTCTATTTTTTAATGTTAGGGTTCTGCATTCCTTTTGCAGTCGGGTTGAAATGCTTCGTCTCATAGAAAAAAATAAGAAATTTGCAGCCTCAAAGTGTTCAATATTTCAATTATATGATCGATAAAAAATGTCGATATGAAATTATCGAAAACGAACTTTTTTTTAACCAAATTTTTTAGCAATGCATCAAACTTCGAGATCTGAGGTTACTTCAAAACAAAAACTCAGGAAAATCGATTTTCTGTCTTCCAGTTCGAAAAGCTACTGACTCGACGATCCATTTATTTCTAAGGCATTTGATATAAGCAACCGATTTTTTCGATATCAAAAATTTTATGACCGATTTTATCTATATAAAAAATTTTCTGCTTTTTTTTCTATCGGCCAAAAAAGTAAAGCTGCAATCGCTTAGAGGCACGGCTTCCGGATTTAAGAATGTTGCTAGATTGATTTTATTAAACCAATTCTACTGAAACCCCGGAGAGAAACAATTTTCTTTTCCAAATTCTTTGTAGCTTTTTATTTCTTAGCTTTGAAAACTCTATGTGTTGCCCTGTACACTTAACAGTTGGCGGCGAAGTCTGTGTACAATAAACAAAAGGTCGTGTTACATACTTAAATTACATACTGTGCAAAAAACGTGTAAAAAAAACAGCGTTATTTGGAAAATATTCGTAAAAATTATGAAGAATAAAATTTGAAAAAAAAACGCGTTTGACCGAAACAAATTTCGAATTTTTTCATGCCAAGGTAATCAAAGTTAGCCAAGGGGAAGGGGGTTTCTGGGCGAAAAATAAATAACACTGAGAAAAAAAATTAAACATTTTAATTGAACATTCGTATACGAGTACGATATTTGTAACTCGCGTTAAAATGAATGTTGACACTTTATCATAATTATTGATTATTTGGCTTGCCTTTTGATGACACTTTCACTGTCACTGGACCTGTTTGTTGCTAAATTGAGCTGTCGAAAAACCAATAACATTGACTTGAATTTTGTTCTTCCCCTTCCAGTTTTGAAATTAAAAAACGTAAAAAACGCGGTATTCGAACCAAATTAGGATACAGTATAAAAATTAGAGTTATGCAACATCGATTAAACACAACTGATAAAATTTAATCTCCTCATCCTTGTTCCTCTGTCAAAACAGCCACACTAACAGTATGAGAGAAATCCAAGAAATGCCAACAGTAATTGCACCCTTGCTATAAAAAAATGAGAATTTTGAAAAGTATGCGAAGGGAAATTGATGCATATCGATTTATTAATCCTCTGGTGATAAAAAATTAAAACAATAATAGAGAAAAAAACCATGAAATGTCTATAGTTGTAGATTTGATGCCGCTGAAATCCTCGTAGAAGAATAAATCTTGTGTAGACATAAGCTAAGACATCACACAAATGGAATTACGACTTATATCCGATTTCTTGAACCAAAGTTTGAGACCTTGGTTCAAGAAATACAGTATTAGTTTAGTATCCTTCCCATAACCGCGATTGTACTTAAAATTGAAAAATAAACCATTTCTACGTCGTGTTCACAAAATTTGAATACTTTCTGTGTCAATCATGAAATGCACTCACTCGGGTTGATAGTGTTTCATACAAAAAAATTAATGCTAAATGTGCAAGCAATTAGCATGCAGGTCGACTAGCAAGAAACGTAGCTAGAATGCAGTGCTGAGGGATGCAATCATTTGTTTCGATTGCATCTCCTTCAACACTATATTATTGAATTGCCAATTTATTCAACAAAAAAGCGTCTTCATAACTATCTAAGAAGGACTGCATTCATTTCGTTACGAATGCAGTCCTATCATGTGATCCCAATATTGAACGTTGGGAATATTTCTATTCAAGCGCATGATTACTTTGAAGTCGCGGGAAGAACATTTAATAGTGGATTAAAGGGAAAACGATGGTACAGCTGATTATCCATCTACGTATTGCGTATCACACGAGATTACTAATGTACAAATTTGTTATTTGCATTTCACCAGATTTTATTTCCAGTCGAAGAAAACGGATAAATTATTGCCCCAGTCCGCTTTTTGGTAAGCTGTATAAGCTTTTTGTTCTTCATGCTTCTGTCTTGACATAGGAAAAAATCTCACTCTTCAATACGACTCGGACGTGCTCCAGAAAACATTTGATCAAATGCGAAGTGTATGGCCTTTTCTAGAAATGATACGGTGTTAGTGTTACAAAAATTGTCTTTTATTACGCTTTACAATCAGAAGAAATTTTAAAAATTTGTTCTCTGATTTGTTCAGTACATAGAATTGAATACAATTAAAAGCTTGCAAAATTAAATATGTCTTTGCAATGAAACTGCTGTAACGAAAGCAACCATGTTTTTCAAAGTCTTAGGGTATGATTTTCAATGTTTGTAATCGTTTCATTCAAAACTGATAACTTCAATTGAATGCATCAAATTTGCGTGTAATCAGAAACCTTAGTTGGTCATTCATGCAGCGCCATTTTTTTAATGATAGTGAATCAAACTTAGAAATCTCATCTGTTTACATTTAAGCATTCTAATATTCTTTTAACGTTATCTCTTTTAGTATCTAACATGCTATAAGGAAATCTCTGGGATTTTTACAGTTATGTATAATAAGCAATGAAGTCTGTTACATATCAATCAATCAAATGAAGAAAAACTCAGTTTTATGTAAACGTATGAACTCAATTTTCACACAAACTATTGGCCGACTAACCGAGTGACTATCGTCTCTCTTTAGGGCGGCTGACTAACCGGATCGAATGCATTGTGCTCCAAGACATGAAGAACCCTCGCGACCGAGGGGTTAATCGAAGATGGCAAAAGAAGCTGCCAACGGTCACAAAAATCGCCGGCTCAATCAAAACCAGCTCCACCTGAATGGAGCGAGAGGGAACTCGTCTCCAGTTGTACCATCAATCAACATCGCACAATGGAAAAAAGGTACCTACTCGTATTAGCACTCACTGGATGTATGTAAAGCAGACGATCGGCGGTGGCGCAGCAGCATAACATATGTTCACGCGCCGGCACTCCGCGCGCCGCACGAATTGTTACAGTTTGCACGGCGGCCCACTTTTTGCCGCCTCGTACTTCATGTCCACACGCTGTTCTGTGTTATGCTAACTTATGCTAATCACGAGTGTTTGGAAAGCTTCCGTGATTTTTTGTTCATTGCTTTTATGGTCGTTTTTGCTCTTCTGACTGAGTAATTGATGCTACATTTTGGGTTAAAGTTTTTGGTTGAACAGTTTTAGAGCACACAGTTGGAATTTTAGAAATGAAAATATGCCAAAATGGTCTGTTAATTACGACGGAAAAAATCATGTTCTTTGAAAACTGAATTCTTGTGCGTTTTTTTCATATCTGAAAAGACGAGAAAAAATCGTTTTCCGCTGCTCTAAAGAGTCATCAGGTTTCAACAAACTTAACAACCAAACAGAGTTATATTCTGGTTGTAAGTCGTCGAAGAAACAACCTCAGTTATTTATGATATAGAATATCACACCATGAGTGGAGGGGTTGAAAGCAACGACAATCGGATTTTGGGTTTGATGTCTAACTTAAGCTACCTGCTGCTTAACAAATCATATAACTGCCTCATACTGCTACTGTGGGCCATCCCAGCCAAGCACCAAGTTCAAGGTCGATCAGAACTGAAATTGTTCAGGCGTGAAAAACTTTCTAAACAAATCAATTTGGAGTGAAACCCCGATGAAAAAAGTCATCTTGAATAAAAATCGGAATAGGATATTAACACATATGAAATAATGGCGGACGAATCTTAGAATCTTGAAATAATGGCGTACGAATCAATCTAAGCTTTAGATATTAAATTTTTAGTTTCTAGTTATTCATGTTCAATTTTATTTATTTTATTTATTTTAGTTTGTCACATAACAAAACTATTCTTGTTTTCAAGAGCTCTTACTTCAAGTTTTCCACATTTTTCACACCAACCGTTTTTGTTCTTCCTTTCCTAATTTTTCTTAGTGTACAAATAGAATTTTTAGAGCTACTTGAGGGTTTTCGAAATTCTACTTGCTAAGCTTAACCATAGTTCAAATATTTTTTCTGTGCTCTAATTATTATTTACATTCATAGTTACTATTGGTGCTCTAACGAGTTTCAATATTTAAAAAAAAAAAAACAAAACTGCAGATGTTTGTATTTTTTTGGTGTATTTGTTTATCGATTTTTCATGCTAACAATAAAATTTAGTTAATTTTTATCCGGGGTTGTAGCCAATAAGAACGCTCCAACTCTCTGATATTGTATGTTCCAACCGCCGTCATTCACATTCATGTTGGACTTATTCTGTTCTGTCATAAAAGCAAATAGCCATCCAAAATAGATCAAAAATCTAATCTGGAATGCTGTCTATCTTATTTTTTCATCGTGTCTTCGTTTTATTTTTCAAGCCTTATTTTTATCATCGAGGTTTACCTTTGCTTTTCCTATAGTTCGTGAATTCATTTAATAAAATTAACGGGCAGTTATTAGGTGAATAAGCGTCATAGGCAACATCGTGCACCGTGAGCGAAGGGTAAACCAGCTTAGAATCAGTCGCGATTGAAGGTACATTCTTAGAATTTATGAGATGAACCAGTTATTTTCTCTTTTTTCTGGCATGCCGTTGACCAGATCACACAATAGGGTTTCTAATTTGATTCGTCAAGCCTGTCTGTATTAGAAATTCAAGAGTGGCAGTAGCTCCAAGAATAGACTGTTAATTCCAGATCCAGGGCAACTTTTGGTCATCATGCTTGAGGCACATGCCCTCCCAAGAAAGTGAATTACTAATTATGTTATGTAGGAGCAAGGAAAGAATAGAGGAAATAACAACACATTACAGAGAAAGTGTATCACCATTGGAAAACAAACATGTAGGCGTCGTCATCGTAAATATGGCTGGAAAGAATAAGCATAATCACCCACATCGTCCGGGGTTTTTCACAATTGAATGCAATGACATTCGAAAATGATGCATTGTTATGCTTTCTTCGCTTTCTTCACTTACCGATCGTGTGGTTTACCTGCCGGTGGCAGTGAAAATAGTTACCGTATGAGGCAGCACATAAATTTGTCATAATTAAATATCGTTTTCGTTGAATATAGTTTGTTGAGCTTTAGGCTGATTACTCGGAAAAATCGGCTAGTTATCTAATTATGTTGGAAATTGAAGCATGTGCTCAATTCATGTTTGCTTCTGGGGCGACTAGCATATTATAATGGGAGACGAACCAGTTAGAAGAAGCTGAGCAACATTGATGAATAGTCATTTCGATTTTTTTTATGATTTGTTGCCTTTGATTCGCATTGTATGTAAAAAAAGAATGAGGATTGAAATATGTTTCTATGTAATAAGGGTACCGAACCACTCCGACAGATTTTCTACAGCAATCTTATGCAAAGAAAAAACCGCTTTTGAAGTAGTATGAAATCCTAGGGAACATCCATAAATGACGTAGCTTCTTTTGAGAATTCTTTCTGAAACCTCCCCTCCTCCCCCATCGTAGCATTTCGTCACAAAGTCAGGACCCTCCTCTAGATAATTACGTAGCTTTATAACAACCCCCCTCCCCCCTATGATAATTTTTTCTTGCAAATTTTATTATCAAAAACATACTTTGTATCATCAATGAACAAGAAAAAAAAACAAGGAAGTAATAAAAATGACCCTAAACATACAAAACAGTGATAAAAAAGAACAATTAGAATAAATCTATTTTTTTTCTCAGTTTCATATTTGCTACGTAGCTTTGCTTGATCCCCACCCTCCCCCTTGTCACATTTCGTCATAAAACTGCAACCCCCCCTCCCCCCTCGAATGCTACGTCATTTATGAATATTCCCCTTGTATTTTTACGTTATATTTTATAATAAATCATTTCAGGTTTTTTGGATTTCGAATTTTATTGACCAAAAAAACACGATTTTGAAGACATGGCTTTCTGATAGGTTGTTCTGTGCTGAAATATAAACTTTCCTAATCTGATTTTGTAAACGATTTGTTGTGTTGTCTTACTCACTCTAGTGCAAACGCTATGCCTACCGGAAATTCAACTCTCAGTAGTCACTTACTACATACTGCTCCAGTTTGCAGAAATATAGCCTTCATTATATAACCGATTACTGGATGGTTAGCTCTTGCTGGAAGCAACCAATTCTAGCGCAGGAAGGCTGACCAGACGACTCATTCCTTGGCAGCGTTCCACAGCAGACGGACCAACCGGCGGACTACACGGCATTGCTGAGCATGTCCGAACATGATAATTATATTATCCGGATCTGTCGCGTCGTGTTTGATTTCAGCGTGTCATCGGTAAATGATAATCCAAAATGGTGCTAAACCAAACCATTTTGTCACTATTGTGAGAAAAGCATTGATAATTCTGAGATGTTGACTATAGAATTCTTAACGAAAACTTTGTAGTGCTTCATGATCATTTTTTTTTCTTTGCAGTTAAGACAGTCCAAGATAAATCCAGGGTTCAACGAGAACATTGAAAATGCTATTATTGAAAGAGATCTTGCTCACAAAAGCTTGGAGCAAAGAAAAATTTCAAAAAATCTAACTATATACAAGAGACTGAGAAGCAAAGCTTATTCCATGACATCAATGAATTTTGAAAGGGAAAGACTGAATGTTATTATTATTTTTAATATTGATTTCAACGACCTTTTAACTAATTGTTCTAACAAAAACTTTTTTGTGTACTATGTACCCAAAAGCCAAAAAAAATACTTAATCAATTCATATCTCGATGGTTCCTCAACGGATTTTCAACCTTTGAATACCAATGAACTCGGAATAAATTCTAGTTTATTGGAAACTTACAAACCTACAAGAAACAAGATGTCAGAAACGGGTGTTTCTGCTTCCGCTCCGCAGCAAACACACATTTGATCAAACTGGAGCGAATACAATATCGTTGTTTGCGTATCGCCTTAGGTTGCATGCAGTCGACCCATACGATGAGTTTGGAGGTTTTAGCTGGAGTACTACCATTGAAAAACCGCTTCTGGAGCCTGTCTTCTCGTATTCTAATCAAATGTGAGGTCTTGAACCGTCCCGTGATTGAAAATTTTGAAAGGTTAATCGAACTTCATTCTCAAACCCGTTTTATGACATTGTATTTCAATCACATGTCCCAAAATATTAACCCTTCTTCGAATATTCCAAATCGTGTCGACTTATCAAATACTTCTGATTCTACTGTGTTTTTCGATACATCCATGATAGAAGAAACTCGTGGAATCCCGGATCATTTACGCGTGCAGCAGATCCCTAAAATTTTTTCCAATAAATATCGAAACATCAACTGCGACAATATGTACTACACTGACGGATCACTTCTTGATGGGTCCACTGGCTTCGGTATCTTCAATAACAATTTAACCGTCTCCCATAAGCTCGATAATCCTGCTTCTGTTTACGTCGCAGAATTAGCTGCAATTCAGTACACCCTAGGGATTATCGAAAAAATGCCCACGGACCATTATTTCATCTTTACGGACAGTCTCAGTTCCATTGAGGCTCTCCGATCGATGAAAGATGTTAAGCACTCTCCGTATTTCCTGGGGAAAATACGGGAACATCTGAGTGCTTTATCCGAAAAATCTACTCAGATTACCTTAGCGTGGGTCCCTTCTCACTGCTCGATACCGGGTAATGAGAAAGCGGACTCTTTGGCTAAGGTGGGCGCAACAAACGGTGATATTTATGAAAGACCAATTGCCTTTAATGAATTTTTCGCACTTGTACGTCAGAATACGATCATCAGTTGGCAAAATGCTTGGACCAGAGGGGAATTGGGAAGGTGGTTACATTCCATAATCCCCAAAGTATCGACGAACCCGTGGTTCAAGGGGTTGGACGTAGGTCGGGATTTCATTTGCGTGATGTCCCGGCTTATGTCCAATCACTATAGATTTGACGCGCTCCTCCGTCGTGTTGGGCTCGGGGAAAGTGGTATCTGTGCCTGTGGTGAAGGTTATCACGACATAGAGCATGTGGTTTGGTCATGCCCTGTACACCGTGACGCCAGGTCTAAATTAATAGCTTCCCTGCAGGCCGAGGGTAGACAGCCGGCTGTTCCTGTTCGTGATGTCTTGGCGAGCCGTGACCTATCCTACATGTCCCTTATATACGTTTTCCTGAAATCCATCCACGCCCCAGTCTAGTCCCGTTCCCCTCCGTCTACACCCAACAAAACGACAAGAACACGTTTGAACCTTAAGCACAAAACCAGCAACCAGACCCCGCACAATAGAACCAGGACCCAAGGACTACGAGCCTCTGTCCCAACTCACGACATCGTGGCTCAGCAGAACGAATCCATACATGCCATTCGACGATTATCAGACGACCATTGAACAACAAAACACTGATTGGAAATCCCATGCTAGTTTTAAGTTAGACATAATTTCAGCTCGTAGTCGGCAGCGAGGATAAAAAATTTGTTTTAGTTTTTAAGTCATCAGATATAATTGGCGCCGTTAAACATTAAATTGTATTTGTGCCGTGTCAAATAAATGTTATGTGAAGAAAAAAAAAAAAAAAAGATGTCAGAAAAAGTTCTACGCGTTGCAAAAATGCACATTTTGTCCGGAACATTTCCGGTGTCCGTTGGTCCCGTCAAATTTCCTAGTTAATATTTGAAAACTAGAAAAGTTTCCCAGTAAAATGAAACAAGTTTCATCAAAATTGATTCATTTTTCGTGAAGTTATAAAAACTAAAGTTCCTAACTATCTCTCCGAAAAGCTTGAACTTTCGCGTAACTTTTCATGAGAACCTAAGTTACATTGAGAGACTCCCTTTGTTTACTTTCTCTTCGAATAATAACCCAGACTTTTTTACATTTTTCATGCTACTCTTTGCATAAAAGCTAGGCATTATTATAATCTTTCGATTTGTGGCAAGAAATTGTTGAAAACTTTCATAATAATGCGGTATTCAACGAAACAGAGTTAGAGAGGATAGAATCGCTCATTGTTACTTAGGTCCTTTTGAATAGTTACGCGAGAACTGTTGTTTGGTACATGTTAAAAAAATTTCGAATTACCTCAGCATAGTTCCTTCTACTATAGCCAATCATGTTTTGTCAGAGGCATTGTCTTCTACTGGAATAGTCAGCCAACCTCAATTATTATACTAAATTCAAATTCATGCTTCCAGAGGGATCTCCTGTTGAACTTGCAGTAGACGAGTAGGGATAAATAAAGAGAACAATTGAAAACTTAGATAGAAAAAGATCACAAAGGTTGTATGCAAAGCCACGACCGCAAGGTTGACGTTTGTGTATTGTTAAAATACGGCAACTTTTCATTATGGGAAGTGCCGGCTAATGTACCTACTACTGATGCTGCTCGCTACTGCACCAAGGCAGCTTATACTAGAGGAAGTACCGCTGTACTAGCTGGCCTCAATATCGCTGCTGATTTCACTGCTGCTGCTGATGCTATCCGCTATCCGCGGCTTATCAGATCAATCGAAATTTGCTTTTCAACAAGGATCGACCATTTTCAATAATATAGTTGCTTGTCATATAAGGCTTGACAATTTTAAAGGTTTGATTTTTCGATAACCTAACTTTTATGCAGATAATAGAAGCTGTTCGGGTTTTGTGCTTACTACTGAAGCAAAACATAATTCAGTACGTTCTGAGACATGGAGATAAAGTCAAATTTATAACTGTTCCAACATTTGAAGGTGTAAATTAATTTAAGAGAAAAAATTAACTCCTCAATTAGGTAGTTATTTCATCCTGAAAATTTTCTGTTTAATTCAATATCGGATAAGATGCTGATCACACCTTTGCGTTATCAGTGACAGTGCGAATAAGGTATTCTTTGGGATAGATAATACAGTGAAAAGCTGTTTTAACACTCAAAACTAGACGGCTCATGTGTTCTGAACGCCAGCTTCCCAGAACGTTGGTGTGTTGTCAAAGTAAGGCATCTTTTTATTGGATGCATTCACTACTGCTCGCTATCGCACAGAGACAACATTTCAAAGTACCCGGCTGCATCAGCTGGTCTTCAATTTCAAATAGCTTAGTTGAGCTTACTGCTTGCTGAGAAAAGAAAATTGTACCGATTTCGCTAAATTATATGTTTGTCTTGGCAGTAAATCTCTGAACAAAAGGTTTCTATGATTGATGATTGAAAGTGCCAAATTGTAAATCTGTCGGACATTTTTCTCATACGTGCAACCGTGCAAGACGCGAATATACCTACTACCACTACTACCACCGGTATTTTTTACAGATGCGTTCGGTATTTTTTTTTGTTTGGCATTTTTACAGTTCCTTCCGATAAATTTACCAGGCTGTTCGGTCTGAAACATTACCAGAATGTTGTGCGAATTGCCAACCTGTCGGTTGGTGGTTCGACATTAGGGTGCCAATCATCGTATGAAAAAAAGTGACCAGTAAATTTCAAAAAAAAAACCTATACAAAATGTTCACCTGCTCGAAAAAACACCCTGTGCAAAACGTGCAAATTTTCAATCGGACTTAAAATGGGGTGGCGCAAAGCGATTGAAGTTTGGCTTTTTTGAAAACCGAAAAATCACCCAAGGGGGGGGAGGGGTACGTGAAATTTCGGTTTTCGAAATTTTTTGTTGATGCCAAGTGACTTAAAAACGCATGAAACGTCGAGAATTGGTGTCATCTGAAAAAAAAATTTTTGCAAAAATTTACTCTCTGGGACTTAGTCGTTTTTTCAATTGTGGAAGGTGGAGTTCAAAATGTTTAGAATTTATCTTTTGAAATTGATCACTAGTCTCTCGAAAAAGCTTGTATAATGATATACACTATAACTAGCATCGAATACATTATGTTTCATTAGGGTGGTTCATTTATTCGACATAGGGTGGTTCATGATATTGTGTAAAAATGAGTATAAAATGAAAAATATCACTTTTCACTGAATAACAATAGAAAAATTCCTGAAAATATGATATTTCAGGAAAATATAATATTTCATATATCAACCAAAATTAAGATTGTGTCATGCGGTAAATAGTGTATGCTTTCATGTCATTTGCAAAATCACACACGAGGATACATGGAATTTGAATATTTGAAGAATGTTTTCGATGGAATATGTTTTATTTTATTCGTTTGAAAATCTACTCTCTAAGACACTTGTACTTGTTCTTTCGTATGTTGTACCAGACAATTTATTCGTTTTATTTACCACAATAATGTCCTTTGCCAACACTTGATTGAACACACAGTGCTCTGGATTATATAATTGGACAAAAGACTGTATCGATGTTATTCAGTGATAATGAGAGTATAGGGATATCAATCAGATACGCAACACAATTGACTCGTTCTATCTGGGTTTGCGTCGTTTGGACAGTTCGACCATACATTTTCTGTCAAGTTTACATCATCAGAACGTGAACGTGCCCATTGGCTGAAACTTTGCATAGACGTTTTTATATGCAAAAGATGCCATTATGTACTATTGGTTTAATTTTTTGAAACACAACTCATTTCTGAAAAGCTATTAAAAATGCTATTTCGGATAGGTATTGATGATTACAAAAATTTTCAGAGCCAACACGGTTCGTTTGAGCAGTGTGACATCTTCGGCAAAGTTGTAGATACTAGTTTTGTTTTTCAAAAAAAAAAAACCATACACTCTAAAAATAATTATTCATTGAAAAAATAAAATAAAAGAAAGCTCTAAATTAATTATCCAAAACAGCCCATTTAAAAAAAACTGATTTTTTTTTCATAAAAACTACGAAAGTTTACTTGAACAACGAAACCGGCCATGGAGAAATCAGAAAAAAAAGTTATAATATTTTTTAAATCTATTTTTTTTTTGACAAGGTACATTTTTTTGGAAGAACAAAGTTATTATTCACAACTTTGCCACATACACTATGCCAATCAAATTAAACGTTTTGACTGTAGAAATATTTTTAATTCCTCATAGAGTGCTCTATTGGAAATAAAAATATGTCTACTGTCGAAACGACATAGTGTCTTCGGCAAAGTTGTGGATAATATTTTGTCCTTTAAAAAAATATGCCTATTAATAAAAATAAGGCCGTTACAAATGTTAATTTCATTTCATGTCACTCCCCCCCCCCCTTTAAAAATCTTGAATATTGGAAGGGAAAGAAAAAAAAGCTCAAACCGTTTTGTTCATATTATTGGTTTTTCGACAGCATAAATGCTTTATTTAGCAACAAACAAGTCCAGTGATAGCGAGAGTGTCGTCATAAGGCAAGCGAAATAAATAATAATAATAATTAAGTGTTATTTTTCAACATTTATTTGAGTGCAAGTTACAAACGTCACAACTTGCACACAAACTTTGATCAAAGATATTTCTTTTTTTTTTCGTCTCGGTGTTATTTATTTTTTGCCACCCCCTTTGCTAACTTTGATAACCTTGGACATAAAAAGAATTCGAAATTTGTATCAGCCTAATTGAAAATATATTTTTTTAAATATTTTTTTTTCAAAATATGATAACTTATTTTTCTTGATTTCTAAATGATCGGACTTGTTTCATTGTTTTGGTAATCTTTTGTAGATTTTATTAAAAAAATCAAGTTTTTAAAAAATAAACCCTTTTGAATAATTATTTTTAATCTTTCTTTTACTTTTTTTTTTGAATAAATAATTTTTCAGGTGTAATTTTTTTGGATAGACAGAATTATTATCTACAACTTTGTCGAAGACGTCACACCAATCAAACGAACCGAAGTGCTTTTTTTTCATTTTATACTAATTTTTCATAATATTATGAACCACCCTATGTCGAATACATGAACCACCCTAATGAAACATAATGTATTCGATGCTAGTAATAGTGTATATCATAAAACAAGCTATTTCGAGAGACTAGTGATCAATTTCAAAAGATAAATTCTAAACATTTTGAACTCCACCTTCCACAATTGAAAAAACGACTAAGTCCCAGAGAGTAAATTTTTGCAAAAAAAAAATTCAGATGACACCAGTTCTAGACGTTCCATGCGTTTTTAAGTCATTTGGCAACAAAAAAAAAATCGAAAACCGAAATTTCACGTGATTTTTCGGTTTTCAAAAAAGCCAAACTTCAATCGCTTTGCGCCACTCCATTTTAAATCCGATTAAGCTTAAATTTTGCACAGGGTGTTTTTTCGAGCAGGTGAACATTTTGTATAGGGTTTTTTTTTGAAATTCGAGATGACCATTTTGACTGGCACCCTATTCGACATGTTGTCCGGTGATTTTTGGACATACCGAATATATCTCCGAACGTTCAGTTGTCGTGATTCCGGTAAAACTTCACCGAATGTCGTTTTTTTTTTGTAAATATTAAGGGTTGGTGAGCCTAATAAAACTATGCTTATGTCCGCTGATATCGATAGAGCTGGATTCTACTAAGATCCCCTTCAGGTTACTGCAGAATAATAGGTAGAACAAAAACAAGGATGTCAGGAAGGTAAAACGAAATTTCCTAACTGAAGTTAGGTAGTCGGGTTCTGTGTTTGTTTTTGTGGTACTCTAGATTGTACTCATGATTGTTCAAATGATTCATGATCCATTTTTTTTTATTTGTTGAAATGCAATATAGAGTTACGAAAAAACTATTCAATATATTCATATAACAAAATTGACCCATAATTGTAGCTGACCCATAACTGTGGAGGCACTGTATTTAACGAAGAGTGATTCTTAATACCGATGACATCATCGTAAATTTCAGTTTAGACTGCCTCAGACAATTCAGATTCCGAAGAACTCTCTCGGCAAACTGCGCAGACAGTAGTGGCACGACCAGCGGTTATAGTGACGCAACACGAATTTCCTTCCAACTGGATAGTAATCAATGTTTCTATTGAACGGTCCACAGCTTCTTTTGTGTTTCACTGCAGTTACATTCGCATCAATTGTTGGTAAGTGATGGATCGTGACGGCAACTAGGGTGCTTGTGCTTATATGTTCACTAGTTGAACGCTCCCGGCGATTCACGGGATCAAAGGTTTCGAAGCCAAGATTTTTTTTTTTTGCTTCATTGTTGCATTAGCTCAACCCACTTAAAAAATATTTCACATCTTATATGTCCATCATCACTTTTAGTACTTCAATATTCCGAGAACGCACAGAACGGAAGTTTCCTTATTGGATTGCATTTTGTGATTTAAGGCTGATTTATAGAAACTGGAAGTCGCCATTTTGGATTTCAAAAAGACGTAAGGAGTTCTACTTTTGGAAGTATTGAAATTGTTGGCCAAATAGCTCTTTAGTTATTTTGCTGAAATCGGAAGTCGCCATTTTTTATTTCTATTTTTATTGGCACTCACTTGTAACCTTATTCACACGATTGAAATGATTTAATTTTGAAAATGTCACCGAAAAAAATAATTCTGCTCCGTGCATTAAGTAAAGTGACCCATAATTGTAGAAATGCTACATTTTGCGGTGTTTTTATTACTTTTGCATGATAATACATCACGACTTAATGAAATGATCAAGCTTTTACAACATTATCAAGCTTTTACAACAATGAAATAACTTTTTAGATAACTTTTTTTGATGATTTTTTAGACTAAATGATCTTGAATGCCGAAAGCGACCCATAATTGTGTCTTTTGCTATGCAAATGATATTTTTCTTCCTAACCGATTTACACACATCAGCTGCAATAAAACTAATTGTCGATCGAAAGTATACATCAGAACACAGAAATAGATAGTAAAGCATTAGTGGTTGATAATTTTTCCGATTTTATATTCATTTTTGAACTTTCAGGCAACACGTTGACTGACCCATAATTGTAGAGGGACTGTATAATACGTATAAATTTCAAAAAAAGTATTTTGATGCGTTTTTCTGTATTCTGTATTCCCCGTGGCTCTGTGGTTAGCGATGTCGATTGGCTCTCACACGGTTGTGATATCGGGTTCAATCCCCGATCAGGTCGAAAAGATTTTCTTCGGCTCAGCACTGGGACACGGTGGATCGTTGTACTTATCCAACAACATGCAAAATGTGCTAAAACAATATAGATAACGAATTCTCCCAACTAATCTGGTTGATCAAGAACGCTATTAGAAGGCTAGCGTGCGATATTGTTGTGCTATATACATAAATCATCTTCAAACATACGTAGTTTTGTGAATTATATCTCAACTTTTAGCATTGAGATACCTTCTATTTTTCCTTTAAAACGAACGAACATTTTAATGAAACAGTAATCACATGTCATCGCATTGAAATTTGATTTAGAGGCAAATTCAGCTAAAAACTCATGATTTTGCATGTTTTACGTAGTTTTGTGAATAATATTTCAAGTTTTAGTAATCAGATACTTTTTACTTTTCCTCGAATGTCTTTCCTGAACGTTAACAAACATTTTAATGAAAAAATAACCACATGTCATCGCTTTGAATTTTGATTTAGATGAAAATTCAGCTAAAAACTCATGATTTTGCATGTTTTACGTAGTTTTGTGAATAATATCTCAAGTTTTAGTAATCAGATACTTTTTACTTTTCCTCAAATGTCTTTCCTGAACGTTAACAAAAATTTAAGGAAAAAATAACCACATGTCATCGCTTTGAATTTTGATTTAAAGGCAAATTCAGCATAAAAAGTCATAATTTTGCATGTTTTACGTAGTTTTGTGAATAACATCTCAAGTTTTAGTTATCAGATACTTTTTATTTTTCCTCAAATGTCTTTCCTGAACGTTAGCAAACATTTTAATGGAAAAATAACCACATGTCATCGCTTTAAATTTTGATTTAGAGGCAAATTCAGCATAAAAAGGCATAATTTTGCATGTTTTACGTAGTTTTGTGAATAACATCTCAAGTTTTTGTAATCATATATTTTTCATTTTCCCTCAAATGTTTTTTCTGAACATCAACAAACATTTTAATGTAAAAAAAAACATGTCACCGCTTATTATTTTTGATTTAGAACGATTCAAAATGATGATGAATACTGTACACCTTAGAGACTGAGGGAATAATATCAATAAGATCTAGCGTTACGGAATTCCAATTTTTATATAGTAGACTAGTTAAACGTTCCCGGCGATGCTCGGGATCAAAAATTTGAAAATTAGGAATCATTTTTTATAATTCATTGCATTATTAGCACAACTCACTTCAAAAATATTTCACATCTTATACGTCCATCATCACTTTGAGTACTTTAACATTCTGAGAACGCACAGAACGGAAATACCCATATTGGATTGCATTTTGTGATTTGGGGATGTTTTGCAGAAACTGGAAGTCGCCATTTCGGATTTCAAAATGACGTATGGAGTTTGGAAGTTTCGGAAGTATTGAAATGGTTGGCCAAATACCACCTTAGATTATTTTCCTGAAACCAGAAGTCGTTATTTTGGAAAAAGTTATGTGGGGTCATCCCAGTTCCGAATATACCACACTCGGGTGATAACCGGATATTCGTCAATCGTTCACAGTAAAACCTCTTTTTATGTAACTCTTTTAGAAGAAAGAAATCAAAGTAAGAAGAATTTAGCGTGACCATTCATGCTTAGTTCTCCTCTATAATCATATCTAAAGAGATAACATGTGAATTTTTGTAACGAAAATGTTTGTTGGTGTCCAAGGAACACGTCTGAGAAGAAGTTAACGTTTTAATTCACATAACTACGTAGAAATTAAAAAAAATTAAACCAATGAAATGCGACCTTTCCTCCAGCCAAATGTCCCAAAATCTAGTTTTGGTAAAAATGAAAAAGTATTTCGAATCCCGTAATGTGTTACTATTCACAAAACTACGAAAATATCAAAAATGTAATATTTTTCTGCTCGACTCACACCAAATTAAAACATAAATTCTTCTGCAAGAAAATATTTGCAGATGTTGAAGGAACAAAGAACATTTTATTGAAAAAAAAAACACAGGCGAATTGAGCTCATGCTCAAAAAGTCAAAATTTCGCATGTATTATATGTATAATATATATAAATTTCAAAAAGAGTATTTTAGTGTGTTTTTCTGTATGCAAAAAATCATCTTCAAACATACGTAGTTTTTAAAATAATATCTTAACTTTTAGCAATAAGATACCTATTATATTTCAAATGTCTTTCCTGAACATTAACAAACATTTCAATGAAGAACAATTACTTATCATAGCTTTGATTTTAGATTTAGAGGCGAATTGAGTTCAAATTTTCATGATTTTGCTTGTTTAACGTGGTGTTGTGAATAATATCTCAATTTTCAGTAATCAAAAATCTGTTATTTTTACTCAAAAGTCTTTCCTGAACATAAACAAACATTTTAATGGGAACAATCATGCATCATAGCTTTAAATTTGGATTTAGAGACAAATTGAGCCAAAATATTCGTGATATTGCATGTTTTACTTAGTTTTGTGAATAATATCTTTATTTTCAGTTATCAGATAACTATTATTTCTTCTCGAATGTCATTCCTAAATATCAACGAACATTTCATTGAAAAAAAATCACGTGTCATCGCTTTGAATTCTGATTTAGAGACAAATTGAGCCTAAAAAATTATGGTTTTGCATTTTTCATGTGGTTTTGTGGAAAATATTTAAATTTCAAATTCACTGAAGTCGCTTTTTACGCGGGGGATACATGCCGCGTAAATTCCGGAATCCGCGTAAAAAAAACCGCGTAAATTCCAGGATTTCGCGTAAACAAACCGCGTAAAAAACTGCGTTAAAAAACCGCGTAAAAAGCGACCTTAGTGTATTCAGATACCTAATATTTTTCCCTCAATTATCTCTTCAAAACACAACGAACATTTTATTATAGTAAAAATCACAGATCACTGCTTCGAGTTTTGATTTAGAGGCAAATTCAGCATAAAAGTCATGATTTTGCATGTTTCACGTAGTTTTGTGAATAATATCTCGAGTTTTAGTAATCAGATACTTGTTATTTTTTCTCAATTGTCTTCTTTAAACATCAACGAACATTTTAATGAAAGAAGAATCACATGTCATCACTTTGAATTTTGATTTGGAGACGAAATAAATATAAAAAGTAATAATTTTGCATGTTAACGTAGTTTTGTGAATAATATCGCAAGTTTTAGTGATTACATACTTATTATTTTTCCTCAAATGTCTTTCCTGAACATTAAAAAACATTTTAGTTAAAAAAGAATCATATGTCATCGCTTTGAATTTTGATTTAGAGACAAATTTAGCACAAAAAGTCATAATTTTTGCATGTTTTACGTAGTTTTGTGAATAATATCTCAAGTTTTAGTAATTAGATACCTATCATTTTTTCTCAAATGTCTTTCCTGAACATCAGCGAACATTTTCATGTTAAAAAACCTACATGTTACCGCTTATTATTTTTGATTTAGAACGATTCAAAATGATGATGATTACTGTACAGTTCAGAGACTGAGGGAATAATATCAATAAGATCAAGCGTTACGGAATTCCATTTTCATATAGTAGATAATTGATGAGACCGTGGTTTTTGAGTCGGAAAAAAGTGAAACCCGTACGCATGTCAATCTCAGTTTCACGCTAAGTTCAAGCCTGCAATAATTTAGTGCATTTCTCGGAGCTGAACGCAAAATGTACTTAGAACATTCGACTCTGAATATTTAAGTTTTTTATATCACCGCAGAAAGAAATTTTGTTGAATTTTCCTTTGCCATAAAAGTCGTTTGTAGTTTTTTTCTCGAATTCTGTTTCTGGTTTTGATAAGAACGTTCTAATAAAGCTCAACTTTTTTGCGTCAATATTCTATCCAGCAGAGCATTTTAAAGCCTGACGTTGCGATGAATTTTCAACAGAACCTTTGCCTGTAAATCACCTGTAAATGTGACCTCCTCGACTGCGTTATGCAACTAACGTCAGTCATTTGAAAAATTTACTCGAAATGATATAAATATACGTATTAGGAATACCCCTGTTATTAGATAAAATAGACTACCTAGGGAGTCAACATTTAATTTGGGATCGAATATCAGCATACAGAAGGGGGTTGAATTGACCAACAATACACAAAGCAGTATCAGCCCCGCTGCTCGCTGGCCCTCCCAGACGATCGGAGCCCATCATCGTCGGTGCAACATCCTAAGTTAGTGCAACAAAGCAAATTGATTGCTTCCTCTCCGGTATTCCGGCGGCGATGATGATGGTCCGCTATTTGGTTATCAAGCAAATATCGCTTGCAGGAGAATAGGCGATGTTTTATACTCCCGGTGTCTTGGTCTTGACGCTGCGTCTGCTTCAGACCGAGAAGAAAACATATAGGGCGTGAAATGAAGTAAAGGAAATTGAAAGCAACAAGTAGGAACTCCAGCCATCATCCGTAATAGCGGCATCGGCAGCAGCATCACCGTTGCATGATTGTGTCTGCGAGTAGAACATAAATTAGGTGGTTTGACACGCCTCGTTGGAAATGCTTTCCGACATACACTTGAATCTAGGTCAGGTTGTATGCAGCGAGAGCTGGAGGCTTTGCCTCCGAATCGACAGCCGCGATGACCGTAAGAAAAATTGGCGATGTGCAATGTTCTGGGGATGCGGTCACTTCAAACGCATTCAGTTTTTTTCTTTCTTTATGATTTTGCGCACGGAGTGTCTACGAGAAGCACAGCTACAAAAGCAACAGCATCAATCATGCTGTATCAAGCTATTTATTGTTGTGATTTTGAAGATGAAGCGCGTGAAAATTACCGAGACGTTGACCTCACGCTCAAGCTATGCGCCAGCAGAATTGATTTTGAATTTATGTTACTTCAAACTGAATTCTCGAAGCTGCTCGAACAATATCATTAATAATGCACCGGTTATGTTCATCCAAAAAAAATCATAGGATTGCCACCATTTCTGCTGTTTGATTTTTTCCCATCCATTTTCGATTTTTATCATCGTCCGGTGATTTTATCGACCAGAAAATAAGAAGTGATATTCATATTTAATAAGTTTTCACCAATCCTTTCCATAACCTGAAGTCGTGAAATTATTTAAAATCGATAAAATTATTGGAATGGGTTGAAAGCGGTTCCCGCCGCAAAAACCGGAATCAACCTAAATAAAATGAATTAACCTAAATAAGAAAAATTGATTGGCGTTGAGGTGTGACGCTGATCTTTCCAGCCGGTCGTTACTAGTGAGAATCTTTGAACTTCTGATAACTTTTAACACTTCGACTGTGTATATTTTAGTGTTGTTAGAGATTTTGCAAAATGTGTAGGAAAAAGGTTATGGGCCGAAGATAAACTCAATCGATTGTTGCTAATACTGTTCGATTTTGTTGAAAAATAACCTAGCTACATTACGTCAGAAGAAATTATGACCAGTAATAATTTCAATTGACATAGAGTTAAAAAAAAACAAAGAAAGACTCTTCATAGATAAGTTTACTTAAGTAGGCTATCATTAATACCTTAGCTGTACCAGTAATGAGGAAATCAGTCTGAACAAATTAGTCGCAACATATAACAAACGAACTCTTTGTTCCTATATCAGGAGTACCTACCAATAAAACTCGTTTCGATATTGACGCTAAACTGTACAAACGGTCCCGCCTGTAGTAGCATCAATATCTGAAGAATGCAGAGTTTTAACTCAAAGTTTCCGTAAAAACAAAGTTCTAGTACAAGAATTTATTTGAACAAAATTTATGATTATTGTCGTTTGGGTGTGATGCGAGAATGCATTTCATGAGAGGCGTTCGAGATACTCCGTTACTCGTAAATATTTACCCCTTTGTGCGCAACGGTTTGCATACCCTAACCTTCAATCGGCTGTTGACATCCAAGGTTGGCAAACAAACACTTAATTGCTCGCACCGCACACGGTGCCCTGTTCTGTTGAATTACCAACTGCGTGGCTGCAACGGATTGATCGATGTCGCTCAACATTCCTGATGACTTGATTCATTCTGGAGGCTTCCTAGAGTTGACTTATAGTACGCTACTATAAAACCTAATTAGATAATCAACCCGCTCTCATCAATCATGCTTTGTTCTCGTGTTCTGTCCTAGGTCTTGATTTTTCAAGCCCTCACATGCGATCCCGCCCTGCTTTGAAGTGAAGGTTGTTCCGTTTCCTAAGGTCATCTGTTCCAAGCTTTGCGGGATTTTATACTGCTCCGCTGCGCTCTTGTACATCGTGAAGCTAAACTGGTTTTTATTTCTCCCCGGTCATCCCGTTTAATTAAAACTGGGTGCGCTTTTTTCTTATAACCAAACCAATAATCGTGTCTGAAACATACAATGTGTCTACCCAAAACAACAATTACCCACCTGGGTTGAATTTAAATCGAGTGAACCGCGAGACGCTTTTCAACCTGAGTTCGGATCGGACTTCCCAAAGAAACTGTTCTGAAAATATTTCAATTTATCCTGCCTTTTGTATGGTGTATGGTGTATGGGTATGGTGTATTCAAAGACTGTTCTTTGACTATTACTATTTTCCGCATAATCATAATTGTTTTGTCATAAGATTTTACTTAACAGAAAATTAATGCGTTTTCGAACAACACATGGATTTTTCGTAATAGTTTTATGAATCACCCAAAATCTTGGTTTCTACCCTACAAGTTTTCAATCACCCACATCAAAATAATTCCACCAGAGCGACAGAACGGGCCTAAACTTCAAATTTGAATGATCGCACCGTGGCACAATAAGTTTGGGAACGCGTTGTAGCACGTTCCCGAGTTAATTCAAGCTTCAAGATGGGAACATGCCCGCAGACCAGATAAAGAAAAAGACTGTTTTCAAGACACGGAAACTCATATCAGCTCGTTTTTTTGAGTGACTCGCGCCTGACAGATTAAACGTTCTATACGTGCTGCTTCCCGACAGACCCGACAGGCTTGTGCTTGGACGCATTCGGAATGTTTTGGCCATGATTTGTGGTGCTAGCCAGCATCCAGTTGCTATCGAAGGTGGCGGGGTGCACTTTGCATGTGCCGACACGCCTGAACAATTTTTTTTTCGGTCCCATAGCAAAACGTCAAAAGGGAGAGACGACCACGCGGTCACTTGAATTTATTATCCATCCACTGACAGACGCCCTTTTTCAGTCAACGATAAGCCTATTTTGGTCAATGTCATAACGGGACCTGTAGTTTCAATATAAAAAGAAAGAATGTTGACCAATTTAACGGTAGGCCTACTTAGCTCCCTTTGGAGTTATAAATTTTCTACAAAGAACTCCTGATGAACGGATATCATTGTTCTGCGCGGGTGTGAGCCATTCAACGGATCCAGCCTAGCGAAGCTGTGAGGCTTTTATAGTCTCTTGTTTATTTATCATTCGGTTGGATTCAGCATGATTGTCACGTTTTGTATTCATTTGTCATGCTTACTGATAACTTTTGAAA